>NC_139404.1:179804315-180516319 GCF_905368555.1 Meleagris gallopavo
TCTGGCAGGAGGCAATACATAAATCAAAACTGGTAATGAATTACAGTGCATTTACTGTTGGATCCGCAGGGTACAGCCAAAGGATATGCTGTTCTCTTGGTTCCAAATACTGATGCATCTTTGTAGGAAGTGAGTTTATGCAAAGGAGGGATGACGCTGGATCGACTGATAGATGGGCTTTCTCAAAGGGGCTCAGACACATTTTCTTGCTTAAGAATAATTTAGGGTCCCATTTCTTTTTTTTTTTTTTTTTCCTCAAGGTCCCACACTGTCTGAAGAAATGATAGTTCTTACATAGACAGCTTTAAACCTATCCCATACCTCCTTATTACCACCATCTCACCCTCATATCTTTGAAATTCTAAGCCTGTTCTGCTGTGAAACTAAACTATCATTCATCCAGACAAGAAGAAGATAACAGAAGAAAGTCTCTCACTGTACAAACCAATGCAGAAGGAATGCTGCTCACACAGAATATAATGGAACACCCAAGAACACACAGAGACAGTTTACTCTAGGAACATCCCAGTCTTGAAGCATAACCCTGCGGGTCTGATACAAAGCAGAGAACATGACTACTGTCATACTCTCTGAAAATTCAGTTTCATCTTTCCTCCACCTGCTTTCCACCTGTGGCAGTATACCAACCTATCTGAAGATGTATATTGCCTCACAGCAGATAGCAAACACCAAGATCTTTCTAAATAATTGCAGGTGCTGAAGTCAGGGTAGGGGTAAATACCTTCAGGCTCTCCCTGTCATCACTGGAAAGAAATTTTTTTGAAAGAGAATTGCAAAGTCTGTTATCGTATTTGTGTTGCCATACAATGTAAAATGCATTAGGTGCAGTGATTATATGATGAAAAATAAAAGAATAAATGAATTTACATATGAAACTTGACTTCTGCAATTTTATGAAGAGCCTCTAACTTAATACCTTTAATAATCTCCTGAAGACATTGCACTGTTTATACCAAGAGATCAAATGCCCAGTAGCAGCCTTTGAATTCCAAAGTACTGAAAAGGCACACAAATCCATGTAGATATGTTTTTGAAAATGGGTCTAACAGCTGGAAAAAGATGTAAATTGAGAGACTGAGAACTACTAATTATTGGAACCACTTAAACAGTTGGAAATACTGGGTTGTTTATTTAACCGTTTTGCGTTGCACTAATCTCTGCTGGCAGTAGAGTCAATAAAAGCTCTACAGGGAGTCTGAACGCAATGTGATTTTCCTAGTCAGATAAATCTTCCCCATCCCCACTATCCTTATTATCCTACTGACAATTCATCTAACAATTGGAAGAAATGTGTAATTGCCATCTACGTTGCAGAATGTATTTGCTCTGAAAATGTTCTGCAGGAAACAACCACAAATGAAGGCTCAAGTTCTGTATGAGTTGCATGCGGTTCTCATTGCTCTGGGGGAGGAGAGTGTTGTCTAGAAAACAGGAATGTGCACTAGTCAGGAAACAGTTTGACTTCCAAATGCATCTCTGATTCAAATTCAAAAGCTTTCCTGAAGAAAAAAGAAATCCAGTCTCTAACAGCTGTGGGATTATCTCAGGTGTCTATTGCCTGTGTTCATTCTGATATTGAAAATGCGGATAACCAAACCTGATCATAGGTATCATTTTGGACGAGAGGGGGAAATGAAACGGCAGAAGCAGGAATTAAGACAGACTGGATGAACAATAGCAATTTCCTCATAATCTTTCTATGTAGGCTGCCAAATCTTGCCCCAAAAGCACTCCCAAAGATGATGATTCTAAGAATATAAACTAAGAAACACCTTCCTGAAGCACTCAGCCCAGTCTCTTGATATTACATTCAGTCATCTTACAATTTTTTTCTCATATCTATGACAAACTCTACCTTAAAAGCAGTTGTGATTCTCTTCCCTATTGGAAGAGCTTTGGAAAGCTTTAGTCATTAAATGTTACAGAATCACAGAATCACAGAATGGCCAGGGTTGGAAGGGACCTCAAGGATCATCAAGCTCCAAACCCCCTGCCACATGCAGGGCCACCAACCTCCACATTTAATACTAGACCAGGCTGCCCAGGGCCCCATCCAACCTGGCCTTGGACACCTCCAGGGGCGGGGCATCCACAGCCTCTCTGGGCAGCTGTTCCAGCACCTCACCACTCTCATAATAAAGGACTTTCCCCTGACATTCAACCTGAATCTTCCCTCCCTCAACTTAAAACCATTTCCCCTTGTCCTGCTGTTATCTACCCTTTCAAAGAGTTGACTCCCCTCCTATTTATAGGCTCCCTTTAGCTACTGAAAGGCTGCAATTAGGTCACCCCCAGCCTTCTTTTTTCTGGGTTGAACAAGCCCAGCTCCCTCAGCCTGTCTTTGTAGAGGAGAAGAACTTTTGCACATTCTGGAGTATTTTTGTTTATAGCTCATTTATACCTTCCTTTTTCCAGTAAAGTGTTATATTTCAAATGACTTTTACTTCTTGGAGAAGTATCACATCATGAATTTAAAATTGGCCATCATCAGTCCTGTTTGTTTGCAAATCTACCTTTAAACTATTATTTAAACCAAAGTTTAAACAAACATTTTAAAAAATATTGTCTTTTCCACAAACTGCACACATCAGTGAATATCCTGCCTTGAAGTCCCAGTGAGGAAGTATCTTCTGGATCTGTTGTTTTCAATTGTTATCAAACTCATTTCCAAATAAGCCAACTGCCCCTTTTTCCTACTGCATCTAATGCTTTAGTTATGATAATCTATTTCCAGGAAGAAATATGGAAAAACTCCTGAGACTCTGAGACTCATCATCAGAGGTAGAGATATTCACTGTTCTCTTTATCTACCTCTCCAAAGCGCTCAGCATGGCTGAAACAGGATACAATGAGATAGTCTTCCTT
This sequence comes from Meleagris gallopavo, assembly GCF_905368555.1. Lineage (NCBI taxonomy): Eukaryota > Metazoa > Chordata > Aves > Galliformes > Phasianidae > Meleagris > Meleagris gallopavo. Next base: position 179,807,202 of record NC_139404.1, read on the forward strand.
TAAGATAAGCCAGCTCCTTATGGATTTCCAGTGTCATCAGAACTTGTTATTTTCTGGAAGTAAACACTCAGTGAACTTGTGATGAAATAGCGTATTAGACTGATCATACATCATAGATACTGGAAATACGCAGATGACTCAGCCCCATCCATCCTTCATCACATACAACCAACACTGTGCTTGAACAAAAAGAACTCATGAATGAAGACATCTGTAAAAAAAGCCTGTAATGCAGGTAGGGAGCAGGTGAAGCTTTGAACTGACCAAGCTGAGAACTGCTCTTTGACTTCTGATTACCAGTAAATTCATACACCATTGCATCTTCATTATTATTTCTTCATTTCATTAGCAGACTTTGTTCCATTGAGATGAACAGTGAGTTTATTTTTGTTATTTATTCCCATTTTACCTCCTTGATGTATAGTAGCAAAATGCCAGTGTGTTTTCAGCATGTAGATAATTCTAGCTAGTAGAATACTACTAGCAGGTACTGTATTTGGCCACACACGGTAGCACAGCTACATCAGTTTGTCTCTGTAACTACATTCTGATCTCCTACTCAATGTCAAATCACATTAAAGGTCTCTCCTTGTTTCAAGGGCATTTCCTGTCCTGAGCTCACAAAGTGTGCTCAAAACAATTAATCAATCAAACAATAATCTACGTATAAGCCCTGTGTTAAAATCAGGATAAGACATTTGTGATAACTATGTTCTTCTTATACTATAGGACTCAAGCCAGACATGCCTGAGCCTGAACTGTTTTGAAATCTTTTCTTAGACTTTATATTCTCTAGATGTTCTTTTAATGTATGTAAATAAGCAGGAACCTGACCAATAAAAATGTGAACGAAGAAAAAGTGTTCATAATTACTCAGAAAGAAACACAAAACAGTTATTCCATAATATTCCATATATCACAGAAATATCAAAGGTTAATAGGGCAATCTGGAGGATGAGTGATGTGTTATTCTACAGGACAAATCACAGCTCCTTCCTGCTGTCTGAAGTTACCTCTCCAGAAAAACTGTGTCCAAGTGGCCAGCTGACTCTGGGAAGCACAACAGCACCTCTGACAATTCAAAGTCCCTTCAAATGATGTCTGCTTTGTTAGACTACTCATCAATGAAGTTTCACCTAGAAAAAAAATGAGAGCTTTATTTTTTGCTTCTCCTCAGCCTTGGGAACTTAAAGACTTAACTCTGTGGACAAGAGTAGAGAACAGGAGTAAAGGATCAGATTTAGTCTGCACATTCCCCCTTTCTAGCATTCTGACTCCCACAAAAATTCCAAGGTTTATGTAAGAGTATCCTGTCAAAAGCACACATCTGCATCAGGGGCCAAAGTATTTTGATGCACAAGATGTAATGCTGCACTTCAAGCTATCTCATTTGGTGAAATCAGAGTACAATTAATTGCTACATTAAAATAGAATTTGCATAGGGCTACTTATGACATTCCCATTAAAATCACATTAGTTCATCATGATTAACACTCTCTCACTGAGCACTGAGCAAATTAATCTGTGGATGCTTTGCTAAAGCTGTGCCCAGAAACACAACTTGTAGAAGAAGATATGGGATATGCATTGTTTCCATTGTAAGATGACTGTTCAGTATCTGTTTCAAATCAACACAGACTGTAAGTGTACCATGTCAAGACTGTATAAACAAGAATGCAAGAAATTAGCAATTCACTAATTTCACTAAGAATGGCCAGATTCAAAATCACACTTCTCTGCCAAAAAAAACTTTTTCCAAGAATAATTGGGTGATTTTTTTTTTTTAAACCAGTTACTAAGTATTTTGAATTTTCTGAAAATCTTACTATTTAACCCACTGACAGCAATCAGTGCTAAACACACAAATCCTTCAGTTCTTCATCTGATGCTTAGAAGTGATTTGTTGGCATAATAGTTTTTGTTAAGCTCTGCACAGTGCATCTCTTGAAAGTGTGGGGGAGAGGGAGGGGGGTGCATAAAGATCTGTGCTTAGTTTCTTTTGCCTAGGACAAAAGTGGACTTATATGAGAAGGGAAGATAAGGGAAGGAAAGAGAAGGGAAGGGAAGGCAATGCAACCAACGCAGCACAGGGCTATACTAAGGGGAATGGTGCTGTGATATTTTGCAATACTTGTACAGAGAATTTCACCAGTATGAGAGAGATGCAGACACACAGGAGTGAGCCCAGCAAAGGGCCACAAAGTTTGTTAGCAGCTTGGAGCATCTATCATACAAGGAGAGGCTGAGGGATCTAGGACTGTTCAGATTTGAGAAGAGGATGAGATAAGGAGATCTTGTTGCCCTCTACAGTTACCTACTAGATTCACAGATCATAGAATGGTTTGGGTTGCAGTAGATGTTAAAGATCCAGTTCCAATTCCCCAGTGGGCAGAGACTCTTCCCACTAGATCAGGTTACTCCCATGCCCTATTCTGCCTGGTCTTGAACACCTCCAGGCGTGAGGCACTGACAGCTTCTCTGCGAAACATGTTCCAGTGCCTCACAGCTCTCACAGCAGAGTTTCTTCTTAATATGAACTCTAAATCTGCCCTTTTCCAGTTTAAAACTAGTATGCCTTATTCTAGCACTCCACTCTCTGATAAAGATTCCCTCTCCATCTTTCCTATAGACCCAGTTTAGCTACTAGAAGGCCTCTAGATGGTCTTCCCAGAGTCTTCTATTCTCTGGCCTAAGCAACACAAACTTTCTCAGCATTTCTTCATCAAGAGAGGTGCTCCAATCTTTTGATCATCTTCATGACCCTCCTCTGGATTTACTCTAACAAGTCCATGTCTTTATTGTGTAAGAAGCCATAGATCTGAATGCAGTACTGCAGGTGGTGTCTCACAAGAGTGGAGTAGAGGGAGAGCATCACCACTATGGTTCTCCTACATAGATTTCTTTTGATGCAAACCAGAATACTCTTGGCTTTCAGGATTGTAAAAGAACATTGCCATCTCATGTTGAATTTTTCATCCACTAGTACTCCCAAGTCCTTCTCTACAAGACTGCTCTCAGTCTACTCATCATTCAGCCTCTATTTGTGTTTTAGATTGCCCCAGCCTATGTGTGGGATTTTGCACTTGGCTTTGTTGGACTGAATGACATTAACACAGGCCAATCTCTTGAGTCTGTCAAGGTCCCTCCCTCCAGCATGTAGGTCATACCACTTAGCTTTGTGCCAACCTCAAACTTGCTGTGAGTGTACTCATAAATGTCACTAACAGAGATGTCTCGGTCAAAATAGACCCCTGAGGCACAGCACTTATCACTAGTCTCCACGTGGACATTGACGTGGACAACTTTTGAGCGCGATTACCCAGTCAATTCTTTAGCCATCAAACAGTCTATCCATCAAATCCGTGTCTCTCCAGTTTACACACAAGGATGTTGTGCAAGACAGCATCAACAGCTCTGCACAAATTCAGGTAGGTTTTGTAAGGTACCTCTAGCAACTAGCCAGACCAAAAGCCCATTCCTTTAGCCAAAAATATCTCTTCAGTGTTGTTCCTCTATCCAAATGTTTTTGAAGAAAACTATCATTGTCTCAGTATTCTCCATTTTTTTACCTACTTGTTAAAAAAGTAGTCAAGGTGGAAAAATGTTTCCCAGCTGAACTACACTGTTTTCTCTCCTAAGCAAAATCTCTAGATTAACTAATCTTTAGATTAGTTAAAAGGAAACAAAGAAACAAACAAACAAAAAAACTGATTCTCAAGCTAAAATAAGAAGTAGCGTAGATCTGTGCAACTGTATTTTAACAATACAGTTAAATACAATGTAGTTTGCTCACCTCTGTATTGTTTTTAGTTAATTCTGTATTTCCTCACACATATACCAGGCAGCTGATCTTTGAACTTATAAGTACTTGGGATCCTGAAGATTAATCTCCTGAATGTGGAACAGAAAATATTTTAATTAATGTGTTGATATGTTCATGGAATGAAGTTATATGAGACAAGTATTCATAGATGGTACAGAAGTCCATTGTAGAAAAGCCAACGATGAAGTAGAATGAAAAGCAAGTTGAAACTTCTCCCTGATGATACTTTTAAGACATACTTCTGGGGAAACAGTGCCCAATTTATTCATGGCAGGTAATTCTGAATGGCTCTTTGTATTGAATGAATTTCAGTTTTAGTCTTCTTCACTAGGGAAACAAGCATGACACTGACTTATAAATATACAGTCAAATACATAGTGAAGAAAACAGCTGCCATAATCTATAACCTACAATCTACTTGGAGAACAAACAATCAGTGTTATCCCTTAATAAAAACATCATTATCTTCATAGAAACTATGAATGCAAAGTTGGATCTGAATTGTCAAATAATTCACAATTTCTTGAGGGAAAAAAGCAACATTATATTTAAGTTATGAACCCGAGCAAGTGACAATCGTGTACCCCTTGTTTCTCAGAAAGATTCCTTTTAACCTGGATTTTCCTGTATTCATATCAAACAAAGGAGAATCTAGGGAGAATTTGATCTAAGACTATTCAAAGTGACTAGAAGTTAAACAAAACCTTTGTGGCATGTTGTTGCTATATCCTGTTGTTCTTAAAAATGAACATTTTCTTCCACATAAAACTTCTTTTAAAAGACCACGTTTTCTCTGCACAATGCTTTTGTTGTTAAGTTTAAAAGCTGAAGTCCAGTTAAATTCCTCTCTCTGAATCAGCAGTAAACTCAGAAGTCCACTGGCCAGATATTACCTCATATTACCTCTTTTCTACATTTTCACTGAAGCTAAGCATATAAAATTTTACTGGTAAAATGTAACAATATAGTGGCATATAAGATTCAGAAGGGTGCTTGGTTTTCTTGATCTGTTGTTCTTGCATATTGTAAATTATGTTGGTTTTGTTATCCATGTCCTTGTGCATTTGCTGAACCTTGGTGGCATTCCTGATTCTCTTCCTTTTAATCACTGTGTGGTTGAGAGCTGTTTAAAAGCAGTTTCAGAACTTCAGTTCAAACTCTGAAAGCTGTTTTAGTTATTCACTATAACGGAAAGGAAATCTGCAAATATCGACAACCTCATTCACTTCCCATTTAAAAATGGCATCCCTACTAACATTTCTGATTGCATTTTTCCTCATGTATTCATACAGAATGAAATGATTTCTCCCCCAAATCAAGCCAAGCATGAGTTTTTGTATGGATAGAGAGTCAAGCAATATTCAGATCTTATTTAATCTTACCTAACAGTATATTCCTAAATGACATGCTTCTGCTTTTGTTACATGAGTCAATGCAAATATGTGCTTCTGTGTAGAAACAGTAAGAACAATTGTTCAGAACAGTTTTTAAGGCCAGATTAGGGGAATTTTGGTTGAGAGCAATTCACTATCCAGTCTTTCTGTATTCTTAGCTGCTACCAGGTAGCAGTCACATGCTGTAGAGAAGGAAAGCCTCCCCTTCTCGGAGAGGCACCCATGGCTATCTAAGTAAATGATGCAAAGCAAAAGCTGGATATGCAGATCGGGTGGAGGGTCCTGCAAGCTGTGATTACTGTGCACAGATCTACATGGGCACTTATGCATCCATTAGGCTTATCTCACCTTTCTTCCCACCCTTGTTATATACTGACCAATTGATTGTCTAGTAGGAAAGTCCTGGACAGCTCAGGTGAAGGCGAATTAACAGGGGGATACTGACTGGTCTGCAGGGAGGCAGGGAAGTGTAGCATCCTCTTTGGTTTCTTACTTACAGGAGCAGGTTGAGCTCTGATGCTTCCCATAGTGCCTGCATGCTCATTTATGAAGCATAACAGTGACAATTATTACAACAATGACTAATATTCAGTGAAATTACCACTTATTTCAAAGGTGCAGATCTGACATTTAAATGCCAAACTTCTACTGAAATTCACTGAGAAAACAAATGTCCAAATGCTGCTAAAGTGAATGAAAATAGCCTCACAAAAAGGTATAATTTTCCTAACGTATTGTGGTTGTGTAACTATTGCTGCTGGTTTTTGTTTTAAAGCAAGGCACAGTCGCTGCAACAGGCTCATTTCATTATTCCCTGTCCCTTATGGGACATGTCATCAGACAAACTGCACTCAGAGAGCTCTCCCACCAACAGCTACAAATAGCAGAGTGATATTTTGTGAATAACCAGACTGAAAGAAATCCATTTGGTGTTAATATATTGATATTCCTGTTATAAATATGCTGCAGCTCGTAAAAAATCCCCAATGTACGCATGATTACAAAATATGTCATGGTATCAGTCTATTCCCCACAGCACAGTGTACTGCCTGACAGCTAACGTGCTCTGCTGCACTGTTATCAGCTGCCTTGCTGCAATGCAGTATGTTACACAGAGTTACTCTGGTGTGCATGGCTCTGCCCTGCTCAGCTTCTGTATTTGCAGAGAAAATGTTGGTATCTTGAAATGGTAATAATATGATTTTCCACTGTAAGCCACAGCAGAGATCACACAGTTACCAAAAGCTGTGACTGTCAGCCAAATTGCATACTGAGCACAATTATTTGAGCTATTAATTGAAGTATAACATTTCCTTATGAGATAGTAATGATTAAAATTTACGCTGATAGATAACTTTAGGGCAGGATTGAAAACTGTGATTTTAAATGCATATGAAGTCACACTTTAGAGCAGAACTTGCTGATAAGCTTGACAGTTTATCATTGCCATAACAAGAAAGAACGAAGGCAGTGTCCATGTAAAATAGCAGCTTCCTGTGGACTGAAGCTCAGCCCTGCTTTTTCTAACCAGCTCCTGTAGGAGTTGCACCTCTGTCTACCTGCTGATGGTCTGAGCACTTTTTATGTAAAATCAGCAGGGATAATGAGGTGTTATTAGACACGCAGCAGGAGTCTCTGTCCTTGGTTTTCAGGGGAAAAGTTCCACTTGCAGAGCTCAGGAAGCATTAGAGTACATTGGTCCAGATCTTCAGAGGTGCCCTGATCACTAACAGGTATTGATTTCAACTAGCACTATGCATCTGGGCACCGAGACACTAAATCACTGTCACTATATAGTCTCTCTGTTGTTAAGGGTCACATACCAATATCTAATACTGCATCTCATCGTGTACCACATGGTAGTGCCAGTAGCACGAGCTAAGGTTTTGTGACTACATAAGCATCAGCCCCATCAGCTGCCAGTGCAGAGCAGTCCCTGCCTCAGTGATGATGAACAAAACCTGAAAGCGGCACAATTTGCATTCGCTCAGCTTGCTCTGCACTTTACACCTTACTGAGTTCAATGCAAGATCAGCATCTGCATCTCATCCAGGTGTGGGGGCTGGGTGCAGGCAGCCAAGCCTGGGGATAGAGGTAGCACATGTGGGTCTGGGGGACATAAAGTGGGGTCCTCTGAGCCTGAAATACTGACATCATGGAAACACCCACAATGAACAAAGCTGAAAAATTAACAAATTGTCATTCTATTGCTAAGCTGCACTTGAAATGCATTAAAAAAAAAAAAAGCAAATGTGAACGTGGAACCGTGCAAGCAGTTAGCAGTTAGTAGTGTTCAGCTTAGTTAGCTCCCATTATTTTTGCTGCAGGATGAGGATTGGGAGATTAACCTTGTGTCACTTTTTCTACCCTATTTTAACTTTCTAAAATCTCAAAAATCTGGCAGACACAAACAAACATAAATGGGGAAATAAACTGCTGAAATTCAGCTCGTAGTCCCCTTGGAAACAAACATATATAGTCTTTGAGACTGATGTATTCTACTACAGTTTTTGAGAGTGACATTTTGTACTTAGTTCTTATCCTGTAACACAGATCTGTGTGTATGCAATTACTCAAGGCCATTACTTCAGGTGCTGTAACCTATATCTTGAGGTTAAGTAGCTGATGCCAGCAGAGAAGATGTCCTGCCAGAGCAGAGGAAAAGTCAATGACCCATGGCATGGGATGTGCATATGCTGTGGCAAGGACTGCCAGCAGAACTGTTCTCTTCAGCAGTATTCCCTCTTAAAGATGTTGCATTAAAATGTGCAGGTTGGTAAAAAAATACCTAGCTTGTAAAGATTAGAGTCCATTTTAAAAAACGTCTTGACTATATGAGGATATTGGACACTTAGGTATTCCCATGTCTGTGCACATAACTATCAGAGCACTGCAGTATTATAAAACTATATGATAAGGCCACAGAGTACAAATAATACTTTATCCCACACATACTTTTCCTTCATTAATCCAAGCAGCATGTGGCATCTTCCTGAAGATGGAAAGGCAGTGATTTTTTTTTTTTTTTTTTTTTTTTCTGTGCTGCACAGAAACTGGAGTGCCTCTCCTGGAGGCCAATAAGCTGAATACATTACTCACTTGCCCCTTGCTGCGTTTGTCTTCAGGAGGATCTATCAATCAGACCCTTCAGCTTACTTTGGTTCATGGTTTGGATTGAAAAACTAAAGTCTCAAGACATGGATCTGGATTTCCCCAGGCTCTGTAATTAAATAAAGCAAACCACAACAGAGTAATCAAAAAACATGTCTGAGGGTATTATTTCAAGTTTGAAAAATACTACCTGGGAGAGATACTGAGCAACAGTGGTGCATATGGAACGTCAAAGAGGTGCCTGAGGGCCAGGATCTTCTTGTGGGTGACCAAAATTAACATTACTGAATGCATTCATTCTATGGGATAGCTGAGGAATGCAAAGATAGTAAAGTACCCACAGCACTGTGAGATGGCAGAGAAACAAGAAACCACCCCACCTTTAGTAATTATTCTTGTATGGCTAAATGCCCACTGCTCACTGGACACCAATTTTCACATCCCACCTGTAACTGCTTTCTAGCATTTTCTGCAATCTAGCCTCACTAGAAAAGAGACATGGTATTTTACATGTGTACAAGTTGACCCTCGAGTTTCTTTTTGTGCTTGACAAAAGTTTATTGCAGAAATGTATCCCAGCCGTCCTCTTGTTCCTGTTCTAGTTGTTGCCTCTCCATGTTCTCCCTTAATGGGCTCTGCTGCTGAAGCAATCCATCACAGCTCTCCATCTTGCATGTCATGAGTGATGCTGCCATTCAGGCAGCAGAAATCTGAAATACAGAATGACCTTCTTCTCTCGAGGAAAAAGAAACTGAAAATTGGCCATTGTGTATGTCTAATGAAAAGAATGGTTCCCAACTGTTTGATGAAGAGGAAGTGGTCACATCCGTACAGCAAGGGTACAAAGCAGAAAAAAAGATCTTTGTTGAGTGTCCCAGCTGCATAGAGGGCTTGACCCTCTAGCATTAGAGCTTTGTTTCCCGTAATTACTGTCATTCTCCAGACAATTATTTGCATTGACTCATGTAACAAAAGCAGAAGCAGATAAGGAAATTGCCATGACTAGGGGTTTTAGTTTGTATACAAAAGGCTAGACTTAAATAGCAATACCGTTCTCATGTTTCAGTGTTAGCCCAGCGCCTGCTGAGACAGCTCCTCTAATGCAGCTGATTTTGCCGAGAAGGGCTCTGTGCTCCTCTCCTGACATCCAGGCCGTCTCCTTAATTACATGAAAGCCCTGGCTCAGATCACATATCAGAGTCCTCTGACTATCGCATTTCTGCTCTCAGTAAAAACAGTTTAACAATGGGCTTTGGGGAAGGGTCTGGAGGGCAAGGGGTGTGAAGAGCGGCTGAGGTGCCTGGATGTGCTCAGCCCGGAGCAGAGCAGGCCGAGGGGAGGCCTGATGGCTGCTGCAGCTGCTCACAGGGAGCGGAGGGCAGCGCTGAGCTCTGCTCTGTGTGACAGCGACAGGGCCCGAGGGAACGGCATGGAGCTGCGTCAGGGAAGGGGCAGCTGGGGGTTGGGGAAAGGGTCTGCACCAGACGGTGGTGGGCATGGAACAGCCTGCCCAGGGCTGTGGGCATGGCCCCAGTGCTGGAGCTCAGGGAGTGTTTGAACACCCTCTCAGACACAGGGATTGGATTTTGTGTGGTGCGATGTGCAGCCAGGGGTTGGACTTGGTGATCCTTATAGGTCCCTCCCAGCACAGGATATTCTATTGCAGGATAACAACAACTCCTTTAGTTTATGCCTTGATTTTATGTAAGTGGAGCTGAGCTTAATTATTGTCACTGGCAGGCAGGTGAATCCACACCTGATGTTATGAGTTGGCAGTCCTGCAGTGGAAATGAAATGCCACATTGCCATGGCCCCCGCATCCACCCAGCGTGAGGCTGAATGTTCCCAGTGGGTGAGCACGCACAGAGCACATGTACACACCACATACCCACATACAAATAAGAGTGGCCACACGGATCAGCACAGCTTAATTGCATCCTGTCCTTGTCAAAAAGAAATAAAACTTGTCTTAGCCTTGCAAAAAAGTATGTGTGAATTGGTTGTATGAAAAGTGAGAGGCTCTCAAAGTTTGAGGAGCTTAATTTACTTTGCTGAACAACTGTTTTAGAAACTGAGATACATTATTTATAATGTAAAGATTAATGCTAAAAAGTTACTGATCCGAGACATATCTAAGTCACAGATGAGAAATCACAATTTGATAAGCAGTATGACTTTAAAAAATAGTCAGTGTTAGGATCCTGTTTAGCAAATCAAATACTGGTAGCTCAGGTATAAAAAATGTGTGTTAATTTTCTGTAGTTTTTGTTTTCCCTTTTTTCTCCCCTTGGAAGCACCCTCATTTTATGATTTCCTGGCAGTTTATGTAATTAAGCAAATTTACTTTGTTGTAATACTTAGGTGGAGATCTGTTACAAACTCCAAGAGGACCCTACTTTTTTAAGCGCACTCTCTCCTCCTGAATTGTTTCTTGAGCATTAATCTTTTTCTTTCACCTTTCTTACCAGTTCTGAAATTTTCCATGCAGCTTAAAAGATCAGACTTGTACTTTCTGTTATATTCAAAATTTTGCTATGGGCAAATAAGAGAAAACAACTTGTATGTGAAGACCAGAATTTCAGTGGTAGGAGAGTTAATGCTATAAAAGCATGATGGGCCCATTTATTTGGTTAGTATGCAAACAATTGAAAGTAATACAGATTAACTTCAATAACAGTTACAGTTTTTCAGATCTCACCTTGTCTGTCCTTTTCCCTTGTCTTGCTCCAACTCAGTTTTCTTAATTAAATTAGGAATAAATCTAATCATAATATCATAAAACTATTGGATGTACTAGCACTGAAGTAAATTATTAACATGTTGCTTGACACTCTGAATAAAACACCTGAACAAAGCAATGTTCCAGTGCTAGGAACTTGCATTGCGCTATACAATCTGTTATTGGCAACCATATTTCTCTCAAGCAAGATATTGAGCTTGGGCCAGAGTGAATGGAAGCCATTACTGCTTTTTACTTATATTTTAATATTACTTTTAAAATGATTTTTAAATTTAAAGCTGCAGTTGACTTTAAATCAAAACCAATAGCTATTCCTTGTCCTTGTTGTTTAGGATTATCATAACAGCCAAACAACCCTTGTTATCTGCAATTCAAGTAGAAGCTCCTACCCGGACTTTTCATTTGCATTCCTATATGTACTTATACTTCTTTCCCTCCACATTACAGCATTTAAACATATTTACATAGGAATAAAATAAGTAGCTCAGAAACCCATCATATATGGTCACTAGCCTAAACTGGAAGGTGTCTAGGGTAGGGACTGTTGTATATAGCATCTGTTCAGTCAAAAGTTAATTCCTGGCAACTAACCTAACATGGCTGTCATGTGCAAGCATCATATGGTATTGTCTCATAGCATGAATTCTGAAAATGCAAAGGAAGTGGTAGAAATTTATCCTATCACATTTTAAGGTCATTCAAAAAAATTGTTGGGACTTACCTTCTTGTCATTTTGGTTTTAAAGTCATATGTCCTCATCACAAGTTCAATGAAGCAGGACTCAGTGGAAGGCATAAAACTTCCTGTAAGTGATATGAAATACCATTTAGTGCTCTAGCATGTCATCTCTCAGTGTCCTCGTACTTAGCTTGGAAATGACGAATGCGTATATTTCACAAAAAAAAAAAAAAAAAAAAAAAAGTGGGAATCAATAAAAATGGGAACTGTATGACCTTTACATTACAATTTTTTATATATTGGTAAATAGTTGTTACTGTAGGACTGAAAGTCATCTGTCTTGTAACTCAGGCTGGAATATGACCAAGGAGATAACAATACCATGGAGGAGACAAACACCTGCCATTTTTCTTATTATTTTACACCAAAGTAAAGATTTGTCACTACTGGTGTGGACAACAACATCTTTAGATAAGGCATGGCATAAACACAGAGCAGAGCAACCACCTCTACTGACTTCCTATCTGAGATTTTATTCTAACAGAATAAATAGGTGGAGGCCTAAGAAGACTCTGTGACCAGCCAGCGAATGGTCACAAGCATGTTCCCTGAAATGGCTTTGGCTTTGTCTCACATCCACTAGTCCTCTCCCTGACTTTGGTCAGGCACAGTTTGGAACAGCAAGTTCCAGGATGGATAAATAAATGGATTGATGGATGGTGGGGTGGATGAATGAGTGGATGTATGGAAGGCTGGATGGATGGATGTGGCCGCATTGTTCTGGCAGAGAGCGTCGTGCAGAGGTGCAGTACACCATGTACCCATCCTCTGGCCAAAGCTTTTATAAATAACTAGCAGCCCCTCACCACCTCACATAGTTGAAGAGATCATTTCATGACTCTGCAGCCCAAATGTATAAATGCATTGCTAGTAGTTACAGTCAGGTTAGGCTCATGCATGTGCCTGACTTTTCATGCTACCATGTCTATGTTCTATCTCTTACATACATCCAGTATCGTAACATCACCTCTATTATCCTTCATGCAAAATATGCCTGTAAATGGAGCAGGGAAGCAATGTTACCAGGAGCAGCCCATGACGAGTGCTGTGGGACAACTGCCCTTGGCAGCAGCTTGCTCATGTTCATCCCTGCACAGCCACATGGTCAGGCTTCAGCTTCCCAAAAAGCTGAAAAGCAGGGGAGGCACTGCACTTGCTCACTTTTTGCCATTGAGTAATAACTGAGATCATGCAGGCAGAATATCCTGAATTACTTTCCCGTTTGTCAAGTATGCAAGAGTGATTCCTGTAAAGGTTGTAAACAACATTTGTATCTGTGATGTGCAAAGTATCAGATTGGTTATAGGACAATTCCGTAGCAAACCACTGTCTTTATTTAGATATTCCCCTCTCATTTTAATCAAAACTGTTTCCAGGCCACATCTATCCATGCACCTGGTTTCAATCACCATCACATCCGTGGAGCCTCATAATCGCTAACAGGCCTTTTCTGAAGCAGAGAGGTGCTGCTATCCATATGTGATAAGTGAGGAAATGAGGTGCAGGGGCTGACAGAGCCCACTTGAGGTGACTGTGATGAAGCTGCAGAGTGATCCAGTCTCAAGCCCCAGTCAGTGCCCCTGCCCTGGGAATACTCACTCCGTCATCACTACAATAAATGGCACAATCCAGAATGAAAAACACTGCTATCAACATTTTAATTTATTTTTAATTTTAATTTTTAATATTTTTGCAATGAGCAAAAGTGAAGGAAATACTTGAGCAATGCTCATCTGAAAAATCTTGCATATGTCAATTTTTTAATCAAGATTTACATCCACTCACAATTTTCTTCTGAGAAATTTCTGTTGGATTGTTCTTGTTAAAAATCAGAACTCTTGCTACCTCCATTGTCTTTTGAGCTGTCATTGCTCTGTTGCCACATCAGTTCTGGAGCACGTACTTTTTTTAGATACTTAGGAAAGGATTTAAATACATGCCTGAAGTCAAAGAATCTTGAGGTATAAATCTGGGCAAAGTGAGCAGTTACAGCAAAGTATGGCAGACTTTGGGGCTGCAGGCCTGTGTCTACTGAAATCAGCAGGTTTCTGTTCACCACCTGCAACAGAATACTGTTAAAGTTCATTTTCACTTTAGCTTGAAAAAGACATGAAATATAGGCAGTAATAAAGAAGGGAAATAACTCAACCCTAAGCCATCCCTCAAGCCATCTGGCTCAGAAGCCTGCTGCATGCATCTGTGAGATGAAGGCAACGCCTGCACTTTCTGAGGAACAGTGCAAAGCTGCAGGCCAGCCATGAAATTGAGAGGTAAATTCGGTGGCATTTTGTATTAGTTTCTGCCAGCTGCAGGGATGGTGGGTGCAGCTCAGGCCCCAGAGCTGTGCAGCAAAGGTTTGCACCCTTGGTTTGGTGGTGAGGAGAGTTAACAGGCTTAGAATGATGAAGCGAGCTATCGTTTAAGAAGATGTATCATATCAGTTATAGCAGAGCAAAAAGCATGACCCAAACTGGCAAAATATAAGACAAAGTGGATAAAGGAAAATGCTGATCTGGTTCAAGGGACTGAAGGATGAAATGATTGCAGCTGCCACTTTGGATCAGTCAGCTATACTCATCCACAGAAATGAATTCAGGTAACATAATTAACTAGATCTTTTTCTCACTACATCTCTTTCTTTGCTCATAGAAGTGTAAGAGAAATCTTCAATTAACCAGCTAAATCTGAAGGATTGCTGCTTGCACAGCAGGAAGAGGCCACCTTTCAGTCACACTAACCTAGCCCATGAAGTAAGAGAGAGGCAGGAGAGTACTGTGTCACCATGGCTGTGGCAGGGCAAGCAGGGAAAGCCATGGAGTCCAGGAAATGGTGCAGACAAGTTTCATCAATTGGGGGAGACAGAGGAAATGCAGGGGGGAAAGAAAACACAGCAGGAATGGAAACAAACAAACAAAGCTGCTCCCAGAACAAAGCCCTGATATAAACAGTTGTGACCACTGTAAGCAAGAAGAAAAAAAAACTTCTGCACATGAAATGAGAAAAACAGTTGTATTCATTTCAGTATCCTCACACCCTCCCAGCCAGCAACATCCTTTCAATGTTACTTCACAGATGTGCACTGAGTTCTCCTTCGTGAGAGGCAGTGGCCATTGGGAAAGGCTGTGTTACCTCCTAGACTGCAGCAGGGCCTGTGCAAAATTTGGCATGGGTTGGCATGCATTGATGCGCTTAGCTCCGGATTCTTTGTATTTCCCATTGCAGTTCACATTTTAAAATGGTGAAGAGAAAGAAGTAAACATCATAACACTCTGGATAGCTTAGGGGATTCAGAGATGACTCACTGGGGTTTGGGAGGAAAAGATTATTTAGAGAACGTACATGACAAAACTCTAGTCTGGACCTTCTAAATGTATTCCCTTCTAAAGAAGTGTGATGTAGATTCCAGGGAGAAGGAATCTGAAATGTCAAATAGTTTTGCCTCCAGCTCTGAGGGTGTGGGTATTCCACATCTGAAGAATCCATGTAGTATCTCAGATAATAAGAAAAACATATCTAAAGAATATAAACCCCAGTTAAGGACAAAAGGCAATCACTTAATATCGTGGCTATAAGATTGGAACTGCATATTTTACACTTAGCACATTCTTCCAAAGTACCTGTCCCAGCAGAGATTCAGAAGCAGCCAGAACAGCTATCAGATGTGACCTCACTTACAGGTTCCCACATTCAAGATTGCTCAACTTCTGGAGCTGTCTGGTGTTTTCTTGCTTCATGGTGGCCAGGTGTCACCACAGACTCCCAGTTTGGCTGCGAGCAAGAGAGCAATTTTATTGTGAAAACTACCTCAGATGGAAGAATAAACATGCAAAACCATGTGCACTAGCAACAGAGTTTTTGTAGGGCCTACCTAGCTGCTGCATTTCATGCTTTTGGAAAAAAAAAGGTAAGTGAGGTCTTGTTTCCATTTCTTGCATTATTGTAAATTCCCCTTCCCCCTCAAATAACATTTTATCTTTCTGCGTCAGTCCCAGGAAACCAAGTGCCTCTTCAATGGCAGCTACAGATTTTAGATTTCAGGAGATATATTAGATTGTCCAAGCACCATTATATTCCTCCAGCACTCTGTCTAGCCTAACCTTATGGGAATCTGAACTCACAACATCCATTAGCAACTTGTATTTGTGCAGTTGTTCAAACCTACCAACACGGTGGCACTGCTGAGTTACTCAGAGTTCACATCACACACTCAGTGCTTCCCCCCACAGTGCCATTTGGAATTAAATATTGTTATTTAGGAATTAAATATCCTTCTTGCCCTAGCAAAACACAAAGCTCTTGAAGCAGACTGACCACATCTCATTCAACTGAAGACCTCAATGGCTTGGGATAATGGTTAGTGGGGCTGTCTGGTTAGTGGGGAAGGAAACAAGGGGGCAGAAAGCGGAGGGAAAGCCATGGATTATTTGGGTATATCTTAGCAGGGATGATGAGAAAAGAGGAAGGGCACAGAACACACATGTGCCACACTGACAATAGCCTTTGAGGTTCTACATAGTAAAGGGCTGACCTGGCTCAAGCTCCAGCAACCAAAGAGGATTTTTTGCCAACTGGAGATGGATATTTACTACCTTCAAGTGACATGGATTGGTGAGGTGTTGTGTCCTATTAGCCATATTATTATTATCTTACTATTTTTTCTAAAAAAATCCTTTCTTACACTTCTGTGTGTTCCTTGCATTCCCCTGCTGTATTAAATGTAGAAGCATTAATAGTTTATCACTACAGCAGCAAAGGTCCAAATCGATTCTGTCAAAGGAGATGCAATAAGAAATTATTATTTTACCCATTATTTTTACCCAAAAGTTTCAAAATCAGGGAAGGGACAACTAAGTTTCAGAAATAGAAAAGCCTGTGATGATGGTTGTAGTACTGTTTTTTACAATCATTTGGTGGACAGGAAGAAAGAAAGTAGACTGAAGTACAGAGTGGCATTTTAGGCTGATTCTCTGTGTAGTAAATTCCACCATACTCTAAAAAAGGCTCCCAAGGGAAGTGATGGCAGAACCACTGATTGGGTAATGTCATTTATGCATTTTATGCCTTTGGTAAAGCCTTAGAACTCATCTCTGAACTGATTCCAAGCCAGGATATGTCTTTCTGGTGAAAGCAGAATCCTTAATAAAGCTACTGGAATATTTTTGATTTTTTTTTTTGCAGATTTGATGCCTCTGAGTACAAGCATGCCATATGCTTGTAAGCCAAAACATTCTTTTTATGTTTGGAAATAGAGCAATTCCCTGGAGTATAGGCAAACTTGTAAAAGCTCTTTCTTTATTTTTACTTTCATCCTTCCTCCCTAATTTTATCAGGCATTGGAATCCTAACCAAGTCTTTGCTATATTTGCATTTCCCGCATTTGGTATAATTGCAGGTAGGCCTGTGAATACGTGAATATGTGAATATGACCCAAAATTGCATAAACAGAGAAAACAAAAAGAGAAATCAGATACATTTTCCTTTGGTATCCTTCAGCACTTAGGAGAATTTTGTCATCCTTTTTTTCTAATTAGCACTGTCACTTCAGGTTACAAATTTACTGCATCAAAGCTTCTTTGCCTACCATTCCATTGGATTTCTTTGTCTCTACTCTGAAATCTCTCACAAAAATGATAAATTCTTTTTTTCTCTAAGAGCATCAGGACTGTCAGTTTGATGACAAGTCTGTTTCTGATTGTGTTACTCTGCCTTAACACCAGCGCTCTTGTGCTTATGGCTTAGACACAAGCTTTCTAGGTCCCCAACTTATTTGTGTGGTTTTTTTTTTAGTTAATTTGAACAGCTATGACAAAGACAAATATATGGCTCTGCTTGTTGTCATCTGTATCTGCACTATGTTATTAATTTGAAACAATATAATTTGCATGCACAAACTATTTCATTTACCTTTTTTTTTTACTGTCACTTTAGCACTTAACCAAACACAGAATGTTTGTCTCCATATTTTACAACACTGGTATTTCATGTCTTACTACACATCTCTTCTTTTCCTAAGTATGTAAAATTCTTTGCCCATATGGTTCTATTCCAGTGTAAGCAGAATTCTTGCTTATGTGCTTGTTTTGCCTGCCCAACTTCAGGTCCATGAAACACTACCCAAGAAACTACATGAATCATACATTTGCTCAACACTGATTATCATGGAAAAGAAAAGGCCTTCACAAATGTCGGTCCTTTATAATTTGAGAGACAACTACATGATATTTTTTAAAGCTCTCATTTTTTTCGTATGGGGCTTTGGACTCCTAATCTGGAGGAAGGTGCCCCTGCTCATGACAGGGAGTTGGAATCAGAGTATCTTTGAGGTCCCTTCCAATCCAAACCGTTCTGTGATTGTGTCATTCCAAAAGCCGGAAACATCCAGATGTTGGACAAATGTTTCAATCGAGACAAGGAAACTCATCTAGGAGGAATGGGAAGTGATTTAGGATAGAAAACAGGCACATAGAAAACAATCAAACAAAGTGGAAGAAAGTGTAGATGGCATAAAAAGTGGCAGAGAAGGGCTAGGTCCAGCAGCAGAATGCAGAAATGGCCTTTGCAATTCACTGGCACCCAAATGAACAGAGCAGTGGAAAAAAGTAAATGAAAAATTCAGATTCTGCAAATACTCATATAGCTGAAGAGATTGGCTTGTCCTCACTGCAATCAGATATTACATTTCAGATTAGCACAGATCAGCAAGTTTTAGCAGAAGAATACTTTGTTCTGCTTTTGCATGGTACAGCTTTATTGGAGGATCGTCCTTCGGCCTGTGTTAGTACAGAGCCAATACTGTGGGGTGTTGATGTGTTGGCTGTGCTTTGAAGTTACTGCAGTAACAGCGGTTACGACAGCAGTGGTATGTCAGACTTCATGGACTTTCTCAGTGTCCACCTCTGGCAGTAGGGGTAGACTACCACCAGTTCTTTCTGCAGGCACTATATAAATAATACCTTTTATTACACACCTTCTCCTGTCCTTGTTGCAGGCAGTTGGGAAAAACTTCTGTCTGTTTTTCTTCCTGCTTACAGTAAAAAACAGCAATACATCTTATAGCTCCTTATACTTTTCACTAGAAAGTATCCCTCTGTTGTTTGTTTTTTTTTAAATACATTTGCTGAGAGTCATATCATTTATTTTTAGACATATCTGAATTTAGAATGTAATGTAATTTAATTGCTTTGTGATCCTCCCTCTGATCACTGCAGAATACTAAGCGCTGTTCCCTTGTAGATCTCAAACTTTATATCGTTGTGCTTTTACACATCTTGAAGCTGGAGATGTGAGCACTTTGTCCATGCACTGTGGCCCTGAGGAAATGATGAACTGAATTTGATTCTGCCTCCATGGGCTGCATCTTGCACCCACACTTGGCTCTGTCAGAGAGGACTATAGTAGCTGCAGCGTTGTCCACATACATCAAAATTTCCAGAAGCAATTTCATCCTCCATGAGTCTTCAGAGTTAAATTGCAGCCTGTGTGTTACACACATGGTATCTGAGTTAAATCTGAGTTAATCACAACCCATAATCAGTTTGTGGAGAATGGCACAAACCTATGTACAAGATGTGTGACATTCTCAGTATCAGAAAACTGGTCATGCAAGTCTGTCTGAGCCAAGCACCTGGTCAGGGTGCTGATTGATATTTATTCAGGGCATTTTTGATATCAAAACATGTGTGTCACTAAAATTTATGCTGAAAGGAAGAGTTATAAACATGCAATAATCCTTATTAAGTAGAACTTTCCCTATTGTTTTACTTCCATCAGGCAGACTTTCCTTATGAATCAGTGTCAATCCCATCTTTCTGACTTCTGTTTTAGTCAGAAGGGTGTAGTGCTGACCTTTACTCCTGGAAGGAAATTTAAGTAGGAAATATTTAACATTATGCAATCATAATAGATTTCCCCTTTATTGTTCAGTTTCTGTGAACAAATCTGGTAGGACTTGAAGACCTGCCTCGCCAGAACACTTGCTACACAATAGAGGTGAATCATAGTTTCCAGTCCCCAAGAGCTAATGTTTGTGCAGACTGATCCACTGAGATTCTGTGCTGCTCACAGGAAAAAAAAGAAGAGAAAAAAAAAAAAAAAAAGCACAGAAAACCAACACATTTTTCCCCTCTCTTTTTTACCCTCTAAGAGCTCCTAAATCAGGTCTCTACACAATGAAAAGCTTTTCTGAGGCCTGTAATTCACACGAGGTGGATTCAGTGGGATTATTTTTTTCCTGTCTTTAGTTATTTCCACATCAACTCAGCTCACTGTGCTCAAAAAACACAGCAGCAGTATTACTCAGCATTTTATTTTATCTTCCTGTTGAAAGAAGAGCTCTAATCTGGTGCTACCTATACCTGAAAAGGATGGTGGTTTATTTTACTGCCATGGCATGACAATATATGAATGTGGAGACTTATTAAGTAGTATTTACACATGAACAAGCAACAGCAAGTGTTGTCACTGTCAAAGGGAGGAAGATCACATCATAAGCTGGGAGAAGCAAAAAAATCAAATTAGACACTGATCATACTGAACACAACCAAGATCTAAGGGGTTCCTCCTTATTAAGAAACCTGAAATCTCTTTTTTTTTAATGTGCTTGAAAAGACATATCTTTCAAGTATTACATTTATAAATGATTTAAAATGATTAATAGATGTCAGCTACTACAGATCTAAGCTGTGCATTTTCCAGACGGATATAAATACATCAGAAGCAAGTAATAAATATGATAATTGGCAACCTATTTACTTGATGAAGGCTATAGGAATTCATTATTTATTGAAATATCAATCATACATTAAACACTTATAGATTAATTTATACATGAAGATTTAATAAAAAGCCTGAAAAATGCCTTTTCCTACTCCTGTAGTAATGACTTCGAACATAGGTTGGAATGCTACTCTTTAATGACTTTTACAATAGAACTATGTTACACATGATATAAGATGATCTGAAGAGGATAACATTAAGTACTTCTTTTGAAAAATTGAAAGAGAAAATACAGTATGGTGGTATTCATGTTGATTTTTCATTATCAAGGACTATAGTGAGAGACTGTGGGAAAAAGACAAAAAAGAAAAGAGATTTTTTCCTTTACTGGTAATTCAGCTACCAACAGAAACAGCACAAGATCTGTTCACCCCATTATTCCTTGACCCAATGCAAGAACTTTAAAGTACTACAAAAATCTCCCGTAAAAAACACCAAAAAAAAATTTACATTTGGAGGCACTTCAAATACTCCAGCAAGCCACTTTTCCTTTCCATGTTTTGATATACCATTCAACTTTAGAGCCATCATAATGTTTTGTTTTTACTGGGCAGCTTTAATTCCAGCAGCTCAAAGCCCACTGCAAGCAAAACGACCGTTTCCCAGCACATTGGATAATAGCATCGCTGTTTCACAAAGGCAAAGGAAACCAGCGCCCAGCTCTGTCACACAGATGGCTGAGATGGAAGGACCACACTGCAACACCTCCTTCTTTGCTCAAATGTGATGCCCACGTCAAAAGAAAGCCTTTCATCTTTCAGCCACTGTTCTTGTAACATATTATTCCCCTTATTGACATGTCACAGCCACAGTTGCATTCTGATGTTCCCACACTGCGTCACACACAGCTACACGAGAGGGAACACTGTTACATGTCTGCAAATAGATAGACAGACAGTTATCTAGTGTAGTTTATGTTTCATCCCTACACCCAATACATAATATAATGCAGTTAAAAAATTTGCTTGCATGGCTTAAGCAAGAGAAAACACGTAAGAGCTATCTCACTAGACAAGAAATTAGAGCTGTGCAGATGTTTTCATCCATTTTCATGCCATCAGAAGATACTGAACAACCTCATCATGGAAATTGGGAGGTCATTTTTTAGTGTTCTTTATAATTATATAACAGACAGCTCTTTGGAAAACAGCTCTTATTAATGAACCACAAATAGACACCTCCCTCAGGGCATGTTAAAACACATTGTGCGCATTGTGAATAGGACACTTGGTCAGATGGGATTCAAAAATTTTCATATAAGCTCATAAAAAAGCTCATAAAGTGCGTGCTTATGATTCAGTCTTTATTATAGCAATGCTTATAAAGGATTTATTGAGATACTCATAAACTGTTCAGTTTCACCTCTATTCTATACCTGCTCCGTGCAAGAAATTAGGTCTGCAAAATGCAGGTGAAAGACAGATGTAAATAATTTGGATTTTGCGGGGAGGTTTTGTATTACTTGAGGGAATCTTTTAAGTAATTTTTACAAAAGTTTAGATTATTTTTATTATTTATTAGATTTTGTTAATGAAAGTATCATATAGTAGGACACTATAGGCACAGTTTCCTTGCAGCCCTATGGGTACAACTCTTGCAGATTTTAGTTTTGCTCTCAGATACGTACACGCTAAAATAGCTGCATAATAGTTTCTATAGTGGAAAGGACTGTAAGGTTCCTTAGCCACTTGAAAATCTTGGATTTTGGCACCAGTTCTTATTACAGTTACCTAATATCTCCCTTCTGATATGAGTTTAAAAATGCTACAGATTTTTAGTGCCCAAACCTTCCCATCAGTGCCTTCAGTGTTCCTAAACCTTCCCTTTGCCTGACTTTTAGAGACTGGCTAACAAGTCCCATTGAATTGTAAAGGACATTTATTTGTTTGGCATATTTCAAGAAGTCAAGCTGCTTTTAGCTAAATTCTAATTAGACATTTCAGATCAAGAAAATGAAACTCAGAGCACTCTGAAAAAAATATAGTTGTCCTTATTTTGGGATACTGAAGAATATCCAAAGCCAAGGTAAAGTATGAGTAGCTGCCAGTTTTCCCATACAGGCAGCTAAAAATGACATTTGCTTCTTTTCCTTAACCACTCTCAATCTGAATCTTTCTTGTAGCCTTCTTTGTCAGTCAAACCTGACCCATGTTTCACCTTGAAAGACCAGCGTTAGAGGCTGTGCGGAAGGCTTGCTTGTTTCCTAGCATTCCTGCTGAGTAGTGCTTAAGCAGTAGGACAGATTCTCCACAATATAAATGGAGGAACTAGTAAGTCCTCAAAGTGATGTTAATATCTTCAAAGCAGATATGTAGTGACTTTAGATTTTCTTCTAAAAAGTGAGGACATTAGCACTTCTAGTATTTCTAGGATGGGTTTTATATCCTGACTAGATGTCCAGAGTGGACTAACAGATGTGTACCGCAGACTGCCATTTCCCTCCAAACATTATGGACACACTAGAGAGACCAGCTCAGCAATAGCTTTTAGTAGTAGGGATGTCTAGGTGAGATTGATTGCCTCTTGTGCTTCTGATGAAGTAGAAAAAAACAAGCAGCTCCTGCACACTGAAACAAAGCTTTGCAAGAGGAAGGGAGGGATTGTTTGTATTATGTTCAATGTATGAGCAAGCTCCTTTGATCTAATATTTTTTAAAATATAGCAATGAATATTCAGACAAAAGAAGGCAAAGGAAGACCAATGTCACAACCCATTCTGGGCTGCAATGCAAATTTTGTAGGAAAATTTTTGTGATTCTCACAAACACAGTTATCTAAGTAACCTTATTCCACATCTTAAAAACCAGCCTTTACTAAGACTGCAGAAGTATCTTAAGATATTTAGCAATATGATACAAACAAACATAATGCAAATATTTGTTTGCATATTCAACTTAATAAACATAATAAGCTGGTTAGATCTTGCCAATATTTATGCTGGAGGGAATGTTTGAAAGTATGCTATCCAATTAACATGTATGAAGCTTACACAATTGATTCCTGACCATATAATCTAGTAGGTCTCCGTTTCTGGAGAAATACAATATTTACTGGTAGTGACTGCAATAAGGGCAATAAAAAGAAGATTTCAAAGTTGACTGTGGTTTATAGGGCATCTTAAAATGCCTAACGTAGCTTGCTGATATAATCAAAGCTATTTGCTAAGATGAAATTTCAAAAGGCATTGACAGTGTTGTGTAAGAGCTTATGTAGACATAAAACAATTTTAATGAAAAACAAGAAAATTTAGAAAGGATATTTAACCTTCTCCAACTTAAATGCTAGAAAGTAATGCTCAGTAATTTCCCTATATTTACATAATATACAGATTTTTTATTTTAATCGCTGTTGGCTCATTATTACACAGGAATAAACTGTTCTATATATACCACTAGCTCTCTGTCTCAAGACTAACCAAAATTTCTTGGCTAAAGGAATTTTACCATCATACTTCAAAGTCCAGGCTGGCTCACTGTCTCAAATATTTTCATTAAATCCATAAAAAATGCTCAGATCTATAGATAATGCCTCTGGTATGTTTCCAGGTGTATTCAAGCTGTAAAAATTATGCCAGTCTTTCTGCCCTTTAGCCAATGCCTCATTATGATTCCAGAAGTTTCTTTTCTCTAAGGCATAGCAACACCTCTCAGCCCTGAAACTCCAAGAGAACCAAAGAGACAACACCCATCAAAATTAACCATAAATAAAATTTACTACAATCTTGTAGTCAGGAGTTTGGATCAAATATCTAGCTGTCTTTCCAGATAATAAAAAAGAAGTTGAACCTTACTTTTGCTAGCTTGTCTAAAATGGCAGTGAACTGATGATGTCGTGCTCCTATTTGAAGACATATGTCAGTGCTTAGATCTAAATGCTCAGTATTTTTGTATTGGTGTGATTATCACAGATTTGAACTGTTGTCTTAACTATAACCAGTGCTTTTCCAAAAGCTGCCTTCACCTGTGCACATATGGTGATTGCTAGGATATGCATTCAATTCATCATCCTTGGCATAAAAGTAGAGGACTTTTCATACAAAGTAACCTGATTTAGTCTCAAGAATCATATTCTCTAAAAGCCATCTTGCCACTGATTAAGTCTAGGATATCTAATACGTGTGCGTCTTATTTAAGCAACTGTTGAACCAAAGCAACTTCTGTACACTTAAACTTATTTGATAAGGGCAAGAACAGAACATCATATCAAGTTTATTGTTCTTCCTAATATTACTGTTCTTGCAAAGAGTTTCAGAAGCAGATGCAGCAGGAGTCAGCTTCAGCCCAGCTCTTTATCATTTCTTGACATGTTATATATTTTCCAAGACTAGCTTCAGCATTTGCTTTGCAATTGTTAGTCGATATTTAAGATAACTTTTGGATGCAGTTTTGCATTAAGTGTTGCAGTCTCTCATCTAACTGTAATAATCACATATGCCAAAGGTTGTTTAAACATGATTCATATTACTAATGTGGCTTTGAAAAAGCCTTGGATGTATTTAAAGCTTTTGATATTTTTCAGCTGTTGTAAAACACAACCAAGTTCACAGAGGATAATATACTGTTGCTGTTGGTACTGTCCACCCCATGGGGTCAAGAAAATGTATTTGACTTAAGTATACATCCAGTTCTGAAAGTCGAGCAAGCTTTCAGGATACAGCTAATAAGGTCACTGAGCTCAGGGTAGTAACTTTCCATTTCCTCTGCAGAGTTCATCATAAATGAAACAAAAATGCTTATGATGGTTGCATCATATTCTTGTAATAAGAAGGAAAAGTACACATCAGGCAATTACTCCAGCTCACTCTAGGACACCCAGTTGACTAGGAATTTCCATGTTTGAAAACTGACACCAACAGGATGCCATTTCTCAGCAGAACAAATTTTTCATTGGATAATAATATGCTATACTGCACTAGGCCATATTGTACTCTACTTTCCCCCTTTTGAGCATACACAGTTAATCATTCTATAGTCCTTTTACACTTTTTACTCTCAATTATATTCCATCTTTATGATTTATTTTAAGTTATTCCTCATTTTCCTAAGAAATACATCTATTTATTTTTTTTACTGAAGGTCTAATAACAAGGAAGCTTTTCCAGAGAAGTAGGACATATACAAATTGATGATAGATTAAAAGACTTTCAGAATGAATATGGCTTAGTGCATTCCAAGACAGATTTCATACATATGAAATGCATGTTAAAATTTTTGCAAGTAATAGTTCATGAAATAAACATAGTGAAAGAAAGGGAAAATAGCAAAAGTGTGTAAAAATCACAAGAAAAATAGAAGGTAGTGAAATGAGAAATAAGCATCTGGAGATTCAGAGCAGCACCAGCTAATAGGGGCAAACTAATTGAAGACAAGAACAATAAAATCCTCTCTTGCAGTTTTAAACAATAAAAGTTCCTAATGAAGAGCTCAGCAAGAGCTCTGAGTCCAACTTAAAATCAATAATGAAATTGGAAAAGATTTGGTAGAGGCAAAGGGTCAGTAGTGACCTTCAGTGACATTTTTGGTTGATTTATTTTACAAGGTCCAATACTGTGCTCAAATGTTAAGGATTTAAAGTCAGTATGCAGATACAGAAAATTATATTCTCACATGAGAGAGAGGATGAATGAGACAGTTAACAGAAGATATTAGGCTATATGTAACAAAGGCTCATATCCCATCAAACCCCATTTGTAAAATATGTACATATTTTGAAAGGAAAGGGTCTGTGCTGGAATACAAGTGTTATTGTTGATGTTTAAAATTTTCTAGCCATGGCTTCCTTTAAAACCATCACTGCAGGTATTAGCCAGTCAACAGTTTCCATTTGCATTGATCAGTTGACAGAACCTGTTCTTATGAGAATTAATCATTAAATTACATCCTAAGAGATAAGGAAACAGCAAGCTCTGTGTTAATTTTATGCCATTCCTAATTTTCCATATCTCCTACATGCTGCAGAGTGTGCATATGAGAGTATTCATGCATCACCTGGTAATGAGATCTATTTGTGTTGCAGAAACCGCTCTCTTTTCTGTATTCATTGAGTGTGAGAGCTGTAAAATGTCAAATGATTGCTGCACAGCCAATTCTGCCTATGAATGCACAAGCACAGCTCACTAAAATCAAGTAAAAACTCTTTGGTTCATGAAAACTTTTGGCTTGTTCTAATCTCTTTTTTCATCAATTTAAATTGTGAAAAACTCAAGTGAAATCCACACCAGGAAATCAGAACCCATGCAATGAAAATTATTAAAGTAACTCAGAAAATAGGCTAGCCATTTGGACTCTAAAAATAAACATTTCTGAAGTGTTGCTATCAAATATAGTCCATTAATGTCATAAAAACATGAGTCCCCTTTCTATGAAGGTTTAAAACAAAAAAGAAAGCAGAAAGACTTAGCGAGGCACTATCAACCCCTCATATCCGGTCTTAAAGAGTTTTATGAACAGTACCACATTTGAGATACTGGGATTTGGTAATGTATTTCTATATATTTGGTTCATTTTTTGAAAAGTCACAGAAGGTAATTAACCTCGATGAAGTTACAAAGGAGTTAAACGTATAGAGAAGTTGCATGGATCAGGAAAAGGGGAAAAGTCTTAATCCTCTATTGCCAACTTGCTCCACTGACACTGTGAAACTTGGAGGGAGAGGCTCACAAAAACAGATAGTGGCTAGTCACCTACTGAGTTTCTTGTAATAGCAGAAGAGCTCTCATGAATCTCTTTTGAAAAGTGATTGCTTTAGCTGAGTAATTGTACAAATGGAAAGGATTTACTTGTGACTAAAGCTGTAGGATAGTAAAGTGTTGGATAGTATTGCTTAAAAATGAATAGCACACAGTTGTCTAACTGTGGTATAAGTGCCCAAACTTTTCATTGCCATTAGTCATAAAAAGGCTTTTTACATCAGGTTGACTAAGCTCTTTATGTCAAGATGACCAGATACTTCAACTCCAATCCATTACATAATAGGTTGAGTGTTCATCACATGGTCAAGCACAAGAGTCCACATGTTGCCTGTATCTGAAGCTTCTGAAGAAAAGGAGAGGAACAGGCTTTGAGCAGATGAAATCTAATGGAAGGATGGATTAAGTATCCTGAACGCAAGTTGGCAGATTCTGCCCCCACTAAGTGTTTAAATAATTGCTTCTACAGTTTTGTGGGGCTTTGTATGATAATATTTGAAATTATTTGAGATAATTGAATATAAGAATAAAATATACGAGATCCATAAATGTCAAAAAGTAGCATAGGCATTCTTGTCTTTTCTTCCTTGGCCCAGTGAAAATTTATGATTTTCTTTGTAAGCAGCAAATACAAGGATCAGAGGGAGAGAAAAGCAAATGATGTGAGTCTTTGAAGTAATGTCCTTTCATGAAAAAAATTCCATGGCTACAAATGCATTTTTAAAAAAGAAACTGAAGATGAGGAAGGTATTCTGAAAGCACACACCTAAAGCAAAACCTGACCTGCTCACATTCCCTGTTTTGCCAGCTCCACTTTTGCAAATTCATGGCTTGCAGCAGTTCTCTGTTCCAGAGTCATGTTGGTAACTATGATTAGCTGGGCAAAGGAATAACCTTGGCATTTCTTAATAGACTTTGTTTCTCTTTGATAAGTTTCTATGAAGCATATGGCTGCAACTTTTGCCCTTCTTAGCTTTCCTTTCTTTGAATAACTCTGCATAATCTTAACATGCTCGAACAGAGTCTAAAGTGGGTTAGCGGTGGTGTGTAAATCCTGGAGGTATATATGACAGTTAAAGAATATTCAATCGTAGCTAGCTTGACTATTAATTAAAATTCAATTAAGAGTTTCCATGGTATCCAAATGAAACAAAAGGATAATAATTATGTTCTGAAGCAGGAGAGGGGAAGCTACAATAATTGTTTCTGCCAATAGGTCTCTTTCATATTTCAGCAAAGATGACAATACAAAATTAGCAGAGAAAAAATTAGGCTGAGCAATCTGCAAGGTACATGAGGTGAATATCTTGGCAGAATGGATAAGAAAAAAAAGCTTTAAATTGTTGACTGTAATGACTACTTTGGAAAAGGCTTGTTAACTTCTTGAATATTTTCCTGCACATAATATGGAGAAAATCATAGTTGATGCAATTCCTGTTAGTTAAGAGGCATTTTTCCTGTCTCAGATTTAATTTTATCCACAGATTTTCTAGTAACAAGAGCTGTTCAAAACCTCTGATTTTCCACATAGGAAGTCTTTGTTCAGTCGCCCTGAAAGATCCACAGAAACAGTGAGGCAGGCATCAACTCATGTCAGCTCTTCAGGCTTTCTGATTTCAGCTGTCAGGCTGAAGTAAAGCCATCATGTGAATGGAAGAAAAAAAACAACAGACTGTCTACAGGGAACAAATCTAATTAGCTTAACTAATTTTTTTAATTGTTTAGAGTTTTAGAGGAAGTATTGATTCTGCCATAATACTATCCATCACTATTCATCTTCCATAGAAGAGGGAGGACTCTTTCTTGTTCCTGCATCACTTCATTTGATCTGGGGAAAGAAATAGACTTCAGAGAAAGCCTGAGCATAGAATTACTTGTCTTCAAGTTAATCAATATAATGCTGATGTTTTAGATGACTAAACTCAGTAGGGAGCCCAAAGGTTAGTGTTATTACAGAAGGAATACTTCATAAAAATAATCTGCAAAACCCAGATTCTCAACAAAATGCTGCATACTAAGCAATAGAAATTGCTGCATACAGAAATCTCTCATTTCTCTGTTTGTTTAGGGTTGCAAGAGTGAATCTTGTCATATAAGGTTGGTTCGGTATTCACCCATAACTCATTCCTACATGAAACTCTTGCAGATTGTATTTGAATGTTTTAATATCTATTACTGGTTCTAAACACACTCAGAAGAAAGTAGAACTTAAGATGATTGCTTTTAGGTGATTGTGCAGTGATCAGGAAGCTTAGGAAGCAGCTTCAAAGGAAGAAATCCAACAAGCCTAGATTGAGCAGGGGAAGAGCTTTTTTGGAACCTAGTTCTATATTTCAGCAAGTGATGTTCACCCAATCTCAGCTTGCTCATCTATATTCTTCTTGCATACCTGGTCTTTCACCCTTTCAATATGAGACAGACAGAACCTAGCATTCAGTCCTACAGAGGGAAGCTTCACCTAGAGATGCCAGCCAATTTGTTTCAGTTTTTACTGGTTCCAATCAATGTCTCTATAGATTTCACTATAGTCCCTGCTGAGCAATTTTCCAGCGATTCGTTGCAGACTGAATGGAATGTAAGAAACATTAAGAGTGTTTCAAAGCATATTTGATAATGACTTTGACTGAAAGTAAATTTGGTCATTGCGGGTGTTATTTTCTATTTACAGTAATGGAACTGAAAAGATGGGTAAAACTGCTCATGGGCAGTGAGTCTCATGGCTTCATCTTACAGAAGCTACCACTATAATTGGTTTTCAGTGGTAAACCTGTTACCATTCTTAATGTAGTGAACGAGAGTCAAGAAGCTTCTTAGGCTCACAGCACTGTGCAGAGATTTCTAGCAGTGATACTCAGGCTATTTTATATATTTTATAGCCAGAAGGATGCTCTTATCTTCCTACTTCTGCCAATCAAATAATTCCTACTGATTTTTAATTCATATGTTGCCAGAACAGTACTGAACATTCAAGTCTGAGTTTGGAAATGTGGATTTACTACTTTCTTGCAGTTCCTCTGGGTATAAGAATCAAACAAAAAGATCATCTCTGTTTAATACCCTCTTATCTTGTGTTGGCTTCACTTCCTTCTTTCAGACTTCGGGCTGTCCCTTTCTGTTTCTGTTTCACGATAGTTTCAGCAGAAGTAAAACAAGCTACATACTAATCTGAAGTTGTAGTCAAAGTTTAAGATTAAAGCAAAGACAAAAGGCCTCTGTTCTCCAAATCAAGTGCCAATTAGAGCTCCTGCAACATGGACTACATTTCTGCGACTCACAGAGAAACAAAAATTACAGATTAGAAGAACAAAATCAGCACAAAGATCTGATCTGGGAAGGGAACAAGTTGTCAGCTAATATTTATTCACAGTCAGAGATATCTCAGTGTAAAAATCTTGCATTATGTTTTGCTAAATGTATTCTGAAAGCAATCTGTTAACTATTGTTTAAGAGTTGCTTCTCTTAAAAAGAAAAAAAAAGGACTGTCAATCTCCCTCTGACTTCTGTAGGGGCAAAAGAGGCACTCAGAATGTATGTCATCCAAGAAAATGAGTTGGTGAAGTCAAGTTTTGACTGTGCAAGCAGTTCTGAACTGAAACCTTGATTATCTTTTGGAGGGACCTTCAGAAGCAGCTTGGCATAACAAAATCTACCTACATGTAAACATTCAGAACAAATACTGAACAAATACACTGGAAAAAAAGAGGCTCCATAGGCTAACACCAAATATACTGATGATGATATTTTGCATTCTTTGGCTCATTTGCATGGTTGCCCAGTTTATAATGATGATAAAGAACTTGACTGCTTAACAGGACCATTCTTGACTCATGGCAACTTTGTATAAATATGTGTTTCATAGAAGAAATATGCTACTGAATGGAGGAAATACATTGATCAGAATACTCAATTTAAATCTTAAAAAAGCATACAGAAATTTCTCACCAAGTAAGCAAGACCATAATTAACTTTCCTCTGTTGTTTCTTTCATTTTCCTTTTTTTAGCTTACTTATCTGCACATAAGAAATTAAAATTAACTTCACTTAGTAAACTGAATCATTATAATGCCAGGCACTGATGCCTGTTTGTTTTGTGCTAATGTGAAATGCTTTGTGCATAAGGCCTAGGGAACATTTAGTTTAAAGTGGTTCAGATCTTTAAAGACAGGAGTCTCTAGTCCTTCCCAGTCACACTCTGAGGGCAAGGACTCAAGAAACAGGGGAAGTGAGTGAGAGAGGAGAGAAAGCTCTTTTATTTGATCCTTTCCTAGGCATATGAAAGATAGAAACAGAGGATTTTATACTGATTGACATGCTTATTTGTGAACAGAAAGCTAGGAAACAAGCCAAAGAAGTGAATTTACAGTTTCAGAATTTTCTAGAGATTCAATTTAAATAGGAGAAAACACTGTTAAGACAGATGTAGCCTGTGGTTACTTTTCATATTCCAAAACAAGAAACAACATATGACAATCTTGTCCTTGTGAAGAATTTACCTTTATACTCACGTGTTTTGAATGAGGGAGTGCAATAACCAAGATCAAAAAGGGTAAGAATTCATGAACCTCTTTCCCAACCATCATTTAGCACCACTGACCTCCTGTGGCACACTCCATATCTTCTGTGTAAGTTTCTCGACCTCAGTTGTTTCCATGAAACCCTTGAGCATCTCAGGGAGGAGGATGTAAGACAGATCCTATAAATCAGGAAATGCTACAGGAGCTAATGTTATTTTACAAGACCCACACATGCCTAAGGCACCCTCAATAACAGAAATAAAGATCTTATCAATTATATTAGAATGTCTCAATGTCTGGGTGGAGATCAATGACGAGTGGCATCCTCCACGGGTTGGTGCTGGGACAGATACTCTTTAATAGCTACAACAGTGACATCAACAGCTGGGTCAAGTGCACCCTCAGCAAATTTGCAGATAACACTAATGTGTGTTGACACACTCGAGGGGCAGAATGCCATCCAGAGAGACATAGATGGACTTGAGCAGTGGGTCCAGGAGAACAAAATGAGGTTCAAGAAATCCAAGTGCAAGGTCTTACACCTGGGTTGAGGCAACCCCCACTACCAATACAAGCTGGGAGATGAAAGGACTGAGCACAGCCCTGCTGAAAAGGACCTGGGGGTACTGGCAGATGGCAAGCTGGACACGAGTCAGCATTGTCCCCTCCCAGCCCAGAATACCACCTGTATCCTGGGATGCACTGAAAGAAGAGTGGCCAGCAGTTTGAGGGAGGTGATCCTGCCCCCCTGCTCTGCGCTGGAGAGACCTCACCTGGAGTACTGCATCCAGATGTGGAGCTTTCAGTGCAGGAGAGACATGGAACTGTGAGAGCACTTGCAGAGAAGAGCCACATAAATGATCCATGGAGTGGAACACCTCTTCTATGAGGACAAGCAGAGACAGCTGGGGTTGTTCAGCCTGAAGAAGACTCTGGGGTGACCTGATAGCTAAAAGAGAGATACAGGAAAGAAGGGGACAGACACTTGCAGTGTCTGGGGTGGCTGGACAAAGAGAAATGGCTTTAAAGAGGGGAGGATGGACATAAGGAAAAAGTTTGAGAGTGGTGAGGCACTGGCGCAGTTTGCCTTGAGATGTGATGGATGCCTCATCCGTGGAGAATTTCAAGGCAAGGCTGGATGGGGCTTTGAGCAACCTGATCTACTGTGGATGTTCCTGTTCATTGCAGGAGAGTTGGACTAGATGGCATTTAAAGGTCCTTTCCAACTCTAAGGATTCTATGATTCTGTGATTCTGAAAGGTGGTTATTTCACAGCTTCTGTGGATATATTGTTATGTTCAATCTGAATATTCAGTCTAATAAGTCCTAATAATAAACATTGTCATGTTTAGACTCATAATTCCTTATGGCAATGGGGAATTTCCTTCATTATGATTTACAGATATTAGTTCTTATCCTTTCAGTTTGTACCACCAAGAAATGGCTGGTTCCATTTACTGATAATTCTCCTCAGGCAGATGAAGAAATCAATTATATCCTGTTCTTGAACAGGCCTGAACAGTGTTAATGAACAACAAGGAACAATTTAAAAAAGTAAATAAAGTGACCCATTAATTAAGTTAGGAAGTCTAAATTAGATTCATCAACACAGAAATATGAATATATGTATCAACACATAACTGAACATATTCTGCCCTTAGATACATACAGATGCAATAAATTTCAGTGATAATGGCACGTACACCAGAGCAAAATTGCTATTTAATTCTGAATTATAATGAATAGGAAGATGCATTGCTCCTTAATACACTGATTTCAAACTCATCAATATTTGATTTGTTTGATAAAATATATTGATTTATGACAACAAAAATCAGCTTCTGCTTCTTGCTGGAAATCTAGTTTGAAATGAAAGGTAAGACCCAGTTAATACCTAGGTTCAAAATCATTGTGGTATAAAATCTAATATGTAGAGTTATACATGTTACTTCATCATTTATTTTCAGATTACCTTGAACCACAAGTACCACAAACAAAAATTATTTTAACTGCTTAGTTGCCTCATCTTTAAATGAACTCATGTCTGAAGTTAGAAAGCATATGTATTTAATGCTGGCTTCATCCTCCTGCTCTATTTTCAGCCAAGAATATAGGTTATGAATGGCAGTCAAATGATTGACTTCAGACCCTGCATAGATCTGCAAACCCAGAGAAATTTCCTATGAGTGACAAAAATGTGGACAAAAATTTCCAGTATTGATATCTGTAGTCCTGCTTCAGTAAAAGTGGGAGCATTATGTATGTTTCTGCTCTCTCCTAAATACTTAGAAGAGCAAATAACAACCCTCTCATTTGTGAATGACAGCAGTGTGTAGTAGTACTGACTATTCAGTATTGATCATTACACAGAAACCTTGGAGCTTCACACAGTCCCAGAAAGCAGAGCGTTAACTCCATGACTGTGCTTTGCTTCATTTCTCTTGTGCAGTCCATAACAGGTCTTTTTGGAAACTTTTTTTTTTTTTTTTTTTTTTTCAGGCAGCATTACAAGGACTGAGAGTTGAATTTACAACTATGCCATTGAGTGTCTTGCAAGTCACCATTTCCAAATTTATTTCCTCCAACTATAGATAAATAAAAAAGCAAAGCCCAGAAGAAGATTCTCAGCAGGCAAGAATTATTAAGAAGATGCTGAATCCAAGGTAAACCCAAATGAATAAGGGTGATATTAATCACCAAAGTCAACCTGGTTCTTCACAGGAGGTTACTGGGTTGAAACAGTGCTATCGTAATCATCTACAGTACTGAGAATGCACTGCAGTTTTCTGCCAGATTGCTTGTAACTGACACCTGCAATGGAAGGGTTTCATACAGTGATAGTCATATTGGTTGGGTGGAATGTCACGAGGCAATCTATTTCAGTGTCTCTCTCAAAGTGGATCTGTTGCCAATATGAGATCAAGTCAACCACAGCTATGTCTAGCCTAATTTTGAAAACCTTGAGGAATGGAAAACATACAGACTCTCTGGGTAATTTCTTACAGTTTTATGAAAACATTTTCTTAAGGTTTCCTAAAAGTGGAAAATTTCATTTGTTCTATTTATTTAATTTTAACGAGATAGATCCAGAAAAGAATAGTAATACTTTAACTGGGATGTGAACGAAATTTATTTGCCTAAATCCAAAACCATTCTTACTCTCACAAGAGAGCTAGCATTGAAAAGGGTGGCAATATTATGCCTACATTTAAAGAGTATTTCAAGAATACTTCAAGAATTTCAAGTATTTTCAAGGACAGTTTCAGAAGTATGAATCCCATATGGATACATTCAGTGACTATAAAAAAGGAGCTTAAGAAACAAAAGTCTTTCCTTCAGTATTGTCTGGAATTATTTCCATGCTCAGTACATACTTTCTTGTTCTGGGATTCAGTATTAAGGGCCACTTCACCTAAAATGGTTATCAGCTTTTCTTGGCTGTCACATAATTACTTCACTGAGGTACAAGCGAGAAAACATAACTTTAAATCAACTCAGGATTTTCCATGGAACAGGAATGCTAAAAGTCTATGCCGAATTTTAACAAACGTAATAAAAGTTTAAATTATTTGTTCCACAGGGATAAGTAATGAAATTTAATTAACAGTCATATGCTTTTTCAAGAATAGTGTAACTGTAAATTACAATGATTTCTTTGTAAAGTGGAATCAGTGAAATTCATACCTAGCCTAATTTCTGCAGTGGTATTCAGGGAATAAAATCTGCTGAATGGAAACATGAATGATTATTTCGTAGGTATTAGAAGATAAATAAACTTTCACATGAATTGGCAAACTTCAAACAATAATTCTGTCAAAGTACTTTTGAGAAAGACTGTACAATAATATTACCAATGTTATTTTGCGTTATTCACACATTTTTGTACTTAAAACACATGATAAATAAATTGTCATTTCATGCTAAAAGTGGACTTCATTTTGTTTTACTTTTTCACTTGGCAACACAGTGTTTAAACAGCTGAAATGGAATGTAGTCACATGAATACATGTAAAATACAGTGGACACCGTTGAGTAATCTTCAGTCTCACTCTTAAAAGATTAATTATAACTTTCTTATTGTCTTAAATAGGTGCTCTATTCTGTTATCTGGGGAAGAGGGAGTTGATTTGTTAAGAATTATTGCATGAAATTTTCAAATTTGATTTTGCATGTTCTTACAATTTTGCTTGAAGTTTTGTTGAATCTTGCTTCTGTAAAATCTACTATGAAAAGCAGTAACTACTTTTCCCATCTGCACTCTGTTTCAGTTATTACCCATCTAATGCACATTTCTGTAAACAATGACCATTCATTCTCAGCTTATGTATAGTTTGTTTTTTTTTTTAATTCCCTGCGGTTGTAGAAAGGGACTTGTCCATCTGACAGCCTCTAACATCCTTCCAGTTATACAAGCTGGTCTAATAAAAATATTTATCTACAAATATTGTTCTGATGTTCTGTTATGTATCTGTAGAAATGCAACTGTGGGCACTTGCATTATTGACACATTTGGAAGAACACATCCTTATTTTGGCAAATACCATTTCACAACTCCAAGTGTCACTGACATAATAAAGTAACCAGGGAAAAAAAGTCTACCAGATACCCTTAAAATAAACACTGCTTTGCATTGAAGCAAAAACTTTACCAGGAGGAAAGAGTTAACTGTGTAACTTCCTTTTTGAACAAGCACCTTAAAGTAGTTCTTGCTTCATAGGAGAATGTAAAGAAAGCAGATCACCTGTTTATTTATTTGTTTGTTGTTTCTGCAACCGATCTTTTGTAGGAGTCACTTATTAGTAATGGATTTTCAGTAAGTGAATCTTAACTGCTGCCGAATGATTTTTACTTCATTTTGTACTATTTTTAATTTATCAATTCATTGATTTAACTTCCGTTATCTTAGTCTGGAGGACTGCATAAATCAAATTTTCTTTGTTCAATTACAGTTAGCATTGATCTTTGAATTTTAATCTGATTTTGATTTGGTGTTATTTAGCTATAAAATCTATTAAAAGGATAAAAATTCTGTGGTATTTTTTGTTTCACAGAATCACTCAGAATCATAGAATGGTCTGGGTTGAAAAGGACCACAATGATCACCTAGTTTCAACCCCCTGCTATGTGCAGGGTTGCCAACCACCAGACCAGGCTGCCCAGAGCCACATCCAGCCTGGCCTTGAATGCCTCCAGGGATGGGGCATCACAACCTCCTTGGGCAACCTGTTCCAGTGTGTCACCACCCTCTGAGTGAAAAACTTCCTCCTAATATCTAACCTAAACCTCCCCTGTCTCAGTTTAAAACCATTTTGTTTCTTTTTGCTTTGGGTTGTTGTTTTCTTTCATTCCAAGTTATAATAGGATGACCAAACCAAGAAAACAGAACATAAGCTTTGACATTTTTTATACTGTTTGGCATCAAAGTGTCAATAAGTGTGCAACATAAATAGGAAGTTTTATCCTCAGATAAAGAAATCATATCTGACTAATCAAGAAGTAGTATCAAATCACCTTGTTTACTACTTGAGTTTTTTAAAAAATCTAGAATGCAAGTCAGAGAATTGCAAATACACATGATCATGTTCATGAAAATTAATCTATCTTAGTTAAAAGTTAAATATCAAATGGATATTATAATTTAGCCTATATAGTTAGAGAGAAATTATAACCTTCATAGAGCATTTTATCCAGTACTATAAAAGCTATTTAATATGGGCTTGTCCCTTCTAACCTGTAGTTACCCTTGTCTCTATTAGCTGCCAAGGCAGGCCAACTAATGAGCTCAGACCAGGAACTTCACCCTTTTTACAGAAGTTGGAAAGGTGGAGTCCACACCTAATACATATAATTCCCTAACATTTCTAAGCTTTGTGTGTTCCTGAAAATTGGTTTGAAATCTTAAAAAAGCAGTCGCTCATAATTTTTCAGTATTTCTAATTTCAACCTTAAATTAAAAACCTACTTAAGTAAAGAAATTGAAAAACTATTTCTATTCATATATTAAAAAATAAAATAAATAGAATAAAATAAAATAAAAAAGCACAACAGGGCCATCACATAATAGCATGAGAAACCTTAAAGTAACAACTCGGAGGGAAATAAGATGGCTAAAAGCAGCAAAACCTGATCCTTCATCTGAACTGATGAAGATGACTGTTACGTGTATGTGGTACTAACACTTCCCACTGGACTTTTTCACATTGCACAGTAACCATCAATAAATGGAACAAACCACTTTGTGTGGCTGATGTGGAACATAGTAAATGGAAGGACTCCCTGAGGTTTCAGTGGGAGCAGGAATGCACTGAAGTTCTATGAAGAAATTGAAAACAACAACAAAAAAAATGGATTTTTCTTTAATCTTTAGGTAGTTTCATCTGTACTGCTTTATCTGCACATAAATGAAGACTGATTGCTAGTTAGACTGGTTTTGATATTCTGTGTCTCTTGTTCAGAGGCAGTTTTCATGAAAGAACTTATGTTAATAACTCTTTGAAGAAAATTTTATTCGTTTCCTAGTAAGAAAATATCTCCGTAACCAAAAATCCTTAGCAGAACTTCTGCCATGATCAAATAGAAAGAAATACTGACTTTCATTTACAGTCATTCTTGAAGGATTAAGGTCACCTATTGAAGTCATGGTAAGGGAAAGCAAAAGTGCAAATTGGATTAATTCACTGAAACTTCTGTAATGTGTACAGAACAAACAAAGCTGCAGTTTGTGCTCCTTACAAGGAATACTCACTTTCTCACTTTTTTTGTGTTGGCAGAAACATAGCTAATGTTAACTTACAAGTGAGAATACAAATTCATGGTAATTGCAATTGCAGTTGTTGGCAACAACAGAAAAGTATTTCACTACTTGTCAACTTATGCTAATATTTACTTTGGATTTAAATGTTGTTGCTACTTCTCTGCCTGTTCTTCCCTCCCTTCGAGGATTCAGGTTACTCTTCCTTGCAAGCAACAGTGATGATAAAAGCTAGGGCCATCTTAAGAAAGCACTTCCCAATGGCACCTCAGCCACTGAACTGAGGTGACCAGCATAGACTGCAGTATCTCCTTGTTTAGGAATTCCAGCCCATTTCTTTCCTACAGATACATAACAGAGAGCATTTGCTTCCTTAATCTTCGTCTGGAGACCATGAAAAGTAACTCCTGGATTCTTCTCAATCTTGTCACTGATCCAGCCACCTGGGTAGCAGAAGTCATGTCTACATCCTCAGCTGTTTTTGTACTGGGAGATCATACTAGCAGGCACCACAGAGCTGGAATGTATTTTACCTTTCAGTAAGTCAGGAAAAAAATCAGATGGTTAAAATTGCAGGATCAATTTTATATGCTTGGCAGATCATGTAAGCCTTTTGTCTAGCATGCAGATCAGCAGATGATCCATATTTTTAACAGCTTACACATTGCTGGTGAGACTTCTATGAGATTCTTCATAATGCTATTAGTTTGGAAGAGGTCTTGATAGAGAGGATTTAGAAATCCAGGAATGTTCTTATAGGGGAAAGCAGAATTGTCTTGTAATCGTGCACATCTCCCCTTACTCTCAGCTAATTCCACAAACTCCCATTTTTTTGGCTCTGACTTTTCCAGGGTCAGAAAACCCTTAGCTAAAATTCACAGATTGAGATGTCCTGATGGGTTTTGATGTCCAGTGTTCTGAGTCATTATACTTATAGGCACATACATCTTGCAGATTTTGCCCCTTGGATCTAGTTACAGAAACTTTCTGGAAGCATGTGTTTGCCTGGTAGAAACTACCTAATCTGATGTATCAATAAAAATAAAATAAAAACAGTTAAAATGCAACTGCCTTTAACCTGCATCACTGAGGCTGTGACATTCATATTATCTGTGGCTCAGATGCTGAGGAGAGTTCATAATGCTCTGACTAGGAAGCTGTTTTTGGTGCTATAGGTCACCAGGACTTATACATCAGGACCAAAAGCTAGACAAAAGCAAGTAGCAGAAGGTTCTAAGGTAAGAGATGATGATGAGGAACACAGCAACTGTGGGCTGAGGGTAGTCCAGCAGACACATTGGATGCTCTCTCTTCGTTCTTTTGATCTACATGTGCTATGAAAGTTAGTCTGAGCCTCCACAGGAGATGTTGGACAACTCTGTTGCTGAAAACCTGCAGTCTGTGATAGTAGTGGAGTTATTATCAAGGCTTAGAAGTCAATGAATACAGCTATTCTGAGATTTGCAATAAGAGTGAAGCTTGCATTCAAATAATAATACATTCAAAATAATACACTTAAAGAGGGTAGGTTTGTTCAGAGTTCCTTGTAGGCTTATGCACAGATAGAAATGAAAGTGTTTTAAAGAAAACAGCACCACAAGAGTCCAAAATAAAGTATAAAATAAATACATAAGAAATAATAAATAAATATGTGTATCTTCATATCTGCAAAATAAATAGAAATTAAAAATACAAGGAGGAATTAATACATAACCTGTGAAGAGAACAGCAGTATATATCATACCTGGATGTGTGGACTGTGTGGACTGTCAAGTCTTTTGCGAATGGGATGAGTGCGTGCAACTGAAGACATAATTTGTCCCTGAGGGTAAGAGCTACTGTATGAAGACAGAATCAGGCAGTGATCTGGTTAGACACATTTCAAGTTGGCCATTTGCGCCCATTAGCAGCTGGAGGAAGAAGAGAGTACTAATTAGTGACAGTGTTGGAGGTTTTTAAAAATAAAGGTCAAAAAACTTAGTGGCTGACTGAATAAATTGGAAATTAAAATCACGTTGTGTTCTGCTGCTGTCTAGTTGTGGATAAATCATGTCATGGGAAAGACACTATAAAAAAGCTCTGTAGAATGAGCGTGATTAAGTATAAACTGGAGCAGATGGTTTTTCATCTCCCTGTTCCCCTCTCCATTTCCCATGCCGCATGATCCCATATACTGGGATTACCACAGAAGCAGACAAAACTATCAGATGAACATTGTTTTCAATGTCGGGAGCCTTTGAGGTCTGAAATTTGGAAAATTGCCTCTCCCAGGCACTGAAACTACACAAGAACTGAGTTCCTGTGACAGCATCCAAGCAGTGGTGCTTCAACTTGCTTGGAATTCAGCTCAGAAACCACACAGTATCTGAGGAGTTGGATCAGCAGATAAAAATGCGATTTCCTTTTTCCCCAAGGTTCATGTTCAAAACTCACCATCTTAAAGCAGTAGTTAACAACAACAAAAAAAAAAAAAAAAAAAAAAAGATAGAAGATGAACTATGAAAAAATTTATAAAGTTTTTTTTTTTTGCTGCCACTCACTTCTCTAATCATTTTTTTTTTCTAATCACGTTCTAAAAAAAAAGAGATCCAGAACTGTGTCTTTTATTGATAACCTCAGTAAAGATGTAAGAGTTAGAACATTTCCATAATACTAGTCTAATTGTTTCTTTGCAACTTGTGAGTACTCTAGGAGATATTTATGTTTGACCAATATGGCCTTCCAACCCCACATATTAGTAACTTGAGAGCAAAAGCAAATTGTCTTTTCTTCAGTGTCAGAATGATCATTCTATAAAAATTAACCAAGAATATTGGAAAAGTCCCTTCCTTAAGCTTAAAATAATAATAATTGTAATAATAGTAGTAGTAATAATAATAATAATAACATAAACATATATTAGGGATTATCTACACATGTTTATAATTCCATAGTGCAGAGAAAAATCCCAAGGAAATTTTTCTGTCCTTCTGTGATCACAAGAAGCATAGTTGAGGTCTGACTTTTCACCTGGTGACTACTGTTAGGTTATGTGATTTGAGGCCCATCCCCGTGGGCAAGAAGGAGCAGAAAGGCCCACTGGCACTTGGGGAGCACAGGTCACCTCCTTAGGCCATCAGGCACCCACCACCTCAGTGGGATCGCTGCCTACAGAGCTATGGAACTCATTATGGGATGCAGACAAAGAGAATGTGAAGACTGTACAGACATCATAAATCTACTTAATATTTCAGAATTTAGCATCAAACCTAGGGCGTCTCCATTGAATATGGCTACTAGCATGTTGAATTTATTATTGTGCCTTCTTGTGGATTTTTTTTAAGCTACATATTGTGCTGCTATCTCTCTTGGATTTATTTCAGAAGTCCTGTAGCTTGGTGTTTTTATTAGAACTGAGCTGCCAGACTTATACAATTATAACAGGAGCTCAGTTAAAAAGACATAAAGCCAGCTTCAGCCTTCAAGCCTAAAAATATTAATGTATTATATTATAGAATTAAATTATAGAAATAAAATAAATAAATAAATAAATAAAAAGGTCAGAACTAAAGATATTTATTACCTTCTGAAATGTTGCAATTTTGTGGTCATTCGTGAGCTTAGCACACTTGGGACTGGTGGTCCTGGATCTATCTCTTCATTTTAACTGTCAGCCCTGTTCTGAGCATCTGGTCATTTTTCCCCTAAATTGCCAGGAGCCTGTAACAGCTGTCCTCCTGAGAATTGATTCTTCAATGAATATCTCCAGTTCTACATATAGAAAATAGGACAAAACACTGGCATCCTAAAGACACAAGGCACAGCTTTATAATCCTATTATTTGGGACTGCTATTCTTTGTGATTGATAGTCTACCTACTTAATTAAATAGGTCTGCAGACTTTAGCTCACTTAACGTTACTCTGACATGTTCTTGGGCTAAGTTCCATTGTTTCTCCACAGTAATAACCTTCCTGGGTCTATTATTCAGAGAGAAGTGCTTGGTTTTACATGGGTTTTCATTTGGGATGCATTCTTGCTTTTGAGGCTGTCGAAGTGAGCTACTGGAGAGAGCTCATTGGATTGTGTGCCATTCAAATATCTGCATTTAAGGTATCCTAGGAAAAGCATCTCTGGGATAACTGGAACTGTTCCCTCATGGCAGGTACTGCACAGGGCAAACTAAAGAGAGATTTCCAAGCGCACTAAAGACCAGACAGAAGCATAAGGCTTTCCCACAGAAAGACCATTGACATAGCAACGACTGAAAATCCTTTTCAGTGACATCTTAATTTATTTTCAGATTTTCCATTTTAAAAGTTTAAAACTGCAAAAAATCTACTTCCTGGTGAGTCAAACTTTGGGTTCAACAGAAGCAACTTCTTCTTATCCCCCAGATGGAAATATTTGTCTCTCTGTTTATATCTACCACAGTGTTTCTGGAAACAAGTACATAGAACAAATACACAGCAGTGTTTAATATAATTAATTGTAGCATTAAAGGACATGTGCCCTGCTGACTGCTTGAGTCTCAAGACAAATGTGCGAGTGGGAGAAATTAAGAGCTTGGAATAAGGTGGGAATTGAAATGTTACAAAACTTAGCTTTCAGGTACCATAAGAAGGGATAGGTGAGTTTTGCTCTTTGGTGTTTGGCAGAATGACAAGCACAAACTGGGCTCAGAAAAGTTCCCTGGTGCTGAGAATTAGGACTAAAAGTTAAGAAGCTAGACATGTTGCAGTTTAGATTTTAAAGAATGTCTCCTTTTGTGCGCCCTTGTACCTTTCAAAAAATAAAAAATAAAAAAGGACCTCTAGCGTGAAAAAGGAGTCCTTTAGCAAAGGTTTATCATAAAGACATGAGTTTATCATGGGCATATATCACTAAGTACTCAAGTCTGGCATGCCCTGAAGTCTGAAGGATAATCTGAAATCCATTATATTTTCAAAGCATAGAAACCAAAGCTAAACTGAAGCCAAGTGAATTTCCATTGTAATTCACCTAGGATGTTGGTCTTGCACTACAGATCTACTGCTTTCCTGTTATTTTCCATGCACGATGCCTTTCCTAGTCTAGTCTTGTTTCCCCAGAGCAGGAACTATGTTATTTATAACAAGTGTTGGTGTCAGAATTATACTACTGACCAGAGGCACCAGAAGAAGAGAAGGCAAGAAGAAAATATGGCATTTGACAAAAAGAATGAAAGAACTCTGTCTTGAGCTAGGTCAAAAATCTGAATAGAAAGTAAAACTGGATTGCAGGAACTGCAGCTGGAACTTCAATGGCAGATGCTGGAATGTCACATGCTTAAATGAAACAGAAACTGAATTCTGTTAGAAATTGAACCTAAAAGCAGGATGAGGGGAAATAGTTTTAAGTTGAGGGAGGGGAGATTTAGGTTGGGCATCGGGGAAATTCTTTACAGAGAGAGTGGTGAGGTGCTGGAACAGCTGCCCAGAGAGGCTGTGGATGCCCCGCCCCTGGAGGTGTTCAAGGCCATGTTGGATGGGGCCCTGGGCAGCCTGGTCTAGTATTAAATGCGGAGGTTGGTGGCCCTGCATGTGGCAGAGGGATTGGAAATTCATGCTCCTTGAGGTCCCTGCCAACCCTGGCCATTCTGTGATTCTGTGATTCTGTAAAAGAGAGCAGAGTAAAGAGCTATTTAGTGCCCCACTGCTTTAAATTGCATGGGATAAGGACTCTTGCAAGAGCAACTTTATAAGCTTCATCTCAAGCAAGGCACATTTGCCATTTCAGTATGTCAGAGCAAGGCATGGCAGAGACAAGTTCTGATATTTTTCCTCCATTTAATACTGATGGAATGTTGGAAACCACTGTTTTAATTATGTGACCTCTCTGACTGAGCTATCAGGCAACTCAGCCTTTCCTTGGTAATATTATTTTTAAAAATTGCTGGATTACTATATAGCTATGTGACTTGAGCACAAAAAGATGCATTTGGCTGTTCTCACCCCAAAAGTTGAGTTCGAGCCTGTAAGAGTATGTATGTTATAATTCCTGCTCCCCATTACGCATCGAAAGACACCCTACAGGACTCTACCACTGGAAGCTAATGAACCTGTTGCTTACACCTGTAATATCAATGGCAGAGGATGTTGCAGAAAGTGTGGGCTAAGGTGCTGAGGTTTGGTCCCCATCACCAGGAGGAGAGAACTGATCTGAGCTATGTTTGTGTGGTCTGCATCCTGGAAAAAATCCTTAACCTGAACACACTGAAAATGAAATTGGGAAATAGTAATGTCGAGACTCAATGCAAAACACAGACGTCAAGATTAGGTATGTGTATGGGATGTGGCT
This sequence comes from Meleagris gallopavo, assembly GCF_905368555.1. Classification (NCBI taxonomy): domain Eukaryota; kingdom Metazoa; phylum Chordata; class Aves; order Galliformes; family Phasianidae; genus Meleagris; species Meleagris gallopavo. The sequence goes on from NC_139404.1 coordinate 179,852,031, forward strand.
CCAAGTCTTCCCACTGCACAGAGTGCTTGGACGTGAGTTCACATGTAGACACCTACATGCAAACACCTGTAGTGAGGTTTCTTAGCCTGTCTATTTGTTGAAGACTAAACAGCCATTCTAGCTTTGCATTGCTGGAAAAATTTAGGCTTAGGGATTTTTTTTAACATGGACAATAAATCCAGGAAGAGCAATGTCTTTCTCTGATGACATACCAGTTAGCTGAGCTCCCACATGCTGAAGCATCTTTAGCATACTTCAGCATACTTTACAGAAGAGCTGACCAATACATTTCTCTGAGGACAGAATTTCTTTGGACAGAAGTATGAAGTGTAACCAAGAACATCATGTCTTGGTTATCATGTGGGAGCTTTGCTGGCACAATCTGCTGACATCTACCGGAGCTCAGATATTGCCATGCAATATAAGCACACAGGGCTCTCTACACAGTCGATTTAAGGGAGGAATTAGAGAACCTGATGGAGGAGCTTTGGTCAAGAAGGGTGTCTGACAGAGAGGCAAACAACTCATTCACCAGACAGGCAGCCAACTCCAAAACTCAGACCAGTGCATATACAATTAAGGGCCACTCTCCCCTTTGACATAATCAAGGCAATAATTCCCATGCTAACAAACTGCCTCATTTGCAGAACCACCAGTCAGCTTGTTACTCTGCGTGCTCTGAAGAAGATGTAAACCTGAATGATATTTAAACTGCTTGCTCTTGTTCTCTGAAGGTACCAATTAAAAATCCAGCAGGGTATTAAGATGTTTTCAGGCTGGTTGCCGTGAGAATTTGCTATTAGTGATTAAAGATTTCCAAATCGCTGCTGGAAGTGATTCCCCAAGAAAATAGCAGGAGCTTCTAAAGACATCACCGAGGACCATCACTTCAGCAGTGCACACAGATGCATTTTTGTAACTAAGTCCTTTAGGTTTCCTGTGTGTTTATGCATAAAACATAATGCCATCGTAAACATTTTAATGGCTATATAGTTTTAGCAACAGCTTTCTCAGACTTGCAAGCCAGAGGTTAAATACACAAATTTGCTTCAAAAAAACATACTGTGGTAGAACATAGAGGAGAAAAAAAAATTTTGATCACCTACTTTACTTTCTTGGTGACTACAAAATTGTTCCCTAAAGTGTATTTTGCAATGCTTTTGTCCAGAGTGCTTTTAGCTGACTGAAGAGCTGAGCAGCTGACCACTGCTGCTCTTGGGACATTTTACAACAGTTTAATGGACATCACAGTTAGGAAGTGTTTTTCCAGATATTCAGTCCTGTAGGTTTTATTTCTGCTTTATGATGTCTGTTTATAACACACCTTCCATAAATAATTGACATGTTTACCCAAATTATACTATTATGAAATGGGAAAAACATTCCAAACTGGATAAACAGAATGTCTTCCTGCCACAAACTTGTCAGAAGTTGCATTCTCCCTTTTAGTTACTGGCTTACATAAAAGATAAGAATCTAATGTTACCAGCAATATATTTTTTTTGGCTCAAAGGAAAGCTCACACATTTTTCAGATGCATCTGATAGCCAGAAACTCCAAAAAAATCTGAGGCGCATAGAGTAGCACTTAGGGAGAATGCAATCAGGAAAGTCCTAAAAGGAAATCATGAAAGCTTCTGGCTCAGCAGCCGTGTAAATCTGAAGCCAGAATCTTTGCAGCTTAACTGTTCAAGCCTCAAATGTCTCTTTCAGCCAGAGAAAATCTTAAAGTAGATCTCTCAATTTTAGTTTTCACTAAGGACATCTCTGTATTTCTTCAACTCTCTCCTACAGTTGCAGTGTCACTTCAAACCTGGCACACTAGAAATGGCAGATTAGGGTAGGAGCTTTTGCCAATGAGCAAATAGAATGCCTTCCATTCTGGCAAAATTCATTGTATATATTCTCCAGTAGAGTACATCTTAAGATAAGAATGCAGGAAAAGAACACATATATACAGTAATACATATATATATACAGGGGTGCTTTTCTACTACAGCATTGTTTGCAAACAGGTACCATAAGGCACATGACAGCATCATATTTCTCTTATGTACCAAATACTGCCACACCTGTGTTTAGTTATATTTGATTTTTTTTCCCCCTTTCATTAGAAAGAGGATTGAAGCGAGGGATTATCTCTATCATAATTTCCACATATGATCACACCTGAGTCCTAAGGAACAGTCATAGACCTGGGACTCAAAACCAGGTTGGATGGGGCCCTGAGCAGCCTGATTTGGTGGGTGGCAGCCAGCCCATTGCAGGGAGTTGGAGCTCAATGATTTTTAAGGTCCCTTCCCACTCAAGACTTTCTATGCTTCTATGCTTCTGTGACAAGCTGATGACAACTCTGCTGCAGAAGTATCAGCTGTGGGCATGCCTTGGAACCTGACTCCATAGACTGCGCAGTACAAGAGCTACATTCTGGGCTGTCTCTGTTCACACTGCAGCCTTTATGTACACATAAAACACATTCGTCCTCAAGAATTATTTTCTATAGCTTGCTGTTTGTCTGAGCCAAACTGCAGTGTCCTTAAGTACCGTTAAACTCTCACAGAAAGGAGAAAGGTTACACAGTGAGCCCTCCATTTCTATTTGTGTGGTGCTTCCTCTCAGACTGAGAAAACAGATATCTGTGTGCAGTTTTGAAGTTTGAATGCCTGAAAGCTTATCTGTATTTTTATCTGCATCAAGTAGGCCTAATACAAGCCATAAGCACACAAGCATAACTCTGCTGATTCATCCACAGTGTTATTGTTGTCATTTCCCAATGACAGCTGAGGTAGCTACAAAATAAGTTCTACACAGACATCACAAACACCATGAGGTCTATCACCTCTGCTAATTATGTTATAAGTGGAACAACTGAAAAAGGCAAGAATTTATACTAATCTCATGGCTCATGTACCCCTTTTCATTACTGATGGTGCCGTGAAAGGTGAGTCAGCTAGGTAGATGAACACAGTGCTAAAGAGATTGGCTTTTCTGCCTCTCCTGAGAAGGAGAGACATGTGATGGAAATACCCAGATTGCCCAGTGGCCTCCACATGTTGTTTCTAAATACTGTTGGGTACAGGGGTTCATTGTTGGTGGCGTGGGGAAGGCTTGGTGGCCACTGTTTGCTCTACTCCCACTAGCACTGCCCACTCTGCACTTACGCAGCTGATAGAAGCCCAGTGGAGTTCCTGTGATCCACTCCTTTCAGCAGTGGATATGAAGGGCTGGGTGAAGTCACGATATGTGTTGTAGCCCCTTTCATTCCACCCTGAAAGGTGAGTGCTGAAAGATTTCTTTATCAGCAGAGCTTGTTTTGAAGAAGTCTCTCTCACTGAAAAGTGTTGCTCAATTCATCCCTTTGAAATGGAAAAGTATTTAGAGCAAAGTTAAAATACAACAAAAAGCTTGCATGCATGGGAACTCTCTATTTTCGGTTGTTTGTTTCAGCTCTCTTCAGTTCTTAACTCTGTCTTCTTAACTCTGACTCAGAGCATGTCAGCAGCTCCCAGAAATGTAGTGTTGTACACTCAGGGAAAGTCCAAGCGAGCTGACGTATACAGCAGGCAGAGCAGGGGGTTTCCTTGTTAGACGAACCATGGCCTTTTTAGCACATCCTCAGAGTGAGAGCAGGGAGACGATGCAGATGAAGAGCCATCTCGCAGCCTGGCCTGTAGGCATTGGGCAAGGCTGGAGGAGGGCTACAAGAGCTACACTACCCTTGTGTCTCTCTCTATGCTTTTTAGGCAATGCCTTTGATGGAATATTTTGCATTTCTTGGGCATCCGTATACCTCACTGTTGTTGAGTAATCAGGCAATCAGTCAAGCTGACATCATGTATTTTGTCTGCTCTATAGCTATATCCTCCATTTTGGGGATCAAATGTAAGGTGCGGTACCTCCATTATCCTTCTTTGCATAGTGCACTGAAGTCTCCAGAGGCAAAACAATACATGATTGTTAAAAACATTTTTCCAGATTTCCTTCTTATTAAGTGTCCATAAAATTTGTTTAACTTAAACTCAATGCAAAGTGAACTTTTCAGTAAAACAGAAGCTCCTCTGGCCAACCAAATCAACTCCTTTAAAACACATCTATGTACTATCGTTATGAGTCTCCATCATGTGAGCCCTCTGTTACTCTGAAAAAACAGTGAAAAAGAATTTGCTTAACTAAACTGGAACAGTTTCTGTAAACAACTGTTTTCCATGTTTAAATTAAAACTGCTTTCTTTTTCATATGCAAGATGGGAAATGAATCTGGAACCCAGGAAATGCCCCACTGTCTCCTATTCATATACAAATTATTTGAAACTAACCAATCTGGCTGTTTCTAACTGAAAAAAGCATATGGAAAATTCATCCACTGTGCTACAATTGCTAGTGAGTCTTTACAACTGAAAACAGAAATTTGTAATGGAAACTGCAACTCATTCTTAACTATGCCAGTGTATACATGCTGTTCTAAGATGTATAAAAAGTTATAAAATAGCATGACTACAGAGTTTACTGCAGCAACTGTGCATTTACAGGCAATAAAGCACACGTCATTTACAGCAAATTCAGTCAGTTATAAACTTCAACACTTACTGCTATTTTATTGCACCTATAAGGATCGTGAAGCTGTGATTTGCATGCAGATTATGCACGTAAGAAACAATTTAGGAATCCATGCTCTGCTTTCATGGACACAAAGCATTGTCCTCTGTTGACTGCAGTGTACAAATTATACGAAGGTATGAGGCAGTGTTCCTTGAACACTTCCAGTAAAACATGATTCTGCTAATGGGATGCATTGTACACCTTCACATTCATACCTGCTGCATCATAGCTACAGCAGAAACAGCTCAACATTCTTGAAAGGAAATTCGGTGCACCTGAGTACAAATCTGCAGAACTGTTAATGAAGGGTGTAGAGGAGATCTTAAGTAAGATCTAAGCACGTTTGATTGGCTCTTCAAGTCTGTGAATCTCCTATTTCCCTGTTTACAAAAGCAGACTTACTCTTTGTTTCAAGTAGTGACTAGTGTTAATAGCTGGTTTTTGGTCCCAAGAAGGATTTGGCTAATTAAATGTTTCTTGGATAAAGGCATCCCGTTGTTCAGATGGGACTGGGACTGTGCTCCAGCTCTGGTCCTGAGTCTACCATAAGATGGCAATTGACTGTCAATATTAATGGAAAGAAAGCAGGTTTGGAACTAGATCTTTGTAACAAAAACCTGTACAGTTGACCTGTAGCTCATAATGGATGTTAATTTGGTTTCCGAATTACATATACAAAAATAAGTTATACTGATATATAATTAAATGTGTGCTAGTTTTCCAAAATTGTGAGAAGTCTTAGCAAATAGTCTGGATAGAACAGGACCAATGACAAGCACTAAGACACATTCTTGACACCCTCTTCTCAGTAGTGAAATAGCTTAACTCCAATCTGGAAGGTGCTATTGAAACTAACAAAGCCTTTAGAGATGTGGAAATGTAATGTAATAATGTACTTGGTGAAGTTTCCTCACTAGAATTGTGGGTATTGGTTTTTTTTTTGTTTGTTTGTTTGTTTGTTTTGTTTTGTTTTGGATAAGAAATGGCAAAATGTGGCAAGAGAAATAAAATAGTTTAGAAATAATGCAGAAAAAACATGTTGCCTAAGCATGAAAGGTTTTTTGCCAGCTCAGAACCATTGTTTTTTTTATTGCCAAATCTGACAGTCAGTCGGAGCTTTTGGACTCCAACATATCACAAATACCCAAACGATGTATAAGTTAAAGACCTAATATATTGCAACCTGCCAGGTGAATTTCTGCAATAAAGCATTTGCACACCATCCCAGTAGCAAGGTAGAATGTACTTTCTTAAATTCTATATAAAAAAAAAAACATACAATTTGTGTCGGAAATATATGTCCCCATTAATATTTTCATCAATTCTTATTTCAGTATCAGAATTTAATCATCTCACGAGCTCTTATGCATGTAGTTAGATGTGAGTTTGTGGAGGGAGGGAGAGATCAGGTTTTGTGGAAAGTTCAGTCAGCTGAAACTTGTGCATACTCAGAAGAAATTGATGGTAATACCAGAATTCAAGTAAAATAAATTTACTTTATTAAAAAAGTGTATTTCCATAAGTCTCTCTACCTGTGTCACTAAAAATTGTATAAGCAGACTTTTCAAGTTAAACAAACTTTCACAGGGACAACAGCAAGTACTGACACTGCATGGACCAGTGGAGGAAAATGTATTCAAACCTTTTTCTTTTTTATTAGTAACTCACTTCCCTCTGTAGTAGTACCAAACTAAGTTCTTTTCATCTTTTCCTAGGTGCATCAGAATTAAAATAATGAATTTATGAATGGGGAAATCAGCTGCAAATAATGAATAGTTAGCTATAATACCTTACCTTTAAAACTGCCTAAAGGTAGCCTGTATGACCCACTGCAGTCCTGTAAATAGGCACACTTCTTGTTGCTGGAATTAGGATGATTTCCCAGATGATTTCATGTTTTTCCTGCAGATCAAGGTCACTGAGACATCACACATCAGTTTCTGGCTGTGATATATCATCATTTGCAACTATTTCAACATTTTAAATAAACATTACCAACTGTTCAGTTTCTTGAGTTTGAAATTACATGTAACTAATCCCTGGCTGTGAATATGATTAAATGCCAGCACTGGTCCCTCGGCCACGTGCATGATGTACACGGTAGTGCTCAGGGCTGTCTGCTGCTGCCCCACATCATTTAACCTTGGCAGTGTGGTAGGAGTCACAATGGCCCCATTCTTCTCTGGCTGGATGCTAGGCTTAGCTGAAATGCAAAAAGTGCCTGCAAAACTGTCAAGGAGGGGCAGAAATCTCAGTTAACATCCAGAGGCTGTTAACATTCATTGCTGTTGTTCAGTTTAAAAGACAGTTTTACTCACCATCAGGGATCTGACTCCTCAGCCACTCATATGTTGTAGCAGTGGCTTGCTGTTTGCAATCCACTTGTCCCTCAGCTTCATGGAGTTTGGAAGCAGTTTTTCAGAAGTTCTTCACTGCAATTTTCAGCTTCCTGAGCTTACTAGAAGAGCAACTCGATTTCCAAATCTGGAAAGGAAATTAGCTTGCAATATATTCCCAAGGAGCATTTCTGCACATTGAAGATGAGAAAAATGTTTTGGCCCTGTAAGATGGACACTGCTAGGTGTAAGCATGAGGTAAAGTTGTTGTTAGCAAGCTATAATTAATTCAGGTTGATGTGATGCTTAGAAAACAAGACTGATGTGGAAGCACTAGTTACAAGCATAGACATACATATGAACCTCCTAAAGGGGAGGTGACTCCAGTGGATGGTATCTAGTGGTCATGGGCCTTCATATATTTATGGACTTTGGGTTTTAGTGTATTCAGGAACCTTTTAGTGTTTCAGTCTATGTTAAAAAGGCAATAGACATGTGACAAACCCAGCTTAAGCACCAGCTGCTACAAGGACTCATCACAGATTTTCCCCATTTCCAAAATGTCTCAACCTAAGAATAGACAATTCACTTTATTTATTTTACTTTTTTTTCTCACAGCTGGATGAGGTTTTTTGTTTGTTTATTTTCTTTTGTTTTTGTATGCATGTGTGTGTGCGCGCTTATAAATAAAGTTTTTAAGAAAGCATATGTGAGATTAAAAATTTCAAAATTCTTTCTGAATCACCCTTTTTCTTCAAGAAAATTGCATGCAGGTCAGCTTTGGGTAAGCACTGATTCTAGCTCTAATTAGCCTCAGTGATTTACTTTGAGCTAGGTGTGTAGAGTAGTTACAATGATGTCAGGTCATGCTCAGTGGTAAAGATCTTCAGCCATGGTTTTTTTACAGAAATAGTTACATGATGTTCAGCAAATTGCCCTTTTTTTTTTTTTTTTTTTTTTGTGTGTGTGTGTGTGTGTGTGTGTGTGTGTGTGTGTGTGTGTGAGACTAATCTTTCTTCATATGCAATGTCCAGGACACTATTGCTATGCATTGAAACTGTAACAGATTAATGGAATCTGGAAATAATCTTGAAGTCTTGTGTATTTTTCAACATATTGAAATGTGCCTCAGCATATTTTACTAGCATATGGTATTGTCATTTTCCATCAAGTGAAGAGCAAGAAGCAAGAGAGGGAGATCTATTTTCCTCCTGTGAGCATTGTAGTAACAATGGTTAAAATTAGAATGAGAAACATTAATTGCATGGAGACTTGCCCCCTTTGTCACAGTGTGAATCATACAACCCATTTCCCTAAAAAACAAATGTCTATCCTGAAATACAATTTGAAATCTAGTCATGTATTAGTCTCCATCAGAGCATTAATTTCATTATTAGTGAGAATTGTACGGAAGTATTCAGCACAACTTCTTCCTACATGTTACTAAATGCCTTGTTTTGACATTTTTTCCCATACACAAAAGCATGAGACATCAGGTCATGTTTAATACTTGTATATAAAAAGCTGCTTTCTGTCAACAAGGAAGACTGACTCAGTTCAGCTGATCTAAAAACAAGAGTTTTCCTCTTCATCACAGTGTCTAAGATGTATTTTTTTGCCATCTAGTATAAACTTAATGCCATGTTTGTCAATTTTTGCTGTGAAAATATATATATTATCTTCATATATATTTTCTTGAATGAGTGTAGAAGTTGACATCTATTGTTAAAGACTGTATTTTTCTATTGATTTGATATGTTGGAGTCTGAAGTATGAACTATTCACGATTGGATTTGAGAGTTGTCTCAGAGTGTATTAGTCAGAAAACTGCAATTGGACTGAAAAGAACTAAGGCAGAATTGTTGCATTTTTTTAAATGCATTTATATTTTCTTTTCTTTCCTGGCATACCGATAACGCATGTGAAAACATGTTTAGAATATCATATACATCTCTCCTTGGGAAAAATCAACAGAATTTAATTACTTTTTGGCCAAAGTCATCCTTGGCCAAAATTTCAAGATAGATTCTCAGGTATGCAGTTAGATCATACTGTGCAGATGCCCAGGAAAGTTGAAAATACAGATCTATGATCTTTCCTACTTTGTACCTGGAACTTCACAGCCCTTCTGACTTCTATTAGTTTCCCCCACGAGGCAGTAAACAAAAAAGCCTTCACAGTTAAAATTTCATCTTTTTACTTCAAGTTGACTACTCTAAATAAGTGAGAAACTTTCATTATAGGAGACAGCTAGACTGGAAGAGTAATTAACAGTGCAAACACGATAATACGGAGCATTTGAAAAAAAATAATGCTATCAATATGATGCTTTGTAAAAAGGTCTATTGAATTTTAGAAGATAAAGATGTTTCCTGGTTCTTCAGAAAAATAGAAGCAAGAATGCTCTTGAAATCATTAAATTTGAGAATACTATAACAGAAGGTTAAAAAAAATAAACAAAAGCACTATTCAGTTAAGTAAGAAAACACAAACCTTACTGTAGTTTAGCTCCAAGTTTCTTTTTACCATAGTTTTGCAAATTATTAAATAATAAAATGGTTTTGTATTCTTAATTGAAGATGGACCTGAAAACTTCAAAGGAAAAATTCTGGCACTGTCCTACAACGTTTTCCATCTCTTCAAAGAGTGGGATTAAAAACATGGAATTTCTTCAAATTACTCAGTTTAACAACATATTTCTCATATGTATTCTCAACAAATACATGTTATGTGATAATCTGATCTCAAAACTTGGCATTTTCTCAGGCGTGAGGCAAGCTGAAGCACTTACTATGATGTGCGATGCAAAATTGAGTTTCTAAGCCGTTTTTATTTTGTTTTGTTTTTCTTGAAGACAAGATGGATAACGTAGAGGTAAGATTTAGGGGGAGAAAGAAAATGAATAGCAATGAAACTGTTCTAAATCATGATGTAAGTTCATTTTCTTAATGAAATTTGGAAGAATGTCTCTCCCATAAGCCAATTGCTGAATTATTATGAAATTAATATATTCCTATTTCAGTTTGCATAGTTTCATTCTTCTTATTTATCACCACAGCACCTCAGCATGTTAAGATTGTTATATTCTTACACAGCGTTTGTATGTTTGTGCAGTCAGCAACTTGGTTGCTGCTGGGTTGATTAGGAGGATGGAAATTCTATGCATTTGTGTGTAAGAACACAAATCAAAATATATATATCTTTATTCTAATGCAGGAGGCCAAAAGATATCTCGCAGTTCCTTATTCTTGCAAATCCCACATAGGACCACTGTTCACTCCCCTCGTAGGATGGTATTTCCCATTATTTTCCATCATGGCAGAGTAATTTATCTGTTGGCTCCAGCCAGCATCACTGGTTTTGAGCTCCTTCTTGCTCTACACCACAGACAGACCATTAGCTTTACCAGAAGCAAGAGCTGAGAGAACAGAACAGACTGGACATATGATTTACCCAATCTAGCGCTGGCAAGTTTTTCTTCAAGTGAGAGGTTGGACTAAATGACCTTCAATTGTCCCTTCCAGCTGTAATTCTATGATTATATATGTATTATATAAAAGGAAATTAAATATCATGTAGAAGTAGGCTGAAGTGCTCTGTGCTAGATCATCATGGAGTGAAATGTAATGGAGCTATTTATCTAGCTAAATAAAAGCTATAGAAAGCTATTCACAGATCCTGCTGTGAGAGAACTTAAGATTAAGAGGAAAATCAAGATTGTTTCTTAACTACAGAGTGTTTGGTCAATAGCAAACACCTCTTCAGACAACAAATACAGTGCATTTAAATTGCAGTCTTTCTTTTCAGATCCATCTCTCACAAACCATTTTTCATCTATAAATGTATATTGCCTTGATAGTTGCAATAGAAATAAAAGCATATGTGATGGACAGGTTCAAATGAAAGATGGGACTAGATAGTGAAGGCAGTGTAATTGTGTAGAGAATACTGAAAACTGAGAGACACCAGGGGCTCCTGCTCAAATACAGAAAGTGCCATGTATGTATGTATGTATAAGTTGACTGAGGAAAAAAATGTCTTTTCCACTGATTTTGTATCAAAGTATTAGTGTCCTAACCAGAAGCACTAAGTAACATGCATGAACCTAGTATCTGTAGCTCTGCAGGGTGCCAAACATGAAGTGCTAATTATTCATTCAGATTTATCCCACCAAGGCAACACATATGGCATCAAAATTTACAAACACAAGCAGTAATACATCGTTTTACCTATGCTAAGTACAACCTTATTTATGAGACTTTTTACCTTCATATTTGTCCAGTTTTGAACATTTTCAAGAATCTACTTTGTCCTATTTCATGAAATCGAGCTGATATACTAAAATATTAAAAACTTTATTTTTTTTTCTGAAACCAAGTAATATAATGAATCTCCTTTGCATTCATGTCTTCTTCCCTACCAGAGATTAGTCAAACAATTATACCTAAAGTTATTAACCAAGCAGTCTCAGATCAGCATTTTTTATAAGCATGAGCAACATGCTCAGTAAAGGATTGTGTTGTGTAAAAGTGTTCTGGTTATTTGATAGTATATACATCAAATGCAAGAGGAAGGTTCAGGAGAGCATGCATGCCCTAAGAAGAAACACAGGCAGGCTGATAACAACAAACAAGGAGAAAGCTGAGGTATTCAACAATGTTTTTACCTCAGTCTTCACTAGTAACTGCTCTACACACAGCCCTTGAGCAGATGGCTTGGAAATCAGGAACTGGGGGAGTATTGTTCCTCCTGCTATAAGCAAAGATCAGTTTCATGACCAGCTGATGAACCTGAACATCCGTAATTCTATGGATCTTGATGAGATGCATCCCAGAATCCTGAGGGAATTGACTGATACAGTTGCCAAAACATCCTTGATATTTGAAAACTAAAGGCAGTCAGGTGAAGTCCCTGGTGACTGGATAAAAGGTGATATAGCACCCATTTCTAAGAAAGGTAGAAGGGATGATCCAGGAAACTACCAGCCTGTCAGCCTCATCTCAGTACCGGGGAAGATCATGGAGCAGATCCTCTTGGCAGCTATGCTAAGGCCTATGGAAGAGAGGGATGTGGTATGGGAAAACCAGGGCAGATCATCAAGAGCAGATCCTGCCTGACCAACCGTGTCATTTTTTAGGATGGTGTAACTCCATCAGTGGACAAGGGAAGAGCCACTGATGTCATCTATCTGGACTGCAGTGGACTGGTGGAGATCTGGGTAAGATTCTAGGTGGAAATTTTTTATTGAGAGAGTAATGAGACCCTGGCACTGGCCACCCAGAGAAGCTGAGGATAGTGCATCCCTGGAGGCATTGAAAGTCAGATTGCACTGGGCTCTGGGGCAGCCTGATCTTGTAGATGACAACCCGGCCCATGGCAGGGGAGTTAGAAATGAACTCTAATTTCTAATTAGAGTTCCTTCCAACCCAAGCCATTTGATGATTCTATGATTTTAGGATAAATTTTAGGGTAAAGATTAAATTTACTTTGTCAAGAGACAGATTATAAGTACATTCACTTATCACACCTATAATAGTGATATCTTCTGTCAATAAGAATTCCAATCTGCATTTGTAATGTGATAATCACTTACAGCTTAAGATCTGAAGGTTGGTCAAGAATAAGCTTTCATAAACAGACTACCCATAAGAGTCTCCTAAAATTTAAACTGTGTAGGAGCAACCTTATTAAAACTCTTTTCTTATTTATTTACACAGGTCTTATGGGTTTCTTTCTCTGAGGTGCTTGTGTTACTAATTTTGACTCATTTAGTAAGTCAGCAACCTACAGGTAGTCAGATCTGTATACTGCAGTTTTCAAAACATGGGTCATTCTTGCCCATTAGAGCTGTCCCACTTTGCAAAAAGGGCAATGTGACTGCCTGATCTTGTCATGTATTTTTAAGTATGCTCTGATATTGGCAATACTCATGTTCAGATGCCAATGTTTTCTGACCCAATAAAGTGCAAGATTTCAAAAGCGAGTGAGAATGCTGCTTGCTGCTGCTGAGTGACTGCCCAGACACCAAAACTACTTCTCTATCCCCAAAGTTAAGGGACACCAAATCTGCAATCTCAAGGTTATTCTATACAGAGATGTGTTTTTGCCTTCATTTTTTTAAATTTTTTTCTTAAAACAAAAGGTTTAGCTAGTTGATCACAAGGTGATGTGAAATAGAATGAAGTGCCCATAATTCAGAAAGAGAGGGTGTGCTGTTTCCTTGTGGTTAGTTAAAGTTTCTCATTTCTCATAGCATAACTGTCAGTGGACATAATCCCTTAAGGACCCAATTTTCTCACCATTTCTCTATTTTAAAAGTCATATTCACATCTGCAACATTTGCAGATTTTTATCGAGTTAGTAAGCCTCTTTCTGGGAACAGACAGGAGGGTTAGCTGCCAACCTACAGGTGATACTCTGCCCATGAAGAGTACTAAGTGTCTCTGTTTAATACTGACTTCTGTCTAAAATACCTACTTCCACAAAGACTGTCTACAATTAATGGAATATGAAACTACCAGTAGGCCTTTTATCAACCTTATTAAGGCAGAGAAATGCATTCTTCAAAAAGCAACTTACCCAAATATATATGTTAGGAATAGTAGTAAAACTACCATTATCACCCACTTTGCAATGTTTCAATTTTAGATTTAGATGTCACAGAGCTATTTTGTCAAAATCTAAGAGCTGTTTAATGTCAGGACAGACAGGGTCATCTGAGAAGCTGACAACACTAATTCTACTTTCAGTGTCAATGTCATTCCATTCATCTTATGAATGAAGCTGGAGTTGGAATGAAGCAGAAATGTAAGATGCACTTGAAGGAGTTCATAAGCAAGAACAGATGACATTCAGGTTCAGTTTAGATGCTTAAATATACACATCTACTGCCTGGCCTGCACATGCTAGCCCAGACATGGTTGCCCTGTAAGTCCTCTGTCACATCTGCCAACCTTGCATGTATTGCTTATGTTCTCTGGACTCTCCGAATGTGCTTGATGTCTGCTTCAGCAGCACATTTCCACCCTGGGGTAGAATTCGGTTCAAGACTATGAGATTTAAAATTATTTTCTGTAAATATGTACACCAAAGGAAATCTGCACAAGTCTTCAGATGCATCTGTGTTCATCCTTGATTTTCAGAAAACGTTCCCATTAATTTCCTAACCTATATCCAAGTAAAAATTACTTTGTCTTTGCTACTAAGAGGCCACAAGCTTTGTATTAACCATTAACTCAGCTATATAGGTTCTCCAGACTCATCCACAGTTCTATTAGCTTGAGATAATTTTACCATGTTAAAGCCATGACAGCAATTGTCTAGTGGGCAGATAGCTCTGTTCTAAATTGTTTTAACTTCAGCATAGCTGTGTGCAATGTTGTGGTGCAGTGTCTACTGCTAACTAATAGGCAATGATAATAAGTAATTCTTCTGTGCAGAGTGAACTGCCTGTGATCCTAGAATAAAAGTTTAGTGTAGTATAGCAGCAGACAGATACCAAAAACATGAGGACTGCAAACACAATTGGAAGTGATCAGTTACTGGTCAATTACCGTAACTATCATGTCTAGTAAAACCATTTTATGGTATAGTAAAAGTGTATAGAAAAACAAATAAAATATGGAATTGGGAATCACTGGAAATAATGTAAGCATATCATGTTAGAGTATTAAAAAATTGCAGAATATCAACACTACAGACTTCTTGAAAACTGCCTGCACCATCCTCTCAGAGGCTGGGGAGGAGGATAACAGAGAATGTCTGAGCAGAGCAGCTGGGAAAAGGGGTATATACTGCAATATTTGAATACATCAGCCCTTACTATATTCTTCTCTGTAAGTTTTAGTTTAAGCATTGTTACCACAAGTTACAGTAAGCATTGTTATAAGTAAACTAAGAACAGCTTTCTATTTTAGATACTTTTTACATTTTAGACAAATGACGTATTTTAGGCTTCATCTGGAAAGTTCAGTCCTCATCAAGATTCTCAGTGTAACAGGTTTCATTTTGGATAATTTTTTTCCTCTGTATTTCAGATTTCTTCTTCTCCTACATCCTTCCATCCTTTCCCTTCAAAATGTGCAAACTAAAACTTTCAATATTATTGTAATATTAACGTGCCTTCTTCACAAAATCATGGAATCGTAGTAGTTGGAACTGGCCCCTGGAGATCATTGAGTCCAACCCAGTTGCTAAAGCAGATACACTACAGTAGGTTGCACAGGAAAGTGTCCAGGTGGAGTTTGAGTATCTCCATAGAAAAAGACTCCACAACCTCTCTGGGCAGCCTGTTCTCTCAAAGTAAAGAAATTTTTCCTCATGTTTGTATGGAATTTCCCATGTTCTTGCTTCTGCCCATTGTCCCTTGTTCTGTTGCTACGCACTGCTGAAAATAGCCTGGCCCCATCCACTGACTCCAGTCCTTTAAATAGTTATAAGCACTGATAAGATCCCCTTTCAGCCTTCTCTTCTCCAGGCTGAATAGTCCCAGATCTCTCAGCCTGTCCTCCACTGGACTGTCTCTGATAGTGCCCTGTTTTCCTTGAACTGAGGATACTAGAATATGACACAATACTCCAGATGTGGCCTCACTAGAGCAGACTAGAGGGGGAGGATCACCTCCCTTGACCTGCTGGCCACGCTCTCTTTAATGCATCTCAGAATACCATTGTTCTTCTTGGCCACAAGGGTACACTGCTGGCTCATGGCCAACCTGTTATTTAGCAGCACTCCAGGTCCTTCTCCTCAGAGCTCCTTTCCAGCAGATCATCCCCTAACCTCTACTGATGCATGCAGTTATTTCTCCACAGTCGTAAGACTCTACACTTGTTCTTGTTGAAGCTCATCATATTCCTCTCCTCCCAACCTGTCCAGATCCTGCTGAATGGCAGCACAACCTTTTGGTGTGTCAGCCACTCCTCCCAGCTTTGTACTGTAAGCAACTTGGTGGGGTGGACTCTATCCCTTCCTGCAGATCATTAATGAAAATTTTGCATTATAAGAAAATTACCAAAAAGTCAATTTAATCAAGTTACTGTTTTATGTTAGCTAGTTTGGTATGTCTCTGTTTATTAACAAGTAAATACTTCGTCTTCATGAGGAAGGCAATTAACTCACTGAACTGTTTGAGATATTGTTCCATTAAATCCATCAAGTGAGGAGAAGGAATTCAGTAAATATCTCCTCTCGTCCCATGGAGAATATACTAATGTGGAGGCCTCTCGGCATGCTGAGAGAACACAAAAGCTCTCTGCTGGTGGGCAGCCAAGAGCAGAGGGAATTCTCCCATGGCTCAGTGCCAGCCTGACACCTCCTACATTGTGCTCGGGCTGTTAATGTCAGATGGAAAGTCAAGGCCAGGGCAACCCTCTGTCAGAAAGCACTCACGTCATCATGGCTGCTGGCAGCAGCATGGGATGGAGCAAAATCAAGCTGCTCAGACCTGTGCAAAGGGCCAACTTGGGACTAACTGAACCAGAAACCAGATGTTTCAAGGGAGTGTGCAGTCACTTTTGTGCTCCTCCAAAAGTGTGTGCTATGGGCCCCAAGGGTGCAGTCAAAAACTGAATTCCAAGTCTTCTGTACAGTGCACTTCCTTGCCCAGGATACTGGCTTTCTCTTTTTACGTAGTACCTTTTTTCCCCAGACTACAAACACCAGTTTCCTTAGGAGTCATATTCAATAGCTGTTCTTGTTTGTATTACACTACACACACACCGGAACAGGAAGTCACATCATTTCCAATGCACTGATAACAAAAAATAATGGAAAGAAACATTCTACGCAATAAGATGTAATTTAATGCGTCAATACATTAATTGCTAATAGATAAAAGCTTCACTTGACTCAAAATCTCTTCCCACTATTTTTACGTAAGTAAAATAAATGCCATTTCCTTTTACTTCTGGAACAAATCAGTAAAGACAGGAGGTGTCTTTCTGGTGCCTAAACTCAGGCTTAAGTCCCACTCATGTTGTTAATGTTCTCTCACCTCCAGATGCTACTTATATGCCATTATTTGTGTATTATATCCACAACTTACCTACAAGACCTGTGAGGAGAAGTTAAGGAAGATAGGGCATCCTGAGTGGAAAGAGACCATTTTACATGGTTGAAAGTGGCATCCTGGTGCAGAGTCTATTAACATCATACTGCGAGCAACTAGACTTCTCTACAGAGAGGAAACAATAGATAAACGTCTCTCCTTTGTACTGTGATTTTCAGGCGTATAAAAACTCTTAAAAATAGAATGGCATTACAGATGATTATGAAAATTCCAATGCTGTGTACTTCATGTTTGCTAGACTCCAGTGTTCAAAAATACTGCTTAGACAGGACATTAAAAAATATATATAAAATATATATTTTTATATAAAATATATAATATATATAAAATAAAAAGATAAATAAAAATACCACTCAATATGTTATTTATTGTTGACCTCTTTTTAGATCCATCTTTGTGTGAAACTTACTTCCATAAGTAATATCTAGTTCTTTTAAATTTCTTTCCCTATATAATCGCATTTTATCAGCCAAAAATGGAATTAAATACTTCCTGTGTCACAGATTCCAATACAAACTGAAGACATTGCGCTGGCGAGTAAAGATAGATTCCTCAAAGAACCACAAACTTCATAGATTATCAGTCTGCAATGCAGGAGACAAAGGCATAACATAGCCAGGTTCTGAGCAGTGGGCAGCTGACTTGATGCAATATCTGATGTTGAGATATATCTGTAATATATAGTGGATTAAATAAGAAAAATTTTAAAAGAAGTCTGCTAAGGGTTTTTGGCAAAGTTGTTAAGGCTATTGGTGTTACAATGATTAGGGAGGCCCAATTACTCTCTACAACTTACTGAAATGAGGTTGCTGTGGGGAGGGTGTTGGTCTCTTTTTTCAGATGACAAGTGGTATGGCATGAGCAAATGATCTCAACTTGTGCCAGAGGATTTAGGAAGAATTAGGAAGAATTTTTACACAGGAAGGCTGTTTAGGCCTTGGAACGGGCTGACAGGGGAAGTTGCAGATTCTCCACCCTCGACAGTATTTAAGAGATGTGTGAATGTGACATTAAGGGACATAGTTGAGAGGTGGGACTAAGTAGGTAAGGATGATGGTTGAACTTTGTGATCTTGAAGGTCTTTTCTAACCTAAATGATTCCATGATTCCATGATTTGACTGTTGCGAGTAGGGTAGGAACCTGACAGTACTCTCAGTGATTACAAAGTCTGTGCTGGCAATACTGGCACTCTGTTCAGTGTCTATCTTAACTAAACAAGTCTACTGGAAAGAACAACCAAATTCATTTTCTAGAGAACAATTTCTGCAGGAAGGTTGTGTGATAAAATAGTCATTACCTTACACACATCTCTGCAAAGTCATGTTCTTCTAAGTGATACTGGCTGATTGTCTCGGGACTTTTTCATAGAATCATAGAATAAATTAACGTTGGAAAAGATCTCTAAAATCATCTAGTCCAACTGTTGACCCATGACCACCATGCCTGCTAAATCATGTCCCTAAGTGCCACATCTATACATTTCATAAAAACATCCAGGTGTAGTGACTCTACCACTTCTTTTGTTGCATCAGTCATCCAGGTATGAGGCTGTTTGCTTACAAGTAGAACACATCAACTGTATATGGCTAGACAAAAGTCTAATATCATTCAAGAGAAAAAATCAAAGCTGCTATTTTATGTGAACTGTCTATTCGGTTGTACAAGAGTGTAAGAGTCACAAGGATCCACGTGGCTTACTGACACCCAAAAAGCCAGTGAGAGCACATCTCCTGACTGCGTGGATGTGATCAGTTGTTATCTTCTGCTTGAGCTTTCATCCCATCCCCTTATATTATAAAGTACACCGGTGAAAAGAAGTTGCCAAGAGATCTGTGTCAGATTAGCTCTTTTGCTAATAACAGGAAAATGAGGACGTGAGCCAGTTACATCTGAGTCAGAGTCTGGCCCCCACCCTGCTCCAGGCAGGGCTTTTATTTGGTTTCTCATGCAAGCTAGATTCAAGGGTATATTCTGGATCTGGAGCAAACAATTTTATGACCTCTGAAATGACTTCAAGTCCACAGCTGAGAACAGCTATGGAGTGCCCATTAAGCTCCTGTATGATCATTCCTTTGAGAAACAATGTCAGAGGGGGAAGGTAGACAAATGTACTGAAAGGGATGGAATGACATTGAAAGGAAAGGAAAATAAAAGAGATTGTCCAGAAACAGATATTAAACTCCTTAAAAGTGACATGAAAGGTGACAAACCAAAGGTTGTCTTATTGTTAAAGTTTTTTTCTTTATGTTTTTGAAGCTAACACCGATATGTACCGACACCACTCAGGAAGGCATCTTAAACAGAGCAGCCAGTGTCTACTGAACCATGCACTTATTTGCTGTTCATAATGAAAACCTTCCTCTGGAAATTACAGTTGCCGAGTCCTTTTTTCTCCAAGTGTACCTGAATAATACTGCTGAAGTGTTAGATTGTTTCCCTCTTCTACAAAATGTTTTCTTTGGTGTCCATTAATATGCATAGATTTTACCTGTTATTTAGGAAAACTTTCGATAAAATGTCGTTTAACAAATGTTCCTGGTATTTAAATAAGATAAAAGTTTTGGAAATAATCATCATATCTGCATTAAAAAAATAAATTAAAAAGGCAAGAATGTTGCTTAAAACATGAGACTGTAATTTCCAAAAAATAGTTGTATAGAAGTTTTATGCTGTAAAGCAAAAGTACTTCTTATTCAGAAAGCTAGCTCATAGCTCATAGCTACTAACAGAAGAGACACTGGGGACTGTTAATATATATAATTTATACCTAGTTAATTTCAAAAGAATAATATATGAAACATAAAATGCATGCATGAGTCCCTTTCTATCTACCCTTCAGCTCAAACCCTTTTAGGACAAGTTCTGCCTCTCTGCATATTGCTTCTAACCTATTTTGGCAGCTGCTGTAATATGAGGACAGCTTTGACAGTATGCCTCCTATTCTGTGATGTTGGCCCACAATATCAGATGCAGATGTTGGTGGTATGGCAGTAAAGGTTGAACTTTCCCACCAATATTCCAATACATTTTGTTGCTGTGTGACAGATGAGAGCAGAGGGGCAGTCTGACAAATGGGCTCTGACATGGAAGTGTGTATGAAGCAAAGGTGTGGAACCGAATTCTTCCATGCTGAAAAAATGGCACCCACCGACAGCCATCGACTCTTGCTGAACATTTATAGGGACAACAGAGTGGATATCAGCACAGTGAGGTGGTGGGTGGTGCATTTCAGCTGTGGCAACAGCAAATAGCCTTGCCAAGCTGTCAAACCAGAAAATGAAGATCATCTCAATTAGTTCATCCACATATGTTGGGCAGTGGTTGTAATTACACTGAAAACCAATGTTTTGTAGCTGAAAATTTGCTCTATCAACTACTGTTACTGTGCTGTTTGCATTTCTTGTAGTTTCCATGGAAATAAATAGGAGGCATTACTTTTGGAGCAACCCACGTATAATCAATCATTCCACAGTGGAATATAAAGGAAGATGAGTAAAATGATATGGCAAAAAAAAGTCTGGTACTGAGATGGAATTGGAGATAAGTAGTGGGAGGGAATTCATCTCACCCAGGACATTCAATGGAGACCTCACTCAGGCCCATCTCTCAGTACTGCCTCTACAGTCAATAGGAAGGAATGGAAACCCCAGGAAAGGTTCGTCTTACTGTCAGCCAAGTATTTAATGCATGCATATCCAAAAAAAGGTTAATCTGACCTATTTCTTTCCACTGCCTATAAAGGAAACCCGGAAGGTAATTTTTTATTTACAGGACAAACTGAGCCGTGTTGACCCTATGGCTGCAGAAAGCCTTCACTCTGTGGTTACTGATGGAAATCCTCACACAGCTCCATTTCTTGCTGACCCAGCCAAGACACCTAACAGTCACAGAGAATCCAAACAGCTTTATGGTTAAATGTAGGGTACAATTCTTGCCAGTCTTCACTCATTTTTCTCAATATCTTAATATAACACATTAAAAATCCAATATCATTCTGACCTGATCAGTCACATTTATTACCACTCTTTCCTATGCAGATCCTCTGTTATCAAAAAACTGTAGACTAAGGACCATAATTAGCATTCAGGAAACAAAATGTTCTGTGTGTTGCCTACAGATTGACTTGCTTTCATGCTTTTGGTTTTGCAAGAGTGTAATGGACAAATTCTTCTCATTTTTGAAAATTCACATGGGATCAGCCAATGCATTAATGGAAAATCATATGTCCTGTGTTACCAGTGAACAACAGAGTGAAATGCGAAAAGGGGCATATTCCCAAGGTCACATGGAGGTACAAGAAGCCAAAAGCAGCAGGACAGTCCCTGCTTCTTAGAAAAGTACATCTGTTCCCTCCTATTGCACAACAAACAAGCATTTGATGTGTTTATTACATTAGGAATTTCCCCCTTCTTGGATATCTTTAGAAAGTGGTCAGACATAGAAAAAAAATTATCCATCCCTTGTTTTCATGCCTGCTCCTTATGTGACTGAATGACCTACTCCTGTGCAGACAAACCCACGTATTTTCTGCTGTGACAATTTAGTAATTATCTCTTTCAAAACAGGATGCTTTGCTCATTGCCAATCTGCGCTTAGTCTGAACAAACCAATCCATGAATTTTTTGGCTCTCTCAGAAGAGGTCTGCAAGACAGTTAGTACAAAGGAGTGCTATGCCACCATTACAGGGATTGCCTGTTACCTGTCAACAGGATTTATGTTGACAGATAACAGGCCTTGTGTTTATGTCAAATTCTTTCTGTATTGGCCTACAGACAAACACCACGCAAAAGGAAAGTAGCTTAGTGGGAGGATTTGTTCTCTTTTGTGTGCTCAATTACTCCATTTTTCTTTCAAACTGAAAGTTCTTCCTCAGAAGTTAATGCCAATATACCACTTATTTAAGAAAAAAAAGAGAAAATTAAAAAAAAAAAAAAAACCAACAGTAAATGTATTCTTAATTTATATTTTAATATCAGTTATTACAGTTAGTCTCATCAGGGATGCAAACTGCCATGTGCTAAGATTGTATAGATATATCAAAGACAAATCAGAGGAAGTCTGATCTAACGTTGGATACTGTCTATGATACTGGCTTATCTGGCCTCTGGCCTGCCTTTGTCATTTTCACATCCAAGTTGGCTGCATAGCATGGTGACCAATGTAGTTTGTGTATGTTATATTCTTTCACGGGACCAAATATTTTTTGTTTTCATGAACAAAATGTCATTTTCTCATAAAGTGCACAGATTAACAGCAAACAGAAAATAGGACTCCATTCTTGACAGCAAAATTGGAAACAGTTAATAGCACAGCCCATGAGTGCTAACCTTGAAATGAAATTCCAGCTTTTCTCCAGGTTGTCACATAAAATCTACCTGAGACATAACATGGCTGCATGTGCAGGGCATGCCCCAGCAGTGCTTTTTTCCAGAGCACACCTAAAATCAGACCCCTTGACATCTGCCAGTGTGGTTCTCTCTGTCTTCTGACTGCCTCTACTGGGGAAACCTAACCACGTGCCTCTTTTAGGGGGTGTGAATAGAAAATAAATTCTTGTTCTACACTCTCTTGGTTTTTCTCTTTGTCTTTCCTTCTACTTCTTTCATTTAGCAAGCATCCAGTTTGAAGAACTGCACTGACTCCAACTGTAATGATTCACACTCCCAACTTCCTGGATTTGCTGAGTTCCATTCCTCTCCTTGGGAGTTCCTCAAGTTTACATGCCTCAAATAGTCCTTTAAGAGTGCTTTCTTCTGGCTTAACTGGATTTTTTTTTCCAGATTACAGCACAACAGGACTGTTGCAATAATTTACAGGCAATACAGTAGAAGTGCCAATGTACTTCCATCTTCTTCAGCTTATAATTTCCATCTTGATAAAGGCTTCTCACAGACACCACACATTGCACATTAATTACAGAAAAGGCAGAATCAGCCCTTGAAGTGCTTTTCTAGACTACATTTCTATTCCCACTTTCCCTTTATGCAGGCAATTTGGGGAATCCAGCCATTTCCAGGAAATCTACTCCAGGTCACACAGGTAAAGATGATGGTAGGGTGTACTTTCAGAGACCCAAAGAGACTATGGAAAAAAATAAAGAAGTCAAAAAGATTTTTAGAGTCTTGAATTCTAACCTAACAAATGTAGATTAGATTTGAAGACCTGGCTTTCCTTTCCACTGCTGCTATTCAAAGTGATACCATTTGACTGTATCTTCCTGCCAGAGCTGTCCTACTGTCCCCTTGCTGTAGTACTCAGCTTTCTCCATAGTTCAGCTTATTGACAACACTTATTCATACTCATTCCACCTTTTCCTTCTCCAGTAGCACATATCTCGTGGATTTTTTCAACTCCCTGAATGCAAGCCAGCTTCAAAAACTGGAGCTGCTTCTCCCATAGTGGACAAAACACACAATAGTAATGGCTCTTCCAAGACCTTTTACTTTAAAAGTCACCTTCTCAAATAAAAGCTCAGGTAAATTATTCTACTTCTCTTAAGATATGGACGGTTGCTCTAATCCTGCATACTTTAAAATACACATTGCAATTGTTACATAATTAGTCTTATAAGTAGATTCTTTTTGTCACATACAGGCACTAGAGGTAACTTCATGTTTTCATCTTTTTATCTGATTACAGCTTTATCAGTCTTTAGAGGTGTAGATTAATGGATTCTGCTTTGGAGTGAATTGATCTGTAAATTTCCACAAAACATTCCCATTTTTTAGAGGATGAAGTGAAAGTATTGTTCTGATCAATGTAGTTTCACTGCAAGATTTTGACATTTTGTACCCGGCTTTTTGAAATCAATGGTGTTAAGTAGGATAGCATGAGCTGTTGCAGTTTTAACAATGAACGTTTTACAGATTTGGAGAAGAAAGAAATACATAAAGTTCCACATGTAAGACTGTAAAGAAAAAACATCACAGCCAGTCCAGCATTATTGTTTCCCTGAAGATTCTGTCCTGCTTTATCCCTTCAGTTTCTCTCTGCTGACTGGGTTATGGCATTTTCATTGATGTACAGTGACTGAGTTTTCTGCATCCTGAGGGAGCCCTAGCTGAGGCACTGTCCTTCAATATGATTCTATGACAAGAGAAAATGGCCTTAAGTTGTGCCTAGGGAGGTTCAGACTGGATATGAGGAAAAATTTATTCTCAGAAAGGGTGGTGTGGCATTGGAACAGGCAGCCCAAGGAAGTGGTGGAGTCATCATCCCTGGAGGTATTTAAGGAAAGGGTAGATGCAGTACTTAGGACATGGTTTAATGGGCAATATTGGTTGGACTGGATGATCTTAAAGGTCTTTTCCAACCTTAACAACCCTATGATTCTGTGATTCTATGATCCCTAAGCTTGTAAATGCATTCGGGAGAGTTGGAGCCTCTGCCAATTCCCCACTGTCCCTTCTTCAGCCAAGCCCTTTCACTTGAGTCAAGGATGCAATGGAACCACTTGACTAAAAGAGCCCTTAAGAAACAGAGGATAAAAGTTAGGACAAGGAATTGAAAGTGTGCATGGAAATAAGAATGGGAAACTCTACGTAGAAACCGAGGAGGTAGAGGAAAATCTAGTAAGGAGGAAAAACACAAAATTTTTTTAATTACTGCAGAACTTGCAATTGAACTTGTCATTTTCAGATCTGCACACTCTCTTCTGCCCTAGAAGATTGTCAGCAGTTTCACAGTTAATGTACCTCCATGGCAGGCAGCCAAACAATTGGAAATTACAGAGGTTATTCTGACTTGCCAAAGTCATCCTTGCCAATACCTCATCTGTGGTCCCACGGGAAAAATTCTTTTTTTTTTCCTTACTTTTTACATTCAAATGCAAAATCTAATTTCAGTTTCCATGCAAGCATTCAGGCAACAGAGAGTTGGAGGTTTTATAATCACTGTAGTTCCCCCTCCACTATCCTTAACTGACTTAATACCTTGGATGAACAGTGCTGCCTCAATAGCAGCTATTCATAATTTATTGTCTGCTTCCTCGGGAAGTGGTGAACTCAATACTTTGCTGTGGAACTACCCAAAAATATATCTGCACTGGGGCTATTGTTACAGTATCTTGAACTAAAACACTGCATATATTTCTTCACAGAGAAACTTGTAGGTAAGACTGAAGCTCAATGAAACAAGAAAACAGATGAGGAAAGGAAGGGAGTGCTCTTCAGCCACCAGCTGGGAGTAACTGTGTAAGTACAAATTTTAATTCAGAAGCAAGTATCAAAAGTTTCCAAAGGCCACACTGAAGGTAATCTCTCAGAATCAAACAATTCCTAGGTCATCACGGGAGTAGAAAATAATATTAATCTCCCAATACCCTTAAGCTTTTTGCTCACAGGCAGACAGGTATCAGAAGATAACTGTTGTACCAGTCTCATAGAGGATGTCCACATTCCTGTGACAGGATAGAATGGGAGGGTAGAAGATGAGTGATTCAATGGTCAAATGAGCTGACAAGACTGCAGGCTCCCTTCTAAGTATACTGTGAGCAGAAGTTAAAACATTTTGCTGTTTCCTTTTTAGAAAATTGTACGTGGTCCCACACAAAACAAACCACAGACAATAAACTCTGCAAACATGAACGAGGTCCGTGTATATCCAAAAGAGACCACTCAATACCATACTGAGGGCAAATGCCAGAACTCTGCAGAGAGCCAACATGGGACCATCAGGACCCTTGAAAACCAGGTCTGTGCCCATGCTGCCTATTTGCAGAGCAGCTTGACACACTTAAGCATTCATAGAAATGCTAATGGGTGTTTAACAACTAAAGATAATAATCCAGAAATAAGATGGAGTGCAAGAAGGGAAATGAAAATCTAATTAAACCTACCTGAAATTAAAGTGAGAATAAAGATATTGTCATCAATATTTCCATCAATTAAAGATCAAACAAAGTGGATTGATGAATGAACATGTGTTGTCCTCAGGTCCTGACATCCACACTACAAGAACAGCAGGCAATTTGTCTTTGGGCTGCTGTACTGCTCCTGTGGCAGATGAGTGCTCCAGCTGTGGCTCTGCATGCACTGCACCATTCTCCTCATGTCCAGGTGCA
The DNA here is from genome assembly GCF_905368555.1 of Meleagris gallopavo. Taxonomy (NCBI): domain Eukaryota; kingdom Metazoa; phylum Chordata; class Aves; order Galliformes; family Phasianidae; genus Meleagris; species Meleagris gallopavo. Next base: position 179,878,093 of record NC_139404.1, read on the forward strand.
CAAGGCACTCTCCACTGGAGCTCTGTTCCGGAAGCCAAAGCATGGGCAACAGGACAAACAGGAGATTTTTACTTCAGAATTGCACTCCTGATTCAAGAAAACATAGCAACGCAGATGTATCCCTAAAGGTCCTCCTCAGCCCCCAGAAGAAAGATACCCACAGAGCAGTAACTGCTTATCAGCATCCTGTGTGGTCCATTGAAAGATAAAGTGATGTGGACTCTGTCTGTTTGAATCACTTCTTTCTCTTTGTAGATTTGTTTTGGTTCAGCTTAGTAAGAACAATTATTAGCAAACATTTAATACTAGGATTGCTGACTTATTTACTCACTCAAATTCTCCCGTCGACAATTTTTATGCTAAGAAATTTTAGCTAGATACTCAATCCTGTTCAATCACACCATATTGAACTCCAAAAAACTGATTAATTATTATAATTAATACAAATTACAGGTTAAGCAATAGCCATCTGTCAGTTTCTGCCTTCATTCCCATTCTTTGTAAGCATTCCAGGAATGTAAATATCAGGCAGGGAAAACAACTGTTTAAGCTAAAGGCCATGCTGACACAGGAACAAATGGGTATAAATTGGCTATGAATAAATTTAGGCTGGAAATTAGGAAAATTTTTAGACAACTCTAAGGATCTGAACCAACATTCTAATGAAAACCTTGGAGACAAAAAAAACCCCTGCTTCTAAAGTAGGGTCAGATGTTGAAGAAAGGTATGAAGTAATATGGAATTGGTGAGATACTGGAAGAAAAGCAGTCACTCCAGAAGGGCTTTTGTGGAGCCACATACGTGACAGTGCAGCTACAGCCAGATCACCATATGGCACAGGAGCAGGGGGAGATCAAGCTTCAAATCAGAGTTTCATACTATCAGACACCATTAACTACTTCACTTTATCTGGCCTAAATAAGATTACATATAATAGAACTCAGCCACATTTTATTTGAAGTTCAAAACACGCAATTTTTGTTTGCAGCAATAGAACATCCTTTAAACGCTTAGAAAAAAATGATCTGAGCATCATTGCTCAGATGAGATTGTCTGTTAGGTATGTAAATCATAACCAATTACTGCCATTCTGGATGTTGAAATGCATCTCTTCCAGTGTAACCATTTGCTTTTTTTGAGATTATTACCTTACATATAGATTAATAGAGTTGGTGGATTTTTTATGTGAAGGGTAGGGAAGCACTGGCACAGATTGGCCAGAGAGGTGGTGGATGCCCCATACCTGGAGACACTCCAGGTCTGGATAGGGCTCTGAGCACCTGATGAAGCTGTAGGTGGTCCTGTTCATGGCAGGGGAGTTGGGCCAGATGATCTTTAAAGGTCCCTTCCAACTCAAATGATTCTGTGATTCTATGATATCATACCATGCAATCCTTTACATAACTTGAAGGGACCCACAGAGATCTGAAAACAAATTCAATACACAAGGAGCCAAGAAAAGGAAGTCATTCATGGATGGATAATAGATGAATATATATATAGAATTCTGGAAAGAAAAATTCCGTTACATAGTTTAATTTAGGCAATGAGTAGTGAAACAATTTGTTTTAAATACATTTCTGAAACCATTTCTTCCTCTTTTCACAGTGTTCGTACATATTAAAATTTGTAATAGAGATTATGTGGTTTATGGAGCATATTTATTAAATTATCTCCAATTCTTGCAATCTTTTCAGTCCCCATCTTTTTCCTCTGTTTGCGTAATATAGCTGTAACCCCTATTTGCATTGCAATTTACTATTCAACATAAGTAGAAGGATTGGACTTTCACCTTAATATATTAAATGAATTATACCAGAAGAATTAGACTAACAATTTTTTTGCTGCTAGCAGTAAAGCAAAATAAATAAACTATTTTTTCTATTAAAAATGCATGAAGTTGCAGTTTGTCCTGTGGGAAAACATTGCCAGTAAAGAATGGGAATGATCATCTAGCTTCATTGCAGCTGGAGGAGAACAGATTTATTTGAAAACAGCCTACTTTTTATTTTTGAATGGCTGCAATGTCATGCTTATCTAGTCTGCACCTATTCAGAAGATTGTGAAATTGCCAAATCCAGTGTACAGTACCTGAAAAACAATTTTAGTCTTAGGAAAAAAAAAGAGAAATGTGACAGAATGAACATTACCAGCCATTCCCAATGCTGAATGAAACATTAGGAGCTCTGCAGAGAGGGACCTGGGCATCCTGGTGGACAACAGGTTGGCCATGAGCCAGCAGTGTGCCCTCGTGGCCAAAAAGGCCAATAGCATTCTGGGGTGCATTAAGAAGAGCGTGTCCAGCAGGTCGAGGGAGGTGATCCTCCCCCTCTACTCTGCCCTGGGAAGGCCTCATCTGGAGTACTGTGTCCAGTTCTGGGCTCCCCAGGACAAAAAAGACAGGGATCTCTTGGAAAGAGTCCAGCGGAGGGCCACAAAGATGGTGAAGGGCCTGGAGCATCTCCCCTATGAAGAAAGGCTAAGTGAACTGGGTCTGTTTAGCCTTGAGAAAAGAAGACTGAGAGGGGACTTGATCTAGGTTTATAAATATCTGAGGTGTGGCGGCCATAGCGGTGAGGCCAGTCTCTTTTCAGTGGTACGTGGAGACAGGACGAGGGGAAACGGACATAAGCTGCAGCACAGGAAGTTTCACACAAATGTGCATAAAACTTCTTTATGGTGAGGGTGACGGAGCACTGGAACAGGCTGCCCAGGGAGGTTGTGGAGTCTCCTTCTCTGGAGATATTCAAGTCTTGCCTGGACGCCTACCTGTGCGACCTGGTGTAGGGAACCTGCTTTGGCAGGGGGGTTGGTCTCGATGATCTCTAGAGGTCCCTTCCAACCCCTACAATTCTGTGATTCTGTGATTCTGTGATATCCCAAAACACTGAACAAAGCAGAAATTCAGAGGCTATCTTCACCATTCTATTAGCTCAGAAATGTCAAGAACAAAATATGGCTTCATGCATCTATAATATTAGAAGTTATCCTGTCCTGGATTCAGACCAGACAGAGAGTTGTTGGTTTTTTTTTTCCCTTAATTGTGTCTGGTATGATACTATGTTCTGGTTTTAGGAGAAAAACAATGTAGATAACACACTGATGTTTCAGTTGTTGCTGAGCATTACAGCGCAGAGCCAAGGATGGTTCAGCTTCTAATACTGTCCTGCCATTAAAGGGGACTGAAGGGGCACAGGGAGCTGGGAGGGTGCAGAACCAGCATGGCTGACCTAAACTGGCCAAACAGATATTCCATAACATATGACATCATGTGCAAAGTCTTTAAAAACTGTGGGGTGTTGGCTGGGGCTGGGCAGCTGCCAGTAGGGACTGGGTGGGCTGTGGTCACTGGGTGGTGAGCGATTTCTTTGTATAGCACTTGTTTCATAAATACACATTGTATTATTATCCTTACTATTATCATTTTCCCTTTCTCTTCCTTTTCTCTTAGCAAATAGTTTTTTTAGCCCAACCCATGAGTTCTACTGTGTTATTTATTTATTTTTCTGACTCTTTTCCCCATTCTACTGGGGAGAGGAAAGCGAAGGAAAGGCTGCATGGTGCTGAGCTGCTGCCAGGTTAAACCATAGCGTAGCTTCTGAGTCTTGGTCAGCTATAATTCATAGATTGTGCAGAGAAATTTCAAAAACATCATTTAAAAATAAATAAATCACAACTGTGGTGTTATTTTTTCCACCTAATATTCGTCCAATTGGAGATTTCACCATCCTCGAGCTTTTGAGCAGGACTGAGACATACTCCTCTCCAGTGGGACAGAGGCTGAGGATGACCTTTTGTCCCAGCTCCTCAGGGGATCGAGACATCTGCTGTGCAGTTCTGAGCCAAATGCCATTTTTGGCACAGTCCTGTGCCATCGGTTTGATTCACACAGCTCCCTGCTCAGTGTAAAAGAGTGCTGAATGATTCTGCTGAAGGATGAAGCTTCTCTGTGCAGTCAGCAGAGGCAAATAAATGCTCCACACTTGATTAATATAAAGAGACCTTCAGGGATGGCTGCATCTGTTGCATATATAGGGAATTTGGGCAGATACCTCTGTCCTGGCCTTAGTCATGCTGGCCTTACATTTAAGACACTGCAATGCCTAACATACAAAATGATCAACATGGAACCACAGACAGACAAGTTTTGAGACAGGAATTCACTTTTGGGACCATCTGATTTAAGGGGGATTTGAGCAAGTAGAAGTGCACCAGTGGAAGTTTACTGAGAGAGCTGGGATCTGGAGCACAAGGTGTATGAGAAAATGTTGAGAGACATAGGCTTGCTCAGAATGAGGAAGAGGTGGTTTACAGCAGTCTACAAATGTTTGTGTGGGAATTGAAATATGAGAGAGCCAAATTCTTCTTGGCTATAGTATGACAAGGAGCAACAGCCACAAGCTGTGGCTTGCGAGGTTCTGTTAGTGCATCAAGGATAACTTTCTCACTTGTGAGAGATGCAGCACTAAAGCATGTTATCCAGAGAGCTGTCAGATCTTCCTTGTTATAGGCCTGGTCTATTATTGATATTTGCCTTGCATGAAGTAGAAGAGATGAGATGACCACTGAACTCCCTTGCAATCAAACTTAGTAGGGTTCTGTGATTCCATTGGCGCCTCTAAACTTGACTTCTCAAAGCAGTCTCTCAGGCTCACACCTGCAGCCCCTGAGGAAAGGTAAGCACTCCTGTCAGATGAAGTTCTTAAAAACTGAGATCTTTTATCTTGTGTTTGTATTGGACATATTTGTATTTACTAGTCAAACAGGCAGATCTATTTAAAGGACCTCAAGACCTGGGCTGACCATGCATGCCTGCAGTCAACTTAATGCTGCAGGTTGCCCGCATTCAATGGGAAGCAGAGGACACAGGAGCCAGTTAAGTGCTTACCTGTTAGGGATATGGAAAAGGATGTAAAATGCAAGCAAACAGTTTTTTTTTACAGTGCTGACTTTCTTACAGCACGTTTCTGTGTTGCCCTGAAACAACAGGGCAGGCAGGAATTAGTAACGGGACAGGAGTGCGCTAAGAAAATAAGAACATCCACTGGGATATCAAACAAAAGAACTTCCTACAACTTTGTATGCTTAAAACATACACAAATGCAAAAAGGAAGTTACAGTCAGCTCTGAGCAGACATTTCCATTTATGAATGATGGAAGAATTTTTATATGTTCATAAATTCAATTATGTTGGAACTTTGGAGAAAAGGCAATTCTTGTGTTTCTTACAAGAATGATCCAGTAGAAAAAGGGATTAAGATCACTTTAAATGTTTTTAAATCAATTAACTCCCAAATCTGTTTTTTTTCCTTCAAAAGAACTGAGAAATAGAAGAACTTTAAAAGTTGCTCATATTCATTGTGATTAATAGCCATAGATGAGAAAGAATTGCAAAGAACTTTGTTTTTTAGAGTCAACTCCAACATTAGGATGCTCAAGTCAGTCAGATGTAAAAGCAGTGGCTGATTTAGGCCTGAGTCAGGGGACAGTCTTACCAGGTAATGTCTGTTATCACCACAATAACACACATTCCAGCTCTCCTCATGCACAATTCCCCTAGTGCAGGGCACCATCACTTTTAAGATCAGTGCAAGTATGCTGAGTACAAAACTCCTGGACCTCATAGTATATATACTTTTCATATATAATCCAATACTAAAATAGAATGTAATGAAAATATCAGCTTTATTAGCATACATGTCCTTCTAATTATATATGAAAAAAGCTTCACTGGTAGAAATCATTAAACTCGAGTGTTTTTTCTCAAATGCTCAGAAGATCCCAGCTCAGATTGGAGCCACTCTCTCTGCAATAGGCTTATGTTATGATTAATGGTATTTATTAATGATAGAAAGTTTCTGATTTGCATCTCTTTTCACTTAGGTTCAGTGAAGCAAATTAGCTAATATAATTTTAAATGATGCAAGCATAAAAATACAAACTGGTACAGATGTTGCAATACTGAATTGTTAAAGAAGATTAATTTAATTTAGTGCTAATACTAAATGAAATCAGGTCAGTCCTAAAAAGTTATAATTGTATTACATTTTTGGGATACTTTGAGATCATGAAAAGCTGAATTTGTCTACTGCCGTCAGTAGTTGCTGTGTAAGCAAAATAACTTTCCATTAATTTTCCACAGTCATTTTCAGATGTTTAAGAGCACTGTAGTGTCCTAAAAAAATCTAAGTCTCACAAATATAGCAATAAATTTTGCTACCATGTAAAAGAAGGTGATTAGGCACAAAAAAAAAAAAAAAAAAAAAGGGAATAACTCCTGAGCACACGAGAATCTAATGAGTTTAACAAGGCCATGTACAAAGGTGTTGCACATAATCATCATAACATAAAATGGCTTGCATCAGTAGATCCCCTAGTTCCAACCCTCTTGCCATGGGCAGAGCTGCCAACCACTGTGTGCTTGTAGCCTAGAAGGCCAAACAATATCCTGGGCTGCATCAGAAGAGGGCTGGCCGGGAGAGGGAGGTGATTGTCCCCCTCTACTTTGCCCTTGTAAGGTACCATCTGAACTACTGTGTGCAGGGCTGGGTCCCCCAAAACAAGAAGACATAGAGCTGTTGGAGTGGGTCCAGAGGAGGCCATGAAGATGATCAGAGATCTGGAGCACTGCTCCTATGAAGAAAAGTTGAGGGAGCTGGGCTTGTTTAGCCTGGAGAAGAGAAGGCTCTGGGGATACCTCATTGCAAGCTTCCAGTACTTGAAGGGAGCTTATAAGCAGGAGGGGGACCAACTTTTTACATGGTCTAATAGTGATAGGACAAAGGGGAATGGCTTTAAACTAAAAGAGGAGAGATTTAGATTAGACATTAGGATTAAACTTTTCACTGAAAAGGTGAGGCACTGGAACAGGCTGTCCGGAAAGGTTCTGGATGCTCCATCTCTGACGGTGTTCAATGCCAGGCTGAATGGGGCTCTGGGCAGCCTGGTGGAAAAACTGTCCATGGAGGGGGCTGGAACTACATGGTTTTTAAGGTCTCCTCCTACCTAATGTATTCTATGATTCTATAAATAACTTCTTCGTATGAATTATGTGTGTGTAAGAAGTGATAATGATTCGAATTCCACATTTAAGCAATGCTGAACTGGATCCAGCCTCTGGGAGTGGCTTACAGAGAATAAAGAACTATTAAAAGGGGAAGAGGAGAGTAATTGATGGACCACTATGAGAAGCAGCTGTATATTTCTTCTTCTTCCATATTTATATGTCATTGTTTTATATTTTGCTTAGAGACTTCTGGAAGCTTCTCAAAGTTTCTGAAAATGTGGCAGAAGCATAGGCTAAGAGCTAACAGTGTCACAAGTGGTTTCTGTGTCTTCAGCTCTCTAGCCTAAGAGTTATGTCTGTCAATGTCAGTGGCTTCATCATAGGCAGATCCTGCAGTGGAGACAGGTATGTGTAACCTGGGGTATTGAGGAAGATGTTGAACTGTTTCAAGGAAGGCACCACCTGCTGTGCTGTCACTGTTATGAGAGGCCAAAATGACCTTCAAGAAACTGAAGTCCTGTACAGACCTTTTCCAGAAGGCTGTACCCCATGCAGAAGAAGGTCGTTGGGCAGCCTGAGCACAGACCTTAGCACTCAGGCTCCAGAATACTATTGCCAAAGGGATAAGTAGGAACTTGTAGGGTTTTGCCTCAATCAGAGCAAAGTGAAGTGAGGTACTGGGTCCTCTTGCATTATATTGGGTAGAAGTTTCACTGCAAGTAATAGAAACACCTTAGCATTTAAAATTTCACCACATAGTACACTACTGTAGAAAATTCTACAGGAAAATGTAGAAATATGACTTGACTGTGTAATAAGACTCTGCGTATGTTACACACATACTGAATGAGGAAAAATAAAGTCAGAACTTCAACATCTGCTGCTGTCACTTGAGGGGCAGATTCTTACAAAAAACAAATGTCATGTTTTCATGCATCACCTGACTATGCTATTTACTCCAGAAAAGATCTATCCTGTGGAGCGTGATGTGGAAGAAGCTACAAATGAATTAGAAAGAGATCCCAGGGGAGGATGTCCCACAACAGAAACACAATGCAAATTCAGCCAGAAGAGCCAGCCAGGACCCAGCTGAACATTTCAGTAACATGTGTTAGAAACGACGCAGGGCTGTGCATAGCACACCAGAGAGTAGTTTAAGGTCTGCGTCTGAGAGGGAAAAGTTGTCACCATACTGTGACTGGTTTTTATTACATGCTTCTTGTTGTTCATTGGAAGGCACTTAATAAAACAGATCAGCAAATAAAACGCAAACAGAGTTTACAGCCACAGCATAAAACCAAATAAGCAGTAAAAAGCTAATGCTAAAAGACATATTTTCAGCCCCAGCTTTGGGAATGCAACAGGCTGAGCTTTGTGCATTTCAGGCTGAAGGATTTCAGAGGAAGTCAGAAATATGTGGTCTGAAAGAGGTTCTGCAACCCTCATGGACGGGACCAGGAGCAATTCTGTACTTTGTCTGGTTCAATCCTGTCTGGACAAATCTTTATAGAAAAGCTGCTGTAAATGTAAGAAAACAAACTGCTTTTGGCCATGTTTCATATGATCACACAAGCCACAACAAATAAGATTGGTATGTTAATGAGAGAAAAATTTCATTGAAAAAACAGCAATTTCTTCCAAAAGGCAAAATGAAAAGCAAGACGCAGTGTCATTTCTGTCATTCTTTCTACCACAACTACCAGGGGCAAAACTGCAGCCAAAATCTTATCATTCGAATCAAGTAAGAATAACTTCAGTCTAAGCTGATGCAATCACGTATGGCTAATAACTGCATTTCAAAATATCACTAGAAGGAAAAGAAAAGCTAAGGCAAAACTTTATAAATGGTACAGCTCTGTTTTCACTATATTATCTTAGTTTCAAAATTCAAAAAAAATTATCTTAGTGTCAAAACAGAGTGCATTTCGAGCAAGTCAATCACTTTTCAGGATTCTTTCCAGTTCTCCTTATTTATCTATCTATAAAATGGAGAACATGCAAGCTTCAAAAATTAAAGAATTTCATGATCTTTAGAAGAAAAGTCATTTGGAAAATAGATTATTATTTTAGTCAAGAAAATGCCATATTTCAACGCTAGAAGAAAATAATTTGACTGTCCTTGGAAGAAATTGAAAGCAGGAAAAAAGAGACTACAAAACGATTTAGGAAAGCAAATACTCATGCCTTCTGATTTAACAAATTTATATTTGTCAAATTTAATAACACTAACAGATTATGGTCCATGTGTTTTAATAGCAAAGGGCAGAATTCCTATTGGCAAAGATTGGTCGGTGATTGATTTGATGCAAGAATGTTGTTGAATTAATCAAGTGCAACAAATGATAAGACCTAAAAGATATTCCAGTAAGAAGTGAGCAGAATACATATATTTTTATTACAACAGTACATAGAAACAGGAAAGTCTCTTCAAATACAACCATCATTTTAGTGGAGTGATGAATATGACATATATTAATGACTACCCACCTTCCTGCTACCCTTGAAATTAAAAGGGAGATGAAGTTGCATAGACAGAATATGTTAAATTCACACACAGATCTGCTGAATCTGGGAGTAGACTTTAATGTAATTTACATCACCTTCCAGACCATTTACCAAAAAAATTCTACTAATAGATTTTGACACTGTGACCAACTATGTCTGTAAGTATCTGGATTATTACTGGATAATCTTGTGTACATCTATAAATTATTTACACTCTACTTCTAGGATAATTTATTAGTTGAACAAATAAATCTGGTTTTCCAGTTCACTGAAAATTTCAGTCTTTCATAATTTGGTTTAAGTCCAATTCAGTCAATACTATTTTTCCAAATCCTTTACATATAACAGTCATCTAAAATGAGGGGACAGTACTATTTGGAGTACTATCACCACTGAATATCTCTCAATCCATTATCTTTTTCCAAAATAAAGTAATTCTTTCTGCTTTGTCAGGAAGTGTTCATCCTTAAGTGCCAGGCTGTGGAGATAGTTTTCAGGACCAGCAGCTCCCAAGCTGTGTGTCTGGACAGATCTTGTCTGCACAGCCCTACTCATTGCCTGCTAGAGAAGTGGGTCCTACATACTCATGTCCACTACACAGAACTTGACAATACTCGGCCTCCACAGCCAAGGGATGTGAAATCTAAAGGCATGGAGTCCACTCAGACCACACATGGGGAAATGTGACTCTTCAAACCTCATGTTTGATCAGGCAAATTGGACTCAAGTGCCTGAAGTGCATTGCCATGGATTTGGTTAACCAGTTGAGCAATGAGAGGATCTACAAACATTAATTCAGGCACAATGAAATATTTTTATCTGTTGGCATTCCATGAAATTCTGCCCTCTTTAACCAAGGAAAAGATAGTAAAACAGAAACAGAAAAATAATTCATGTTAATGGAAAATTCAGTAGTACATATTACTGGTCCAAGATTGGGGGGTTCACATATTTAATGTGAGAATAAGCTGCTCGGAGTGAAAAGAGTTAATGTAGGAGTCTTCAAGAGTCTTTATTGTAACAACAGACAAGTCCACTTTGAGCACAAGCTGACTACTCCTGCCCAAGATAACCAGAGTCCCTACAGTTTGGATATGGGGTAGAAGTAAGTTCATGTCCAAGATCCATCCCTGCAAAGACACCATCCATTCTGCTAATTTTAAGGCCTTGATTCAGTTCTCTGTATGTCTAAATGAGGACCGTTGGGACTGAAGGGGCAGTTCGAGGCTCCAAACAGAACTTGATGGGTGGAGACAGTGGAGTTCAAAGGCTTGGAGAGGAGTGGGGGGATGCTGCTTCTCTTAAGTGCCTGTATACTAATGTGCGTAGCATGGGAAATAAACAGGAAGAGCTGGAGTTCTGCGTGCAGTCGTGACGTTATGATCTCATTGCGATCACGGAGACGTGGTGGGACAGCTGGAATGTTGTCATGGAGGGCTATGTGCTTTTTAGGAAAGATCGGCTGGCTAGGCGGGGTGGTGGAGTTGCTCTTTATGTGAGAGAGCAGCTAGAATGTATTGAACTTCACTTGGGAGAGAGTGATGTAGCAGTGGAGAGCTTATGGGTGAGAATCAAGGGGCAGGCTGGTAAGGGTGACACTATTGTGGGTGTGTACTACAGGCCCCCTGATCAGGATGAGGAGGTTGATGAGGCCTTCCAGAAGCAACTGGATATAGCATCAGTTCCCAGGCACTGGTGCTTATGGGGGACTTCAATTATCCAGATATTTGTTGGACGACCAACATGGCCAGGCACACACGGTTCTTGCAGTGCATTGAAGACAACTTTCAGATGCAGGAGGTGGAGGAACCGACGCGGGGAGGGGTGTTACTGGATCTTATTCTCACCAACAGGGATGGACTTGTTAAGGAAGTAAGGGTTGGGGGCAGCTTGGGTTGTAGTGATCATGAGATGGTGGAGTTCAAGATCCTGAGTGGAAGAAGCAAAGCAATAAGTAAGATTGCTACCCTGGACTTTAGGAGAGCCAACTTCGATCTCTTCCGGGACCTACTTGGAGCTATCCCGTGGGATTGGGTGTTAGAAGGTAAGGGGGCCTCTGAGAGCTGGTCAGCATTTAAACAGCTCTTCTTCCAAGCTCAGGATTGGTGCGTCCCTGTGAGCAAGAAATCGGGAAAAGGTGGCAGGAGACCTGTGTGGATGAGCAAGGAGCTCATGCGCAAGCTCAAAGGAAAGAAGAAGGTCCATGAAATGTGGAAAAAGGGTCTGATCACTTGGGAAGAATATAGGAATGTTGTCAGGGCCTGCAGGGATGCAACAAGGAAGGCCGCCTGGAATTGAATCTGGCTAAACTGATAAAGGATAATAAAAAAGGCTTCTTCAAGTATGTTAACAGCAAAAGGAAAACTAGAGAGAATGTGGGCCCCTTACTAAGTGACGGGGGGTTCTGGTAACGGGGGATGCTGAGAAGGCAGAGATACTGAATGCCTTCTTTATTTCTGTCTTCAGTGAAAAGGCTCTCCCGCAGGAATCCCACCCCCTGGAGGTTAGTGAGAGGGTCTGGGAAATGAGAGACTTCCCTTTAGTCAGGAAAGAGGATGTGCGTGAGCGCCTAGGCAGTACTAAGGTCTACAAGTCCATGGGACCTGATGGGGTGCATCCACGTGTGCTGAGGGAGCTGGTGGAGGTCATTGCTGAACCACTCTTCATCATTTTTGAGAGGTCTTGGATAACAGGGGAGATCACTGAAAACTGGAGGAGAGCCAACGTCACTCCGGTCTTCAAAAAGGGCAAGAAGGAAGATCCGGGTAATTATAGGCCTGTCAGCCTCACCTCCGTCCCTGGAAAGGTGATGGAACAGCTTGTGCTGGATACCATCTCCAGACAACTGGGAGAAAAGGAGGTTATCAGGAGTAGTCAGCATGGGTTCACCAAGGGGAGATCGTGCTCGACCAACCTGGTGGCCTTCTATGATGCTGTCACATGCTGGGTGGATGGGGGAAGAGCGGTAGATGTAATCTACCTTGATTTTAGAAAGGCATTTGATACTGTCTCCCACAACATCCTTATAACAAAGCTGAGGAAGTGTGGGATAGACGAGTGGACAGTGAGGTGGGTTGAGAACTGGCTGACTGGCAGAGCGCAGAGGGTCGTCGTTGGTGGTGCAGAGTCTGGCTGGAGACCTGTAACCAGTGGTGTCCCCCAGGGGTCTGTGCTGGGTCCGGTCTTGTTCAACATCTTCATCAATGACCTTGATGAGGGGATAGTGGCCACCCTCAGCAAGTTTGCTGATGATATGAAGTTGGGAGGATTGGCTGACACGCCTGAAGGCTGTGCTGCCATTCAGCGAGACCTGGACAGACTGGAGAGCTGGGCAGTAAGAAACCGGATGAGGTTCAACAAAAGCAAGTGTAGGGTCTTACACCTAGGGAGGAATAATTGCATGTACCAATACAGGCTGGGGGATGAGCTGCTGGAGAGGAGCTCTGCAGAGAGGGACCTGGGCATCCTGGTGGACGACAGGTTGGCCATGAGCCAGCAGTGTGCCCTCGTGGCCAAAAAGGCCAATGGCATTCTGGGGTGCATTAAGAAGAGCGTGTCCAGCAGGTCGAGGGAGGTGATCCTCCCCCTCTACTCTGCCCTGGGAAGCCTCATCTGGAGTACTGTGTCCAGTTCTGGGCTCCCCAGGACAAAAAAGACAGGGATCTCTTGGAAAGAGTCCAGCGGAGGGCCACAAAGATGGTGAAGGGCCTGGAGCATCTCCCCTATGAAGAAAGGCTAAGTGAACTGGGTCTGTTTAGCCTTGAGAAAAGACGACTGAGAGGGGACCTGATCCAGGTTTATAAATATCTGAGGTGTGGCGGCCATAGCGGTGAGGCCAGTCTCTTTTCAGTGGTACGTGGAGACAGGACGAGGGGAAACGGACATAAGCTGCAGCACAGGAAGTTTCGCACGAATGTGCGTAAGAACTTCTTCACGGTGAGGGTGACGGAGCACTGGAACAGGCTGCCCAGGGGGGTTGTGGAGTCTCCTTCTCTGGAGATATTCAAGTCTCGCCTGGACGCCTACCTGTGCGACCTGGTGTAGGGAACCTGCTTTGGCAGGGGGGTTGGTCTCAATGATCTCTAGAGGCCCCTTCCAACCCCTACAATTCTATGATTCTGTGACTCTGTGATTCTGTGATGTCTTGTGAGATTCTGATGGTCTACTTGGCCATCAGTTAGTGGTCCTAAAGAGCACAGACATCTGTGGGCATTGCAAATAGTCCTGGGCATCTCCAAGCAAATATACACATCACAGGTTTCTCAAATTGGTAAAATGAGTCCCAGTGAAAAGACAGGTCAGCAGTGAGCCATGACAGCTGCTTTTATTGATTTACCCACAACTGTAGAGGTTATATGTCCTGTCTTGCTGAGTTGAGTAGTCTGAACAAACAGCACAGAAGAGAAAGGCATTCCAAAAAAACACCCATATATACATGTAGAGAGAGAAGGGCTATGGGGAGATCTTATTCCCTGCAAATTTAAAGCTAGCTTTCAGTAAATGTTCTTTCATTCTCACTCATCTATTTAATCATGTCGTCATCTGGACTTAATAGATAACATCTAGCGTAAGTACAGGCTATCACCAGCATTTGCAACGAAAGCATTCAGGAGTGAGATATGTGGGGAAAAGTCCATCTCCTCAGGGACATATTTCTAAAACCCCACTGTAGGATTATCTTCCATTTGTCAGCAAAGAGCAGCAAATTAATAGCTATGTTTAAAGAGTAGCTGTATATTTCTTCCAAAATTAAATGGCCATCGCATAAAATTGCAAAGTACCTTAGTGGAATACATTACAAAAGATGTTCATCAGTAAGGATCCAAACAGCAGCAGAGGCAGCTTTCAGAAAAAGAGACATGAAATAGGAGATATAATAATATCTTTCCCCACACAGTTCTCAAAGTTTTTATTTTTCTGAGAGAAAACAACAGGAAAAGCTGTCAGAATAGCAGTGCCTGCCCCTGCCCCCCCACTCTGAGGAAGCAGCTGGGCATTGCACGTGTAGTTGTGGCTTTGCTCCAGCTGTCATTGCTGCAATTGTTGAAAACACAGTGGGTGGTGGGATCCTTCAAACTCTGCCAAGATGTGGACATCCCCAACCCAGTAGATATTCCCAAGGGAACTTTCTCAGGGACCCTGTTCTCTGGCAGCACTGGCAGCAGGCACAACACCTCCAGACATGTTCCACATCCTCTGTGGGGTCTCAGCTGTGTAAACCCTAGTTTGTGTCTCGTTTGCACCCCTGCTCAGCCTGTCACAGACATCTTGTTGAGGCCTGAGGCTGATTCTGCCATCTGTATGCAGCACCTCCATGCCCCATCAAAGGGGAAACCAGACACAGAAGTGCACATTGGTGTCAGCCAACTCAACAGAGAGGAGAGTGGTGGAGCCAGTGGAGGACTTTGGGAGATCCTTTGTGGCAGGAGCTTTTATGAAAAGTGAGTGAAAAGGAGGGAGGAGATAGGACAAGAGACAGGATCTACTAATTATTCTATTCTTATAGAACCATAGAATCATAGAGTTGGAAGGGACCCATAAGGATCACCAAGTCCAACTCCTGGCTCCACACAGAGCCAGAATCAAAATCAGACCCTATGTCTGAGAGTGTTTTCAGGATTCCTCTTAAACTCCAGCAGCTCGGGACTGTGCCCACTGCCCTGGGCAGCCTGTTCCATGCCAACCAGCTTCCAGTGAAGAGCTTTTTCTTGATATCCAACCTGACCCTCCCCTGTCAGAGCTCCATGCCATTCCTTTGGCTTTATCTCCTACTCTACAACCCTGCACTGAATACCTCTAATTCCTCCTGTGTTCTTCTGATTATCTCTAGCTTCCTACAGGGCTCAGCTAAAAGGTGAGATAATTCAGTCCAGCGCAGCATGTGCCAACAGCACAGAGGCACTTATTATATTTTTCTTACCTTGGCTAACCAACACTGCTTCGGGAATCAGGAGCTGGTTCAACTCTGTCTAGAAATCTTAGAAAAATCCATAGATTACTATGGCAGCCAATGCTAGTTCAGCCTCTTTCGTCAGCATCCTTCTTAGGTCAGAGCTGAATGCTAAAAGATCACAGAGGGGCTGCTCAGCAGCTTGCTGTTTCCATGCTTTCTGTCTTCTCCTCCTTGGCAGATTTTATAGACATTCCAGTGGATGAAACGTGGTTCATGGAAAATGGACTCCAAGACCACAGATGAAACTCAGTTAATAAACCAAATTCTTTCCTGTAAATACATGACAGTAATTTCAGTGAAAGGCTGATATAATTTGCAATATTAGAGTCAGCTCAGTAAGGGGAAAAATCAAGAGCAGGGGACTTTGAATTAACTTAGAATGAAAGTGGCCTTGAATTAACTGGAATAACCTGAGAAGTTTGAAAACTCACTGTAATTGTGATTTAATTGAAATACTGTGATTGCATTAGCAGCTGTGGAAATTTTAAATGTGATTGCCCATCATCAGTCCCCTCTCTCACCCAAAATAAAGCTGTCATAGACTCCTGCACCTCTTGCATCCTTGCTTCCAGAGGCTCACAATCTTCTGTGCTGCCAGGAGTGTGGGGGCCTTGGACAAATTCTGCCTCTCTGTGCAGGGTTATGTGATGCACTGTGAAAGCCATAGAGCTGTAGGGTGCAGCTCTCACAGATGATCCTCTTGGAGTCCAGGAAGGACAAAAGACATGCAAAAAAATTCTGACAGCTCCAGGAATCTACCTCTTACATACATTTTAAAGACATTAAGAATATCTTATAGTCATAAGATTATCTGGGAGGATCCAGCTTCCTGGATGCTAGGGCACTGCAGGATGTCTATCTGGGTGCCTGCAGGGAATCTTGGCTTGGCAGCATATTTTCCATGGACACTCACACACATGGGTCGGTTTAGGAATGAAATAGCATAGTGGAGATATAAGATGTAATGCAGCACTTCACCTTGCAGTCAGCAGATTGCCAACCTGGATACCCCCTGTGCTGAGTTACTCCTACATATTGTGTCTACTAAAGACATAGTGCAGAACTGAGAGCAACTTGATGTATCATGAGCTGCGAACATGCAAAGGCAGACATTCTCAGTCAGAGCCTGATTGGACAGGCTCAAAACATGGGATTGCAGGGGAGCAACAATTTATTCTTATTTTTATTTTTACTTCATTTATGTTTAGTTTTAGTTTTAGATTAATTAAATCTGGGATAGAAGAGGACAAGTTTTAAGTTGTGATACAACTTAAACAAAAATTCAGTGGGGAAGATTTATGGAGAAATATCAATTACAGTGTTCACAATAATGAAGTGGATTAATAAAGCAATTAAAGTTCATCAAGTTGAATAATTGCTGGCAACTGACTTTACTAATGACAGAAAGATCTGAAAACTTCACAATAAAAGTCTCTTTGCAAAATCCAGCCTGCCTCATCTCTGAGAATTTCCAGAAGGATGAAAGAGTATGGTCTGAGTTTTCTTACTTAAGCTAATCTCACTGCAGTATTGCCTTCAGTCAAAGGGTTCACTTTGTACATCTTTCCACTTTTCCCAATGGCTCTAAGAATTAGTTGAAATAGTTTTCATTGACAGCTACTCATAGAAAGTATCACAGTCACAGAGGAAATTCAGTCCTGTCCTGAACAAAGGTCATTTGGGGGTATATTATATTGGTATATATATATATATATATTATATTCTTCTAAGGCCAGAGAGAAACAGAATATGAACCCATTGTGCATACAGAAAAGTCTTATGAGATAATCTTTTTATGATTTATGCAGTTTTTATATTGTTAACTCTGTAATCAGTTTACAAAAAAGATATTTTGAATGCAGTTCACTCTCACAAAATGGGCATTTTTAATAATAAAGACTGTTTCCATCTTGTTCTCACACTTTGAATCTTGAATGTAATTCATAGAATCATTTGAGTTGGAAGGTCATCTAGTCCAACTCCCCTGGAATAAACAGAGACATGAACAGCTTGATCAGGTGACCAGAGCTCCGTCCAGCCTGACCTTGAATGTCTCCAAGCATAGGGAATTCACCACCTCTGGCCAGTGCTTCACTGGGATAATACTGCTTTTAATTATCATAGAATCACAGAATGGCTTGGGTTGGAAGGGGCCTTTAAGATCATACAGTATCATACAGTTCCAATCCCCCTGCCGTAGGCAGGGACACCTCACTCTAGATCAGGTTGCTCAAAGTCCCATCCAGCCTGGCCTTGAAGTTACGTCATTTCCTATGTTGAAATAATTCAAGTGGCATGTATATGGGTACGCCCACCTTAACATACAGGCTCTTCTTCCCCCTGGACTTGAGCAGAAACATGATCATCACGGCAGTCACACAGCACAGTACCTTTATAAGCCAAGAGTACTGCGGAACATACCCTAAATTCATGAGTTTAAAATACTTATTGTGAATTAAAGGATACCGAGAAGCCTGGCCTACTTACTGCTGGCACTATTTGTACTTGCAAGATATGCTACAAAAATGTAATGCCTGTTAAACCACACAAGGAACCACATAGAAAGGCCTTCTCAGCCTGGTACTTTGCCATTGAGACAGGCCAGCAGTGAGCAAGACAGGAATATAAGAGCAGTACAAATAACAAGTGATGCTATTTGCAGTTCATCCTCCCACTTCCAGAAAACTTCAGTTTGGGGCCTCCTTGAGCCAAAGGTTTTCTCTGCTCCTTTGTGTCTTGGAGCAGGGAGGCTCCTTCCTGAGGATAGTTCCACCTGAATCCCAATCACTCCTTGCTCTTTTCCATGCCATTAAAATTTTTATGTGCCTACAAATGTCTTCCCTTTTCCAAACCAAAGAATCCTTGCCAATTCATCCTCTCTGTATAGCTATACTATTTCACAGATCTTATTATACGAGGGATGCTCCAAAAGCAGTGCCTCCTATTTTATTATGTTGGCCCATGACCAGGCAGATGTTGATGGTGTGGCAGTAGAGATTGAATTTTCCTGCCACTATTCTATTCTATTTTGTTGCTGTGCAACACATGGTAGCAGAAGGGCAGTCTGACAGAATGGCATCTGACATGGAAGTGCAACTGAAGTAAAGGTGTGTTCCTAAATCCCTCATGTAGAAAAAATAGCACCCGTTGACTTTCATCAATGCTTGCTAAATGTTCATGAAGACCAAACAGTTAAAGATGTAAGCACAGTGAGGCAGCAGGGGGTACATCTCAGCAGCAGTGACATGAAAGATAAGCCACATGCTGAATGGCTATGCAGATTTTTATGAGCTCGGCATGGAGGCTCTTGTTCATCACTGGTGAAAATGCATAGCTAATGGTGGTGACTATGTTGAAAGTGTTATGAAGCTGAGAATTTGCTCTGTCAAATAGCGCTACTGTATCTGTTGCAGTTTCCATGGAAATAAATAGAAGGCATTACTTTTGGAGTAACCTACATTATTGCCATCCCTCTTTGATTAACTTACACCTGCATATCAGGAAGCAAATTAAGCTTAGACCTGATAGACCTGTAGCTAGGTGAGGATGGCCACCCCCATACACCTATTACAACTGGCTTCCAGAGCAGAAATTTATGGAAGAATAATGAAAAAACAAACAAACAAACAAACAAAAACAAAAACAAAAAAACCTGCAAAGTCTTTCTCTCCCAGGAATTCATGTCTAAGATCCATATCAAGTCTTTGACACCCCTGAGGTGTCACTAAGGTGAACTAAGGTGCCAAGCTGAGGAGAATTGTGTGCCTAATATCCATACTTGCCCAAACTAAGATGCATTGCAAACCATGTTATGACTTCAGCAGCATGAGCAAAAGGCATGGCCAATGAGCTCTACCTTGTGTGTGTGTGTGCCTTGACAACTGGTGTACCATCCTGCTGGCCAGATGCACAGTGTTTATAAGCAAAAGTCCATTTTAATTTGTTTAATTTCTAAGGCTCAGTGCTCTTTCCATTCCTGTCTGTGTGTACAGTTTTGTTCTTCAAAGCTTATGCCATACAAACAATGGGCAAGTCCTGAAGTCCTCTCTTCATGCAATTGACTCTATCCAGTGACCCATCCATGTGTTTTGTCTTCAGAAAAAGCTGCATGCTGAGCCAGCGTGGCAGCATCCAGTTGCTGAGGGCACATAAAATGGCAACAATGATCAGTAGTTTAAGTAAAATATAGCAACAGTAGCAGCAATGCAATCTATTCCCACAGTGAATATAATTTAACATCCATGTTCAGACGCTTCCTGTTATCCATCAATTACTGGATCAGCAAGAAATAGCACAGTCAGAGCCACCTGGGTAATAATGCTGCAGATAGCAGATATGGCTATTTAAGGAATATGCAAGTCAGATGGTTAAATCCTGAAGGAAAGCAAACAATTTCTGCCTGAAAATCTTAAATTTCAATCTTTCACCATAAGGACTAAATAATTAAAAACTTTAAAAAATCATTTTTTCACAGTCAGAATTTCTACAGCATATGCCTGGCCGCTACAGGAAAACAAGAGCAGAAAGACCAGCTGGGGCTGCTCTTCCACCAGCAGTGCCAGGTCCTTTTCTATAGACCTTTTAACACAGCACAAGACAAAGTCATTTACAGCAAAGCGATGGGATTCCCATTGTTTCCCTTTTGTGGCTATTCCTCAATCACAGAATCACAGAATGGCTTGAGATGAAAGGGACCTTAAAGACCATCAAGTTCCAACCCCCTGCCATGGGCTGGTTGCCCCCCACCAGCTCGGCTGCCCAGGACCCCATCCAGCCTGGCCTTGAACACCTCCAGAGATGGGGCACCACAGCTCTCTGGGCAGCTGTGCCAGGGCCTCATCACCCTCTCAGTGAAATTTTTTTCCCTTACATCTAATCTAAATCACCCCTCTTTTAGTTTAAAACTGTTCTTCCTTGTCCTATCACTTATCTACCTGTGTGAAAAGTTGATTTCCATCCTGTTTATCAGCTCCTTTTAAGTAGTGAAAGGCTACACTGAGATGTCCCCAGAGGTTTCTCTTCTTCAAGTCAAACAAGCCCAGCTCCTTCAATCTTTCTTCATAAGAGAGGTGCTCCAGCCTTCTCAGCATCTTCATGGCTCTCTGAACCCACTCTAACAGCTTCATGTCTTTCTTGAGCTGGGAGCCTCATGCCTAGACACAGTACTCCAGATGGGGCCTCAATCTAACCATGGTATTAAGTTTTGTCCTGACACTTCTTAAATTTTTTTTACTCTCTGTCACTTATTTTAACCATCTAAAAGCTCTGAGATTCCTATTGTATAGGAACACATATTTATTTCAATCAGGGCCTTAAGCTAGGTCTCTGCTGGCCTTATACAAGACAATAATTCTCTGGTGTATTTAGTAACATCCACTAGTCTACATGCCTAGCTGGATAAAGTTCCCACCAGTTCCCTTATTGAGCAGATATGTTCCTCTCATTCAATATAAAGGAAAAGTCTAAAAGAGACACACAGAATCCAAGTAGATTTGGGAAAGCAAAGCTAGGAGACAAATATCAATTTCCTTTTCTACAATATGATTGTTACTGCAACTGGAAGTGGAAAGCTTGAGGGGTTCTTGCAACTCTGGTTACACAACCGGTACTTTCAGAAACTTATCATACCATAGCATCAAATGTCCTGCTCCCACCAAGACAATCTTTTAAGTATGCTAATATCTTCAGCAACTCAGTAACTGCAAAAGTAAGCCCAAAAAAGTATTCAAGACCTTTCTTTCTAGAATATATCTACCTCTGCCAAACCCCACATAACTGCAACACTGATTTAGTGAAATTAATTTTGGCTTAATTTGCAGCAGACTAGAGTTTTGAATGAAGTACTGTTCTTATGTGCTCATAACAATGCAGGAGGGAGTTCTTCTCACCCCTGAGGCAAATAAATAGCAGAGAGAAAAAATAAAGGAAATGGAAATATAACACGAAAATTCAAGTAAGAAAACAACAAAAGGCACATCTCTGGCTCCCAGCACACATCCTTTCCTTTCTGCTGTTTGTTACAGAAATTTAGACTTAAGAAGGATTCTTACAAAAGTTCTCTGGAATGTTTTAAAGTAGGAATTATTAGTTAAGGTGCTACCAGTTGCTCTTACATTAAGCCATAAAAAATGCTTTTTCTTTGTTATATTTTACCTATATTTTCCCAAGAATTCTCATCTATGTTGATTATTTGGATCTCAGATAATTTTCTAGTACGATCATTTTCCACAGCTTAACTCAATTTACTGTTTTCTTTTTCTAATGTTTCATTCTGTTTCCATTAGAGCTTTCAGAGCCATGAAATGCTTCAGCTCCTGGACACACAAAGCAGCAACAACTGTAGCTCACTTTCCTCAGTTATGGACAGTGTAACGCCTTCTGTGCATTTAGATAGCATTTTCATACTAGTTATTTTTACATACATGTTTTTCAGCATAGCTGTGTTCACCCTTCACAGCTACCACAAGAATACTCAGAGATTCCATTGTGTGCCCCATTGGAGGAATCCATTAATTCATTTAAAGTCAGGTCACAAAGAGGCAGGGAGGTAGCACTCCATTAGGTGCCTTCCCAAAGAGGACAGTATGGCTTCACTCAGCAAAACTCCAGCAGCTGCACAAGTGCTCAAGGTAATGTTCTGTACTGTTACACACAGAGACAGTTCATGTTTTCAGATAGTGCCAACAGCGAGCAGATCTTGTTTGATCCTTATTTTTCTTTATCCTGCCCACTTTGAAATATATACTGAGATGCTCACCTCAACCAGGAGCCCTCCCTGTCACTCAGTAGACTCTCTACTTCAAATGCATTCGTCCCTTTGTGCAAAACTCATCTGGCAATGGCAGATGTAAACACCAGACTGCAGCAATCACATTACGGACATGACAGATTATTCCACATCACTTGGCTCTAGTGTCAAAGATCAATGCCATGTAAACTGTGCTTCTTAACATATATACACTTTTTTTGTTCCTTTTTTTCCAGTTCTTTATCTCTTACTGTTAATGATGACTGTATTTCCAAAAGAAAAGATTAGAAAACTTCTTCATTATTTCACATTTACTGTTTCTCATTCTCACAGGGGATTTGGTGTCTGAATAAATTCTTTTTTAATTATGTTCTTTGTATGTAAACAAAGTGCTCTTGTTCCCATGGTATAACAAAATATGACAATCATTCTCCTAAAAATAATGCATATTAATCAAATTGGATTCTTAAAAGGGAGATCGAGGCGTGAGTTAAAGCTCTGACTAGGGCAACTATGGTTAAAAGCTGAGTATTTACATTAGATTTTTCCAGTAACGATTCTACTTCTGGGAGGAATAAAGAAAGCAGAACCACCGGCTGTCATCCTGAACACATCCTCAGTGCTCCTCACTTGCTGGAGGAGTGTGGAAAGACAGATAAAGTGAGAAGGAAATTAAAGCTTGCAACAACAGGTTTAGTAGAAATTTTCTGTTAGCTTCAGTGTGGAGCCCAAAATTGCAAGTGTGCCTTAATTCAAGTATCTCAGGACTGCATAGGGATGCCAAAGTAGCGTGAAACACAGTTCTGGTAATTCAGAATCCCAGGTGCCATAGAAATAAGAATAGATATGCTACTGCCAATGATGCAGACCAGAGCACACATGACAAACTCCCTTCAGAATCCACACTGGATGATTTTCCATGAGCTAGTACTGTCTGCCTCTTTCTGCTTCCCTAGCAAACCCTTTCTCACTCTTCAGTTAAACCAGGAGAGGAGTCTGTTACTACTCACATGATTCTTCATTCTTCTTTTCTTAGATTCTGTTTTCCTTTGTAGCATAAAGACACTTTAAAGCTGATTTTTACACATTATATGTCCTCCCCTCCTCTCAAAGGGATGCAAAAAAATTATCCCAGTAGACAAAGATCTGTCCAAGAGTGACTTTTTGATTCAAGAAAAAATGACAAAATCCCATCACAGTCAATCAGAGATTTGTTTCTGTCCTCTACTTTAAATGTATGGTAAATTGAAATTTAATTATACATTTGTGAACTGTTATAATCCAGTCTGTTTGCTCCTGGAGGGTGTCAAGGAGGTGTCCTCACATCCATCTGGACATGTCCTTCATGTCCGGTATATATACATGCCTTTTTTTTCTAGACTAACATTATTAAGAAGAGATAGTGTTCTGGGGGTTTTTGTTTTGTTTTGTTTTGTTTTGTTTTTTGAGGGTTTTTTTGTTCCAAAAGAGAATGTTTTCAGTCATCAGAATGAATGAATTTCTTGAATTTCTGATTTATCAGGTTACAGGCAATTACCATGCGTCACATCACCTGGAGTGCCATTATGCAAATTTACATATGGCTTGAATGCTCAGCTTAGGCAAATATTTATCATCCTTTAAAGCTTCTCTTGGAAAAGAATATCATACCTTCTGTTCTCCCTCATCACTTCCCATGAACCATGATTTAAACAGAAGCTGCAGCTAAAGGAAGGTCTGTTGAGGAAACGTCTGGTGCCTGTGAATAAATTCCTTTCAGAATTCTGTAGAAGTAAGACAAAGTGAAAAATCATAAAAAAATGCCATATTAAAAGAAACATGTAGGTAAAGATCCACTTTGTCCAGAATTAATTTAACTCTCTTTCTCACAGATTCTGTGCTGTGTACTCTAGGGAAAGGTGCTCACTACAAGAAAGTTGTTACAGAGCAAGATTTTCTCCTACCAAAGCTGCTGGAATATTTGCTACCCAAAAAAAGATAGGTGTTATCCTTTCCTCTATCCACTCATAAGTTCTCTCATGAATTTCAATAGTCAGAAGACAGTGGTTACCAACATAACAATATGCAATGTAAAGTTTGTAAGAATAAGAAGTGAGAGGGATATGGTCTTCTTCAGATTTCCTTTGGAGGTATTAATGATTGTCGACCTGAATTTGGACTAACACTGATAATCCTGCCCAAAAACGAAGCAGCTAGTGCAGAGATGCAGACACACAGTATGGCTGCCTGGCCTGCCCTGTCCGTGCTTGGGGCTTACAGGGTCTTCAGGTGAGTTTGTAAAGCTCACCATGCTGCCATGATGAGCTGCTTCATCTGGAACTGAATGTCTATGGATTTTTGTTCATCGGACAGAGAAGTGCAAAATGTTAGTGAATGTAACAAATGTGCATTTCAGCCATTCAGAGTAACCAAACTTCTGCCTTGTCAGCTGCTCTCCATGCTGGTGCTGGTACTTCTTACAGGCAGAAAGAGACAGTACAGCACCATCCCATCAACTGAGCACCATGCTTTCCCTTGTCATTAGAGGATACCATTTACATTTTGGAGCTCAAATCCCAGCTCTGTTTACCTGTATAAGCTGAATGTAAATCACAGTATCAGATTTTTTCCACCAGTTCTTCTTTATTGCACATGACTACACAGTACTGAAAAAGATATATGGTGCCTTCCCAAAGATACAACATAATGCAGCTCCTGGTTAATGCTGGAACAGCATCCAAGAGGTAGAGGAAGAAAAAACAGCTTTCTCTGAATTATAACTAATTCAATGCTATGTATGGCATACTGACCTGGTACAAAAAAAGGCGGATAAACCCAGGAATTCTATTTTGTTTTCCCATAAGGGAACTTAAAATCAGTTCCTGAGGCTAGTGATTTTCATTCTATCAGCTGAAGCCAGAGGTACCATACATTCAGATAGCAATTTGAGCTGCCTTGAAGGAGCCTTTGGTCAGAAGGAGGTGGGGTGAGGGTGGAGAATGAAATCTTCACTAAGTACAAATTAGTAAAATGACGATTTGCTCATTTTCTCACCTGTTTTTCCTTAATTGTCTTCTTCGTCAAGAGAAATTTACAACCCAAGTTGAATCAGAACGTCGTATGCAGTCGTACACTGTTAATGGCTCACATAAATCAGGCAAATTAGCTATTTTTGCCATTTTTCTTCTTGAAAGCTTTAAGATCAATTTATGCTGTCTCCTCATCTGGAAGAAAAATGCCTCTGCCTCTTTGTTGATAATGTGGAAGCTGTAGGAACTGTTGTATTAACGCAGATGTTCCTTAACATATGATTTTCCTAAAGCTGTCATGTTCACCTGCTCCAGAGCTGTCTCACCCTGCTTCCTCTTAGTACTAGGAAAGGTTCACAACTGTGCACTGGGTATAAAAAACTGAAAAACATTGCCATTATCTAAGTGTAGTCTCTAAAGAAACATTGCATAAAATTTTCAAACGTAGCAGATGATTTTTAGAGACTTGATAACGTGGGACAGTGGAAAGGATAAGGCGCTGAATGCCAATGCCTTCTTTTCTTCAGTCTCTACTAGCAAGTCTGGAATCTGAGTTCCTAGAGGCCAGGTGAAAGGCCAAGGCAAGGAAGAAGTACTGCTGTTGGTAGAAGGTCAGGTCAGGAAGTAGATAAGCAAACTGGACATTCACAAGTCTCTAAGCCCTATGAGATGCAGGGGCTGAGTTAGCTGGCAGATGTCATTGAGAGGCCACTCCCTGTAATCTTTGATTGTAGCGAGTTGGACAAGTACTCAAAGACTGGAAGAAAGCAAATGCTACTCCAGTCTTCAGAAACAACAACAAGGAGGACCCAGGGAACTACAGGCCAGTCAGCCTCACCTCAATCTCTAGGAAGATGACTCTTATATTGGAAACCATTTCCAGACACATGAAGGAAATTAACCGAGAGCAGTCAGCATGGATTCAACAAGTGGAAGTTATACCTGACAAATCTAATAAGTCTCTATAATGAAATCACTAACTTGATGGATGAAGGAGTAGGAGTGGAGATTGTCTTCCTGGACTTCAGTAAGGGCTTTGACATTGTCTCCCATAAGATCCTCAAAGAGACAGTGTTGAGGTATGGGCTGGATGGCCAGACATTGCTTACTGTCCAGACCCAAAATGTAATGGTTAGTGGCACAAAGTCTAGCTAAAGGCCAGTGATGAGCAATGTCCCACAGTGTTCAACACTAGGTCCAGTCTTGTTTAACATCTTCATTAATGGTCTGGACAGAGGAGCAGAATGCACCCTCAGTAAATCTGTGGATAATGTGAAGCTAGGAGGAGTGGCTTATTTGCTAGAGGGCCATGCATCCATCCAGAGGGACTTCAAAAGGCTGGAAAAATGGGCTAACAAAAACATTGTGGAGTTCAATAAAGAGAAGTGCAGAGTCCTGCACGCGGGAAGGAACATCCCAAGGAACCAGGGCATGCTGGGTTCTTGCCAATGCCTATAAATACTTGAAGGGAAGATGTGAAGAGAAGAGAGCCAGATTCTTCTCAGTGGTGCCCAGTGCCAGGAAAAGAGGAAATAGCCACAAACTGGAACACCAGTTTGAAGCACTTCTGTGTTGTGTGTGACGGAGCATTTGCACAGGCTGCCCAGAGGCTGTAGAATCTTCCCCTTGGAGATGTCCCAAAGCCATTTGGATGTGGTCCTGGCAGTCCCTCCCGAAGCAGAGGTTGGACCAGATGAACCCACAGGTGCCTTCCAACTTTAGCCACTCCTCAGTTCTGTGATTTGCATTTACAGAGACAGTCTAAGTACTCCTGTATCCAATGAAATCTGGGAAAAATAGATTTTTCCCACTTATTGCTTCAAAGTATGTAATATTTTTGCTTCACTTAGCACTTCTAGAAGGTCTCAATAACACTGAAAGGACTTGAGTGACAAGGAGGAAATTCTAATAATGTATTAAATCCAGCCAGCAGAATCTTCTACTTTTCCACTGAAGATGGTGATAGCGTTTTATGATACAGCTGCAGAACCGTGCATACTGTCCACAGAGTTGGTGTTAACAATAAGGGAGAAAGACTTAAACCTACTCAAAGAGGAAGAGTTCACACTGTGGAGTCCTGCTGGCACACTGATCCCTTGGTAGGCAGTCTCTCCCCACTATGAACTGAATGAATCACAGATGAACAAGAAGAACTGATAGTTTGAATGGTTAACCTATGAACTTACCGTAGGAGCTTTAAATGCTTTATATATAGAAAAAAAGACCTAGACTCTGTAGAACACCAGTGTTGTTATTCAAATGAAACTCTATCCTCACTATCATGAGAGCAATCATATCCTGAAAACAAGAATTGGAAGGCAAATTTATTGTCACACTACATGCCATGCAACAGATAAAACTACCATTTGTTTCTTCTTCTGATATAAATTGATTGTGTTGGCACTCTCAGAAGACTGGCTGATATTTCAGGTGCTGAGTCTGATCCTTGACAGAGAGAAAAACAGTTACTAAACATCGGCCATCTCCACCATGTGCCACTGTTAAAGAGGACAGTATTTGTGGGCTATAGTAGGCCTGCAATTATTTAAAACTTCATTTGAGTCCCAGCAGTAAATATTCTCTTCTGATGTTCTTTTGTTTTTCATGAAACTGCAGATCTTTATTTCAACATTAGTAGAACATCGCCTTTGTCCTGTAATCAATTTCATGGGAAAGAACTTCATTGTGAAATAATATTTTTGTTCATTCTGTTGTTGTTCTGACTGTATTTGTACTTCTACACTCTGAAACATGCTAGTGATAATTTCCATTGGGACAAGCAAAGACGTGACAATTAAATTTCCATGAATCTGAACCCTTTGTTACCTCTTGTTTCATTCTTCCAGCTTTTTTTTTTTTTTTTTTTTTTTTTTAATTAAGCAAAACTAGATGTTTGTGAGAGCAGGAAGAGTTTACTCAAAGCTGGCTGTTCCTTCCCCATCCTCTCATCTTCCTTCCATACACAGTATGGTTCAGTACAAGAGGACACCTCTACATTTGGGAGCATCTGGGATTGCTTTTGTATTCGTGTACTGTCTCTCAAAGGCATGTTTCTGCAGGCTGGCATCATACTGAGATGGAGCTGTTGGTAGATCAATCCAACTGTTTTGACTGTGTCTCTTCTCTCTTCAAAGCTGATGCAGAACAACTGGCTTGTAGTTTGTCTTCAGCTTCAAAGTGAGGTGAAAATGGACCACAGGAGACAGGTTTATGACAAAATACTAAAGAGATCATGTTTTTATAGCTCTGTCTGTATCTTGCAAGCAATTCAGGTTCCTCTTATCTTCAGTAAGTTAAGCCAACAGGAATTTCCAAAGAACAGTGATAAGCCATTGTGGAGGCTTTTCTCAGGCAGGATAGTTAAGACTTGCACCAGACAAGGCATCTCTAATTTGCCACCACAAGAAAATATTTCTTATCTTACAAAACCCCAGTAAAAGTACTTTGCACCAGAGATAGAAAGTCTTGCTTCCTTAAGCTTTCTGTGAGAAATTTTGAAATGAACTAGGATGTTTATAAAGAATATAGTAATATATGGAAGGAAGATTGCCCCTGTTAAAAATGGGAAATGCCAAGGCTAAAAATGTTGGCATTTTCAATTCAAATTAGAGTACTCAATTTGCTGTAAGAAAATCAATTTTAACCTGACATATGAAAGGTTTGCTCCTACGATTTACTCATTTTTGATATGCTGGCTCCAATTCTTCCTTGTTTACTTTCCTCATCATGTTTTTTATTCAATTATCAAAATTAGGATTTGCTCAGATAAATAATTTGTCTGTTTTATAAAATGATGTTTTCTGAAGTGACCAGTGCTGTATTCCTTGACGGCAGCATGCAATACATGCTCTATGTGCACATATATATCCACTCTCCACACAGACACATTCAGTCTTTTCTTCTGGAGAGTTCATATGAAATCTCCATTTTTTACAAAAACAGGCTCTAACTTCTATTGTGTCAGGCTTCCAGCAGGGTCTCTCCACCTCACTGCAGCTGAGTTGCTGCTTGTATTAAGCATTAGTGCTCTATCATATGTATGTACTTGCAAAGTTAATTCTGGATACCAAGGTATTACTGTAGCCCCAATTTAAGTGTGAGAAATATAGCTGGAATTGAAAACGCTGCTAAAACCACAGCAAACTACTGAAGTGTGCCTACTGCTTCTGTAAATTGCATCTGCCTGTGAGATGTAACACTGTATGCTTTGGGATTTGTTTTGTTTGGCTTGTTGTTTGTGTAAGGCTAAGACCATAAGCAAAATAAAATCTAAGTAACTAAAATGTTCAACTTTGAAATAAAAAGCAAAGGAAGGAAGGAAGGAAGGAAGGAAGGAAGGAAGGAAGGAAGGAAGGAAGGAAGGAAGGAAGGAAGAAAGGAAGGAAGGAAGGAAGGAAAAAAAGAAAGAGCCCTTTTCCTTTAAAATCAAAAATCACACAAAACATCTTAGATTCATATTTGTCCTCAGTATTTTCAAAGAAGGTTTTGTCACTTTAAATTCCCTTCATGTCTCTCAGCAGTTAGTTTTCCTCTGGTTACACAAGCAACCCTTTTGCCATTAGCATGATGGGAGTATTTTGTAGACATCAGTCTTTATCCTGAGTCACAGCAGCGCTAAAGCATCCTGACTGTGGCATTGGATGCAAAACACAGAGTGATTTGATTAAATTCCCTCTTGAAAATCTGATATGGGCAGCTTTTCTGTACTATCTTATAATGTGAAAACAAAATGAAAATCTGAAATTAATAGGCTATGGAGAATTGAATCGGCTGCATGAAAGATTGGCTAGCACTGCAGTCTGGTATACTTAGTATAAGAGCATGCTGACCACATACAGCAGGGATAAAGGTTATTTTCAAGCTGGTATTTATCAAAAAGGCTCATGGTGTTTAGGTATAATAATTTATAATACACCAAAGGTTTAAATTGGTGAATGGATTAAAAAACCTGGAAATAGGTGATGATAGCCTGGAGTCCTTCAGCAAGATGGCAAAAATATTCAGTGCCTGTGCATTTCCCTTCTCCAGAAGATACAAAATGTCTCAAAGGCACATCCCAGTGGTAAGACAAACACGGTATTTTCACAACCAGCACAGAAAGGGACAGAGGTTTGTCAAGACCCGTGAGAAGGCAGAAGGTCCTAGAGGAAATCGTATTGATTATTGTCAGCACCTTCCCAAGTATGTATCATACCACTCACCACCGAACAGAGACTCTATTGTGAGGCTATGACTAAGAAGACATGTATGACTTCTTGAAAGGCTGAGTGCAGCATGAAAATTAAAAGCAAAACGTAATTATATTCTACTCAAGTAGACATCCTTAGGACTCTTCAACAAAAGAGAGCGTGTCAAAGGCCACTGATGCAATATATCTCTTTATATAACTACTGTCTTTCATAGACAGAGCATTGGTACAAATTACAAGATGGGTCCAATGAAGTTTGTTCCTTGTCAATGCTGTGAATCTAAGAATGATTTATAAATACTACTTTTTCCTGGTTTATGTTGCTTACATTGTTAGACCAAAGACATCTTTCTAGGGATCATACTGCTAAATATATTGATTGATTTGAGTTATATCACTCAACCTCCTGGCATTATAAAAGAGGTTCATCAATTTGAAAAATCTTCTTATAACTCCCCTTTAGATGCTGAAAGGCTGCTCTGAGGTCTCCCCAGCACCTTCCCTTCTCCTGCCTGATCAGCCCCAGCTCTCTCAACCTGTCCTCGTAGGAGAGGTGTTCCATCCCTTGGATCATTTTTGTGGCCTCCTCTGCACATGTTTCAACAGGTCCGTGTCTCTCCTGTATTGAGGACTTCACATCTGGACACAGTATTCCAGGGGAAGTCTCATCAGCACAGAGTAGAGGGACAGGATCACCTCCCCCAGCCTGCTTGCCATGCTTCTTTTTATGCAGCCCAGAATACAGCTGGTTACTGTGCATCCTCTGGTCAGGTAGTTGTAGACATCAATAAGATCTCCCTGAGCCTTCTTAGCCTGAACAGTCCCAGCTCTCACAGCCTCTCCATGAACAACAGATGTTCCAATACCTTCACCATCTTCACAGCCCTCATCGGACTCTCTCTGGTATGTCCACGTGTCTCCAGTTCTTCTAGGCAATCTTCAGCCTTCCTTATTCCTCTCCAGGTGCAAGACTTGACATTCCTCCTTTTTGATCTTCATTATGTTCCCGCGGACCATTTATCCACACTATCCAAGTCACTCTGAATAGCAGGCCTGCCCTGCAGCCTACTGACCAAGAAATTACTGGGAAAGTACAATGCTTTGAATATGGTGACGTCATCTGAAGACCTCACAAGATCTTTGGTAGTCACTGCTAGTAAGGAGTGGGAAGTCATGCTGGTCTAGCATCGAGTGCTGAACATGGGCATTGCCAGTTTTATTCTCCGGCATCCTGAGAGTGTTTAGGCTGGGACTGAGCAGCCAGCACCTGCCTACATACCCCGTGCCAATACCTTACTGCCTACTGGAGTTTCTTAGTAGAATGGTGCTAAGATTCTACTGCAGGCTGTGATGTAACAGTAAATGACTGAGCTTTATTTCTGTACGTCCAGTACTACCCCATGAACACAATTTCTCATTGTACTTCTCTTTTCTTTTCCTAAGATATATTTGAGCAAATTCACTTTCCTGAAAAACTACTATGAGCCACTCAGCACTGAAAGTAGTAGCTCTCAGGTGATGATCAGCATGTTTTTTCCCAATGAAATGAACAATCAAGATGATATGAAAAGAAAGTAATTTTTACTTAGAGAACATTTACAGGAAAAGTGAAAGGTGGGCATTTGAAATATTGAAGTGCACAAAGGTTAACTACACCTGATTTTAAACTTCTGGGAGCATATTTGTACTTTGAGGGGAAAAAAATGGCTATTTTACAGCATAGCAGTACTGCGATTGTTGTTCAGTGGAACCAGGGAAACCATGGAGCTGGGAGATAATGCTGGTTTAATCTGTGACTAACAGACACTGAATTTCATTGAGAGTAGAGGTGGGGAAAATGCTAATGTAATTATTTTCCTTTGGAACAATACTGTCTAAGTGAAATAGCAAATCTGTATTTCATGTAGTTGGTTTTTTGTACAGTAGTTAATAATATAGAGGGTAAAATATTTGGCTGTTAGAAATATTCAGATTTTATTTTACCATACTAGAAAAACCCCTGCATAATGCAGCAACATTTTTTCTATATGCTGTATTTCTGAACCTAAGATCTGACACCCGACAAGCATGATTTACTTGTCCTCTGCAATTTAAACACTGGCTTGGGTAAGGTTTGTTGTAACTCTGTGACGCTTTATGGTGTGCCCATTGCCCACAGAAGACAGAGATTTATGGGCCGAACAGATATTATAAGAAGCAATCGCCTTAACTTAATTGCTGAAATGAATTTTAAATTAATTGTCATAATTTTTGTATAGTTTAGAGGTCACAAGAGACAGAACTGATTAGATAGTGTGATTTGCTGCATAGTACAGGCCACAGCTGAAAGCCTAACACTGACTACACACTGTAGTTATGTAGCAAAATGAACACTGCTCTGTTTTTCCACTTTTGGTACACAAAGTCTATCAAGAGGAAGACTTAGAAGAACAGTTAGAAAAATAAAGAAATAAAAAAGAAAAAGAATATCAGAATTTGGAAATTATTTCACAGAATCATATAATGGTTTGGGTTGGAAGGGACCTTTAAGATCATCTAGTTGCAAGCCTTCTGCTATAGGCAGGGACACCTCCCTCTAGACCAGATTGCTCAAAGTACCATCCAGCCTGGCTTTGATCGCTTCCAGGGACAGGGCATCCACGGCCTTACTGGGCAATCCAGTGTCTCACCACCCTCACAGTAAAGAATTTCTTCCTAATATCTAAAATCTAAATCTACTCTCTTCTAGTTTAAAGCCATTTTTCCTTGTCCTGTAGCTGCATGCCCTTATAAAAAGAAGTCCCTCCTTGGCTTTCCTATACCCTTCAGGTATGGAAAGCCACTATAAGTTGCCCCCACAGCAGTGTGAAGGGTCCCAGCTCTCTCAGCCTGTCCCCATAGCTCCAACCCTCTGATCGTCTTTGTGGTTCTACTCTGGAGCCACTCCAACAGCTCCATTCCTTCTTGTGTTGGGGGTCTCGGAACTGGACACAGTACTCCAGGCGGGGTCTCGCAAGAGCAGAGTAAAGGGTGAGAATCACAGAATTATAGGGATTGGAAGGGATTATCTGGAGATAATAAAGTCCACCCCCTGCTCAAGCAGGTTCCCTATAGTAGGAAAGCGTCCAGGAAGGCCTTGAATATCTCCAGAGAGGACTCCACAACTTCTCTGGGCAGCCTGTTCCAGTGCTCTGTCTCCTTCACAGTAAAAATTCTTTTCTGATGTTCATGAGAACTTCATATGCTCCAGTTTGTGTCCATTACTCCTTGTTCTGTCGTTGAGCATCTCTGAAAAGAGCCAGGCCCCAACTACTTGGTGTTTATTAGAAATTATACCTTTCTCTATACTGCTATAGATAGGCATTCAAAATCTGTGTAAGTATTCTTGATTAAGAAACTCTGATATCATTCTGGTTTCTGAAAGTAAATTAACATCACACAGTTCTGATTGCTGGCATTTCACTTTCAACAATAAGCTGAATTTTTTTAAGTTAAGTTTCGACAGATTTATGTGATAATTAAAGAAAGAAAAATAGATAGTCTTACCAGCAGATCTCTGTTAAGCTAGATCTTTGTGTGTCTTGTCAGCATTTTAAGCATTATTAAAAGGCCCTTGCAGAATGGATGTTAAAACCCAGTACTTGAGAGAGACTGCGATATCACCTCCCTCGCCCTGCTGGTCACGCTTCTCTTGATGCAGCCCTGGATAAAGTTGGCCTTCTGGGCTGCAAGCACACATTGCTGGTTCACGTTGAGTCTTTCATCAAGTGACACCCCCAAATCCTTTTCCTCAGGACTGCTCTCAAGCCATTCTCTGCCTAATCTGTGTCTGTGCTTCAGATTGCTCTTACTCAGATCTTGCACTTGGCCTTGTTGAACTTCACCAGACTGTCATGGGCCGACTTCTCAAGCCTGTCCAGGTCCTTCTGGATGGCATCTCTTTTCTCTAGACTGTCAACTGCACCACTCAGCTTGGTGTCATCTGCAAACTTGCTGAGGGTGGACTTGACCCCACTGTCCATATCACCTACAAAGACATTAAATAGAATTTGTCCCAACACTGATTCCTAAGCAATGCCACTCATCCCTGGTCTCCATTTGGACACTGAAACATTGATCACAGCTCTCTCACTGTGGCCATCCAGCCAATTCCTTATTCAGAATGTCGTCCATCCATCAAATCCATTTTTCTCAAATTTACCAGAACCATATGACAGTGTAAAATGCTTTGCACAAATCCAGGCAGATGATGTCAGTTGCTCTTCCTTCATCCACTGACACTGTAACTCCACCATAAAAAGCCACCAAGTTTGTCAGGTTTGATTTACCCTTGGCGAAGTTGTATTGGTTACCACCCATCTTTATTTTCCTTAGTAAGGCCTACAGGAGGATTGAGGTTAAGCATTCCTTGGAAATGATTTGGGAGAAATTGAGAGGTGCTGAAGACCCCAGAGACACCCTGCTTGCTGTTTCACTGTCTTTCAGGCCTCTTGAAATGTGTAGGTATTTTTTCTGCTAAGAGAGACAGTTCCCTGAAGTTCTGCCAGAAGTGGCAGACAATAGGCCCATTTCAGGCATAGCCTCCAGCAACAGGAACATTTCAAGCTCTCATTCAGCCATCTAAGTGAACCAGGAATCTTAGTCATGGATTCAAGAGCTGAAGACAGTTAATACAATTGGACTTTGGCATCCATAGTTTTTCATGTTTATGGTTCTTAGCAAAGAAGATGAATGCACGTAAGAATTTGAACAGACTGATACAAACCATTTACATTTGAGAACATCCTTTCAGAAGAAAAAAAAGTTCAGAGCATGACTATTCTACCTTCAAGAGATCTTCATGAAAACAAATAGCATAAGTCACCTGCAGGACTGCTGAGTTTGCGTGAAAGTATTAAATGAGTTTCTTAGTAGAGCACAGTTTTCTGATACTAATAACTTACACGCAATCTGCTGATGCAGAAGGAAGATTCACTTTACAAATATTACATACATACATTTTTTTTCTAACACAGCAAGAACAATGCTATAGTGCACATGAATGACTCATTTGCATAGACTGCCTCATAATTTTACACCTGCTGAGGCCTCCAACATTTTGTCTACTCTGTCGAAGAAAGATTCAGACCCTGAAAAGTCTTATAATAGTTATGTAAGACAAAATGTCCTCAGGCATGCACCCTTTTGAAATAAAGTGCTCCTCATGATCTTTCTTGGATAAAGCGAAATGAAGAGCTGAGATAAATTTTCAACGTGTCAATAATAAGAAAGTTTTAGGAAAAAAATCTTTTGTTTAAAAGATACATGGCATAAATTATGAACTATAACAACATTCAGTCTGTCTTATTAGAAAATACTTCTAAATCACATTTTTCATTAAAAAAAATTACTACACCACTTCATTGGGAATTAATTTTAAATAATGCATCTACATCAGACTGTGTGTATGAGTGGGTGAATGAGGCAAAGTAAAGACAAACTTGTTTACATAATTCCTCCCAAGTAAAGGACATGTGTGATGGACAGTGTAATGGACTCAGTCTGCTAATGGCTCCTTTTGGATCAATATTAAGGGATAAATAATACCATCAATCGATTTAGATGTGGATATTGAGCAGATGAGGCAAAAACAAGGCAGAAGCATGAGTACTGGTCAAGAGGAAGACCACAGCTAGTAATGTGGGAAACATCTGAACAAATAAAGTTTGGGAGGCGCTGAGGTGTTCCTGACTTTGTCTTGGAAAAAAAATAAACATAAAGTTGAGCTATTTCCCCCCAAAACAGTGGGTTGTTCCAAGAGCATGTGCCACCATGGAGAACTGTGTCTCAAAGGTGAGGAACTGGGGCTGGAGCAAGACTGCTGGACTTGGACAGGAGGAAAAGGCAGTGGACAGGGCACTGATGGACTGTCTGCCCTGGGAAATACTGCCACTAATAGGGACCTAACAGGGGCCCTCACATGAACAATACTGCATTTCTAGGAACAATGTCCTTTGGGAATGTTATCCTTGTGGAAATGGAGCTGAGCGGTGTTCTCTCTCCCTTTCCTTTAATTTTTCCTTGCTTTTCCTCTGATCAGTTTCCTCCTCTCAGAATAATGTTTGCTTCCCACACAAAGGCTATTTAAAACACAAATGATGTCTCTATGCAGAATAGAGGCCACAGGCATGCTTCTCCAAGGTCTTAACCCCTGGAAGCAAAGGTGAGCAGCACTTGCTTCTTAGGTATTGTGGTTTCCTACAGGTGCTGCTTAACTACCCTGCCCCTCACACATAGCAGCAAGGCCAACTTTCCTTTTTGCTGCTGATAATTATGAGTATTTCTGAACTCACTGCTGTAATTTCTGGATGTGCTGCTTCACAGTTCAACAGCCTGAAAGACATGAAAAGGAACAAACCAAACATGTTATATGAAAAAAGCATGAACTAAGAAATTCTGGAAGATTTGATCTTCTCTATCCCCATCCAGTAACAATTAGTAATATCAACCGATCCATCAACTTAGCAAGGCTGACATGGTCCATAACCCACCCTTTAACTTAATGACCAGAAAGCCCTAAGATGACTCCATCTGACAGGAAATTCAAGAGGAAAACTGATGTTGGTCAATTTTTCTGCTACACCCCTCCTATTAGCTTGTGGGAATGACCAGTTCTCAAATAGCTTGTGTCATTCCTCCTAAATTGATGCTGTCAATACATTTGTGTCTGAACAGAAATGTCGTACAGTTTATTGCACCTTTTGAGATAAAAGCCAATATAGAATTAAAACAGAATATTTACCATCTCAAAAGTGATGACTTCAGATGTATTTAGATTACTGTGCTTTTTATTTAACAAAGTCTGAACTTTAGCAGTGGTGAAATGAAGAAATTATTTCACTATTTTTTTTCTTAAATATAGAATAATACTGAAATAATGATGCCAACATCAGACCTGAATCCTTATGGTCTATTAGATGACTAATGTCTGAATAAAAATTAAGAACTAATAATAATAATAATAATAAATAAAGTATAGTTACCAGATATAAACAGACATAGCTACTAGAAAGAAACAAGAACCCCCAACTCCTTCATTTTATGTGAGATAAGACTATCTCCTGCTTGTGTTATCTTGCAACCTGTATGATTTATGATTCTGTAATTGTAAAAAAAAAAAAACTAGGCTTGAATATTGTCACAGAGTAATCTACAGGCTAAGATGATGGATGAACTAGCCAGGGGCAGTTCTAAGTGGAAGCAAATAGAAGTTATGACCCTCCTGTATGGATGGACCCCTTGGGATGGCTCATGTGATTCTCCTTTTGCACAACTTCCTGCTACACTGCTTTTCTTAGTAGTTCATCTTTAGTAACAGCGTTCTGCCCCATTCCTCCCCTTCTCTGTTGATGACCCATAACCCAAGCTGCTAGCTGTTTGGAAACCTCAGCTGAGTTAGGAATGTAGGTCAACTGTGAAGTACATATTCATGCTAGCATCTCAGTGCGAGTGCTTTTATTGAACAGCATAGCACATGGATAGTCCTGTCCACTAATAAGAAGAGATGCACAAGATGAATTCTTACTCCTGATAACTCCTGGGCAGTATCTTTTTACCATCCCTAGATAGTACATCACTAGATGATCCTTGGGCCAAATTGTGACTTTACACTTGTTAGGTCCATATGTTCTCTGCACATATGCTCATTTTGCATTGCATAGGTCAGGCTTAAAGCTCATCCACACTACGTTTAAGAAGAGCCCAGGAAGGGTTCACTGTGGCATGCTCAGTGCAGATCAGATACCCTAATGATCTAGGCTGTGTTAATACCTAATGATCTGGGCTGTGTTCAACTTCTCCATGTAGGATCTCTGGAGATCTCCTGACACCGTCCTGGGAAGCATGGGAAAGCGGAGTGGATAGTCAGGCTTGAGAAGAGGCTCAGAATCCCTCTTAAATGACAATGTAAGGATGGACGGGGATGCAGATGGCTCCTTCTGTACTGTTACTGTGATTTACTTCCAGGGTTCTGTATTTGGGACCAAGTGGTACAGGGTGGTTTGTGTCTACGCTGTTATCAAAGAGGGACTGTGTCATCTTGCAGTGCATCTGGGAGGTGCTCCACGTGTATCACACTGCACTATGTGCCACACATCCATGGCACTGAGTGAATCCCATTGTCATGTGCTTTACCTCATCAGGGCAGATTTCCAGAAGAATGGTCCTTATTTCATCTCAAGCAGCACAGCTCAAAGCTGTGAACCTCTCACTGCCTATGTCCTGAGGTGGCTCTCCCTAGCCACCAGGAATCCTTCCCCTCATCAGAAGTAACACAAGACACACTTCAACCCTTTTGAGCTTCTCTTTGAGCTTCAAACAAGTTGGCACCTAAAAGACACTTTAGAAGTTTGTGTTACTTTATGAAGCAGTGAAAGAACTGCCTTGGGGGCAACCTGCCATTCTTATTCCTGTACAGCACAACACTGGGGTGAAATGCTAGCACTGCATGAGTATGTGTAGAAAACAAAGGCTTTCTGGAATAGTCTCAGAAGACCAGCCTAAGCCAAAGCCAAGATTTTGTACAGTACCTCCCATACGGTCAAGCGGAGCAATCTTGAGCCCAGTCCCACTACCAAACTACATACATCTTTTACCTATCTATCTTTTCCATCTTCATGGAAATGTTCTGAGTAATATAGTATGCAGATCATGCTTGACAGGATCTTGGAATGAAATGAGAAGCAATCCAAACTGGCAGAGTAAGTACAGCCAATGGCTGCAACGCTGATACAAAGGTTGCACTAATAATTCCTTTTCAAATTCTAGATTTCTTTCTTTCTTTCTTTCTTTCTTTCTTTCTTTCTTTATTTATTTATTTATTTATTTATTTATTTATTGAACAGGAACTGTGACAGAACTGCTGATGATCCATGTAGGAATGTTTCAAGCATGGTTTGAAGGCTTTCTGATTCCTCACTTGCTGCTCAGCCCAGCCCAGCTCTCACATAGACTATTCTGAGCCATGCCCCTTGGTCCATGGCTAACTAGACATAGATAATTTATTATAGAAATGTAAATACGGATTCCATAGAGATTCTCACAGAGCATGGACAATAATAGATCTCCTCTGCTTTCTCTTTCCTCAGCTGAGGCTTTAACTTAAAGCTACACATGTCTGTAAAATTACTTCTGGAAGAATTTAATTTCCCTGTTCACTAGTTTTACTTGTATTAATTAAAAGAAAATTCTCAGTCACATATTATTTGGCTGGAACAAAATACTGTAGCATACAGATCTTTCTGAATAAAATATCCTGATGGCTTAAAGTTCTTTCTTCAACAATTCCAGTTAAATTATCTGTTTATGCACAATTAATGAGCTCATCCCATTAACATTTAGTCATCAGTCAAAAACCTAAAATCCAGAACAAATTCTATTTATATTGCATCATTCTGACACTACTGAGATCTGCGTGTGTTCCATGAAAGTCTGATCAGCTCTTTCTGAAACTTGACTGTATAGGACTTTTTTTTTTTTTTTTTTTTTTTTTTTTTAATTGGATTCTTTATTCCTTGCCTTAAACTGACATCTTTGAATAGTATTTCAGTTTCTGACTGCAAAGCATGCCAAAGTCTTTGGCATAATATATGTAATATTAATTCTTCAATAGACAGCTATCATAAAGGTCATTAGATCGAAATTCTCCTGTGTGTGTAATACACCAGGCCTGCAGTGGTCCCAGAGACAAGAACAACTGTGTAATACAAGCTGACATCTGTCTGGGTGCACTATCAACTCATCCCTTACATTCCTAGATGCCGGTCTAAGATGTTTATTCACATCCATGAGCTCTGAATGAACAATTCCCTCCCAAGACAGGTGTCCATTAGCAAAATGGCATGCCTCATTTGGCCTTAAGCACGAGTGACAGCTAATAAAAGCATATGAACATGTGTTATGCATACATGCCATAAGGCATAATCCTCTTTGCTCCATGCAGAAATATTTTCGATTGCCCCAATTATTGTGAATACTGGAGAGTATTTCAGCATGGACAATTATGTCCATAACATCTGCGTCCAGGCTGGGAACAAGCAAATATTGCAGAGTACTATTCACAAATATCCATTTAGAGGTTATGCAGTTCCTGATGCCTGTTGACAATATGAGCCATATAAAGACAATTTACTGACACGTGTTGCTTTTGTGCCAGCTGTCACAGTAACTGCTGCTGGTCCCTGACACTGAGATGGATCCAACGAGCAGCACAAAGCTGATGTTCTTCTTAGTGCAAAGCTGCAGTGCAAATTTTTTTTTTTTTTCCTGGGCTACTTCCTGAAGCAAATCTCGAATGGAGCATCTACCCAGTAATCCACCAGGTAGATTTCAGCATTTGTGTCCAATTTCTTGCCCAATGCCATAACCAGAAAGAAATATTCAAGCTCCTAATCTGCTCCCTGATCAGAAAGATACATTTGGTTTTAAATCTTTTACGTGCCACTATGTTTCATCAAGTAGATCATAAAAAAATAAATTACTTAAAAGAAGGAAAGAAGACATGCAAGTGCTATGAAGACTACTAAGAGCTTGTATAGATACAGCTCTGCAGCACACTTTTCACTTAGGCAGCTGCTTTCTGTCTCTTGAAGAGCTCTTCTAACACAGAAATGCTCCAGCAGTGGACGTTTCTGATTTCAGCTGCATCTCTGCAATTCAGTTAACTGTGATGAACATGTTTAAGCTGATAACCCAACTGCATCTGAAAGCAAGCTGTTTCAAAGGAGGAAGAGCTCTTGCTAAATGGGTTTTCCTCTACAAAGCAAGGAACAATGTTTGTCTAATCAGTGCAGTATTTTCTTCCCAGCTGGCCAAATTAACAGGCCTGTGGGAGTGCCTATCACAGCAAAGGACTGCTGCCGTAGTGCACAAGCTCTGTAAGATCAGAGAAGTGTAGGAAAATGTCTAACATATCAAGAAGTTGGTTTCTGCATCTGACAGCCCAAGTTAATATTCTCTCTGTCCTGCTGTTAGATTTTTTATCATCTTCAGTCTTTCCTCAGAATTACGTGTAGGTCCCTTTAAAGAGTCACAAACACTTCTCAGCATCCCCATAGAAGAAAGAAAATAAAAATATTGGCATGACTATGCAGTATTGATTATGAACAGTACAGTTTCACAGCCTCATTGTATGCAACACTATTTCACAGCATTATTTGACTGTACGTGCAGATCATCATTGCCTTCTGGATTTGTATACAGCAGGTAGCAAAACTGTAAATTAACTCACGAGCCCTTGCCAGATGATGGAGAGGCAGCAGCAGTCTGCTGGACACACAGAGGCAGCTGACAACAAGCTGCTCCAACGGGGCTTAACAAGCAGATAAAAGTCACTGTTTCACAGTCCTGTGCACATGAGTGTTTTGTAGACTTATTATTCCTGCAGTCTCAGCTGTGGTCTTTTCTTCAGCATCTTGTGTGTTTCTTATTCCCTTCCTCAGACTTCACGCCGTTTTTGTTTCCTGACCCTGGGCTTAGCTTCCAGCCATGTTTCTACTGTCTGAATTGCTGCATATCTTGATTCCCTGATCTCAACCTACAGCCTCTGCCTTGAGCTCCAAACAGTGGCTTAATCCCAGCACCCAGCTATACCAGTCCAAGGCATTGCAGCAGTGCTTGTTCCCTAACTGGGACTTGTGGCTATACAAAGAATAGTAACTTACACCCATGGCAGGTGGATAGGGGTAACACATGCGTTAACCTTTCTGCTGCAGGGAGCATCAGATAATTGGGCTGTGTGTGCACAGCACAGGGGTGAAGTGGTGAAATTCCTTAGTGCAAATCTTCAAATTGGACTGAAGGATCAAAAAGGTCATAAGAGTTTTCAGAAATGATGATAGCTTTGTTGCTCAGCTTGTAGAATCTTTTGTATTATCATGCTTGGAGACAGACTGCAGCAGAAATAACAGAAAAAAAAAAAAAAGAAAGGAGATAAAGGCACCAGTGCAATGCCTTTGCAATACGGTCCAGACAGCAGCATGCTCTATGTCAACAAAACTGCTGTTGTGGAAATTGTAGCCCTCATTGGCATCAATGGTACATGTCCAGCTGACTGCCATTGACCCAGGGTTTAGTCACCAGCTCCATCTTTTGAAGTGATTTAAAAAGAGATCTGATCCACTTGACTTAATTTAGCAAGATATTTAGCATACTGTAAGGTATATCCCCAAACAATGTGCCACTCCAATCAATGTGCCACCCCAAGACCTCATGGGGACACAGGGCAAAGCTGGGCAGAGAGCCCTGTGCACAAGTTACAAAGTCTTCTCCCTCTTTCTGAGAGAACACACAGATGTTTGCAGATGTCCTCTCCTTGCATTTGAGGCACAAAAAAAACAGGCCAAAAGTGGGTTTGTTTGGAGCACAGAAAACTACCAGTGCTGCAATTTGGAAGGCTTTCAAAACCATTCTCCTCGCTGGAGGCAGATGCCACAAGCCACAGAGTTTAATAAAACAGTCCTGACCCAGGGTTTGCAGCACTAAACTGCACGCTTGAGGCCAGATTAGTAAAAACAGATGGGCAAAATATAAAGCTGCATAGACTAATTGGGCGCCCTGTTGGTGGATGCTTCCCGTAATCAGGGGAATTTTGAATGACATATGTTTATCTTTTCCTCCTCCTTGAGATACCATTTATTATACACAGTAATGAGGTACCTGGCCCTGTGATTGCTGGGCTGAAAATCCTTACTAAGATTTTCACAAGCTGTGTGCAAGCTTTTCTATTCTTAAAATATGGATGCTCTACCCCACTCCCTGGGGTTCAACAGAGGACCAGCTGTTTGGAAATCACCAGGATTAGAGTTACTAGCATTTGGGATACTTCTCTGCCTCCACGGAGAAAGGCACTTGGAGGTCATTTTTTTAGTCAGGAAGGAAAGGTAGAATGGGAAAAGGATGAGAGAATATGGAAATAATTTCAGGCATATCATAGACCTTCCGTATAGAATTGTGGTGGCTGTGAGTGGTGGGGTTATGGAGATTTCAGCTCTCAGTTTGGCAGTGAGCATCCAGCCCAGGGCCCCATGGATATTTGAGTGTTCCATCCCTGATCAAAGCAGCTGCAGCACTGAGACAGAGTCCCACAGAAAGCACTGGGAGCACTGAAGTTTTGAGGTGGGGATTTTTGGTCGTTTAGTGGTTCCCAGGCTTTCTGTCCATCTCTTCAATCAATGGACCCTATGATGGGCTTTTGCAAAATGTAGTTGTCATTTTGTCTGCCTCAATTTCTGACACTCGAAAGGGTATTTCTCTTTTCCAGTGGCAAAATCTCCACCTCACCTGATCGTCTGGTGGAGCTGAAAGTACATGGCAAGTGTGTATATGCCTCTGTCCAGTTCTTCTACCCTTAATCCCTTTACATATGTGTTCATTGCACCCGATGGACACAGGCTCATGCCATCTGTCCTGGGAAGTGTGTCACAGCCAGAGAAACGCAGGTGCAGATCTTCACCCATCCAATGATGCTGCTGGGATTGGAGGCACAGGACTTGAGAGAGGAGCTGGCTCCAGCCACAAATGCTACACAGAATGCTACTCTGGCTGAATTATTGGAGACAGACATTGAGTAATCATGTTCCTACCTGTATAAACTGGAATCAAAAGTGAGTTATTCAGTCAGTGGAAATAAATGGATTTTTCCAGCTGGTGTGGCTGACGTGTACTGTGTATATCACATTTATATATCTTCCTTCCACCAACCAGCTCCCTTTTCAATAATCAAGCTCTATAGCTATAGCAATTCTACTGACTGGAAAGAAATGTGTGTTCACAACATGCACCAAGAGATAAATCCTGATACAGCAACGGGAACACATTCCGCGCATTACATGTGCCAAAGAAGTAGGATTTATTCGGGTCATTTATGCTCCACTGGAGTGGAAAAAGGAAAAAAAATAGGCCTTTCTGTAATGAATTGAACCCTTTGAGTCCTGCAGAGAATAATCCCTATGCACTGGCTAACAGGGACTGCCATCCATCAAGGCAGCAACGGATGGCTTTGTAGGACAGGTCTATCCTGAACACACAACCACATTTACACAATACCTCCTTCAGGCCCTAGCTGGTGTCTCCCTACCTTGCTGCAGTCTCACACAAAACCAGGGCCAGCACTCTTCCCATGAGTTCTGGGTGCACAGGCCTACCTTCTGTAGTCTATCCCAACAGCAAAATCCCTCTTGCAGTTCCCTGCCCTTTCTGGACAGGTTGGTCTAAGTGGTGAATTCAGTATTGCACAAGTAATGGTTCATCCTGCAAAAATTCCCTGTGGCTCCAGTGTGACCATCCTCCATTTGGTTGTGCA
Organism: Meleagris gallopavo; assembly: GCF_905368555.1. NCBI lineage: Eukaryota > Metazoa > Chordata > Aves > Galliformes > Phasianidae > Meleagris > Meleagris gallopavo. Next base: position 179,922,818 of record NC_139404.1, read on the forward strand.
GCTGCAGAGTCAATAAGATCTTGTGATCTAAACAGGGAAAAGGCAGAGAGAGGGGAGTACAGCAGGCAGAGTTGCAGCTGAGACCAGGGTTGACATCAAAGGCACTGAGCCATCACCGTTCCCTTCTACAAAGGAACAGAGACTAAATTATAAAGTTCTGGGAGTTTCTGCTACCCCTCCTGTTTATCCCCATAGCTGTGAGTACCCTTCCTTGGTGCTGCAGAAATAGTTAGCACATTGCAGATTGTGCTACAACTGTACAGTAACCCTACATACATGTGCAGGCATGGGACTGGTATGTCACAGCTGTTCTAAACAAACAGTGCTTCTATCTATGCCCTGAGGCAGCAGCGTGTTTTGTTTCTCCGTAGCACTCACCATTTGTTGGCACTGATAAAGGAAAGTTGGAGAAGGATAGAGCAGAGAGGAAATGGTCACAGTCGTGTATTTGTGCTTTACCACCAAATAGAATAAATCCACTGGGACATTATGGGCTGTCAGTCCACAACAGGAGATGGAATAGCAAGCTCACCTCATCTCTGATGGGATAAGCGCCAAGGGTGCTTTTAACCTTAATTGGATCGTGACCCCCTCTCCCCCCACCCCGGGAAACAATGAATGAGGCCAAAAAAGCAACAAATGCTCATGCAATGCAAGAAATGCTGGTGGGATCTGTTATCATGGAATATTTATATAAATCCAACCATTTCTGTAGTGTTTGAAAATGAAAACTGAATATATTTTTCTAGGTTGCTCTCAGTGCAGTAATGTACATATAGATCCAGAAGGATGCAACCTTTCATCTTTCATTGTGGAGGTATTTCACACAAAGTGTAGATTTTTCCTCTTTTTGAGTAGAAAGCTGCAGACTTTCAGAACCATGCACTTTGAAGAACTTCAAGCTACACCAGAAGTCATTAGTTATGTATTTGTCATTTTAACTATCTACTCTACATCTGTATCAAAACAGGAGGGAGAAACAAGAACTATTGCACTGTGATTAAAACAGTACCCTCCTGGAAAGGTAGGGTCCCTTGGAGAGTGTCAGAAATTGTTCATAGAATCATAGAATCATTAAGGTTAGAAAAGATTTCTAAGATCATCTAATCTAGCAGTCCACCTACCATCAATATTACCCCTAAACCATGTCCCCAAGTCCCCATCTACATGTCTCTTGAAAACCTCCAGGGACAGAGATTTCACCACCTCCCTGTGCAGCCTGTTCCAGTGCCTGACCACTCTTTCTGAGAAGTTTTTCCTTATACTCAACCTGAACCTCCCCTCATGCAACTAAAAGGCCATTACCTCTCGTCTTGTCAGTGTTATCCCAGAGAAAAGGCCCCCACCTCTCCACAACCTCCTTTCAGGCAGTTGTAGAGAGTGATAAGGTCTCCCCAGGCATCCTCTTCTCCAGACTGAATGATTCCCAGTTGTGGGTTGCAGTTTGTACAGATCTCCACTCATGCTTAACCTTCCCTCCTATTGCCCCTAACAAGTATTAGTCCTAAAACTGTTTTCTAAAACAATTTGCTGTTAAGTTCCCACCAACTTGATGCTTCCTTTTTCAGACCTACATTTTACTGCCTCTGCCCATTTCCACACATATCTTACACTTTTCTTTAAAAATGACCACCTTTTCCTGTTAACTGATCTATGTCTGTGAGCTATTGACTATTGAAATAGTTCTGATACAAAAACCTACATAGATGTGACATCCCAATTTCTCCTGTCTGAAAATCTGCAAATTTTACCCCTAAGATCAATAGTAAGTTTACTGTGGCATGTTCTACTAAGTTTTGTTTGGGCTATTTTCTCCTTGCCTCCTAACGTTCCAGCTTTTTCTCATTCAGAAATGATGGGTTTTTGTGTGTAAACACAAAGAGTATGCTTGCTTAGGGCACTCCTCCCCTCTTCTTTAAATGAAAGACTAATGGGCTTTTAATTTCTGACAAGATATTTGAGAGGACAATAATGTCAAAGGTAAAGAGATTAACACAATACAATATACAGTTTTAAGGTGGGAAAGGCAGTGGTACAAGTTTTTCCCATAGACGTATACGTTGAACTTCAGCACAGGCTAAAATGAGAATGTTATCTATGCATATATATGCATTCTGTAATCATGATTTTAGAGACAATTATGGAAATAGTTTAGAAACCCAAGAGATTTGCGATGTATTCTCTTCTTTTCAAAGAGAAATGGAACTTAGCCTTAAAACAGAGAATGTAAAGCCACACAAAAGAAACTGAATCATGTTTTGTGTTGCGTGCAGTGCACATTTATCCCTACGACAGTAAACACATTACCCAAACCAATAAAGTCAGAACAGCTAAAGCAGATTTTCTGAATATCTGTGGGTGCCCTCATTGCTGAACTCAGTAGGAAAACAGAGCAGGAACCCGGAGCTGGGGAACAGCAGTGGCTGCAGCAAAGTCAGCAGAATCCAGTTGCACTGCTGGACTAGATGGCCAAAATAAGCACAAAAAATTGTCAGTGAAGCAGTTATTGATGTATTTTTCACAAAAGCCCTCCCAAAATATATTAAATCTTAGAAATATGTCACCAGTGAAGTAACTCCTCTGTTTCTCATACAATCCTGAACACAAAGTAATCCAGTTCTCTTCCCCAAGTCATTTCGTTGAATATGATGACCTAAGAACAAGGAAAGGCTGGGAGGAGATCTAAGGATTTCCATATACAGCTTGCATCTGGGTCTGTCTCCTACCCCACAGTTTGAGGTCTGCTCTTATCATGGGGTAACTGAGGAGCATCAGTGTCATCATACGGAGCACCAAAGGGAGTGATAAACCAGTGTTACTCATGCCTTTAGATTCCTCCAGCAGAAAAGCAAGCCTTTTCCAGGTGAATCTGATAACAGGATCAACAGTGAAACACTGTAGTTTCTCTTCCGACACATCCTCTATACATGTATTACCTAGACAAATTACCCCAGCAGCAGGAGACACACTCTTTATCGGGATAGCATATTCAGTATTCCTGATGCTTCACTGGGGGGAAAAGAGACAGATGTGATTGTTCTTGACAGAATATATTTTCATAACAATGAAATCTCAAGATCAGTCTCCTGTTCATTTCAGCAAAGGAAAAATTAGCATATCTCCAGATATTTTGGGCCAGTGGGGATGCCGTTATCTGAATCTGCAAGATCCATTTCTAGTTGTATTGTGTTACGATGACTCTGTCACTGCAGTGTGACAAAATGGCATGGTTTTTGGCCTAGACCAGTAGACAGGGATTAATCAAACTGTTATTCTTGTTCTTGTATACCGCGAGTGGAGGCTTTTAACTAACCAGCTGAGACACTTATAAGTATGGAATTTGTTGGCTTTTTTGCATATTCATTAAGGAGAAGAATTGTTCTCCCTTAACGGAACAGTCTGCAGATGAACAGAGACCCAAAACTTCCAGTGGAAGAATGTACATGGCCTGGTTACAAGTGAGACCAATCTCTGCCTTTGAAATGAGATTTTTAGTGCTCTGAGAATCTGGACTAGTCTATACGTAACTGGGAATTTTTCTTGCAAACAAAATTCCTGCAGAGTTCCAAGGGACAGCAGGAAACACTAGATTTTCTCCTGAAGCCATATAGAAATTAAGTAAAAGGAGAAGGATCAACTGTGCACTCATTTCAGCTTAAACATGGAAGACCATTACCTCTACACCTGGGAGAGAATACATCTGAGGGAGCCAAAAAAAACCCCTCTACAATCTCCAGGTTAAGACACTGAAATGGAAGAACACTATAAACTGCCGCTGAGAACTTGAAATTGAGTTTTGGGGCAAAAGAATGAGAGTATGAGAGTCCAGGTCTGATAGACAAAAAGTATGGTCAACTGAACTTGTTGCATGAGACACCTTCATCTTAATCAGCTGAGGTTCAGTCAGCACCAAGGCAAGGGCCAAACCATAATGAAGTACGTCTGACACATCCAATGGGCTGTGCCCTTAAGTGGGCATCTCTCTCCACAGCCTGAGTTGCTCCTGAGTGTTACTTCTTAGCTTGGGTGTGGTAACCTGCTTTGTAGAAAGTTCTGTGAGGTAAAAGACACTGCCATATCATTAAGTACAAAAAGGAGGCTTGAGATCCTCAGACAAATGGACTTTTTGTGGTCTTCCTGAAGTCTTGATGGTGAGTGCCCCTGTGGGGTCACCACCTTCCTACGATGAGGTGGGGATGGGATATTTTCAGAGATAGATGCTCTGGACCAAATTCTGCACCATAAGTAAAAAGCATTGAATTCAGAGATAGTTTACAACAACAACAAGCTTAGTGCGTTTATTCCCAATGATAGAATTGTTTGATGCTATTTCATAGTCATGGTCACCTGTGCACAGCCTGGGATCCCACTGGAGCACTGCCTGTGATCAGCTTTTTTGAAAGGCTGGAGAATACTATGAGTTAAGCTTCTTCAGGTAGGTAGGTGAAGACAAGATCTGAGTAACCAGTACCTTTCCTGAGGACACTAGGTGATCATTGCTGGGTGTGTGGTAAGAATTTACCGCCCTGCCCTCTGCCTGAAGAACCCAGAGCAGATGCAGATTTGTTACAGGAGCGCTCAGTCTTTCCTTGAAATGTGAGCTGAGTTGGGATATGTGTCCAAAGGTGGGACACAAAGGTCCATACTCCAGCTGCATCTAACCTTCCCTTGTGAGCATCCCAAGGCAAAGCAGGCTGGCTAGAAGAGCAGGTGGTATTTACATCTCCCATTTGATTCGTCAGATTACGTCAAAGGAGCATGGGACTCCCCATTATATCTGCCAAAGGCAAGATCTCTCAATCAACTTGGCTGCCCCTTGCTTTCCTCTTGATCATGGAAACAGATCATAGAATCATAGAATTTTTAAGGTTGGAAAAGACATCTAAGATCATCTAGTCCAACTGTCAGCCCACCCCCATCATGCCCACTGACCACATCCCTCACTGCCACATCTCAATGGTTCCTGAACACCTCCAGGGATGGTGACCGCACCACCTCCCTGGGCAGCCCATGTCAGTTCCTCATCACTCTGAGAAGAAACTCTTCCTACTATCCAACCTGAACCTCCCCTGGTGTAACTTGAGGCCATTCCCTCTCTCCAGTCCTATCAGATCCCTTATCTACACCTGTGATTTATCCTGGCCTGCAAGAGATGTGCACTAAGTCCTTGTGAAACAAGACATTCCCCAATGGAGATGTGATAATATAAAGTTATGTATTCAGAGCAAGAACTCCCTAAATTAGAAGGCCTCCTTTTTCTTTAGCCTGTTGACACCAGGATCCAACTCACAGAAACTCCATGCTCTCGGGCTTGGAAATGCTTGGCATCGCCACTGGCCCATTTTGTGCAGTGGTTACTATGTGCATTACTGCATGAAGTAAAACCTAAAGGAAGAGAAAATTTATATGAGTTTTCAGACCACTAAAAGGCAGTTTCAAGTAATCGGATTATCAGCCCAGTTGAGTTGTACACTTGGCTTCTGTGATTTATTGCTGGCTTCAACAGCTGTGGCTCTTCTTAGGATCAGCTTCCTGTGAGCTGGGGAAGCAAAATATGTTCTTAAGGCACTTTGCATTCCTAATGGGCATTGAAGTAATCCTAGACCTTGTTACATTTCCATTTTTAACTGAATTAGTGAGCCTGTTAATATGTGCAGCAATTAGGCTTTTCCTTGCAAATAGAGACGGTTCCAGGAGAAATCTTTTTAAAATATATCTACCCACATCACTATCAGGAAACCATTTTCTCTACATTAATTGCAAGTGCATTTTAATTCCAGTTTGAACAAATCCACAACCCTTGAAGGACAGTACCTCCGGGAAAAAGCATCCATAAAAAATGTTTGGACCATTGTAGAGTACTGACAGGGAATAAAATTCTGCTGAAATCCTGGAGAGTTTATGCCTGTTCTTGCAAGGATTTTTATAGGATATTTATGTCTACCTGGAATTGTCATTTTTAGGGCTATCTTTAAAAATATTCCATAGCAACCTAGGAATTTCAGTTTATCTATTCTGTTTTCATTTTAAAGAGAAACTATGTCTCTTTGTATTTCTAGCATTTACAGAAAATCTGATTTTATACACAGAAAGCATTGCTAAATTCACTGATTAGGTACTGATCATTTTATTTGTACCAGCGGAAGATAAAAAACTTCTTTCTGCATTCTGTGTTGTACATCAATTCTGGAGAATTTACTTATACAGTTAAGTGAGGTGAGATGTTGATGTGACTGCTGCAATTCACATAATCGAGATTTCTTCATTGCTGTATTGCAGGGAGTCACAGGACATAGGAATCTCTGATGCTTGGTCAGTCAGCTGCATAGGGAAGTTAAGGTTTTATAGATTTCTATAATACGTTGATCTATCTTCCTTTTCTAATAGCTATCTAACAGATTACTCTTAATGAGCCTTGTAAGACAGTACCAAATGAATACGTCACTTTGAGCAGCACCCAAACTACAATGGATAAGAAAATCCAAATAAAACCACAAAAAAAGGGATCTTCCCAGCCTGAATGGATGCAGTCTGGCTCTGCTCCTATAGGAGAAGAGAAAAGCCTGTCTAAGCTGACCTGGGTTCTGTTTCTGCCAGTGAGAGATAAGATTAGATGAAGCCAAGAGAATAAGCACACCACTTGCTTATTAAAATTCCCTTTTCTTCAACATGCTGTTTCAAATGCTGAAGAAATAAAAGGATATTTGTTTGGAAAAGTAGTCCCCAAAGTGGAAATAGATGTGCCGAAGCCCCAGGAAGACCCCCCAGATGAGAAGCTGATACCAAAAAAGAAAGTTCTGTGTCTGAGGAAGTCACAGCAGCAATTTTGTTCTTCCTCTCTTGTACTTTGTTTAGAGAAAAGCTAAAGGTGTTCTGGTGGCAAAGTTAACTCAGATGGCCTGTAGAGGTATGGAGAGAAGAAGTGAAATTCTGAGACTGGTCAGCATTTCATGGTCAAAACCTGGGTTGAGATTGTTCAGATATGGAGATGAAAGAGTCTTCAGCACCTTGATATATCTACCAACAGGTACACATAATATTATTTTTCTTACCTACTCAAAGAGATAATCTCTGATGTTTTTGATAAAATTTCTGTAAATTTACTGTCTTGGAGTTCTCTGTCTCTCTGACAAATCTGAATGAAATTATGTACTTTCCAAAACTGATACTCCAAAATGAGACAGAAAATGGACAAACGACCTCAGTAAATCACAGAATCATGGAATATCTGAGCTGGGAAAGGACCTCAGGGTCCCTCAGGACCAAGTCCTGCTCCAGCAGGGACAGCCAGTACAGGGTGCCCAGGGCCACATCCAGGCAGCTTTGGGAGATTTCCCAGGAGGAGACCCCACAGCCTCTGCCAACCTGTGCCAGTTCTCCATCACCTGAACAATAAAAATTGTGTTTCCTGAAAACCTGAGAAAACACAGGTGTTTCCACACCATCATAATGCAGCTGCCATTTGAAGACGTGGAAGTGTGTGCCCTCACAGTGGAGAGATGGTGGCTCTGTGCCTGTGGTGTAGCATAACAAGGTATGATTGTGTCTTTGCAGAATCCAATGTTAAAATTTTTCCCAGAGAAGCAAAATGAATGGGATTTTTCACATACTGAGCTTTATAGGCTTATCTGCTCCTTCCCAAAACCTGCCTGAGATCCCTGGGTCCAAATGGTGCTCTCTTTCACCCCATAGCCTGGTCCTACACTGAAACAACTGCCTGACCTTCTATGTGAATAGACTATGGGATCAGCCCAAGCAATATGCCTCTTAACGGATGGCTACAAACCCAGATCAAAATATCTACACCCACCCAGAATATGCCCAGCATCAGCTATGTGGGGCACACAGATGTGGGGCAATGGTTGCTGCACTGCAGCTTCCTAGAGCACTGAGATGTGCAATGTGATTCCCTTCAGGAGACCTTGTTATGGCTGAAAAGGTTTCTGAAGTTATTTGTGAGCCATCCATCCTTTGGTCTGTTTGCATGGGAGACACACTGCTGCTTTGAAAGGAGTCTGAATGAGCTTTATTTATTCATACGATCTCTAAGAGAATCTCTAGGTAGCTTCTGCACCGAGCAAACAGGGACTTGCCCTGTCACAGAGTCAATATCAAAACGCAGGTCCAAAAACTGCACAACTGCAGTAACCTTAATGGAGCCTTGTTGGCTTTGATGGAACAAGTGGACATGACGTTAGATGCTGAGGATTTCCTTGTCATCTCCATCGTAGCGTCACGTTGGGATGCTTGCTGAGCTACAGAAATCTGTCACAGACAATCTGCTCGGGATGTCAAAGAAGCTGGAGCTGAAGCCTTGATATATGAATCGTCTATGCTGATAACTCTCTGCTGAGCTTTGATGAATGCATAAAGGATTGGCAGATGAGTGGAGTTTTTGATTAACTGTGCCAGTCTATGCACACTCAAGCTTCAGTGAGATTGTATATTGTCAGTTTGCTGTCTCCTGTGTGCTGAATTCTCATTTAAGCTTTTGTATTTAACTGGAAATTCTGATTTCTCTTTCACGATGCAGTTTAAAATGAAGTTCAAATCTGACATAATTTAGAGCATTATAAATACTGTGTAATATTTTCTGTCTCTCTGAGTAGCTTTGAGATGGAATTACCTTTAATGTTTATAACTTCTTGTACTCACATTTGCATTAATGCATTTTCCTTAACAAGATAAAAATATTTCTCTGCCAAGCGCACCAGTTTGGAGCCGTGCTCATGAATATTTCTGTCCCAGGTATCAAATTCCTCCATTCTGCAAAAAGAAGTTAACTTCTGATGCCTTAAAGGGCAACTTGAGTATAATTGAATCATCCAGACACAGATGAGGACATAACAATCTCTAGGAAGATCAGCGTGTAGATCACTGCATGCAAAGATGAATAGATACAACCTGAGCAAGGCAAACAAATATAAAGCAAATTCTGTATTCCCAAACCCACATGAGAAGAGAAACAGTGCATCCCATTCTTGTTGTAACAGTGCTGTTTGTTGGAGCAGTGCCCAAGCAGCCATTAATTTAATTGTGGACAAGCTTAACAGGTTATCCAATTCCTGCTCTGCTCTGCCTGCACATAAATTAAAGCGAGGTCGTGCAAATGAGGACAGACTCTAACAGAAAAGTCAACATAAGAAGACACAAATTTGGCTCCACGGGGAAGCTGTGCTTGCTGAATTTTTTGCTGTCATGCTATGGGTTGCAGTTTTGTTTTCCTAAATACTCAACCTGTTCTTACAGCCTTTGCTTTTCATGGCGTTTTCAGTGGGTCAGGTTCTATGCTGGTGAGAACCAGCCTGGTGGTGTTTAGCTGACTCGTATTAGCTCAGGTATGGCTCAATGCACTGTACTGAAACTCCTCAGAACCGAGGTCTGATCCCATTTTTGTGGCCTAATTGCACTGCCTGTGACAGCTAACCCAACTTACAGTCACACAGGTGAGGCGGTACCCTTTCTACCCACAGCTTTTTACCTCCCTGTGCTTGACTTAATGCATCCTTGTAACTGCAGGGATGTATTGATCTGACTCAGATATGAACAGGTTTGATCTGCATTGTTCTTAAGTACATTCCCCCCAGCTGCCATACATTTTCTCCAGTATAACAGTGACACAGATTTCACCCAGCACTACGTGTTATTTAATAATTATGGTAATTTATTGCTTCACTGCAGTATCTTGAGACTTCTCTGTCCATTGGTATTAGAAAGTTTTTTATTGGTAGGAATGCCATCTCCTTCGCTTATCCTTTGTGTATAGGAAATCTCTAATCTGTTATTTTAGTTCAGTTAAGCAGAGCATAAAATCAAACTAAATACAACATAAACCGTCACAACAGGGCAATTTGTTAAGGCAAGTCATCTTCACAGAAGGGTGGTCCTGGAAAAGGAGGGACAAGGGGAACAGTGTGCACTGGGTTTTGCCTGCCGTGTTCTGCACTGGTCCCTGCACATGTTTCAGAGAAGATTCAGCCTGGTTTTATTCCCTCTCATTGTGCACAGCAGTGGCAGCACTTATTGCTTGCACCCTCTCCTGTACCATTTACTATTCCTAAGCCATGCAGGACTCCAATCAAAATTTATGGTCCAGAAGTGTTATTGGGGTTTTGCTGGTGTGGTTATTCAGCCTGATGTATTTACAATGCTTAAATGCAGGTGTTTATTGCTTCTGTGTATCCCTTAAGCTCTCCTTTCTGAGGAAGCCCCCAAGAGGTCTTTAGGAAGAATTGGTCATGACTGAGAGTTTTTGAAAACAGTTTCCACCATTCCCTTATGGGGACAGTGCTTGCAGATATTTCTAGTAGAAGACCCCCCTGTGCCCAGCAGAGCCAGGAGAAACCAATGAGCCATGGCTGAAATCTTTCTTTTATTGCAGCGGGGATCCCCCAGGTTTGGGGGGATTTGTTCAAGAAAATACATTCCAAAACAATTCATTTTTCCTACATCGGGATTAAACAGACATTAAAAGGTCTGCCTCTCCCAAACCAAACTGCAAAATGCATGATTCATTTGCTCTTAACAGCCAGCGTGGCTTTACCAAAGTGTACTAACAATTAAACTGAGCCAAGAGAGTGAAAACAAGGAGAAAGAGGAAAAATCTCCCACACTCTGAGTTAACAAAGGCTGTGCTTCAGTACTTTTGAGCATAGCCTTGCATTTCCAACAAACTTCAGTGGTGGTTAAGGTGCTTTCCATTATGGCAGAGTGTATTTCAGGGCCCAGACACCCACGTTTGTGGAGCCTGAGCTCTGGGTACAGCTGTCTTCAGCTGTTGATCATCCGGTCCTACTTTAATCATTTTAAGCTATACTTTCATCTTGAAACTTCATCCCTTGTTAGAGAGTTTTAAATAACTTGGGTATTTGTCTACTTAAAGTCTCTCTGCAATTTTTGTGTGACATTATGTGTGACAATATTCTACATATTTATTTAATAAAGTATAAACATTAGAAGGCTACAATTTCCTCATTTCTTAGTGCTTTGGTTACTTGGCTCAACACACCTCTAAGGTGAAAACTCACTCCCTTTGAGCAGCAGTCCTTTCAAAAGTGTCTTGGTTGAAATAGTAAATGTCTTTGATCACCATAGATCTGACTCACTGTATATAAATTATTGCTCCAAGAGTAAGGTGCCAAGACATCATGGCTGGTCCTTCAGTATTTACTGAAAGCAATTGGAGAGAAAGGAGGCATCTCTTCAGATTGTAGAGAGACCTCTCACTGAAGACTTCATGAAGGAATATATTTATAAATTCATGAGATGGTTCATTCCACTTGCTTTACATTCTAGTTTTATCACTGAATGAAAGAACTGATGAAGGGGTGGGAGTATTTGGTTGGAAAGAAATCTAACTCTCTGTCCATGTCTAATTTTTAAACTACAGGTATATGAAATGAGACAATCAAAAAAAGACAATATTTTTCTATTCTGTTTCTTGAGAAACTCTTACAAGTGTTTTCTTGGAAACTGGTTGCTCACTGTACCACGTCTGCGGCTCTGCTTGGGTGGCTCAGGGAGCACTGCTGAAGGCCTGGGCTGTGGTTTGCAGCATCGTTCCCTGAACTTCAGGTTGTAGGAGATCACAGGCACCTTAGTAACTGAATTTAAAATTTGAATGGACTTCTTGTCTGCCTAGAAATATACTTTTTTTTCATTTTTTCTTCCAGCACACAGAACAAGCACAACATGTTGTAGGAGCAGTATATTATGGGAAACATAACATTAACAAATACTGTATGCAAACTCCTATCATAAGCCTATTTTACTTTATGATACTACTCATGCTAGTCTAGTCTGGGCAAAGAGTTTCAAATACCACCTGCTTTGGAATCACACAGACATTCTTTCCAGAATGAATATAAAATGTTCTGCATGAAGGGTTACGCTACATACACCGAAAGTGCCCAGACTCTGAAGCTTAAACAGCAGCAATGCGTCCCTAAAGTCCACCAAAAATGTATTTCTGCACCTTGGGTAAAACTGAGTCTTTATTTACAAAGCAAATCAATTCTCCTGACATAAGATTTTATCATTATCTGCTTGAAGACCCTGCATTTTTTGATGCTTCACTCACTCTTTTTTGGTACTGAGTTTATAAAACTTTGCATAGAATTTCAAATATGAAGAAATACATTTAGACTTCAAAATGGAAAATTCCTCACGACTGAGGAATAAAACACTTAATATTGCAGCAGTGTTAGTAGGACTCTCTAAAGCATATTTTTTTTCTTTTTTGTTCTTTTACTTAGGACTAGTTTCAGTATACTTTCCTTCTCAGGAGCAGCCTCGGTTCTAATGAGCTGTCATTATCAAATGCAGAAAAAAATCATCATGAATTTCTTAACTGGCCCCATGAAAATATACCCAAACCAATGATTTCTGCTGTTCAACACAGCCACAGCCCCATTACACAGAGCTGCTTAATGTTAAATTAATTCTATGAGGCATTTGGTCAACTTGTGTGAAGCAGCACAGTCTCCCTGAAGGCAGAGAGAGATGTTGATTCACACTTGCTGACAGTGTCCATGTAAACTGTTCTCAGTTTTTCCATGACCTTTTACTAGGCCGACGCCTTCTGATGGTTAATGTGACTGATGTTCCCCTAGACATGTTTTCATATTGGATGATGGCAAAAAAATGATTTCTGTGATATGAGGTTTACTGTAAAATCCCCCATGGATTAAGCAGTGCCCAGAATAGGACAGGTCAAAGAACCACCTCAAAGTCTTCCATCTCCAGCAACAACCAGCCGCAGATTCTTTGAGATGAGAGCAAAGATGGTTCTTCAAAAGAGATATCTTTTCCCTCTTGGACCTCCACAACAACTGCTACATGTTCTTCCTATGCTTTGGAAATGCCTGCTGTGATGTTAAAAAATTATGATATACTACACTAAGAAAGCAGAAAATGTAAGCAGAAAACTACATCCCTCAGTTGTCTTTATTCCCTGCTACTCTTCTGCTGTTCTGTTCAAAGTTTGGGGCATGGCAGCAGTAGGAGAAGTTGTCTGTCTGCTCTGGGAGGAGGATCCACTGGAAAGTGGAAAGTATCCTCTGCCTGGAAGTAACCAAACATTTATAGCTGCTGGACCTTTTGGAGAACAAGACCAGACAGCAGATAGGGGGCAAGAAACCGGCAACACCACCACCAACAGGGCAGCCCCTATAAAGTGCCAAGAGAGAAGCCCAGCCCTCCAGTTTTGAAAGAAAGATAATTCTCTTGAGGTGCCTGTGCTATCTCAAAATAATGAAGAATTTTAAGTTTCTTTTATTCTGAGTATTGTTGCAGAAAAATTATGGATGATTTCACCTACCTTTGAATCAGTTCCGTCTATAGGTGGAAAGGAAACATGATCTACTTAAAAATGGCTTTAAAATGAATGGAAAGGTATTTTTAAGAAAAATATAAAGCCAACATTGCTTTAAATTAAAATTGAAAACAAAAACAAAAACAACTCACCAGCAATTAAAAATAACACCATATCCATATTGACATAACAGAACTTGGCTAACTTCTTTAATCTGCTGAAAGATGATGGGCAACTGCTAATGATACCTGACTTGCCAATTGAGTGAGGGAGTGTGGGAATAGTGCTGTTCAACAGGGTGTGAAACTTGTATGGAAGCAATTTCCTTGAGAATAAGGGTATCAAATTAAATTAAAATATGAAACGGAGGTATCTAGAATATTGTGTCCACCTGATCTTTAAAAAAGGAAAATAATGTCTCAGAACTTTGCAAAATGAGTTGGAGATGATGAGAAGGAAAATAAAAACTTTCATCTATCAAGAGACTTTGAGAAGACTGCTGTTATTTAGGAAATTATTGAGAAAGGAGATCACAGACAGATAAACTAAGGAATATAGAAAGAAAAATACTTGTATTTTCACAATTATAAGCCCACAATTTCAGAAAACTCAAAGAAGATTTATACAAACAAATGCACAACACAGGAGTATTCAGGGACATAGTAGTTAAGAGAAAGAGCCTTGAAAAGGGAATTGAAATCCGCTCTACTGAAAAGCCTAAGCCAACTTCTAATTAATTAGCAAAGAGAAGGAAACTTAGATTTACTGTATAACTTTTGCCTAGTTCTGGGTAAATTACACAATTTGTTCTGTAATATTTGATATTGGCTGCTGGCCAGTAGTGGCAGCATATTGGATTACTTGGAACATAGTCCTGATGTAAAACCCTCCATTCCAGGTCTGATTGGTGCTTCCTTATTTTCACTCGCCTACAATTACAGAATCCTTAGAGTTAGAAAGGACTTTTGAAAGACCGTCTAGTCCAACTCCCCTGCAATGAACAGGGATGTTCACAGCTCCACCGGGTTGCTCAGAGCCTGGTTCAGCCTGGCCTTGAATGTCTCCAGAAATGGAGCATTCACCACATCTCTGGGCAACCGGTGCCAGTCTCTCACCACCCTCACTGTAAAACACTTTTTCTTCATATGCAACGTAAATCCGCCTCTTAGTTTGAAACCATTTATCCTTCTTCGCATAATTCTACTGCACGAGTGTTTTCTGTATTGGAAGGCACCAAATACTTGTAAAGTTGATATTTTTACACAGCAGATTAAATTCCGGTCTTCAGGGCATCAGGCGCAGTGCGAGTGGCTGCCTGAGTTTTCAGATTGTTATTGCATTGGGTTCAATCCTCTACCATTCCTCAACAAGCACAGCAGGTCCTTATTCAGGATTCTGCAACTATTTCATTTTTTCACTTCATTTTTAGACTTTTGTTTTTTAATCCATTTCTGCTTTACAGACATTTTTTTCATTGCTTTGTTAATTATAATTTTTCACTTGCTTTTTTGAAGGATGCATCAGCTTTCTTATGCTACATTGTGGGTTTGTTTCCACTTTTACCAATTTGGATGTTTTCAATTCTATTCAATGGAACAGAATGAATTCAATGAATAGTAGAATAAAATGCATTTCAAATATCTATCTTAAGCTATCTAAAAATGAGCTTTACTGGAATTAATTACATTGTCATCACAAATACATGACAGGGTAATTCTGACTTGCCTGTGGCACTACAAATTTCACATCTCATCAGTTCACTTCCATAAGCAGCTTTGCACTAGGAAGTGTTCAGCCTAAAACCTTCAGGTCTGTTTCTTGTTGCCTCAGGATTCATGCAGAAGTTCAGTTGGGGTACTTTTATTCACATTAATTCTAGTCATTATGTTGCTTCTGCTCCAGTGATCCCATAGAAGCAGGTGTGATCCAGGCTATTGTTTTGTATGAACTACATCACAACTGCCATGACAGAAGATCCTTCATTCTCTCCCAACAAATGTTATGGGTAAGTTTTCCCTCATTTTAACTTACGTTAATGGCCAACAAGTAAAAGACAACTTGGTGAAATGAAGGAATGGACAAATGCATGGATCTCCCTTCTTACCATTAACATGTTTTTGCACTATTATTTGACAAAACAGCAGCATCTGCAACATAAAAATTGGATATTAATTATTCAGTGACCAAAAGAGAGGCACTAAGGGTACATAAGTTAAAATAAAACCCATCCTTGGGGACAGTGTGACTGAACAAAGCAAAAACAGAAAAATTAACATAGACTTCTCCTCGAATAAGTATGCCATTGCCTGAAGAGAGACAATTAATATTCTGGCCCAGGATTCCTGTTTTAGTAAAGATCAAGAAAGAAACTTGATTCCCAGCTGGTGTAAAATGTCACACCACCCTTCATCCCTCTGTCACTTACCACCTCTATGTTCTATAGTTTAGCTCTTTTTTCCCGACATCTTCCACATTTTGCAAATCCTATGCGCTATAGAATGATTTTCTTGACTCTATCAAAGAAACTTAAAGCTATTTTTTAAAAGTTAGCCAACTATTTGTCTAAAATCTATGCTGACATTTCTTAATTTTAAAATAGTTGAGTACCTAATATAAATGTGACATGGTTTCAATACATTTTACAAACACAAAATTACAGCTTTATAAAGGACTGTTAAAGAAAGTGAACCTTTCATTCCTCTTGAACCACAGCCCACTTAAATGATGGGTTAGATATGACTTTGAGTAGTCGGGCAACTTGTAATAGTACATAAGCATTTGGTACATAAGTTCCTTGAGCTCTTTCAGATGTCTTGGATGAGGACAATCTGGACTTAACAACTCATTATTTACTACTCATTTTCTCAGTGTCTTCTAAAATTTCTTATCTGGACAGATGAATTTCAAGGAATCACAGGGTGAGGTTGGAAGGGACCCCTGAGTCCTGCTCCACTGGTCTCCCTCAGTCTTTTCTTCTCCAAGTGGAGCAGTCCCACCTCTCTCAGCCTCTCCTCACAGGGGAGGTGCTTGAGTTCCCTCATCATCTCAGTGACTCTCTTGTTGGATTCTTTTCCGTATGGCCATGTCTATCAAACATTTGAGATATATGCTAAATAACTCAAAAATACAAAATCAGTATTGGAATCTCTCTCAGATTTCTGGAACTAATACTGAGGTAAAGATTTTAGATTCATATTGTGTTCTTCTCTCCAGTATTCCTTTTACACCTCAGTTCCCCAATAGCACAGCATTCTCCTTGGCAAACATTCTGCTTCAGATGTGTTCAGAACATTTATTTTTTATGCCATAAGTGAACAGTTTCTCTGAATTGCTTTTGGCCTGCCCTGTTATGGTTTTACATTTCACTCATCCATTTATTCTGTGAACTGCTTTGTTTCCCATTGATTTAACCCTGAACTTGTTGATAGCCTATGAAGCAGCAGTAAAACTGAAGGACTTGTAGGTCATTTGTGTATGGAGGTGGAAAGAGCAGAGCAACATTACTTTCTGTGATGTATATACTTTGCTTGGAATCATGAACATGTAGCTACCCCACTTCTCTTTTCTTCAGAGATAGAAGCACAGTATAACTCAGGGTGGAAGGCATCCTGACAAGTCCCCAAGTGCAGGACCAGCTCTGAAATCAGACTAGGTTGCTCAGTTTTTTATCCAGTCAAGTTTTCAAGGTTTGAGGGTGGTGACTGCACAGATTCTCTGGGCAAACTGTCACTGCCTGACGTCATGAAAATACTTTTCCCTATTCAGTCATAACAACCCCTGTGCTCCTGCCATGGGCTACTGAGTGGGCTCTTGCTGCACCTTGTAAAAAACTGCCTTGTAACAACAAGAAGCTGCTGGTAAATCCCTCCCCACAGAGCTCCCTTTTCTCCAGGCTGAGCCATCCCAGTTGTTTACGCATCTTGGTGGCCTCCAGTGAACTGACTCAAGTTTTTAATGTCTTTCATGTACCGGAGGACTCAGAATTGTCCAGTCTTAGGCTAAGCACAGCTGTGTACCCTCTGCAAACTGCTGGCTTCTACCAATCTCTTAACAGCTAACCACAACTTTTCATGTCTCATTTTCATGTGCTCATTTTCTCCCACTGCAATGTCTTTGTATCCCATAATCTTAGACAAAAATGGCCATTGGATCTATGTCTGAATTAGGGTTGCTAGGAGTGTGCACTTGTTACTATATTCACATTATCATTCCTTAGTAGTGAAAAATACCCTTGCATGCAGATTTTTACAGAAATGAGCAAGGATGAGAGGTGATGGCTTCAAGTTGCATCAGGGGAGGTTCAGGTTGGATAGTAGGAAAAATTTCTTCTTGGAAAGAGAGATGAGGCACTGGCAAAGAGTGCCTAGGGAGGTGGTGAAGTCACCATCCCCGGAGGTGTTCAAGAAGCATGGAGATGTGGCACTGGAAGACATGATCAGTGGGCATGGTGGGGATGGGGTGACATTTGGACTAGATGATCTTAAAGGTTTTTTTTCCAGCCTTAATGATTCTATGATACTAAGGAACTTGGACGGGGGGGTTGTCATATGATGTAGCTTAGTGGGTAAGTATGTGCAACCCACATGATGTGAATGGGAGTGGGGACTGTAATATCCCATTTGCAGATGATAAAAATAAAATTCCAAAAGCTCTAATGAAGCAGTCAAAACAGGATGTTAGCTATTCACTAATATCCCTGTAATGCTTTGAGAAGTGGCCATGTCTCAGTATTTCATGCTTTTGTTTAAATCAAATTAAAAAATTCAATCATGGGTACTTACTTTTTAAGTGTGACTACCAAAAGTACTATGGAAATATCTTCCATAGGCAATACTATCAATGTATTTGTGCTTCCCCTTTATTATGAAGGGCACAAAAACAATTATCACATTTATACACACACACACAAACTTCTTCCTGATGTTTAATTTTCAAGGGACCCTAACAGAAAAAAACACAACCAACAGCTAACTGGAATTATCTCTGAGGGAAGATGTTTCTTTAGTGCAAATATCCTTTTCACTGAGAACAAATTATGGCATTTAACCTCAGATGCCAAAAGGAAAAGTGTTATTTCTCTTCTTTTGCAGAACCTAGGGAGATTGCTGCTTCAGGAAGACCAGTGAAGTAACTTCCAGAAAAAGGGCTTGTAGTAAACTCCCATATCCTCCATAAAGAGGAGAGAGAAAAAATTGTAAGCAAGAAGAGAAAAGAAGAGATGGTCTTGTACCGCAACACAATTGTTCAGTGTTTTCATTTAAATTTCACTGAAAAGATAATAGATCACAGCAGTCTTCATGACAGGAGTGACTTTCACTCTCTCATGTGCATCCCTCTGCATCCCACCCTCCCTGTCTTTTGAGAAGATTATTTCCCAACTTCCCAGTGCCTAACATATTTCCTTTTAATAAAAGAAACTCAACTACAAACATTGTTTTCTTGGAAATACTTTTAAAATGCTGAGAATTGAGCAAATATAGTCTGGCTTTCGAGTTCCAGTTTTCTGGCTTCTTCTTTGTCTTCTTATGATTTGCAGAATTTTATTTTTTGCAGATGCTAATTTTTAGTGAGTTACAAAAGTTGCACTTATAAAAAAAGTGCTGCCTTCCCAGTATCAGTGAACTATTTGCCGAATGTCTTTATTTTGTTGAAAATGTGCTGGATTTCAAGCATCCTTTTAAATTCAAGTTCATTAAGATTTCTTATTTTTAATATGCTGCTTTGCTACAAAAATCACAAGGAAAATATTTCAAAGCCAACGGAGTATACATAGAGTGGAGAAGATGAGAAGAGCCTGGCTCCATCTGTTAGACTTCTCTCAGCAGAAGCCCCCCGGGCCTTCCCAGCTCTTGCAGCCTCTCCTCATGTCAGACTCTCTTGTTTCTTATTGTGTTTGTGACCTTTCTCTGGACTCTCTCCGGTATGACCACATCTCCCTGGTTCTGGGCAGCCCAGCACTGGGCAAAGCACTCCAGGTGAGTCTCCCCAGGGCGCATCAGAGGAGGATAACCTCCCCTTCCCTTGGCCTGCAGGCAGTGCTCTGCATCAAGGAGACAAAGAGGCTGCTGGTCTTTTATGCTACAAAGATACACATCTTCTCACCGTTCCTTCTTGCAACGTGGATACTGAAGTCCTACAGCAATACTATACAGAGTGGTCAGTCAGTGCCGTATGTATTTCCACAATCAAGGCATCCCTCGGCAATGAGAAATTCATCTGCTGAATCTCTTTTTTTTACTAGTACAAAGAACTACATCACTACTAACTATAAGCATTTTCTAAGACACAGCCACTTATTCTGCAGTGCTGATAAGAAATCTTCCTTCGGAACAGACTGTTGATGCAATGCTATATATCCTATAAATTACCTTTTCCTTCCAACCCCCCCCACCTTTTTCCGACCATCTCTCATGAGGGTCTATGCCACAGTACCATCTAGTGGCAGGCACTGACGACGACCATACCCATCACAAAAAAAGAGCTCTAAACCGCTGTCATCTCTTAGCAGTTTCAGTAGGGAGATAATATGAAGCTCCCTTTTCAGCTTGGAAATAATATCGTATAGGATAGCAAGAGAGTAAGTCACCTTGTCAGTGACTGAGTTAGACAGCTCTGGTGATCAAATTACCTCTCAGGTACACTTTATAAGCACAATTACTAATTACTTTCCCCAAAGACGATCTATTAAGATAGTTGCTTGCTACTCTGAAAAGATGACAGAAAATAAATGAATCTAACACTGGGAAAAGACACAAGGAACATGGCTAAGATGTGTTTTACAGGACAACTTGCCTTCTTCTGAGATGCAAAGCAAGAAATACTTCCAACATGTTCTTGTTTAGAAATAGCTCTCAGAGGATATGTATCTGATACTCATCATAGGCACCCAGTTACTTCCATTTAGGTAACTTCCAGATCACCAGACTGGAATAAATGCTAGACAATATCTTTACACCATACTCAATTTATATATGCTCTCTTTATCTATATATTGAACATGAACACGGTAATGAGATGGTTTGATATCCAAAAGTATAGCAGCAATGTATATAACATGACTTAACATCCAAATTTCTTGCACTGACTAGTCTCTTCAAATAGCATCTTCATACTACAGTGCCAGTCTAGAATCAGACTGTGTGAAACTTTCATGGATATAGCAATTATTTTGTATTATCAAGTAAATTAAATTAAAAAGGAAGAAGCATTTAAATGGTAGATAAACCCTTATGTAAGAACTGTTTCTCAGGCACACTGCAGTCAAAATCAACAGTAGCTAATGTGGGTGGTTATTTAAGCAGTCTCCTCCTTGGTGACCTCCCAAAGGCACCTGATCATGGATCTGGGCACTCTGCTCCAGGTTTCCCTGATGGAGCAGCAGTTGGGCCAGAGGGATGCAGAGGTCCCTTCCAACCACAACTATTCCATGATCCTGTGGTTGTTATGAAGCTGCTTAAATAAGTAACACCAATTTCATTCCTCCATTTACTGAAACACATTAGTAAAAAGGCTTTCTATATCAAACCTGCTGCAAGTGGAAGAAAACAATGGTTCTGTTGCTTCCTAGACATCTTACGTAAAGATTATGAGAACTGGAAATAAGAAACTGAGATTTTTCAAGAGAATTGTTCCTTGAAGCACATCAGCTGAGTTCTCCTATGTGCAGTTTTGGTGGCCAAAATGAAATGACAGCAGAGGAAGGGGTGCGGAGTGATGCAGCCTCATGCATGGTATCCATGAGCTGAGGTGAAGGAGGTTAGCCTCTCAAGTGTCAGTTTCCAAGAATGTCATTTACATGTGAAGACCTCAAGCAGAGTCACAACATTGTGTCCCTCGGAGGAGAATGCAGCTGAAGGACTCACAGAGTTATTTTCTCAGCTGTGACTCAGGCTTTGTCTTCAGAGTCTTCCACACTTAGTTTCTCATTCATAGTGGTTGTTTCCAAAAGATTAAAAATATAGAAAGTGATAAGGATTAAAAATAAAAATGGAAAGCTTCATCAAAGAATTTCTAGCCCTAATCAAGCCTGTGTATTTTTAGTATGGTAACCAGTATAATGGATACTTTATGTAAAGCCACTTGCATTGATGAAAGATATTACATTCAAGATGCTGCATAATGATTCATAAGAGATGCTTTTGAGCATGGAGTCCAGTTTTCTCCCGTCAGCTCTAACAATTAAATAGCCATTTTTGGGAGAAAATGGTGCTTTTTTTGAGCACTTTTCTCTGAAAGCTGAAATAAAGAAACGGGGAAAAGACCAGTTCAGATGCTCAGTTCTTGGCATAACTTCCCTTCTACAGCAGCTTTTATATTTCAGTGCAATTCCACAAACATTCTGGAAAACGCCTTAAATCAATGCTACAGTTTAACCTTAGCACTACAGCAGTTTAAGGTGTTCTGTCACAACCACAAGTCACTCGGATTATATACTTAGCATGCATGCCTTTTGCCAGGCCATCCACTTACACTGCTTTTCCTGATCTAAAGCATTTTGACTGGGAATTCAGTCACTAATGTCGAGATGTACAGGCTGAGAAACGAATGACAAAAAACAAGTTTTTGTCATCTTTTATAGACAACAGAGCATTTGAGAAAAACGAAAATGTGTTTCTTGTTTCTGAAAAGCAGCCTATCTCAAAAAACAACAAAGAAAGACTACGGTTTGACTGTTCAACAAATGTGTTCTGTTAGGGAACACAGCATGCCCCGTGACAGCATCCTTGCTGTTAACTCACTCAGTGCACCAAACAGCTTGTCTTCTGACAGATGACAGCACCACTACTTGACACGTACTTGACTGCTATGAAGTGTAAAAGGAGAAAACAGTTTCTTTTCAAATATAAGAGAAATGCTTCTCTTAAGAAAATAAATATTTATTTTAAAGACAACATTATAGTAAAACCTCCATTATTTCCAAAGGGTTTTTATGGTTTATTCATTTTGCGTTTCATACCTTTGTTTCCTAATGATAGCAATTTTCACTTCCTCAAAATATGTCTCCATTTCAGGTCTTCAAAAGAGATTGTTTACAGAGTGGTAATTTGATTTAGCTCAGATCTCTCTATTTCAGCCTTACAAGCTCCTGCACCCTTGAAACTGAAAAGCAGAGCAGGCTAGTGGGAATACTGGTGAGATCAGGAAGGCATTTCTGATGCTTTTATTTCTGATGTTACCAGACTCCTACTTCTACTGCCCTATGCGTGTGATACAGCTGCACTGTGGCAGTCATAAACATTCTACAGTTTGTCTTCTACTACAAAATTGCCATCCCCCTCATACTGTAGTTGTAGCTACCAGAATTATCTTCCATTTATCTTACAACATCGAGTAGAAAATATCATATTATACGATGTGTGTTGACAATAAATACCAAAAAACACATAAATAATCTCTTTTTTTCACCTTGGGTCACTTGGGAGACTTCCAAAACATCGGGATTCTGGTTAGAATCCAGAGAATGAAAGATTGGCGAATCAGTCAAACCTACTGCTTAATGCACTGTAGCCATATGACCCAGATAACATATAGATCTAAATGTTTAGTGATGGTAATACCATTAAAAATGTATTAGATTTCAAGCTGCCAGATTAGCTTGAGACTTACTTAAATGAGAAGGACTCAGAGTAGCAGCATGTAGGCAGTCTGGGTAATGCGGAAGGGTTCTAAATCGAGGGGTAGAACAATCCAAAGGAGATTTAATCAAGCAGACTAACGGTGCTTTCTGCTCACAGTAAGAAGGCTCTCTGACAGAAAGGCAGCAATGGCTGTCTCTGGAAACTCTTGGCGTGAGGTGAGAAACATTCTGCAGTTCTAAACCTTACACAGAGGATACCTGTCGATACAGCAGGAAATGAAATGGCTGTTCTAAGGAGTTGGGATACAAGCCAGGTTCTGACAAGAAATATAATCAGTTCCTGATCCTGAAATACAAGAGAAGATTGTGTGGTATGTATGTAGGAGCTTCTCTTCTATCTGCTTTATGTCACAAAGTCAATATCTGTATATTAATAGTATCAGTAAAGGCTTCCTGACTAAATATATATAAGGAGACTTGAAGCCAGATTGCTGTTATAGCCGGCAGGGTAGAATGCATCTGTGAAACCTGCAAAATAGGAACAAGCAAATAAAAGAAAAACCTAAATCCTCACGATTTCATACTAACATTTTTCTTTCAGTGTTTCTACATCTCATTACAATAAATTTTCTTTCCTACAACACATAATATAGTTGTATGAAACTAAGTGTAGTACCTACTATATTTCTGCTCTCCATTCCCTGTGCAAGGCAGGTTAAAATACTGACTTCTATTTTTTTCCAGCCATCTTCACCGTATGTTAGTTATCTGAATAGCTGTATGTCATCATCTGTCAAAAAAATGAGAAGCTGGAACTAGTAGGAGCAAATACATCCTCAGCTTATGGAAATATGAAACCTCAAATCTGCTCTGCTTAAAGCAAATACAGTGGATCCAAACCAGAGGGCCAAAACATGATCTTTACAGGTAATTAAGAGAACTGAAAGCACAGTTTCCCTCAATGAAAGTTGTTTCCTCTTGTAGTGATGTTCTACTATGGCAAATTGGTATGACAGAGATTTCTGGGTAGGTACACACACCTTCTGTTGGAACAATCACCATTTTCCTCCAAAATTTTCTTCACAAGCATTTTCTAAATTTGCTACATTTTTATTTGTCAGATCAGATTCGAATATTTAAAGGAAGAAACTATCTGAAAAACTACAATTTCTGCTCTTAAACTGCATTCGATTTTTAACATGTATGTGCTTTTGTAACAAATTATTTTAGAACATATTTTTATTAGAAGAATTAAAATTGACGATTTTTCAAATAGGAGGAAAAAGATCAAGCTTAAGAGAACAACAGAATGAAACAGAGAAAAGATTTTCTTCAAGAAGCTACCTGGAGATGCGGCCAACTTTTCTGCCAGCTTCCATCTCCCTCCTTCAAACCATCAAGGTAAATATACTGCAAGTGAAATACAGTTTTATTTGAATGGTACCTCAGACTAAAATACAAAATTTAGTAGAGGTATCAAAGCCAAGATGACCATTTTCTTATGAAAAATAATAAAGTGCTTTCATGCTATTGTCTTTAAAAAGTGTTTCACAGTGTCAGCCTGTAATTGTTGCTAAAAAATTATACACATTTCATTGAGACTTTTCCTACTGCAGTTTGGACTTCCTGCTTCTTCTAGGCTTTTATTAATCATAGAATCATCACAGAATCATAGAATGGCCTGGGTTGAAAAGGACCACAATGATCATCCAGTTTCAACCCCCCTGCTATGTGCAGGGTCACCAACCACCAGACCAGGCTGCCCAGAGCCACATCCAGCCTGGCCTTGAATGCCTCCAAGGATGGGGCATCCACAACCTCCTTGGGCAACCTGTTCCAGTGTGTCACCACGCTCTGAGTGAAAAACTTCTTCCTAATATCTAACCTAAACCTCCCCTGTCTCAGTTAAAACCATTCCCCTTGTTAACGGGTCAAGGGTACAACAAAGGTATGATGTGATAAATCATTAATCAGTGAAATCAAACTCGACTATCCTGAACTAAAAAATAACTCACATCAGAAATGAAAAACATGATTACATCCTTATGTTAACCACCCAGCAATAGAGTGAAAACCTCTCTTGATGACCTGAGGAATTGTTTGTCTAACTTGTGCATTTATTTACACATTCTAATAGGAATGCAGTACTGTTTCCTAAAATGCTTTTTTTCATTAACTTCTAGAAAACAACCACAATGGCAGTCTGCCTGGATTTGTAACTCCACATGAAGTTTATGAACTATTTATTTAGACTCTTACTATTTATTGCCAATACAAAAAAAAAAAAAAAAAAAAAAAAAGGAATTTCAAGAAAAACAACATTAAAACAGACTAAAACATTTACCTTGACTTTTATGTTCAAGTAAAACATTCAATTTCTATGACAACAGGTAAGTTTTATAATTTTATTTTACTAAATAAATGCGATTTCAGAGTCATAAGAGTTACTTAAGAATAGTAACAGTTCAAAAATTATAATGAAAAAGTCTGTTAAAAATACACTGGCTTTGCATTTATATTTTATGTTTATTGGTTTGCACTGGGCAAAACTGCACATTACGATAGAGAAAGAATCTGAAAAATCTGAGAAAGAAATACATCGTGTTACAGTTTAGAGAA
The DNA here is from genome assembly GCF_905368555.1 of Meleagris gallopavo. Lineage (NCBI taxonomy): Eukaryota > Metazoa > Chordata > Aves > Galliformes > Phasianidae > Meleagris > Meleagris gallopavo. The sequence continues at coordinate 179,948,326 of NC_139404.1, forward strand.
ATAATAACTCAAAGTAACAGTTTGCTAAGTATTGCTGCATTAACTTCTCTCTATCTTAGTGGAATATGGCAGAAGTTCCACTTAAGTAGAATTAAATTATTTTAGATAGTTTACAAAAAGGAAAAAAAAAAGTATCTATATACCATTGCTTTAAAAATATACGAGCTATTAAACTGAAGGGCTCTTCTAACAAGGAACAAACAAAGTGTTTAAATGGTTCTGAAATTCAGCAGTCTTATATTACTGATTTTTTAAAAATAAAGCAGCTCCACATTGAATCCACTGGTCTTGGTTTCCTCCACAAGGTACATCGATATTTGTCACCACACGATCTCTCTCCATGCTGGTGTAGACTGGCAGAGATATGCATTCCTCAGGAGAATATGGACCATATGCATCCTATCAATAAAGAGCACTTAGTTATCACTCAGACAACATAACACATGAAAAGTGTAATTTCCAGAGACGTGGTATCCAAAACTGGATCCTAAGATAAAGTCTGGACCCTGCAGCTCTCCTGGTAATGCTGCTCCAGCTGCGATCTGCTCCTGAGTTACCTGCAAGTGGGATAAATTCCTTTCATACTAACAGTGACAACAGTTGCACCTGGGGTTCTTTGGCACTTCTGGGAAACAAGCTGTTTCCATTAAGTGCCTTAACGAAAAATTATTGTGTTAAATTTAAGTATTCAAATTTGAACATTTTGTCTATGTTCACCAACAATTTTGGATTCTCTTGTACATTTACTTTACCACTGGACAGCATTAACAGTGCTGCTCTTAGAAAGACTGCTACTATGCTGTAAACACTCCTTTGGGAAGGATGCTGGTTGGAGCCACAGCTTTACCTCTTAGTCTGTATATATGCTCTTAAGAACAACAGCAATTCCTCTTCCCTTTCTGTCCTACAGAGACATGGTGTGGACTTTGGACATAATTTCCTCCCAGGGTTTTGCATAGGTCATTGCAACTCTGTATGATTATAGAACTGAGCTTAAAGACTGACTAGACTTTCTACAGCATGTAATTCAGGTTTCAGCATGACATACTTGTAAGTAATTCAGGACTTGATTTATTTAAGATACAGTAAGTATGTTTCTCTTCACACTCAAGATCTCCCTTACTGTCAACAGGAAACTGTCAAAAGTTTTCAAGAATCAAGCTACGAAGCAGCAGCTTATGTGTCATAAATGAATTAAAAAAAAAGCTTTTTCTTAATGCAAATCACATCTAAGGCAAGTTAGTAAAGCTCCATCATTAGAAAACAGCTAAAAGCAGAAAAACTATACACATAAACAATAACTGTTTGAAGCACACTGCCTTGCATATCAAGATATTTCTGAAGAATTCTGCTGTTCCTTTTTGAAAATCAAGTTCCCTTGTCTTTTGAACACCAGTGTTTAAATCCCTGCAGAAGGTGTGTGCTCTGCAAGAGTTAGATATAAGATCTTAATACTCAGAAGTTTGTAAAGAGAACTCAGCTGTTCTCAGGAGGATTATACTTACCACATTTGTCATTTGGTCACTTGGAGGAAGACAAAAATGCTGGCAAATTTGAGAGTAAAACATCGATCAAAGCTCTTCAAGTACAGCCAAAGATGGAAAGTCCAAAGTAGGCAAATTTGCCTTCAAAGACCTATTTGTACACCTTTTGTGTGTGTGTGTGTGTGTGTGTGTGTGTGTGTGTGTGTGTGTGTAGAAATAGCTGTTCACACACTGTTCTCAATCCCACTGTTTTACAGAATCACATCATTTGAGGGTTAAAGTCATTCTGTTAGAGTTTTTTTGAACCACAAATCTTTATGACCTTCCCTTACACACATTCCATTTTTCTTTGTCTCCTCTGCCTCACACATAGTTCTACCCCCTTCAGCAATACCCTTTACAGTTTAGAATTATTCCATGAATTAGAACCCGAACGTGCTTTCACAATTTAATAAGTACTAAGTTAAGAGTTTAAAACACTCCATTTTGAGAATTTTGAGCCTTGTTAAGCAAAAATCCTGCAGAGTATATTTTATTTATTTTGGTTGAAAATGACCTAAAAGAGTTGCATTATAAACATACAGATTTTTTTTTTTTCTAGATTTTATAAGAGATATTTATGTGGGGAAAAGACTATAAGTTCAACCCCAAAGAATTATAATATTCTACTTCACACACTATTCTCCAACAGAGAAGACAATGGGATCAGGGAAAGTGCCGAATATCTCAGATCTACCTTGGCTTCTGTTTGAAAACATGGTGTTTTATCACGGTCAATTCCTATAGCAAAGCCTGAAGTATAACAGCTGAAGGGCAGGGAAGTCAGAAATACTTTTCTATTCATTTGAAGTACAAAACACATTGGAAACATTTTAATTCACTGATTATTGAAATATCACACACTTGCACAGAGAAATCGTGCTGCTGACATCACACAATATCTTTGAAGTTTAAAGAATACAGACTGTTATTCAGAACTTTAATCATCTGCTTTATCTTGAAAAGAAGCTAAATGCTTTTTTTTTTTATAAAAAAAAAAAAGATGGGCTCATTCATAATCCTTATCTTCAGTGTGCAAAAGTTAAACATTTGGTGTAACCATTTAAAATAATGTAAATTGATGCTTTCTCCCTCCCGTCACTGAGTTCATATATTAAGAAGTGTGAAAAATTTTTATTTTTCCATGTAGCATCTTTTGAGCAAATTAGAAATCTGTTTCTTTCTCTGAAGCCTACAAACATTTGTAAACTACCAAAGAAAGGACATATCTATCATTGATCCATAGATTTTGCTGCTGTTGTTCTTTGTTTTTTTTTTTCTAATTTCCAGTATCTTCTCTCACATCAAAGCTGGAAGCAGTAATACAGATGCTGGCTAGTATCTTCTTGTCTGTCTAAATCCAGACCATTATATTTCCAATGCTGTACTACAACATAATGATTTGTTTACAGAGCTAGAAATAACATTGAGAACTAAAAAAATTTTGGGATATAGTACTGTGTTAGCAGTGAGCTCCTTTGGTAGTATGTATCACAAGATATTACAAACTTCATCATCATCATAATTTATTATACTTACTAAATAATTCTAGCTGAGAAGTCAACTACTTGAGTCCGGTGAACTTTGTTCTTTAACATTCTTCTAATCAAACCCAATCTTCTTATCTAACAAAATTCATCCTACATACTACCTGATGGGATGAACTTCCTGAAGTGCCTATCTTGTACTGAGAAGAGAAGGAGCTAAAATAACAAAATCATACTGGGCAATTAAATGTTGGATAGCATTGTGGAATCTCCTCCCTGGACATCTTTTAGAGGCACCTGGATGTGGCTTTGGGCACTCTGCTCTGGTTGTCCTTGCTGGGGCAGCGGATGGGCCAGAGGGACCCAGGAGTTCCATCCAGCCTCAACTACACTATGGTTCTGTAAACTCAGATACAATTAATTCCACAAGCTTTCTAAAACTTTCCTATCATGTAACTATATGAAATTGTAATGCCACATATCCTTGAAGAAGTTCTGTGTAACTTTTTCACTTACTTTTCAGGCACTGCTATTATAATTGCAGAGTGGAAGCAGTAACTGTTTTTACTGTTTGAATTACTTCATTTTCATCTTACACACTTCCCCAAGTGTCGGGAAAAGGTTTTCTTTCCTTACAGATAACGCCATGTTATCTGTCTTTTTATTGCTGTTACATTTTCATCTAGTGCTTAAAATGTAAGAAAAATACACTCTAGGAATGAACTCCCAAAATCAAGTACACACGTAGGAAATACATTTTTGGAAACACGTTACTTTAAAAGGGAAGAAAAAAAGTATGACTGAAATAAAGCCATTGTCTTAATCTAAACAATAAAATGAACAGATCCACAAGGTGATAGGTGATAAATAAGTTACTCTGTTTTACACACAATAATGTTTTACTATTAAAGATTAAAAAAAAAGAAGGAAAAAGCAAGTCAGCAACATCATACTGAAAAGCTACAACATAGATAAAAAAAGCAAATTATGGGTCTTGAAAGTTTAAATTAAATTTAATAATTTAGTACCTGTGGAATCCAGGCCATGTAACAAGGGAGAACAGATGACACACTGGGAGAGTCATGCAGATTTTCTGAAAGTCTATTTCCATCAAAACTGCAGCCTTCCAGCAGTAAGCCAGTGATCTGCCATGGAAATACACAAAATCGAAATGTATGTTAAAGACTTGAAATGCTAGCAATAATTATATTATACTTTGTTAAACAATGATCCTTTTTACTGTGACCAAGTTTTTAAGTAACTGGATGCTAACTGTTGCAATGCCATGTTTGAGAATAGGAAACAGGATTTAAAAGCATGACTTGGGCCATACTTCTGTGTCATCTTCCTCTGGTTTGGATTCACAACCTTCAAAATGCCTGTAAATGTCTTCACTTAGGAAACTGCAGTTGTCTGGCATTAGATTAATGGAAAGATGATAGAAACAGCCAACTCCACAATTATTACAATGTCAAGAAAATGAAAATAACTATCCCTGAAATAAGCACATATTTCTGCTTGGAAGTCTGAGCATAGCTTTCAAAGAACTGAATTCACAATTACACAGTTTCTGGACGGGCAAATATAAATTATACTGAAATAATATGGGAGAAAATATTATTTAACACAACTCAAGATTTCTTAATTAAAGTACTGATTGGAAAAAATAAGTAAGAACCACATACATATTTATATAAATAACTTCACAATACTTTAAATTTAACACATTAAGTGCTTACTTTTAATAAATCAGTTATTTATTTTAATAAATCAGTCAGACTCTGAAAAATACATTTTTTATTATTTCTTTTAATTGAAGTCCCGAGTAACTTAACAACAGTGATATCTACCTTGTATTTCTTTCACAAGAAAAATTCAGTATCTGCTGATCATTTCATTTTGCCAGTTCAAATAATAATGGTTTGCCAGTAACATGATAATAGTAGTCAGTATGGCCTGCTGAAGTGGTAAATTTAATTTTAGTAATAATAAAATTTAACTCAATAGTAAGTTTTATACAGCTTTTCAAAAGGCTAACTCTAAAACTGGAGCACATGTCTAATGGAAGAATGTGAAAATCATTTACCTGCTTTACTATCATATTAAAGTCCTGTATTAACTATAACAAATTGAGGCAGGAGTTGATGAAAAACAAAATCACCAAGTGGTGCTGGAACTAGGAAATGTTGGAAAATGCTATTGGAAACCGGATGAGTCTGCATAACCAAAACATCAGACAAAAAATGAAGAAAACTACCATTTTCTAATCCATTCTTAATGGATTCTTAACAACTTATGTATATTCCAGTACCACCTCATCTGACTTGCACAGATAAAATATATGAAGAAAATACCATACAAGGCATAAAAGGAATAAAGTCTTATTAATGATCACACTGATGTTTTGCCACAGACTTCCTTCTGCTCCCTGTTGTTAACCTTGATACTTAAGGCTTCACTTTACTATACACACAGGTCCTATCAAATGCACTTTATCCCAGCACATTTCTGACTGCTTTTAAAGCTCTTGTTTATCCCTGTCATAAAAGTATTAGAAAGATTCATATCTTGTTTTCCCTTCTGCTCTTTCTGCTTTCCGCAGGCAGTTTTGTTATGGAGTTGGGTGTTTGAAACAGTTATTGAGGGAAGACTGGTCTGAGAAGGAGCTTTTAAAATTTACTGCTGTATGTTGAAAGGTCTGCCCAACCTGAATGTCTCTAAAAGATAGTTCTATAGAAGTGGGTCACCTATTGAAGAATCTCTTTCTACAGCACATAAGTTTTTTTCTTTTGATATTGGTAGTTCTTTGACACTGTAGTTATGTAAAATAAAATCAACTGAACTCCTGGAAAATGTCAGCCAATCACAGGCTCTCCTTTGAAGATGAAAACCAAAACTTTGACTTTGATTCAATATTAAAAGCCATTGAAAAATATATACCACTGGAACAGTGCGTTTTCAGATACTGGTTGGCTAAGTACACCCATGGTTGTGTTCTCTTTTCTATGATAAACGTATAGAGAAATTACAACTACTATGAATTACATATTACATGGATTTCACTGTGTTTGTATAGCACATGTAGCATTTTTTGCAACTCAGGCCACAGTACTGGCTGGAGTATCAGTTCTTACAAAGAGAAAGCATTTGCCATTTCATGTCTATTTGTACTAGGTTTACTTTAAAATTGAACTGTTGTTACACGATACAGGTGATGACTCTTTAAAATACATTTGTTGAAAGTGTGCTGATATCCAAAGTATCTGTTTCCAAAATTTCAAATTCTCCACAGTTAATTTTTCCTTGCTATTTAATGCCAGTTTCCCATGAAATTAATTATATAGATGTACTTCACTACCACCACAGGCCTTCATCATTAAATTATTAATATTCCACGATGCAGGAAAATAAAAATAAAATAAAATATTATAATAGTATTTCTGTCAATTACAAAAAGCACACATTTGATATTAGTGTTGATGTCATGCATTTGAATACAAGATTCTTGCAGCACATTTTTTCTTTATATAAATATTAATAATTTTTATATTAATATCTATCCAAGCTCATAGCATTTACTACCACAAAGTCTCTTACAATGTTTCTTCTTTACTTTCATTCTTATTTATGACAATGGAAAATGAGACTCTAGTATCAAAAGCAATGAATACCTGATTTTGCATGATGAGCAACCAGTGCACACAGCAAATAAGCAAAGTATTTGCACATCAAAGGATGCACAGACGTGCATTTTCAGTACCTTTTGTTAAAGCAACCCCAAGTGATGTTAAATTTTATACAGCTGATTCTAAATCAAATATTCATCACATTCTTCTAGGAAGGATCTACTCTGCATCATGCCTCTAAACTACAGTCTGAATTAAAACTGATAATTCAACATCAGGTTTGATATTCATCCATGTTAAGGCATTTTCTCAGCCTGATTGATCATTTCTCCATAGCTGCAGTCGTAGCACTTCATACTGGGTTTGGCATACAAAATTCCTCCCAAATGTCTACCATTACTTCCAGTCGTCTAAAATGTTCAACTCAGTTTTTGCTTGTTTCCCTGGACTTAGAAGTCTTGGGTGAATCTAGAACATCAGAATGTGTGATTTGCAAGCTCACAGACAGAACATAGGGACACAACTCCCTGAAAGTTCCTTGGTTTATTTATTGTCAAGTTGTAGACTCCCATTTGCCTCTTATCAAATGAGGCAAACAACTCTTACTAAAATATCCAGACTGATTAATTTCCTAAATGATATTTTCCATCGCCAACAGGAATTAATTTAACAAAATTCAAAAGACTATACTGTACAAAGGTCAGGTTAGATAATTACAGTTATTGTTTTTTCTGGTATCTTAATATTTTAGAAATATGAAATTCTCATCCACTCTCTATTAATAATTATAGATAGTGTCAAAAGCTGACCTAGGACACTCCTATTTCCTACAGTCTTGTGTCTGCCTGCATTATCAGACTAAAGAAGGAGTCCTGCCACCTGCTTTCTGTGCTGAACACAGCTTACTGAGCATTAATATCATGGGAACGACATTCACTGGAATCAGTACTTATTTTGTGAATTCTTTCCAAGTTAAGCATAAGACAGGTGCAAAAACATTCACATTCAGCCAAAATCACATTACCACTTGCAGTGTTAAGAAGCTAAACTAAACTATTTGAATATTCTGTCTTGCTCCCTAGACAATGAGTAGTGAGTTCATAGCTGCTGGCTGTAGCCCTAAGCATCTATTAACAAATTGTTATGTCTTTGTCATATCTAAAACAAATCCTATTATAGTTCACTTAGTTGCTAAAAATCTCATTTTGAGGTTAGTGTTTCTAAGAGATGGCCTTCTATACGTTTATCTTCTTTGTATAAGCCACAAGATTTTTAATGATCTTCTGGACAATGGCTAGGTATTACCTAATGAAACAGCAGCTTCAATTTTATCTGAGAGGCAGATTAAGGTAATGGAAGCACTCTGCAGGTTTCTTTTGCAGCTTTATACAATTAACCAGCATTAACCAGCATTTCCAACACTATATTTATAGTTCAGTCTTCCAGAAAGTTTGTGGACAGGTAACTTGGACATCTCAGCAAAATTCTATGATAACTACAACGTTTTTTATCACAGAAAGTCAAGAAGAACAGACAAATACTTCTAAGCACAGTACCTTAACTTGGAGTTTGCCTTCCTGTATTCGTCCTTTCCATGATGCTGTAAATTTGAGGCTGTCCACTGAACAGCTCATTACTCTGCAAGGCAAACACACATACTTAGAGATGTGTAACAACAGTAAATGAAATGCAAACCCTGAAACAATGTAAATCAATGCATACCTTACCACAGTAAGTCTTACTTTGAAGAAAAATACATTATTAATTTTATTATTTTTTTTTTTTAGATCAGTATTCAAACAGGTAGTTTCTAACTATTCTACTTCAGTACAAATAATAAAAATGAGATGACTCCTGACGATAACTGACATGATTTGTTGGATCTGAAAATGGGGTAATCATCTTTACAAATAGAGAATAATGGCACATTAACACACATCAATAGGTAGATCATTTTTCACTTACCTTGCAGTCTCCTGGCGTAAGGCATTGAGAAATGCATCTGGATGAAATAGCTCTGAAAGGTCCAGGGTGTCTGACAGTAGTTTCTGCTTCTCTGCTTTTTCTACCCAATTCTAGAAGAGAAAAAAAAAGGAAAAATGAATCCTAAAGTTACTGTCTGTTTTTTTAACATTTTAAATTGATTTGTGAATACATAAGATTAATGAAAAAGATTGTGTAAATAGATTGCAATCTCAATTGAATATTAATTTCAGTTACTTCACTCTGGCAAACAGAATGTCAACATGATTTAAAAGCAAGCAAGCCAGCAGTTTATGTGTAATGTGACTCACTCACCCTAAACGAACAAGCTTTTGTTCCATTCCTTGCATACTGCAACTCACTTTGTAGGATGAAGCTCATATCAAGTTCCTAATGCTCTGCTGAAACCCTATTCCATCTTCACAGAAATGAACTTTTATGTTTTCTTTGTCAAAATGGTTAGCAACACAGCCTTTGCTTTGCTGAATTCAGACAAATAACTGAATTTTGTTCAAGTAAGGTTTAAGACATAAATTCACAGAATTTCTGATAAGATAAAAAATGACCTCTTTTAGAGCTGAGAGAACAAAAATTATAGGAGTGGAGGGAATAAATATATTCATTTATTCTTTTGTCCCAATCTACTTTTTCTCACAGACGTGAAGTCTTCCTCTATGAGCAACATGCCTGGAACTTCCCATTGACACAATGCATTATTTGCCATCAAGAGAAGAGATAAGGACATTGCAGTTTTGCTTTCCAATCTTGATAAACCATGTGTAGTAAGTAAAGAAACATGCAAAACTAACTCCTACTTTTTTCTATCATTTTATCAAGGGTGCACTCTGTATTCCTAAAAGCATCGTACTAGTCTATTCATTTCAAAACTGAAGAAGCAATGGTTGCTACACTCTTTTTTGAAGCCTTCTTTTAGACCAAGTGGGACATTGAAGATCTACTCTCATTTTAGACAGATCTAAAATTATTTCCCAAATCCAGAAAGTTGGAGGAATGTCAACATCTCACTACTCATAAATGATTGTCTCCTCATCAGAGTGGACTACATGCCTATCTCTCATGTGAAGGAACATGCAAGGTTTCTCTGAGTTTGCATTAAGGGCATGTCATCTGTCCACTCCTGTGCGAATGCAAAAAAGAAGATGACCTAAAAGAATACCAAAGTGCATAGACAAATCATTACATTTTAGCTTGATGAGTATTATTTTAAAATATTAGTTTACTCACATAAAGCACCCACCAGGCATCTGTACTTCATTTTAAAAGTACATTAGTGTATTCTTTGACATGCTGATCATCTAATTTCATAGAAACATCTCAGAGAGAAAAAAAAAAACATCCACAACGCAAGTAAATATCACATCACTTTTTTTGTGTGTGGTTTTTTTTTGCTGTCGAGGGGTGGTTTTCTTCATCAACGTGTCAAATACATCTCCATAATGTTTCCACTATGCACAAAAACCGAATCGGTGACCTTTTTTGTCTGTCACATCACAGACTATGAGCCCTCAACCCAAATGATAATGAATTAGTTAGGAGATTTTCACTTTCCATTTTCATTAACTAAATGTACACAGTTAATGGTTCTTGTCTGCCTGAATTTTTAATGACTTTGCATAACAACAATATTTGCAGAAAATCTGCAATCAGGTTAGGGCAGATTTTGTAAATTGTTTTGTATAATACAAGTAGACACAAACATCTCAACTTGCAACTAATATAATCATTCTACTGCTGTCATCAAATAAACTTTTAATGTAATTGCTAAAGAGAACCACGGTCAGGAACGTAGATGCTTCTGTTCCATCCAATTAAAAGATCAGTATGGGTGATATTAATTCTAAGCTCATATAATTAAATTGCATTAGGAAACACAATAGCAAAAACTTTCATTAGATCACAAAAGCAAAGTTTGTAATTGGTACTTGTATTGGTCTAAATAAAGCAGAAGACATAAGTCATTCACGCTGCTTAATAAATGTTTAGGTTTTATATATTTAAATATCTAAGATTTAAATGTGTTGCAGGTTAACTTCTGCAGGCAGCTCAACCTTACATATCCCCTCACTCTCTCCCTTCCAAGTGAGACAGAAAAGAGAATCAGAAGGGTAACAGTGAGAAAAGTCGTGGGCTGAGTGAGAGAAAGGCATTTTAACAGGTAAAGCAAAAGCTGCCTATGCAGGCAGAGCAAAGTAAGGCATTCATTCACTACTTCCCATCAGTAGGCAGATGTTCAGTCATTTCCAGCAAAGTAGGGCTCATCGTACTTAACAGTTACTTCCGAAAATAAACACTGCAACTCTGAATGTTACTTGAATATATATGAATGTATACTCTGAATGTATATACAAATATATGTAACTCCAAATGCCTATTCTTTCCTCCAGCTTTTATTGCTGACCACAATATCATATGGTATGGTCAGTGTGGGCCAGCTGTCCCAGCTCTTTTCCCATCCCATCTACTCAATGGCAGGGCAGCATTAGAAGCAAAAAAGTCAAGGACTGAGTAATCACTGCTCAGCAACAACTAAGGCACTGGTGTGTTATCATTGTTTTTCAACATAAATCTGAAACACAGCACTATATCAGCTTCTACTATGAAGAAAACTGACTCTATATGAGCCCAAAACAGTGCAAAACACAGTAAAAAATGATAATAAAATGTATTTTAAAATAGAAGTGAAGAAAAAATGAAGTTATTCTTTCCATCCTATATCATCACGACAGCATGTTAGTCAAGTGCTATGGACTCAACAAATGACAACACTCTCCTAAATTGATCATTTGTTACTAGTGCATCCCCCACCACTGCCCTTGATGCCTAGGAAAGGTCATGTCTGGAAGCAGAGGAACCTCAGGCTGAGCTGTGGAAAGACTGATGTTTCTTGAAAAGGAGAAATCTTTCAACAGATTAGCTGTGATATCTTTATTTCCCACTCCGACCTAACTTCAATAAAAGTACACATTGACTTCATTTGTCAAAACGATGCAAAGTTGTTTGACTTATTGATCTTGGATGGCCATGCAGCATTTCAGTCTGAAGTGACTTCTTCCACCAGTAGTTTAGTAGAAACCTTTCTCTTTCCAGGTAGGCCAAAATAATCCATGCATTTGCCATCTGGATTCCAATGACAAGACTACCAAAAGCACTAAGATGGGGTAATATCTAGCTAATCGTCCCCTGTGGGTCAGGTCAGCAGACTGGTCGGTGTTCTCCCAGCCACCTCCTCATTCCCACCATGCATTACATACAGCCCTTGGTGTGTTTGCTGCAACATACAGTTAGGTTTACATCTTCAAAACAACTAATAGTCAAGATCTAAATTCATTAAGCACAGTTTCCAGCATATTATTAACAGTAGAGCTTTAGTTCCCTGTGTTAGTTATGACAGTTAATAATAGCTGGGAAAAAGCATATGAAAGATGAAATTACAGCAATATTGATAAGCAGCATTTAGCTGCTTAACCCTGAAATCACTTACATCACACACATACACAAAAAGGTTTTTAATATACTTTTTTTTAAACCTTTAAATTATTTAATATTTCCAGAACGTTTCACAGAATGTTTACTGTTTAGTTAAAGTTATAAATTTAAATTGGAACTGTCCCTGGTAGATTAACATAGCATTAGATGCTTATAAGTACCTAATCAGCAATATGTAAAAAACTTTGTACAGCAATTCCTAGCAGAATATTTCAATGCTTCAATAAGGCGAGTTTCTATTTTGAATAATGAAACAATTATTTTTTTTTACCACAATAAATCTGAAAGTACAGTCTCAGATGGTTCAAATACTATTTTTTTTCATGTATCTTAACATCCAAGAAGCATCTATTCCATTCTGAAGAAGGAGCTTTCCTTATCTTTTATAATCCCAAAGCAAATTGAGCACCTCATATCGAACAGTGGAAAGAATAAAGAGGCTGCCAGATTTTCCTGTTATCATTTATGCAATTTTAGGCTGATCACAGAACTCCTCTACAATGTACCAAGTACTTTTCCTTCACCGGTTTTAATTCATCCTGATTATATTCTCTTCTATAATGTTTTTCCCTTGCTACAATCCCAGAAGAAATCTTTTATTGAAATAGCAAATCATTTAAATCACTACAGAAATTGTTTCACTTTTGTGTATAGGCATAAAATCATATTCAGTTTGATATGAATATGCATAGCCAGAAAACATACGTAGCACAGTTCTGTCTTTACACTAGTTTCAGAGACATTTCAAAGTTACTAGAGAAAAGACAACAGAAAAGTCTGACAGCAAATGATGGTGAGTAACAAACACTGACAGGAGAGGAAGTATTCAGTTGACCACCACAAGGGTACTCTGAAGCTGTGATATCTGGTGGAAAACATCAGCTTAAGTAACTGCGTTACACTGCAAGGAAATGACAGAGGTATTCATTATGGCACCGAGTACAGAGAGGGGGAAAGTGTAGTCACTCAGGAGTGACTGGCATAAAGCAAATTGCTCCCTCTGGGTAATTTTTTCTTATGTTTAAGTCTTGAGCTATTGTAGTTACTCTATATAAAATGAATGCATGAATACTGCCATATTTCACATGGTATGATGTCGATACATACTATCTTTTGAATGGTAAATGACAAAGGTTTAGAGTCATAGTTTATTTTTCGTTTTGGATTTCATTCTGTTATTTTAGAGTATACAAACAAAAACTGCTGTTTAGTGCTTTAAATATAATACTATTTCTTCATTTCAGTTCGATATGCCTCAGAAGTTCTGTGTTTGTTTGGGGAGTCTGAATGTTAATGCAATGGCACGTTGTTAGAGCATACAAATTCTGAGTCTATTAGCATCAACTTGCTAGCTAACAATGTGCCAGAAGCGGTTATGCACTAAGGCACAGCTGAGGGAAGCATTAACAAATGTGATTTCATTCTGCTTACTGCATTAATTCATTTTTATCAAAATGGTAACTGAACTTTTCTGAGTTGCTGGTTCCTACATTTAATAAGGATATCAAAACGATGACTACATAAGAGCCGTAACAAAATTCTAACAGTTGCTGATTAACATATTTCAAAAATATCTACTTTCAGTTATTTTCTTGACAATCACTGAACACAGATTGTGGTCCTACTTCCAACTTCCACTGATAAGAAGTTGCAGGGCACAGAAAATAATGATGTATAATATTTATTTACGGGTAACAGACATGAGAGCTGACCCTAATCCTTGGACAAAATGAGTCTCAATTCCATTGTGGACCTCTGGAGCAGGGAGGCAGTTGTGATGAAGCTAGCAAGGCTGAACAAGGTACAGAATACTCAGTATTCCAGGCACGATTAATGATGGAACAGTTTACTGCTGTGTGTTCCACTGTACCACCTTGAATGCTGTATTGTGGTAAAGGGAGCCAACAGAGAACTGCTTCCTTTACTATGGTTCATTTTCTCTGGTGAATATCCCATGAGATACAGATTTTCAATTAAGCATGTCCCTCACACTCCCTGCTCCTCTTCAGAGATAATGACCGCTTGTGCTGCAGTCATCAGTCAGAACCTGTTGGGTTTGGGTTTTTTAGCTGTTTAGCAGTTTTCTGCTAACATCCTCTCTTGAGACTGCCAAAATTCAAAGAAAATCTCTCAACCATGCTTGCTTAACAGAACTCTCATCTATCAGCAACTATTAGTCCTCATTCTAACTCTCATGTATGTATGCAAAGTTTATCAAACATATTATAGCAATCTAATTAGAAATTGCTTAACTGTATAGGATACATAATCAAAAAAAAAAAAAAAGCCAAAAAACAAAGAACTCTACTATTCTACAAGGAAAAAAGAGACCACAGAACAAACTCTGGCTGATGCAGCTGCATTGGAACCAAGCTACATGACTGTCTGGTCCTGTCCTGGAACACAGAATCCAGGGACACACCACATTAACTCATGCTAATGTTACTTATTCAGCACTGAGCAGAGTGTTACTGCTCAGACTATCAAAAAGTTTGTTCAACCAAGAATAACTTTGTGTAGACACAGAAATTAAGATTTTTTTTTAATTGGTGTAATAAATGGATATGAATAAATGTTTGTTTCTACATAGTAAAGCATTCAGATTAAAGACAACTCAAGTAGAGCTTTTTGTAGCATACAAAACTTTTGTTAAAGCCCCAAACAGATTTTTCTTGGTGATGTTCTGAGCAAACAGCTCATCATCAAGTCTGCAGGCTGAACAAGAGATCTCTTTCAGACATTGTCTCATTTGTGGGCCAAACCCCTTGCCATGCTTCAACCTTGTTCTTGAAATCTCTTTAGTCTTTTTAAGTTGGACATTACTAGAGTCCAGGGATCATGAAAACATCTGTTAGTCTTAGTGTGGACTGGGTGAAGATGGCCCACAGAAACGAATGTACTTTCCAGTCCTTACTGAGATGTTAACACTTTCCCACACACAGAGTAAGATTTTTTTTTCCCCAAGTTAGTAAAGCGCAACAAAGACCTCACTAAGACAACGCAGTGGAAGACTAGCCTTTGACCCTGCCTCCCCAGTATTCTCCTTGGAGAATCTGGCAGCCCACGGCCTAAAGAGGTACACACTTTACTGGGTAAAGAACTAAACTGGATGGCTGGATCCGGAGAGTGGTGGTGAATGGAGTTAAATCCGGCTAGTGACCCATTATGAGTGATGTTTCCTAGGGGTTGGTATTGAGGCCTGTCCTGTTTAGTATCTTTATTGATGATCTGAATGAGGGCATTGAGTGTACCCTCAGTAAGTTTGCAGATGACACCAAGATGGCAGGAAATGTTGATCTGCCTGGGGGTAGGAAGGCCCTACAGAGGGATCTGGACAGGCTGGGCTGAGGCCAAAGGGATGAAGCTCAACAAAACCGAGCGCCGGGTCCTGCACTTTGGCCACAATCCCAGGCAATGCTGCAGGCTTGGGGCATTGTGGCTAGAAGACTGTAGAGGAAACAGACCTGGGAGTGTCCAAGAAGCATTTGGATGTTGCTCTAAGGGACATAGTTTAGCGGGGAAATATCTATGTTAAGTGGACAGTTGGACTGGATGATCCCAGAGGTCTTTTCCAATCTTGGTGATTCTATGGCATGATGCCACATTCAAGCCTGTTCTCAGGAAGTATCCTG
The DNA here is from genome assembly GCF_905368555.1 of Meleagris gallopavo. Classification (NCBI taxonomy): domain Eukaryota; kingdom Metazoa; phylum Chordata; class Aves; order Galliformes; family Phasianidae; genus Meleagris; species Meleagris gallopavo. Next base: position 179,964,084 of record NC_139404.1, read on the forward strand.
GATATACAGATGGAATAACCTAGGGAAAATATCTCACAGACTTTCCTAAGGAGCACACATTTGTCTGGTGTCTGACCACTCTCACTACCATTTATTTTTTCCTTTCAATTCAGTGTTTTTTTTCCAGCATGTGTATGTTCTCTCTTGGCTGATCTTAAAGCCGCAAAGAAACGTAGGCAAAATCTCAAACATTCAGGGTGCATAACTAGATATTAACATTAAATATTTAACATTTATGAGAGAGATACTACAATGCAGTGGTATAAATCCAGTATATATTCATTAGAACAGATCTGACATTTGAAAAAAATATATAAAGTTTTTAAGATAAAAATTCAGACTAGACTATCCATTTTACGTCTCTGCTTTATCTTTTGCAGTTTTGTCCATGATAATGAAAGAATGAAAAATGAGTTATTTAGAATTAGGCAATCCACATTATAAATTTAAAAAATTTAAATACATACAGTTCATTTACATTTAGCACTGTGTGTCTTCATCTTTCTCTTTGCGTTCTGAAAATGCATCTTGGATCTTAAGGAGAAAGATCAGCGAATGATGTTTATTTTATTAGATTTAATAAAGTGTAAAACTACAGCATTAAATCATACACACACTAAACATATGACCCAGTTCCCACTCGGTTATGGAGTATGTAGAGAGTAACTTGCATCCATACATTAAAAAATAAACAAATCTGCCTAAAAAAACCCCACAAATCAACAAATTGAACTGAGATTCAGAAAAATGATCATTTTCTTTAATTTTTTAGAATATGCACAGTAACGACTCGTTTCTTTTTTATGAACTACAAAAGTCTTTTTATGAGTGATTGCCTTCTGCTATCAATTTTCTTCAATCATGTAGATCTTTAGCGGTATGATGAAGGATGCTGTTCAAACTTCTGCTTACAAGGTAGTGTTTAATAAAGAAAAAAATACCTATACTCATAAAACATGCTTAGAATTGAGAATGTAATCAACAGGAATTGAATTCTGTTGAAACAAATTACATTTCAAAAGATACAAGGCTGAAGTTTACAGAAAAACCCATAACCTGTGGATGCCTCCCTTAACAGAGGATCTAAATTTCATTGGAATTGAGCTTCAATAATTCACAATGAAATCAAACCAAATGCAAGTAAAGATAACTTTCCTTTCCCAAAGCTGCATTTTAAAATCTGTTTTCCCACACATAAAGCAAATTATTTTCCCAAATGAGGGATAATCCCTGTACACTGACATTACTTCCATTTAAAAATGCAGAGCTTGTAGACTCAGTGTGGAAGCTCACTGGAGTCTGTAAGACTTATTTCATTCAAAGGATAATGATTTCAATATCTCTGTTCAATAGCTCAAAGGAAAAAAGAAAAAGAAAAAGAAAAAGAAAAAGAAAAAGAAAAAGAAAAAGAAAAAAAAAGAAAAAGAAAAAGAAAAAAAAAGAAAAAGAAAAAGAAAAAAAAGAAGAAAAAGAAAAAGAAGAAAAAGAAAAAGAAGAAGAAGAAGAAGAAGAAGAAGAAGAAGAAAAAGAAAAAGAAAAAGAAAAAGAAAAAAGAAAAAAGAAAAAAGAAAAAGAAACAACAACTTAAGGAATAAGGAATCCTTCCTCCTCAGGCCCCCACACATTGGACACAGCATCCTGCTAAATCACAAGAGGACATGAACTCTCTGGACATAAAAACGGTTCACCTTCTGCTTTAGCTTCCTTGGGAAACAGACCGTATTTCAGTGGACAACTTTCACTGACCTGTAATGGTCTGATATTTTTATTTTACAACATAGCCTTCAGAACTCCTCTTTGGACAGTGTATCTTTACAAGTTACTACTATTCTATACAGCCACTACTTAATTTAAGTGAATAAGTGATTAAAGGGGAATAGGATACAACAATAAATCTATTATATCTTCAAATTTGCCTTCTCCAGGAGAGAAAGAAAAGATCTAAATTTTTATTGTGTCCCTATTCCCAACTTTTCCAAAGCAGATATTGTTTAGATAAAAAAAAGTTATTTAAAGATGAATCCTGGCTCATAAATTCTGAACAAAGTGAAATCATACTGCAATGAGATGAAAGCTGTGGTAACTAATTAATGCTCAGGTTCTTAGCAGATCATAGTAGTCTGTAGTTGTATTTTTGTTTTGATATTCTTGACAGAATTCTTCAGAATAAAGTGGATTCTCTATAGCATTTTGAACTTTGATTTTAAATAATGGAATGAATAGATTTAGAACAATACTTTTAGGAATCCTTGTATTTAATTAAGATACTAAATCTGAGGTATTCAGCATTGTACACAAACCTGGCCAAATACATGTTAAAATAGAATGATGGGAAGAGCAACAGTAAAATGGGGAATGCAACCAACATAAACCATCCAAATCAGCTACTCGTAAGATCACACGAGACATATCATCAAGCTATTGCTCATGCTCCAAAATCCACTAAGGCAATCTACCAAAAGAAACTGAAAAGCTATGCTCTAAGGGGTACAAGATTTTCCATGAAGTGCCAGACTGAGTGAATATATAACAGGAAATTTAGAGGTAGTACCAAAGGTTGGGAAAAGGGATGATTCAGAGTGGATCAGGGATGAGCAAGAATGGCATCAGCAGAGTCTGTCCTATCCTTTAACTTCTATTTTACTTATTTTCTGTTCACATGTGCTCCCTGTCTGGGGAGAGTGGGGAGAGGGAATCCTCTAACAAACCTCGTGCCATATCAGCCAGAGGTCTGGGCTGCTTGTTGCAGACTTGAGGGATTGGAAACCAGACAGTGGAGAGATCAAAAATCAGAGAATCATGGCAGGTGTTTTCCTTGAGCACTAAGCCAAAGAAACACAATAGGGCTATTCGTGCTGCCAGTGTTTATGGAGCTGCCTGTGAAGGTACTTCTCCTCTCCGTCAGGCTGCATTTCTGGCTGGGTCTGTGTGGAAAATGTTTGCTGCTTATTCTGGAATTCAGCCTCAGCTTTGCAGGACGTTTGTGGAAAACGGGGACAAACACCAGCCTGTAATCTCAGGGGACTCAGGAGGGAAGGAATCCACTACACCCTTCAGTCCACTGGATTAAACGTTCTTGAGTGCATGTTAAAAAGATTCTGCTATCCCTTGAAACAACCAGAACCACATGCTAGGGTTCCAGTTCAGTTACCTTTTTAAAGACATGGTCTCTCCTCACAAAGTATTAAGAGAAATACTATTCATGTGCAGTGAATTGCTGTTCAGCCATAGCTTTTCACTTTGAAGCAGCGTTTCCTTGCTTTCCCTTCTTTTACTTTTGCTTTGCTGTGATGACAACAGCTGTTCAAACAGGCCCACTTTTTTCTCTCCCTCATATTTTTCAGTAGGTCACATAAAATCTAAGGCATCCAGAACTGAAATGCAAGACTAGTATACATAATAAACAAAAACATTATCAGACCAGCCCACACTGTGCAAAACTGTGCTATAGAAATGTCTGAGATAACAAATCACCTCAAGAAAGACAGATAGGTAAGGCACTACAATACAATCAAAAAATGCTGCTAATTGAAGACACTCATTCCATACATTTTAGCTTACAGCTGTAATATCTACACAAAGACCAACTGATAATTTGAAAGATACAGTACACATTATAATCCTAACTTAGCTGTTTACTAAATATTAGGTTCCTAATGTTTTTGTAAGATTTGAAAGACAGTAATGGATCCAACAATAACAAATACAACAAATGATTTCAAAATATCTTCCACTGGAAATCTTCATATCAGTTTGAATTTCAGAAAAGCCTCCAAGATGTTCACTTTAATCTCTTTTTTTCTTTTTTTAAACAAATCAAGGCTTTCAAGGAAGCCTCTCCATACACTGTCCCAAATTTTAATACAACACCATTTGATTCCTGTCACAAAGAAGTTGCTTTTATTTTCTGCACTGGCAGCAAATATTTTGACAAGGCAGCCTCTAACTAATAGCCTAAGTACAGGTCTACTGCATCCTTAGTAGAAGCAACCTTTCTTTACCTCGTTCAAGTTTCAATGTATTTTTTTTTTTCCTCTTCAAGTACACAAAACCAAAGTTTCCCAAATGGTGAAGGGTGAAGGTAGGAGTCATTATCTTACAGTGATGGAAACAGAGGGAGGTACAATTAACGATGGAAAACACAATGGAGTTCATATAAAACTAAACTGATAAAAAAAAAATAGGGTCTTCACTGCAATATAAATTTGAAGATAATTTTCAGAATGATGAGAATATCTATTTGCCTTTATTAAATCCCTGAGAAACCAAAGATATATCTAATGAATGATAAAATATATTTATAAAATAATAATGAAAAGTCAGAGGAAAATGAAAGCTAATTAAAAAATGATTAAGGTGAATCAAAATCTTTGTGTAACATGCATAAAAATAAATTGGAATCATACTTAAGAAAAAAAGATGATTCAACTTAAGTGCATAATAAGAAATAATCCATGTTTTCTGTTAAAATTCATATTAAAGTAAAATATCTTCAATTGAGATCTGACCAGAAGCTTGAGAAACAGAACAGCCTGATCAATAATTTCTTTGAACAAAATAGTATTATATATTTCACATAATAAAATTATATCAAAATAATAATAATATGATTATAATCAAAAGTAATAATTATTATCTGGTCATCTGTGACTGATATCTGTTTTTGCTAACAACAAAAAATCCAACATAAGTTACAACTTAGGAATACAGTTAAATATCTACTGCAAAGGTCTGCTTTAATAAGCTGTCCCTCTTGGACAGTAACATTTTTTCTACATTGTAAACAATTCAATCATAAATCAAATGCACCACACTGTCAACAGTTTGAACAATGAAAATGAACAATGAAAATGAACAATGAAAATGAACAATGAAAAAAAAATGAAAATGAACAATGAAAAAAAAGATTTCTATCATGGTGATATAAGGCAGTGCATTTGTCACTCATTTGCTGGAGTAATATATGGAAATTTTGGAAAGTTTTTTGAATATGCTTGGTTAAAAGCCATATATTACTGTTACTTAACAGTAATTTCATCAGCTGCACTATTTCCACTTTGTATGGAAGGAAGTTTGTACTCTAATCTTGAGTTCCTATTTTAAAAAAACACAGAGGTAAGGAAATTCATACAACCAAATAAATGATAGAAGTTACCAACTGTGAGTTACTCTTGAAGATTATTAGCAAAGCTGACATGCAGTCAGAGAAAGCCGTAAGTTATGCTTTTTATTAATGACTGTAATGTCAGAAGACACAGGGAACTAAGCCCCACTCTAATAATATGACCAAATAACATCTGAATATGCATTATCACTTGCTACTATACATTTTCAGACTTGTTTGTTCATAGTTTGAGCCATTTCTGCAGGAGAGAATTAAGAAAATTAAGTACTAACCAAAATAAATGAGTTGCATAACAAGAATCTTATCAATACTTCAGAAACTTCCATTGGGTAGTTTCTCTAGAAAAGTTAATGACTAGAAATCACGTTCCCCCTCGAATCTTTTCTGAATATAAGTCAACACTAATGTTCACAGAAATACATGTCATATACCACCAGACAAGACTGTCAAAAACATATGATTTCTGTTTCTTGACTGGGGCCAACAGAAGACTGGTCACTCCTGAAAAAACTTTCTACATAAATTCAAAATACTAACATTTGTGTCCTTCGATATTAATTTATAGTGGGCAGATAAATACATCAATTCTATCTCTCTGTCGATACAACTCTCCTGCCAATTCAAGCACTTTAAGTAAAGATATTTCTACGTAAATGCAAATGTCTGGATGCTGAAATTGTAAGGGACCAGCTGTATCAGCTCACTGCTCCTAAATCCACAGTGCCTGACAGGATTCACCTCAGAAAGCTGAAGGAATGAGCAGACTTTATATCTGCACACTTCTCAACAATTTACCAAAGGCTGTGAAAGTCTGGGGAGGTCCCCACTGATTGCAAGATTGTGAGTTATACCCACCTGGAAAAGGGTTTAAGAGAAGACCTTGTTAGCATAAACTCAGTCTCTGGAAATGTTATGGAAAAGATTGTCCTGGGGCACATTGAAAAGTGTTTAAAGATAAAGCTATTGTAATGTAATGTAACGAAAAGCATAACCATGACAGCAGAGCAGCAAGGTACCAGGCTACAGCGAGTGAGGATTTGCTCAAACATAGCAGCCACAGGCACAGAAATAAGGAAAAGAAGCTGCTTCCTGGCTCCACCCATTCCATTCACTCAGGTACATTGCATGCACTTGAGCTCCCCTGGGTTGGCCCTGCCTTCCTACCAGGTGCTCAAGAACTATTTCAAGGCATGACTTCACATTTCCACTATAACAGACAACAAGGTTTCATCAAGGGAAAGTAATTTCATCTCTTATGATAAGGTCATCTTCCTGGTGGATAAAGGGAAGGTAGTGTATGTAATCTTCCTGGATTTTACGAAGGTCTTTGATGCTGTCCTTCCTCATGGCATCCTTCGGGACAAACTGTCCAACCAAACAAGTTCACGTGAAAACTGGGTCACGAACTGGCTGAATAGTAGAGCACAATGGATTGTAGTGAACGGGGTTACATTTTGCAGACAGTCACAAGCAGCAATCCCCAAGGTGTAATTGTAGAGACAGTCCACTTCAGCACTTTTACAGTGTCTGGATGCAGGAATGGAACACAACCTCAGCAAGTTTAATGGTGATGCTAAACAGGGAGATGCTGTCAACTCTGGAGGGAATAGAGAGATCTAGACAGACAGGAGCAGAGGGATCTAGATGGGCAGTCAGCAGTGGCATGAAGCTCAACAAAGATAAATGCTGGGTACTACACCTGGGACAGTGCAATGCCAGACACAAATACCAACTGGGAGATAAGTATCTGGAGTGTCTGGAAAGCAGCTCAGCAGTAAGGGATTGGCAGTGGTGCAGTGTGTCCTGGCAGCCAAGGGGCAAATTAAGACAGCATAGCCAGGCAGTCAAAAGAGGTGACTCCTGCTATATTTAGTGTTTGTGTGGCCTCATGTCTTCTATGCACAGTTCTAGGCACACAATCTAAAAATATTAAGATATTTGAAAACATCCAGTAGAAGGTAACAAAGCTGGTAAAAAGGCTGGAGGGCATGTCCTGTGAGGACAGGTAGATGTCACCTGAGCTGTCCACTCTGGATGAGGCCAAGAGACAACCTCAATGCTCTGCAGCGGCCTAAGGAGGGGAAGCAGAGAAAGGTGCTGGGTTCTGTTTCCAGAACCAATGGCAGGATGGGAACACAGAGCTGAGTCATGAGACTTCAGACTGGGCGGTAGGAAGTGTTTCTATATTGTGAGGGTGGCCAGACACTGAAACTGGCTTCTTAGACAGGTGATTGATGTCCATGCTTGTCAGTGTTCAAGAAGCATTTTGATAATGTTCTAATTAATGTGCTTTAACTTTTGGTTAACTCTGAAGTGGTCAGGCAGTTGGACTCAATAATCTTTGAAGGTCCCTCCAACTTATCTATTCTAAATCCTAAACTTTCTCTTCTGTGTTGATTGACAAATCTATGCACCCTCTAAAATATCCCCTTGTAAAACTGGAGGAGGTAGATATTTTCTTTATTTGAAGACTAGTCTCCTTTTAATTCCTACATTATCTCTATAAGAATTGCTTCTCTTACTCTTTTGTACGTGTCTCTCCACCACATTGAAGGTTATGCCTTTACTTAGATAAATCTGAGTATCTTATTATCTTCCATAGTTCATCACAAAGACACTAATGATTGGAATCTAAGGCACACGTCCATTGTAAAGTACAGAACAACTTTACTCAGTATTTTTAACTTAATTATGAAGTTACAGACTTCAAATTGCTTTGTCTGCTGTCTTCATTTTAACAAGCTTCATCATACAAATTCTAACTACTGTAACGCAATACAGATGATATACTGTGTCACTGAACACCAAAATACTGAGTTAAAATGACTCTTTAAAAAAATTACCTGTATGGCAAGTGCTCGAGCTACAAGACTTCTAATATATTGTAAAGGATCTTCTGGACCTTCCCACTTGCTTTGCCATGTGAGAGGACACTGAAATAAAAGGATACTTACTGAAAGTATTTCAAAATTACTTCATTTTAATCTGGCAATCTGAATGAAGTGAAATAATCTGGAAATAAAATATTTCTACAAAAGAAGGCAGTACAAGTAATATAATAATGAAAGCATATAACCACTAATAGGAAGGTCTTAGTTTTGTAAATTCTTTATGGGACTCACAAAGATGGAGAACGTGCAAGAACCTCTAATATTCAATCAAGAAACATCAGTAGGTTCCACAAAAACTTAAAAAAGAATTGGCATACAATACTATCTGGTAAACACTGCATAATACTACATAAGTTTAGTATTAAATATCTCAGTTTACACTGTTTAACATTTGCAGGTGGGCAAATGATCTAACCGCTATGCATTGAACAGATTTTCACAATTTGATCACAGAACTTTTTACAAAAAGGTATCTTTCAAAGTATCTGTCATGTCCACTTTATAGATAAAGTTTTTGGACCTTTGAACACAAATTCTGTATATCTACAGAACAAGTTTATAAAGCAGTTTATATACTTATACTTTATATAAAGCCGCATGCTTTATTGCATCATTATTTACTTTTTGAATAGAGTAAACATTATCCCTCAATTTTTGCAGGCTCTTAATAGATACACATTTATAGACAGCTCACTTAACTGTCATTTAGAAGGCATTCAACTTACATTGATAATATATCACTCTAAATTAATCTAAGTCAAAAAGAAAGATCTTAGCTAATTGTTAGTATGGAGGCATATTAACATTTCAATTTTGCATAAATAACACTAATTGTTGAAATCAGCTGTTGAAATCAATTGTTGAAATCAGACTTACTAACAGAAGTCATACATTTATTTTCACTTTTTTTTTGTATTCTAGCAGCTTCTTCACATGTTGTAATCTTAAAACAACTAAAATATTTGTTCTTTTCAAATGTAAGTTTTTTTAAATAATTCACAACCACATTAAAATAAACAAAAGTGTAGAGGAAAAGTATTAAGCAAATCTCTTCGGATGACAAATATGCAGAGATCTAGCTGCCGTGATTACAAGAGACTGCTATTAGTCTCTCTGGAGTGCTGCTGAAAAGACTGCTTTATGGTCACAATCCAATAAAGTGATCTGTGTCAAGGTAAATGGTTAAGTACGCATAAGAAATGCCAGAAATACTTCATTCAACCGATCAGGAAGCACTGAACTGATGCTTGGGAGTGATAAAAATACACAGAATCGTTAAGTACATTTTTGTGACAGTGACTGGCTTCATACCTCCCACTGCTTCCAATTTAAGGGTGCAACTCAAGCACACAAGGAAACCAAACTTGCTCAATGAGAAGAAATGTAACTATAAATACTAAAAAATGACCATTACACAGTACATGTACCCTTTGCATTTACTGTGACTTGTACTTTAGCACCACTTTCAACCATGCAGTCAAAATGTGTTTAAAAAGACAATGAGACTGCTACATAAAAACGCTCATTTATCCTAATTGTATTGCTATTTTGCTCACAAATGCTGTTTCGTTAATCTAAAAAGACAAATAATTTAATTTTTGTTTTATTTATAAATTTGACAGACTAATAAATAAATAACACGATTTGAAACAGGAGTTGTTCCACACATGCAGATAAACCAAATATTTGGGAATTACTTTCCATTGTAGAGGGAGCCTTGATATCTACACATTATCATCAAGACAAATGATAAATTGCTACAGGTGGAAAAAAACACTGAGTTTCACATGAATGTTTGACTATCTTTGGAATACAATTATTAAGCTATTACTGATAGTGTGTGGCAATTTGCAGACACTAATTGTAGCAGTTTATAAACAAGTCCATTTTAATGCCAGAAAACATGGACAAAACAGATCTATCAATTTCAGTTACTTTTCTCATAAATCAAGAATATAGGGCAATATGATAGGTTAATCTGATAGGTACATGTCTGGTGTGGTACGGCAGTAATCCATAATGAATAACTGCAGACTGCAAACTGTGATTATGACTGCAGTAAAAATTTACGAAAATCTAAAAATGGAGAATGGGAACAGATTTACAGGTTTTACTGGTTAATATATTTGACTTGAACAGAATGATTTCGTATTTGGAATAGAAATACTATTAAACAACTTCTTATCGGATTTGTCTGTAAGAAAAAGCTTAATGAAAGTATAATATACTCAAAGCTTTTGCAAGTAGTTGAAACAACACTTTTCTGGGTTTCATTCTATAAAAAGCATGTTTCTGTTAGTTATTAAAGACCATAAATATTAGTAAATTAAATATTTATATAGATAAGTCACACATATATATGCAACCTTTATACATACAGCTAACTAGAGGCTTTTTCAACGGATAATCCTTTCTTTCTAACATCAAAAAAGCATTCTGAAAACCGAAGGCCATCTGGAAGGTTTCCAGATAATGAATTTACTTATCTCCAAACAACATATAACTTATTTAGCAGCAATTTGTTAACCATAAGAGCTTCACAGATGTGCCTAAACTCCAAGATGTAAAATGGCTATGTTTTAATACTGGAAGTTGCTCATGATTGCTTAAAAATAGCTGTTTGTAACATGGCCATTTGTTAAAGGAGAGGAATAACCTGGTCTACTCAAGGCCTTCAGACAGTATTGAACCTCCATGACACAACTGAGAATCCATTTTGAACTCTTAAGTATAATCACTACCTAAAAGATCCACAAATGTTTGAGAACCTCTGGAACTCACTAATCGATTTTAGAGTAACTTTTAATAAAATAAAGCTTAGAACAAATAGTGACATAAATATATGTACCAGAATATCACTGAGTTTTTATTTTCATTGCTTGAAATATAAAATTATGAAAAAGTACTTACCTTCTGATTTATCAGAGCACTTGCAAGCCTTTGTACTTCAGAACTCAGTAATGAGGTACCTCTAATGACTTTACTTAAAGAAGCAAGTGACTGATGGACACTTTGCACAAGGCGAATAGCACTAAATTGTTCAAGAGTAATGAACGATAAGATTGGAGATCCTTGCCGCTCCACTGGAGGAGTCACCTTCTGATGAATCAGGTTAGAATTCTAAAACAGAACACATGACATCCAGTTAATAAACTGAGGGAAACTATGATAACACGTATTCTTTATTTAATTTTCGATACCTCAAAAGTCCTTGGTATCTGTGAAGTAGTTCAGACATTCCCTTCTTCTGGAGACTGAATCAAAAATACAACACTTTCACTATTATCCCTTTGATATTCAGTACAGGTACCAACCTTCTCGGGCAACTCTGTTCACCTCATTAGTTTAAAAGCACTGGGATTCCATAAAATTGTTTCTCTAAATCACTGTTAATAGTATTTATGTAAATATGCCAATATAATAATCAGTAGCATACTCTGCATAACAAGACTGCATTGGTCAATATGCACCACGTTGCAGATAGAGCTTTTGCTCTGGTAAGACTACACACTTATTTCATAAATTATGACAGGCAAAGCAGAGAGTTCATACGCTTCATCCCAAAATTGATTAGCAGGATCACTGTATCTCTTAAATACAAGATATATACGCAGTCATATACAGAACTTTATTTTAGATAGATGCAATTCTATACATCTCTTTTTCTTATCACATTTATTCCTGATGCCTGGTATTTATTACCTTGATATAGAATAAGATGTCTTACTTAAGGAATTACAATTCAATAACAGGAAAATTGAAGCAATCTTTTTTATAATTAACAGTATAGATAGTGGGACTGTTCTATTAAGAAACAAACTGCATTTCAGAGTACAATACATTTCAAAAACTAAGCACACAGTTTTAATTTTTGTGTATCACAAATGATAACCACATACTAAGTACAACACAAACATATATGTTACCAGTATTTATAAATCTTGCCCAGTTACACATGGTATCTATTCACAGTGGAGTGAATAATGAAAGCAACAGAGTTTGTATTATTAAATTGTCCAGTAGTAGTGTGTTTTAAGCTGACAGTTACCGCACATCTGCAGATCAACAGTGGAAACTTCTCTCACACTGCAAGAATCCTTTCCCACGAGACAAAACCAGAGCCACTGATATCAACTGCTCAGCAATTCTAAGAAAAGCTGTCTAGCAAGTTGCTCTTAGAGCAATAACAAAAGAGGAAAAACAAAATTAAACCATAAAACAACCCACGGACAGAAGGGATGCAGAAAAAGCTTAAATGAATACAGCTCCTATGTAACTCACACGGTTGCACCTATAGAGCTAATGGCTCTGTAACGAACTAATTGCCTGGACAAGAGTGTCCCTTTCTCTGTATCTGTAATGGCATCTTGCTACCCAGAACACACAGGATGTTTGCCTCCATAACCTTTCCCAGGCACTCTATCAGAACAAACACTCAACTACTAAGCAAAACATAATGCTAACTGAAAAACTAATATACTTAACATTATGACTGATTGAAAAATGATGGATAAGGTCCTCCCCACACCATGAAAATGGTATACAACAAACTCACTGTTCAAAGCGTAAAAAACATACAGTATTTATAAAAGTCAAGTTCTGAATTTTGTCTTTGTCTTTTGTCTTTGAATCCTGAAATCACAGTATGAGTTTCACTTCGGTTCTTCTAAGGCCATAGTTCATTGAATAATAAGAATACAATTACGTGATCCGTGCTCCAGATCATATTTGATTTAAAATACTTCTTGGTTCTGCAGCAGAGTCCAGTTGATAATTTCTTGTTGGAGTATTTAATTGCAAAAAGAGACAGAAAAAAAGACATTGCTTTGCTCAGTGTTTCACATATCTTATCTCCATTCACGAAAAACTTACTGAAGTAGGAGGCCTCCAAGTTCCTCCATGCTGTCCATTATGTAACTGAATGAAATGCATTCATTTCATAGCACTTCAATGCTTTCTCCTGGGAATTTGTTAAAAGAACCAATCTGTCACTTTTATAGCAAAATTAAACGTGAATACTGATATCAGCTTATACATTTAACGTTCTATTACATTCCCTTAAAATCTATTATGTATATAACTCACATCAGCTTTAAAAATATTCTCATGACCTGCTTGGAAATTCAGATGAAGAACTTCTGAAGCACTGAGTGCTCTTTCCTAATGATAAGAAATTTGAAAACAGGTTCTAATCTTTAGCATTAAATACTATATAATACTACCAATATTAAATTAGACGTATTTTGAGACTTTGATCATTTTCTCTCTCTCCGTTCTATACTTGTTCCTATCTCTGTACAATGTAAGATTTTTTCTACAGTCTCACCTAAGCTGCTCAAAGCTTTACTGCACAATCTTCCGGAACTCAGCTTTTTCAAACCCCTGTATGTTCTGAAAGCCATATCCTCAGAAATGTAACAGCTATAACAAAAATATACTTTCTGTATTTGATTAGTTCTGCATTTGATTCTAAATTCAGTTTTGTTTGTGGTGCTTCTTGGAATCTTTCATTGGTCTTTTGATGTACTTATTCTGCCCTCCAGTTTCTCTGGCTATTTGTTTAGATATAAAGCTTTTACTATGTATTATACAATTATTTCTTTGTTGAAAATACATGAAAGAATGGCTGTCTATTCCCATTTCATTGATTTTCCTTGGTTAAAAAAGTAATGCTCTTTTCTTAAAGCTGAGGTTTCTATCTTTCAGATTAAAGAGTAACAACCCACTAATTTTCAATTGTCTTGTAGCATTTTGCAACATTATAAAAACAATTAGGTAACCTTCAGTTCAGAAATAGAACAGAAGACGAAGCACATGATTTTGGCAGCCATGACAGCTTATGATCTTACATTCAGCAAATGCTGCTTTGAAACAGTTTCAGAATTTTTAGTATGAGTGGGCCTTTTAACTTTGATAGAGGTATTAAAGTGTTTCCCCTAAGCAAGGCAAAAAAATTTGCAGTAGGCTGTCATTTGGACATGATGGAACACTTATGCAGCCCCAGCTGCAGCCTGCAATGTTTGCACTTCCCTGAAAACTATCACCTGATGGGCAATGCCTGCATTATTTTGGACAATGCTGCACATCACTACGTAACACTTATGTTCTTATATGGGACCTGGTCTACGCTGTCATGGCAGAAGGTAGCGTGAAAGGAGGAAATACAACAGAACACGAGGAGACTGGATTAGTCTGATGGTGCTGCACAACCAACAGGCTGTGGTGGGGCATCAACCAACATCAAGGAAGATGTGTTTAAAATCTTGTGTAACAATTGTTTGACAAGTTATTTAGTAGAGCCTTCATTTCCATCGGTAAACAATCTTGTATGCAAGCTTATACTGAGCATAATTGGCTTGTGTGGTAGGTTGCTTTTTTTTGCTTTTTTAACTTAGGGTCAGGTTCATGAGAGTTTAATTAATTTGATTAGAGTTAAGCTATTACTAAATCACAGTGAGAGGCACTGCAACAGTTTTAGGTCAGTATTTATTACAAAGGTGCTCTCCAACACTAAGAATAAAAATTAGTATTTTCAAAGGAAGCTAACATAAATGGTGGTGTGTATCACTCCATAACAGCTAAATAGAAAAGGAAGGTTTGTTAGTGTAACTTCGAGCACATCGATGTATAATTCAAACAGAACCAGATTATAAGCATAATGTAAGTAAAGAGCCAAGCTCCAGCTTCTTTGAAGAGGCTGAAGGTGGTCTCTGCCTGCAGGGGTGGGAAGAGACTACTCACAGGAGGGCAAAGGCAAGCTTGTAACTTCTCACGTCAAGATCGTTCCTGCTCCATCTCAGGACTGCATACAGATATAATGCCCTCATAAGCAATGAGGGAGGTGGAAGCAGTGTCCAGTGAAACTTGCAAGCCAATTAAACTAGGGCCACAAAGAAGTACGAGGAAGGAATACTGAGCAACAGCAGCAGCCAACTCCCTGCTTCAGGGAAAAGCAGTTCCCATTTGCTGACCTGGCCTCTAGGAAGATTTGCTACTTGCAGTGAACTATGTGTGCTATTGTGGAAAGATTTCTGAAATTTGCTTGGCCCTCACACTTGTCCTTGATGTTCTTCCACATAGGAACCAGCCATTTGGCAGGGGTAACCCAGAGTACAAGACCTGCAGAGCTGAATCCTTCTAGAGCTATGTTTGATTTAATTTTCTAATTTTAGAGAGACATTTGCTCCAATAGCTGCCAAGGACTGTATCCTGAGAATGTCACTACCATTCTTGAGAAGGTGTATGCAGAGAAGTTTCTGGTTGCCTCCAGTGGGCTCTTCTGCAAAAACTGCTGTGCAAACTTCTGTGTACATTCACTGCCTCTGTTAGCTGTTCTCTGTACTACAGACTGAGAAATGACAATTTGCTTTCACAAAAAAAAAAAAATCAAATGGATTCCATGCTGGAGCAAGTGGATATGGCCTGCAGGAGTCCATGCAGAGTCCTAGGGCAGAGTTGCAGCTCACTGTCCTAATCTCTTTGCAGTAGGGAATAGATTACACTAATGTTCCTATGTCTGTTTTGCTTGAGAAAAGGGAGCAGGAGAGCAGCATGGTGGATTTTAGATAGCCATCAGTGTGAAACCATCATATTGGCCAGTATCAGGTAAAATGTGTTTTATCATTGATTTCTCAAATTCTTCCGCTACTTAAATTCTACCACTGATTATGTGCTCCATACTAATTTTATTGGTTTAAATATTGACATTCAGTTCAGAGAAACATGTAGTCAGTTGCTATTTATTGTTTTATCTAAACTTGAACACTCAAAAAATACAGTATTAACAGAGTACAGACAAACATATGCACATTTGAAGATCATGATAAATTATTTCAGTAGACCTTATATAAGTCACATGTAAGTAAAGTTGAAAATTTTCTCATGCTTCAGAATCATCAGCACTTAGATGCTGAATAACTATTTTCATGGCACTTGTAAGATAATCTTTCTTGAGTTAATCCTTGATTTACATACTCAGAACTGGAATAAAAATGTTTGAAAAACACAGTTAACCTTTGTCTACATATGAGGCTCTCTAATGAGCCTCTGCTGCACTTCTGCCTTTGGAATAAAAAGTAAGTGATTTTAAAAACAGCTTTAAAATTATGTTAACTAGAATCAAGTAAGACCTGTACTAGATTACAGATCTGTATGGATCTATACTCCCTGAGTCTCAGACAGTTTGAAACAGTTAACCATTATTTCCAACTACCACTGGGAATAAGTACATTTGACAGGAAGAAGACACTTTCTGTAAGAGATACAGAAGGTCTTGTTAGCATCTATCCCATCTGCTTCTACTTTACCAATATCTGTATCCAACAGATAAAAGAAAAGAAAAAAAAGATAATGGTACTCTGCAGCTACATAAAAATGATATGCTTCCAGAACTGAGAATAAATTAAAGAAACTTCACAGGCATAGGATTAAACAGTTTTTTGTGATTTTACTTCTTTGTAATCAGGCGATCACTTTAGCTAACATTCTGTCCATTTATGCAAGAATAAAATCATGTGTGGATCTTAACTTCAGCAGCAATTCAACTATTTTCTTTATTTCAATTTCCAGATCTTTATTTAAAACTTCTGAAAACAAACATTGAACAACAAATAAAGAATCATAATGTAGCAATGTATGTAAATTTTTTTTAGATGCTTAAGCCTTTTCAAAATGTAAAGCAAACAGTCTATTAAAGAAAGGCATATATACATATACATATGTTTTGAAACTTATGCAGACATTCTTATCAAAAAAACTACATCAGGCTAGACATCATCCTATTCTAAAGGAGACCTAAAAATGATTAAAAAAAAAGAACCTGTTAACAGCAGAAAAATGTTAGAAAGCCAAAGAAAGTTGAAATAATCTTTTTGTTTGTTTTTTTTTCCCCACACACTGCAGTAAAAATGCACACATGAGCAGTAAAAATGCAAGTCAAATATAGATTCCTTTCTAGATGCACAATGATACTTTTTCCTCTATTTAGAATGAAGCAGAAGTATAGATAGGCAACATGATTTTGATTCAGGTATGCATCTAGTGACATCTGAGATGTCTCACTTTGCCTCTGCATCCTACCCAGCAGATCACAGGTCTCCTGCAGCTTCTGTGTTATACCTGGCCATAAATATTTAATGATTTCTGATACAGTGAACAAAGCATTGTTTAAGGTGACTAAACTGAGCCCTTATTACAATACAGATCAAAAAGAGCATTTTGCATCTCTAAGGAAATTTTCAGGTACAGTACGTCAAGAATATCTACTTTCACATCAACAAACCAAAATCTTTGAAAGAAAGTAGCTGCTCAGTTCTCTATACTATACAAACTATATAGTAACTCACATGGAGAAAATGAAAGATGGTCAGTACTAAAACTGCTACTGCTAGGAAAAGGCGTACTAGCTAAACCATTACTATGAGGTCCCAGGAATGATTTTCTAAGCTTGTAATCAATCTGTGAAGACAGCTTGTTTTTTAACAAGGAATTCACCAGGTGTCTCCTGGTGTTAAGTATGGGACAACAGTAAAGGCTTTAAAAGTTACAGGCTAAAAAGAGAACTGTGATAACTATGAACAAAACTAGCCAATGGTCATCTGCTGGTCGCTGGTGAAGGGCAATGTTAAGATCTGGAAAGACTGCTTCTGCTTTATGAAAAGATGATACAGGTGAACAAGAAAGAAAAACAGCTAAGTGATTAAGTAAGTTACCTGCTACAGTGCAAAACTCCACCAAAGCATTGCACAGTTAAAGATAAAGAGATAAAGGATTAAGACACATTTTACAACTGAAAACTCTTATAAAAGAGGATCCCAATTTGAGGGCAACAGGCAAGAACTCATTTGAGTCCAGCTTTCCCTGACACGGAACTCTAAGGCTTGATTACCTTCACCTGGATAACTAAGATCATCAAGGACCACAGCAAAAAAATACATGGCTTCCTTATTCATGATACTGTATAGACACAACTAATTCATTATACAAGTTTTAAAGAATAAGTGCTTTGTATGTCTAGTACTGATGATTAATAATGCAAAAGAACTAATTGCTAGCAGTGGTTGCTGTTAGTAAGTATTAATGTAGTAGAGTTTAAAACTGATTTCATTTACCAGTCTACCAAACATTACTATCAAAATCTCTAATTTTCTGACTGTATGTGTGTACATATGTATGTATGAAACTGTTTCATCAGAACTCTTGAATAGAAGGATTGCAGGCATAAAGGTATATAAAGAACCAACTTCCCATTAGCAAGGTATAATGGAAGGTGTCACACTGAAATATACTGCTATTCTTTATAGGATCACAGACCTGATTAACAACAGTCCGTTTCAGGGCTGGCAGATTTCATCATGAATTATTTAGTAGCAAGAGATTATTTTGACAAAAATTTGATTTATCATACACTTAGTATGTATATGAAAAGGATTTGAGACATTTCAAAATGTAATTGTGAATTCTAATGTATACCTCATGTCACTCTTTTATTATCTAACTAAGGGAAAGGTTTTTCTCATTCCAATGTTCTTATGTACAAGATATATTTTTAGGCTACGATAACTCTACTCTATTTCTTAGCACTGAGGAGACAATATGGCCGGATGTCTAAGTAGACATCTGACATTTGGTGAGAAAAATCTTCCCTAGCATGCCTAGTACCTGCATTTCAAAGACAATGTGCACACATTACAGCCAAATGAAGACCAACAAAAAATGACTGGAAAACAAGCTTTATATCACACATGAAAAAAACAGCCACCAAGCTGAACCCGGTCAAACAAAAAGGAAGTGATACTGGATATTGCAAGCTTTGTAGAAGGGATTTAAATGAATCAGCAGCTTAAAGCTGAGCATATTTCAATGCCATAGAAGAAAAACATTTTGTGAATACAAATATAAGATGTTCATCATGAGCGTGGTCTCAATTCCATACGAAGGAGAAAGAGATAGGCTATTATACCACATGCAGACTTCATAGCTAATTACATACATGTAACATTACATTTCCCACCTCAAATGCATTTCATTTACTTCTAAGCTCCTTATGTTTCAGTATCCAAGAGAATTTGTTAAACTTTACTTTTAATGTAGTTACTGGGGAAAAAAAAACGTTGTCTTTTCAAAGCTACTTTCCTACCTGATTAAGTTTCTTCCATAGGCTGAGAATAGGTGAAAGTTCAGCTGACCATATTTCTCTGTCAAATTTGCAGCCAGCACTTACTGACCTGCTCAGGATCCGAAGCTGTGAAATGACCTGAGCATTGGGAAAACAAAGGCAGATCATGAAGAAGAATAAATAAAAATGTACAAAAATGCAAGGAGCAAATACTTTCTAATTTATCTATGGACTACACTTTTCTGCATACTTAATTACTAATCATCATCTATTAAAACACAGGCAATATCCATATACAAACATATACCTGAGCCTCATTCACATTAAGCTCAAATCAAAAACCTTCCTTTATTTTTCTTATCATATTCACTGCCTGTGTTCAACTGTAATTTAAAAACTAATGAGGTGTATAATTCAATCAAAATCCTCTTTTCCACATAACCTACAGAAAGAAGCTTGAGCTAAAAAATATCAGTAACACAACAGAATACATACTAGACATATACAGTACGTATCAGGCAACAAAACTCCAAGAGAATTATAATAAATTCATTCCCATCTCCCATGGTTCTCTTTCTTAGCTCTTCTTGCTCGCTCAGATTAGTTAAATGTGTATTTACTCACTTAGAAAATCATTTCTCTTTATAAATGAGTAAATACACTTTTAAGTAATTAAAAGAATAACTACCAAACTCTCAGAAAGAAGGGGAGCTCTTAGTTTATCAAATCCAGCTGATTCTTCTTATTAGCAATCCTGGAAACTCCAAACAAACTGATAAAATATATGCATATGTTCTTAAGGAGATACTGCAATAAAACTTATACAGAGAAAAAGCAGTGTGCCCCTTAAGCAGGGATATTTGAAGTACGTTAAGTAAATTTCAGTTACTGTTCACAGAATGTTTTTTGCAAGACATGTTATAGAAAGACTTACTCTTACTCTTATACTTGACTTCAAAGTACTAAGCTTGACAATACAAATTTTGTTAATTGGTCAAAAGGATTGGATTATTTAATTGGTAGCATATTAAATGAAGCTGTATCTGCTGAGTTTTGACTTACTTTCTTTTGTTGAAAAAAATACAGTGAAGTAACACATCCTATGAAGCACTACAAGATGGTTCTACACTAAACTCTAACATTTATATATACTCTAACATTTGTAACAGTTACTATAGTTTATACTTGCTAAACGTCTCACAAGACACAAATCCAAATATTAAGATGAATGCATTATAAACTACAAGTATATATAAAATATATTGTATAATACATAAACCTATTTTTAGAATAACATGTTTTAAGATACTTTTAGATAAGCTAAAATAGTACTGATAAATAATAAGGTAATTCTAAAAAAAAAAAGCATTTTTTAGTTCCAACAGAAATGAAAATATGATCTGTTCTCCTTGAGAATTCTGCATACTCAGTGATTCTTCCAGATCTCACAGAAGATGAACAGTTCCCTCCATGGGAGCTGTACTCATCTCTAGGCAAAACAAATAAGTTTATACATAACAAATATGATTTTCATGGGAGTCATAGAAAGGACAAAAATAGGCCTAAGATGTGGCAGGGCAGAAACGTGCACACACTGGTTGAGTGCCTGGAGTGAAGACCTTGACACAGATGAAAAAGGGAATGTGATTAGCCATCTGAATTTAAGGACAAAAAGTAACTTTTGGGATGAGGGAGGTCACTGTGCATAGTCACTTAAATCGAATTTCCCACAGACAAGCGCAAAAACATCACAGCTACCTTTAAGCATTTACTTAAAAGGATGTAAATCACCAAGATTGCTACCTTTTCGTTCCTACATATCCAACAGACAGATCTTAAGCGGGCTACACCATTCTTCAGAACTCCTGCCTATTGTGTAAATACTCATATAGACGGGTCTATCTTGTAGAATTTAGATTGAAGTTTTTTATTTTCTGAAAACCTAATTTTACACCTCAAGGAGTAGTCAGCTCCTCTCACTACATTACAATATGTGAGGTGCTATCAACAGGTCATCTTACAATCAGTTACCTAGTCTACAATAAAATCCATCATGCCTTAAACATGATGGTTCCATGATCACAAAGAGAGCCTTGGAAGTGACCAGACCCAGATGCAGACATCTAGATCTTTTGCAGTCTATTTTGGACAGGTACAAAGCAGACAGACATAGTTACAATACTAAGCAATCTGAAAATCTAATCATATTTGTATCAAAGTGGATATTCAAAATCATAATATTTTTTACAATACCTAACCTTTGAATGCTTACCTTTGTAATCTCAATGTATTCTTTTAATACATATATTAACATTCTTAAAACCCTTGTATGTTGTACAAGTACAGTTAGAAAACACATCTAAATATTTTGAATATATGAGAAATTGGGGGAAAATTACCATAAAAAAGGATATATACTCCACAAAAGTATGAGAGGATGGAAATAAAAGCAATCAAAATGTAAAAGCAATCACAGAAATGGTTTGGTCATGGATGGGTAAGAAGGTTATTCAAAACCACAAATCTTTCTAGGAACTGCCTGTTTTAAGTAAGAGAAAATAATCATCTAACTATTTAAAGGAAAATTGATAGAGTAATTAATTTGTGAATAGAGCATCTAAAAACTATGGACAGTACACAGAAACTATTACCAAATACTTTTGTTCCTCCTTAGTGGAAAATTCATATATTGTATGTTTTTCTTGCATTGTCATCTTAGAAGAATGTAAATTGTATATATTAGTAAAGGTGGGGTTGTCGAGATTAAAATGTCAATATTTGTTTGCCCTGTTATTAAAATTAATTGAGTACCTCAGCCTTTTCATCTATTTCATGCTTCATGGGTTTCTCTGGATATATGCTGTCATATTATTGACTACTGCATTATAGTATGAGAAAATATATTTAGAGAAATTAAAAGAGAGAATGAAGACTATGGATAACAATAAAGATAATGAGTGAACCCATGTGGCTTTGTATGGAATGACTAGAAAGTCATGTTAGATTTGAAAATGGAAGAAAAAAGGAAGAAAAAAAGTAAAAATAAAAATCAAGAAATGCCAAGATTTTAACATTTCCTCCTCTGGAAGTGTGATAAAAACATAATTCCAGGACCACAAAATCAATTTCTGTTCTCTACTGATCTAGAACATGAAGAGAGTCTTGTCTTTGGTAATTCACAGGAAAAGTTGGTACTTCACAAACACACTATATAATAAAAACAGACATATATCTAAGCGTTGTACTTATTTCATAAAGAATCTACTGTAACCATTATACAACAAAGTCAAACTTCACATGTGGAATTATAATTTGAAAAAGAGGAATGAAATAAAGCCAACAACGTATTGTGAAATTCTCTGTCACTCAATTGGAAAAAAAAAATCTAGGATAAATAATTCCTGAACTAAGCATGATAACTGTTCTAGGAATAAAAAACAGAACAGATTTGCCAAGATCTTTTTTTTTTTTTTTTCTCCCCACAACTATGGAGCAGATAAAAGGATTTTTATTTCTGAAAAGAAAGGTAACAAACTTTTCTCAGTAAATCTATAGGAAATATCAAAGCAGATACACTACTGCCATCTACCAGTTTTAAAGGGCTTTGGTCTTAGCACAGAAACCACTTCTATATTTCATTTCTCTGAGTGAAAAAACATATCCCTTTATAGAGCTGTTCAAATAAATATTTCTATTTTTATAAGACTTCACAGTTTAAACCAAAAAAGGAAGTGGTAATGCAGTCATCTTGGTAAACATTGGCAAAGTAGTAACTCAGGGCACTGTGACTATTTCTTTCTTGACCACAGTCTGTCAAAGCAGGGAACAGATTTCAGTCTGATATGCCTCCTGACAGAACTAAACACTTCCATATTGTTCCTTGTAATCTGAGTGCAGTTACCCAAGGCACTGTATAAGTAACCTAAGACTGAGCTGCTAATAAAGCTTTCCCAATTTTCAGACTCGGTGTGCTGCTTGCTTCTCTGCACAGTCCCTGGAGATTGTTTGGATGAGGGTCCTTTAACAGCATTCAGAGGTGTATCGTTCAAACTGCATGCGGATGCATTAGAACACCACAGGTATGTGATCTGTTGTTCCCTGGAGGTCACCTCAGTATTGTTAATTCACTCAAAAATGATTTCAATTAAGACTGGATGGTTTTCAGAGCTACATTTTTTTAAATTAAAATACAAAGTGAAAGAGAGTAAGACACTGACATCACCAACATATTGTTTTAAATAGAAAAGGACCATATACTTTAGACATCCAGAAGATACTTCTGTAAAGAAAGAGATTCAATACAGGAGGAAAAGAAAATCAGGATGACTCTACAGATGAACTACACAACTCAACTACTGACCTAGCCAGTTTTGCAGCGGCACCTTCTCTGAAAGAACAGCTGGGAAATTTTGCTATGTAGAGGTCCCCACGAACCATTATTACCTGGAGAACACCATGCTAAAAGGAAGGTCAGAAGGATGTAGGCTCATTACACACTCTGAAAAATGTAAGAAATCTGGAAAAATGCAGCTTGTTCTTAGAACAGAGACAGCATTCTCACATACAGAGCACCAATACAGTCTCATATACACAGTGCTAATTCTATGGGAATTGGTAAATTTTCATGTAGTAGTCTGCACTGATGCAGTGCAATGGCAGAGGGTTATGTTTTCCACTGTGGGTTCCATTCTGTTCTGTGGCAAAGAATGCCTTTCATGCAGCACCATAGGTATATGCAAAATGCTTCCCATATTTCAAAAATTCTTTTTGGTACTCAAATTGCTCAATTACAGGATAATAATAAATACAATTTGGCCTTACTCATCTATTTCTGCTAGAGCCTATTAGTCATATATTTGTGATGTGAGATGCATTTAATAAATGTCAGTAATTATGTGCTCTGCACAGCTAACACAAGAGAAAAATTTAAAATTATTTCTAAAAAATAGCTTTATGTTCATCCTGACATCAATTTCAATAATCTAACAAGTTCAGAATAATTTCAATTGCATACTTTTTGATAATCGTGCCCATATTACTCTATGCACTATGACTAGAATTATGGGGAAGCGGTAGATAGATATAAAATTAGGTACTAATGTTCACAATCTTTTTAAGGATCTAGAGTTTGAAAAGGAAAATCTATTGAAAAAAGGACAAGAAGCTACAGCTGTTACTGCATTACAACTGCACTTCAGTAATTAATTGCAAACCACAGCCCCACTATTCTCTATATAATAAAATATTGCAGTTACAGATATGATTCGGTATTAGCTGACTTGGGTAATACAAGCAGTGGAGACCAGGTTATAAGGTCAAGTATGCTTCAGCAGTCTCACAGTTGCAGGTGTCCTTGTACACTTGGAACATCTTGTCTCTGTTGCCGTCATTTGCAAGGTAAAAGCCAGAACTGGAACTGTGCTATTAAACAATACATACAAACAATATCTGCAAGAATCTGGGAAGAAGAGGTATGGAATTCAGCACTGACTTGCTGAAAATGGAAATGGTTAAAGGTTTTCTTCAGAAAAAGCTGAATATAAGAACCAAAGGATAAGGTGCTGTTTTACTGAAGTCAAAGGGATTATTGCAATTACATTTAATGAGGCAAGATACACTTCATGTTTTCTGACCTTGGTTCACATTTGCTTGCCTTACTTGATTGTTTTTACACTGTTTTCCACTAGTAGTCTGCTATTCATTTTAACTCTGCAAGTATACTCCACAAAATAAAAAAGAGCAATAACAAAAGGTAATAAAGTTTTTCCACAAAAATATCCAATTTTCAAGCACAGGCAAAATAGCAATTGTAATTCTTTTAAATAAACACTTCATTTAGCAGTGATGCTAAGGTATGATGAGCTACTTGTATTAAGTTTATGTGGCAAGGTTGAAGTAGCAGTGCAGAGGCTGCAGGGGTGGCTCAGTGGGCAGCACCCAGCGCTGCCCCATGTCAGAGTAGAGCAGCTCCAACTGCTCCCACAGGGACCCACTGGGCAGAGCTGAGCCGTGAGCGACACTGGATGTGCCTCTGGGAGAGCGGATTGGAGGGAGGGAATCAGTGCTGTGCAACTGCAGTTGGGAGAGAGGGGTGAGAGATGGGGCAGAAGCAGCTCTGCAGCCCCCAAGGTCAGCGTGGGAGGGCAGGAGGCGATTAATAAAATTCCTTTTACATTTCTTAGCTTATACTGAGAAAATTATCAATGCCTCTAAGACAAACATGCTTTAAGATGACTGAATTTTCACTTTCTCTTCATAAACCCTTCAATTTTAAATTACTTACTTACATATGAAATGAAATTATGATAACTGTACTTGGATTGTTACAACTCTCGGTGGAGAAATAGAGTAACAACTGTGTTTCAATTTGTGTCTGATTAGTATCATCTAGTTCTTCAAACAGTCCAGCATCCCATTTCTGCATAACAAACACCCTGCTAGTTACAGCAGTCCTCTGAAATGGCCATTAAAATGCTCATTATACTATTCTTACAAATACTGTTCACATTATTACAGAGCTTCCTCTAAAGAAATACATACTTCCAAACAATGGTTCAGACCTTTATTTTAGGTGCTTATCTAGAATGGCACAAACTATTTCCTGTACCGCTTGTCTTTCACTAGGAGCACGCAAAACCACATAAAATTAAGATGAGGTGGCTAATATTACTTATGTGATTATTTATGTGTTATGAATTGAACATGCACTTTTTTTTTTTTTAGAAAAATAGAACAAATAACAATTGAAGATCTGGCTTTGGATCAGGGTTATCATGATTTTCTGTCAAATAATCTAAACATTAAAAAAAAAAAATAGATCACATGAGTTTATTCCAACATTCTTCAATTTCATTTTTTCTCTCTAGGAAATTATTGGCAATAATTCACAAAAATTTGCAGGTATGCTGCAAGTCCAGCACTGAACAAGACAGCTCTTAATTGCTTTTCCAAGGTGTAAAATATATAGAGAGGGGCCTGAATACTTCAGGGTGGAAATATCATAAACACTGTTTTGTTGAAGACATTTCATTATTATTCTATTAAAATTACAATAAAGGATGAAATAAGTTCATAAGTATTCATAATACAGACAAATATAGTCCTGAAAATAAGAGAACATCATGGAATCAAGAGACTTCTCTTTAGAAGGGTGACTCGAGAAAGATCCAACCTGTAGGCCCATTTCATCCACAGGAAAAATTCACACAGTCCAATATACTTTTCTAATCACTGATATAGGCTATACTGGGACATGAAACCATCAGAATATAGATCAATATGCAAGCAAAACCACCGCGTTTATCAGATTACAAGAAAGGAGCATAACATTAACCTAGAGGTAGGGCATTTGTTAAGCATGAGGAAAGCAGACTTGCAGCTGTGCACACAATCTCTACCTGGCATAAAACAAACAGAATGAGCTACGATGACGTGTAGCTGAACTGTCAGCTGAGTTGTTTTCTACTGTTTTGCAGAGGGAACATAGCAAGAGACATGAGATTATTCACAGTCATATTCAAGCTAAGAGAAGTTGTGTCAAGGGCATGTTGTAATAGTAGGTGAGGCAGAATCACAGCGAACTCTAGAAATCCAGTTGTTTTAGCTACACAAAGCAACTGAAA
Source organism: Meleagris gallopavo (assembly GCF_905368555.1). Classification (NCBI taxonomy): domain Eukaryota; kingdom Metazoa; phylum Chordata; class Aves; order Galliformes; family Phasianidae; genus Meleagris; species Meleagris gallopavo. The sequence continues at coordinate 179,990,838 of NC_139404.1, forward strand.
ATAAAAACCAGAAAAATCCTGTATGTTGGAAAGACCACATGCATACTTAAGTCAAATACTTTCTTAAAACGAAGATCACTGGTAGCAGTATGCATACACCATTAACACTGAATTGTACTACAGAACATCATAAGACAGTTTCTAACAATTTTATTAGTAATGATTAATATTAAAATCATACAGTTAGTGCTATTCAGCTCTTAAATTAGAATTGAAGATCCCTGATGGGGAAGAAAAAAAAACAAGCTGTGAATACGTTCAGTAGTTGCATGCTTACTGAAAACAGTCTGTTTGTTTTCACTGCTGCGTTTTAGCCTTACCCAAACACTACTAGCAGTGAAGTAGAAGGTTACAGAAGAGAACTCTGCATAACTGCAAAATGCTGCACTGTGCTGCAGCAGATTTCTACTACAGCAGAAAAATGTGATGCTACAGTAACACAAACTATCATTCCTATACATAAAGAGAAGTTGTGGATGCCCCATCCCTGGAGGCATTCAAGGCCAGGCTGGATGTGGCTCTGGGCAGCCTGGTCTGGTGGTTGGCAACCCTGCACATAGCAGGGGGGTTGAAACTAGATGATCACTATGGTCCTTTTCAACCCAGGCCATTCTATGAATCTATGAAAAATGAATACTATTCATGGGAAGTCTATAAGAAATATACATTTCTATTATCTAAGTGTTCTGCCTTAAGTAGTGGAATAAATTGATAAAAATAAAATGAGATTTATTTTAAAATAATTACATTAGTTTAACTTCACAGTTAGTAAAATAGATCACAGTATTGATCTATTTTTAATATTTATCTTGAAAGATTTTGAAACAATAAAAGGTTTCAGAATAGACTTAGATCAATGGACATATGAATGGTTTCAGAGATTTAAAATAATCACGCAGATGAGGAAAGTAAAAAATTTCTGTGAGTTGGTTTAAAGAAAGTGACATCAAATTATGCATGTTTTAAGAAAACTTCTTCTAATCCTGAACTTGGTGGAGTAGACAGTACAGCTCTGCATAAGAAATAAGTTGTCAATAAAAATATAGACTGAGAAAGAATAAAGTCTAGTAGATGAGAAACATACGGGATAGAAGATAAGTATTTATAAGAGAATACACCACATATTTAGCACAGACTTTGTGAATCATGGGACCAAGTTATCAGATTTAGTCTTTCCACTCTTGGTGACATAGTGCCTGAGGTGGTTGCAATTTATTTCTTGCTTCCATATTCATTCAATACTTTTTTGCTTTGGCTTGCTACAGGATACATGCCAAAAAAAAGAAAAAACCAAACTCAACATATGGAAGGCATTTCTGTTATCTCACATTACAAACCACAGAATCATCTAAAACTACCTAACTGACAGAAATGGAATGGGGGTTCCAATTTACTTAATTCTTATTAATTTCCCTATAACTTTTCCCTATAAAAGACAGCATGCTAGAGCTTTTCAGAAAATTGATAGGATTCTTGATATACAGACTAGGTCACTTCACAGCTCAAACATTAGTTTCACAATCCGATCAATTTTTATGTTACCTGACACAATTAATTCACCAGTCAAATATATTGTTCTAATCACTAAAGATTTGTACTGCTTAACTGCACTAACATAGTAATAGTGTACTCTCAGCCACAGTTTCTTCAACAGAAAAACAATGACATGAAAAATTATACGACAAAAATTGAATAGTGCAAATTTAGAGCAAATACTAGAGCTAAAATTACTGAAAGAAACAAGAGGTGGATGAACTTACTTTCAACTGCCTAATTTTCACTCAGGCTGAGGTAAAGACACTTCTCAGTCAAACTCCTCCAAGCCTAAGGGCTAAATAACTTAATGTTATAGACAAGCAGATACATAGGGACCTCCAGGAGATCAATATTCTACTGCATTAGGGTATGCTAGCAATGGGAATCAGTTGCTTGCATCCTGACTACTGTCAATTTGGGTCTGACTTCCCACTGCTGCTACAAAAAAATGTATTCCCTTGGGTCCTGTGTCACATCTAGGAGCTCCTAGTAGATGTCCTAAATATAGATCACCTCATATTGTCCATTCCTAGACCAAGAAGTCATGATGAGAACAAAAGAGGCACTCAATATTTTCCTGGTCCACAAAAGTTGGTAAAAGCAGCTGTCCAAGAGCATTTGTTTGCTGTTTCATTAATACCAGCCAGTAAAATGGATGACCTGGCTCATTCAACCAAGCTGGAGATCTACATACAACTCTAAAACATAGGTGAAAAATTTTTGATCATCATTGCCTATCATTCAGACACTAAGATAATTAGATTCTCACATTTTACACTGCTATTTATATCTGAACTAGACTGAAATCAAATGATAGCTGACAACACATGAATATGATATAGAGATCTCTTTATCTTTATATTGCTACAGCAATAGCAGGAATATTCAAGTAACTTTTTGAAACTAAGACCTACAAAGTCCTTGGAATTTACTTTTCACTATGCTCCTCTCCCCACCCTTCCCCTCAAACTTTCATATTTCTTATCAGAAAGATAGACTTCTGACTACTGGCAGAATTCTTTAGAAGTGCTCTCTGTCAGAAAAACCAAATTGTTACCCATATTCTTTTTGCTAAATGACTTCATTGGAATTTGCTGACTAAAACTAAAACTTTAACTGCTAAACAGCAGTTGTTGTAAAAGCTATCTCGCTGACATGAACTAGATAAACAATATATGTAAGACCATTGAAATTATTTATGTAAGTGAATACTGAAAACTGAATTAAATCATTGTAAATTCCTTCAAGAATTTGTCATTTATTTAAGTCCTAAACCATTTGCTTTGAAAATAAGGATCCGAAACAGCTCAGATTATTTATTTCAGTAATAATGCTAAAACGATCTTGGCTAAGTTGTAAACAAGGATACTTGACAAGGTGCTGGGCTACACATATCCATACGCAGATTCTAAATGTAAAATAGAGATAAATAGCTGGAAAGTATGTATCACATTCACAAGTCAGCAAACGTATTCTAAAAAGAAAAACCTAGAAGTTTATTGAAATACTCCTAATTCACGTGTACTCGACTGGTCAAATGTATAATGCATTTAAAAGTCCAAGATCAAATCAAAATTCACTTGATGTCTTTTTGACAGAGGACACATCTAAACTCATACTTTCCTTTTAGCTTCTATGTTCTATATACAAACCTTATGAATGGTTATACTTTTCTCTCTGAAGATTTAGGTCAACACACTCAGAAACGACTGAAGCTTAATAAACCCAAGGTTAAGCCAAGAACTGGTTTGTAAAACAAAGATATGTAAATAAAACATCTCTTTACTAATAAAGATGATCCCAGAAATGTAAAACTGCAGGAAGTGTCAACCAAGAACTTAATTATTGAATACATTCTGTTCTGAAGCTCAGTATCTCCCAGAGATCCATCATGGGAATGTATAGCACAGTTTAAGCATAAACGAAGGATAGTGAAACATGCTGGTATGGAGCAATCTCATTGATAAGCAAATGCTGTATGATATGTTTCTTCTGTTTTTTTAATCACTTTATAATAAATAGTATATTTTTTATAAACATATAAAAAGCATAAAATCCATTTCATAAACATAATACATCTTTATAAAGGTAAGTATTTCTGCCTTGCAGACTGTTTGAAGTTAAAATGAAAAGCTTTTTCCATCATGACAAAAGAGTTTCTACGGAGTCTGCTTTGATGTATTCATATGTAGGCTCATAATGTCTGTATAATAATACAGACTTACAATAAATAAGCAAACAATTTCATTTGAAAGAAATACTTAAGAATGTCTTGCTACTGACAATTTCATACAATTCTAATCTATATGCAAGATACCTATGGAGTTTATTTTGGAAGTTTCTTTTATGTTATAAAATTGTAGCTGTTACTATAAAAAAATATTCTACAGATAAGAGTCAACATAGTCCAAAAATCCTTCCATTTAGCCTGTCAATCTTACGGAAATTCAAATTTATGGAAAGGTGATTGGATTCTACAGCTTGTATTAGAGACAGAAAATATTCAGAGGTAAATGAAAAATGTATTTTTACCTGGGAACTGATCATACGTTGTGATGAACGAGCAATATTAGCAGGTAGACCAAAAAAGTCAGGTTTATCATCTTCTGGAAGGCTTTCAATAATATGACGATAATCCTACATTTAAAGAAAACATAAAATACACATAACTGAGAGAACTTTTTTGTTTACTTCACAAAAATAACTGTGAAAAGAATTTAATTAAATGCACTGTATGACACTGATTAAAATGCATACAGTATGTATAGAGTACAGGTATCTTAGTGATTTCATTTTAATTTTTTTCTTTTTATTTATTAACAATACATATTTTTTAACAATGTTTCCATTCTAAAAGTACAAAGAGCAATTAAAAGCAAGCTCAATGACAATATAAAACAGAAAAAAAGATTTTAGCATTTGGAATGTTAATAGTAGAGAGCAAACAGATTTATATAATAAAGAACACACTTTTATATAAAGCTCTATAAGGATTTTATTATCACTCATAAATAGTGAAATAATAAGATAAAAATGGGTCTGCATGATGACTGGATATGAAAAATAGTGTCCACAGAGGTTCTACACTCATAATCACTAGTGAGACTTCTCACACAAAACAGAAAGAGGCCTTGTAGCCAAAGGTAGACTAATGATGGCAGATATGTGACCCTAAACACAAAAAAAATTTGGTGTTTAACATCTGTATCCCATTGCATTGGATCATCTGCATTTGAAATGGATACTGAACACATCCAAACATATGCTCTTCTTTATCACTGCAAGGAATTTCAGCGAGTGCTTGCAGGATCAGGTCTAATGTGAGTGTGATTTACTAGGACATGTAATCTCTAAACTAAGATTTCAGTAGTGGCAGATCTATCCACTGAACACCCAGGAACCACTATTTAGTAAGATTATTATTCCAATTATTTGAAGTAAAAAAACTTATTTTCAAAACTTTATTTTTCTATTAATCAAAGCTACTTGAAGAAAATTATTTACATATTTAAAGACATTAAGATACTTAAAACTGTAAGTATAGAAGTCTTACACAAACAATCATATAAAAAATTTAAAACTATTAACTGCAGTACAGGTAAAAATAAAGGTTGACCATATTACCTAGTGCAACAGAGACCAGCCTCATTTATTTCTTTGCTCTTTACAATATTACATCAGCACTTCCATAGAAAATATCATATTTAAAATAAACAAATAAAAAACCCTCAAAATCTAAGCAGTCAGAATCCAGGAAGAGAACATCAAACAATAGTAATTTATTTTCACTGCAATAATGCTGTTTATATCAAATCATACTATATGGTGGTCTAGCGTGGAGTTCAACGTTAAAATGCAAATGAATCTTAATAACAATAACAACAGCAGTAAGTGGAAGGACAGGGAGATATCAGCTCTTCAGAATCTATTGAATTCCCTCCTGAATACTAAAGGAGAATTAGAATTTATTTCTGTCCCCAAATAAAATGTCATACAGCATCCACAGCATGGTAACAAATTACATGAGAGCACTGACAAATTTTGTAAATTAGGAGATAAATCCATATTCTGCCATTATGTTAATATACTAAGTAATGCAAAAATTTAATAATGTTCTTGTCATAAAATGAGACAATTTCTTTCATTCAGTTCTTCACAGCTTTGCATCAAAGTCCATCCAGGTATCATAAGATAATGAGACAGAACAGTTCTGAAAACTTAGGAATCACCCATCCCACGCAACAGAAGTCTCACATAAATAAAGATATCTTTATATTGTATCTCTGGATTTCTTTGTGAATATAATGATTCTTCAAAATAACATACTTCAGTTTGTGTATCATATGACTGAAGATGTGTACTTACCAAAATACTGCAAGAATTTGGTAAAGAGATTGAATGCAGGAAACTAGTCATCTTCCTGCCTCTAGCATTAAAATTGCCAATGACATTTGAATTGAAAAGCTGCTCCAAGTAGGACCGAAGAACCTTCATATCAAAGTAATTATCGATGCGGCCTCCATAAATTGCATTTTCAAACAAGCCATGAACAAATTCCCACTGAAAATCTTTGGATCCTATAAATATATCAGTAATAGTTTTCTATCAATTACCACTGCATCACTAGCATTTCTTCCAATCACCACAGTTCTTAAGTGAAAAGGAAAATTACAGAAACATCAAATAATTCATTTCAAATTCATTTCAAATAAATCATTTCTTGCAGTCTCATACATAAAATAAACCAAAATCAGATCATGCACTGAAAAATTCACTGGAAACATCAACTTCCAAACAAAAAAGGTTCAAGATAGGTACTTTTTAAAGAATTATAAACAGCATTTCACGCAGTACTTAAAACTAAGTATGTTACAGTTATGCTTCCTGGTCAAGTTGCTTTTCAAATTCCATTTTTCTGGCTTAGCAATATTTCCTTATTTCAATTAATTTATTTTATCGCCTTTTTACAACAGTTGACCTAAATAGCTATACTGATACGCTGTAGCTTTCTAGAGCAGGTAAAAGTTTGATCAAATGAGTACTTCTTAAAAATCTCCTGACAAAAAGGAAGCAGCAATTATTTTAAGTAGTTTTTAGGTTTTGTTTTGTAGTAACTAGCACACTCCAAGTACTTGATCATTCCCTCAAAAGAAAAGATATCTTCACAGCAACAGGTATAAACAGGTTAATGATTTTAACTGACAGTTAATGACTCTTTGTATGACTGTATGTTTCAAGTTTGTGTAACTAAGTTCCAGTTCCAGAAGTGTTAAATCTCATTTAAGTCAAAGATCACAAACTGTATCTAAACATCAGTTCCTAACTTTACTTTGAAATTATATAAAATGTAAATAATCAAGTATGATTAAGAATGTACTAAGTTACTTAACAGAACAATGGAGTGTTTTACATCTTAACAATGCCCAGAGAGGTGTCCTCTGAGACATTCAATGTCAGGCTGAATGGGGCTCTGAGCAACCTGATCTAGCTGTAGAGGGGGGTTCATTGCAAGGGGGTTGGACTAGATGACTTTTCAAGGTCCCTTCCGACTCAGTTAATTTCATCACAAAAGAGCACATGCTCCATTAATTCATTCAACAAATGGAAGAGTTCAAACTGGAAAGGGATGGAGACAGATGACTGAAGCTTCCAGGCATTCCTGTATTTCTCATATTTCCTCTTAACTTGGGAAGTAAAGCAGAATAGTTTTGGCAGTCATGTGTTTGTATTTGCAAGAGCCATCCACAACTGTTCCAGTGAAGATTCAAATGTAAAATTTAAATATGTACAACTTATATTTTAAGCAGAACGACCCCACTGCAATCAATCATGCAAAATAAGTGATCTATAAAAATTACTGTGAAAGTTTTAAATATGATAAAGAATTCTAAATGAGAAACCTTAAGAAGTGTTAGGCTACAGAAATAAAGAACATTCCTTCAGAAGTGACTTACCCTCAAAGAGTCTATCAATAATGTCAAAACCAGCACGGAGATCAGATAAAGAAAATTCATAAAACTTGGTCCAACCCTGACATTTTAAAAGAAATGCCAAGAACTCAATTAGTTACAAGATTTTAATAAATAGGTTTGATTATCCAAATACAGCCTGCTTTATACTAATATCAACTCACTCCTTATTTCATGTCACTTCTCTACTGTCAAAGAAAAAATATACTGAGAAAAACAATAACTGCTACTATTTCAGCAAAATGTTGACATGCACATTTTGACCACTGTCATTTTATACTCCAATTCTGTTCTTGGTGGCATTAGTCTTTGCATAGCATGAAAGTACTGTGCATGGCTCACAAAAGCCTTTCAATGTAAATAAGTACGTACAAGTAAATATTGGTACATGATAAAGGAAATCCAGACATCAGTCCCCCAGTGCTGTAACTTCTTACGGCTGTACCTTTGTATTTGAATGAAATCTTAATAACAAATGCATGTGAGATTAGTGTATTTTCAGATTAAGATTGCAGCTGCCTCACAGATCACAATCAAGGTATCAGTCAGTCACCTTGAAGGTCATAAACAGGCAAGATGCTGAAGTCTTTCAACAGTTTTAAAATGCCTTTTTGAAAGATCTGCTTATAGACTGAAGAGTTTATTGGCCAGGACTAACTGCAGTTCAGCAATGTCAGGATGATAGAATCACCACTAAATCTATGCGAGATAAACAGAGTTATAGTAGAAGTAAGGAGAAAGCACTAACCCTGTCCTGTGCCTGTTTGAAAGTTATTGGCAAATTAACAGTAATTTGAACAAAGGCAAATGAGAGATCATATATTTAATTGGTACTTCAATGATTTTCAACTATTCTTCTTCTTGAACAGCATATTCAAAGTTCGTTCCAGTTAGAGGGAAACAACTCTATAATTCATAAAGTCAAAACTAACAAAAGAAGTCTTAAACATTCCAGGCTCTGTCAGAACAAATCTCTTGGATGACAGGTTAATTTCACCACAAGTCTAATTAAAATAAACCAGACACAAAATAGTTTGTTGGGTTTATTTTCTCCTCTTTTTCCTGCTTAGCTTAAGCATCTGTAGCCAGAAAAAAAACATTTTCTTTAAACAAAAACTTATCTAAGGAAAAAACATGTTACAGTCTCTGAAAACCATTATAATCCTCTCAAGAAACAAGTAAATTCTCTTGTTCTTCCATCTCTCTGAATAGGATTGCTATGCAGAAAGAATAGTAAATATTACATTCTCCTTTTTACTGAAGGAGGAATATTTATGACTTCCACACAGTCCTAAACAGTTTTTTTTTTCCTATCCTAAACAAAAAGAATTCAAAAGATATTCTCCATGGGACCTCACTCCTGCATCATTAGCACACAGATCACACAATATCTCCACACAGAGACTGGCAATTTTCAGAAGGACAAGAATTTAGACTACCAAGATTTTATTTTTAAATTAATTCAAAGAAAGCCATAAAGGTAGGCACCAGAAGTATCAAAGTTTTTCTCATCTCTGAATGTGATCCAATATATATCTGATGAAAAACAATTCTAAGTATAAAAGCTAAAAATAAACAGGGACAAATTTTTAAAAGTCAGCAAAAAAGAATTACCTGAGGAATGTAATTTCTTCTTTCTTGGCATACAGCATGAAACCATGCTAAACAAAAGAGAGAATGGGCTCGAGACAAATTTCCCTTTTTATTAATTTGTTCAGGTGTCCAAGATTCATAGGTTCGTAGGAGGTTCTTCTTGAGGCCTGGAGGTGCCTGCGCAGGAAAAAACCATCCCTTTGTTGTAAACAACTGATACTTTCAAGTTCTATTTTCTTAAGTTTCAGGTTATCACACAATTAAGTTATAGTTTATGACTAGTATTTTAGCAAATAATATTTAACATGAAAAAAATCTGCCTGACAGAATTATAGTCTGAATCAATTGTTAGGAGGACCAAACTACAGGAGTACAAGTTAGTGAAATGAGTGCTAATTGATCAACTAAGTAAATATAAAATAAATTCTTTTTTTTTTTTTCCCCACGCACAAGAGCTTATCTTCTGTTTTTAGAAGCTCAACTACTAATTACTATTTCTGTGATCCGAGCCATCTGACCTTATGCCATGCCAGCATTCTTAGTTAGTTATTGTAGAGCAGATATGTATGATAAAACATCAGTCCTCTGATTTAAGTAGTGTTTATTTACAACCAGTAAAAAAAAGCAATAGGTAGCCTGTATATAATAACAAAGATTATTTAAAAGTAAAAACAATTAAATAGATACCTAGACAATGCAATACAAATGTCACAATAAAATTTTAAAGACATTAATATTAGTTTTTCATATCTATAAGATTTTTTAAAATACTGTTTGCTAAAAGGATTACTGTAAATAGAACAAGGTTTGTAAAAGTCTTTAAAAAGCTGAATATATTATCTGATTGAAACGTCAATAGAAAACAGTTATTTAAATAGTGCACATTACCTACACATAGGTCTATCTAAATAAATAGTTTACTAAGTGTCAAAATTGATTCTTTTAAAACATTCAGTAAAAGCTTTCTAAACAGATCTTACTTCACAGGTTATTTTCAGACTTGACTGAAGCAAAATTGGAGTGAATTTTGGATGAACTTCAGTAGTAAGCCAAAGGCGAAAGTTTGGTTGAGGCTGCAGTGTATTCAGTTCCTGCCAAAGAGATGTTATATATTGAGGTAGGATGTCCAGTTTGTTTTCTATTTAATACACAGAACAGTATTTATAAAATGATAACTTGAATTGAAAAATTATGCGTGTCTAAAAATTTTTAGCTGCTTTTTGTAAGTAAGTTTACTCAAAATACATGTTGTTCCTGTACTTTCTATATGCCTGCTAAGCTCAGCTTCATCCTGGATGTGTCAAAATATTTACAGCTCTCTCCCATATTCTAAACTCAGAGCAAAACAGCAGCTCTTTATTTCTCTTAAGTAAAGAACACCAAAATACTGGATCTCAAAAGGAAAAGGCTTGGACTATGAGTCGTGTATCAACAACAGAACTCAATGAATTTCAGCACCTGCACAGCTATGTAAATTTCTGGTTTCTTTTTGTTGCTGGATTTTTTTTTTATTATTATTTATTTGTATGTGTAGTTGTTACATGCATCCTTCCTTTATCATGATTCATAGAAAACTCTGAATAGAAAAACAGTTTTAAGAAAATAAATATTGTTAAATGCTATTTCAAATACAAAGATTTCACAAAACATTATGTAATTACTGATGTATCAAGGCATACATTTTCACACATGCTTTATGTACGAAGCTCGCAAAGTTGCTTAACAATTGCCTTGAGAACAGTCAGCTGTTTTGTATAAGAGCTTTGAGAGAGCTATACTTCAATAAACTCTAGCAGATTTCCTTAAAATCCATTCAGTTCGATAACTTCTAAGACTTAATCATAAGAAACTTCTGATACATATCCACATGCACTTACAAGGTTTGATGTTTTATTCTTATAATTAGTTAGAAGCTTACAAACACTTCCTAACAGTTCACTACCGTGCTCAGGGTAGATGAAACATATCAGTATTACCTTGCTTTGCCTTTCTATTTTTCCAAAACAGATCATAGAATCATAGAATGGTCTGGGTTGAAAAGGACCACAAAGATCATTGAGTTTCAACCCCCCTGCTATGTGCAGGGTCACCAACCACCAGAACAGGCTGCCCAGAGCCACATCCAGCCTGGCCTTGAATGCCTGCAGGGATGGGGCATCCACAGCCTCCTTGGGCAACCTGTTCCAGGGTGTCACCACCCTCTGAGTGAAAAACTTCCTCCTAATATCTAACCTAAACCTCCCCTGTCTCAGTTTAAAATCATTCCCTCTTGTCCTATCACTACCCACCTTCATAAACAACCATTCCACCTCCTGTTTATAAGCTCCCTTCAAGTTCTGATACCTTTAAGGTCTATCTATGCCATATGGTCCTTATCTGATAGAACTAGACTCCAAGCTTATGTGCGTGGAGCACACCTCATGCATGAACTACACTAACAGGACAAGTAAGGCAGAAGTTACTACTATTAATAAGCATTTCTTTACCTTGTTTTATGAATGACACAGTATCATACAAGTTGTTTTGACCTAACTAGCAAGTCAATTATTTCAGATACAGTATGTTCTTTTAAAAAATAGTCATTCTAATTTCAAATTAGCATAAACCTTATAGTTGCTGAAACACAAATTACCCTTACAAATAACAAGAATTAACAACAAAGGTGGAGAAGCAAAAAAAAAAAAATATATATATATATATTTTTATGAACTTTTATTTTAAAATGTTGTTATTTAAATAATAAAAAAAAGCATTCATGTACTGATAGTTCAGCAAACGTTGACAGTATCCCATAATGTATAGGAAATTCTAACAGGAGCATTTGTTCAGTCACTGAGACAGAAACACTCTACATTGTATGAAATCAAAGCAACCACACAAAGTTGCTTAGATCTGAAGCTCATGACTCAGAAACCTGCTAAGGTTTATTTTTTTTTATTTAAAACATCACCATGTAAATGCATGATGTTTCAGAACTGCCTAATAAGTTTCCAACAGAAAGACACTCTTGGACTAATTACCCTTACCTTTTCTAATACAGGAAGCCAAGGTATGACAAGATGCAGATTCTTTAAACACAGCCATTCTCCGTTGCGTGCACATTCTTTCAAAGTCTGAATAGCTAGGTCAGCCTGACCTTGGCCCATTGCAATCTGAGAAGAAAAATAACTCTTTGTATCAGGAATTCATCATGCTCATTTAAATACAAAATTGGAAAAATTCATGAAAGTACAATTTTTTCTTCGCAACATATGTAATCTGAACATCTTAAGAAATAACACCCATAGTCTTTTATCATAGAATCATAGAATGGCCTGGGTTGAAAAGGACCACAATGATCACTTAGTTTCAACCCCCTGCTATGTGCAGGGTCACCAACCACCAGACCAGGCTGCCCAGAGCCACATCCAGCCTGGCCCTGAATGCCTCCAGGGATGGGGCATCCACAACCTCCTTGGGCAACCTGTTCCAGCGCATCACCATCCTCTAGGCCTTTTTTCTTACTGTCCTCTTTGTAGGTACTGAAAGGCTGTTATTATGTCACCTAATGATATCTCTGCTGCCAAGGCACAGGCTGGTTCATGTTCAGCTTCTTGTCCACAAAAACCCTCCGGATGTTTTTTGCAGAGCTTCTTCCCAACCAGTCAGTTCACTGCCTGCAGCACTACAAGGGGTTCTTACTATCCAGCGGTAGGATTTTGCTCTTCCTTCTTGTTGAGTTTTGTAAGGTTTCCTTCAGTAAAGGAAAGCTAACAACACTTGTGAGCCCATTGCTTCGTGGGAAAGGGCACCTAGTGACAAGGGTCATGGAAAAGGCTGAGGTACTCAATGTCTTTTTAGCCTGAGTCTTTATTGTCAAGGCTTGTTCCCAGACCTCTCAGGTTTCCCAGACCTACTAGTAGGAGTGAAGCATTACTTATGTACAGATAGATTCAGGAATCACAGAACACATTTAGAAACATGTAAGTCCAGGGCAAGGTACATAGAATGCATTATAGAGTGCTGGGGGGAGGAGCAGTGAATGTCACTGCAGGGCTACCTGCAATCATCTAAAAGTAACACTGATTTGAGGTGCTTCCTGATAAAAAAGCAAACATCACATCTATCTTCAAAAAGGATAAGGAGGAGGAAGAACTATCTAATTACAGGCCAGTCAGCCTCAACTTAGTGCTTGGGAAGATTCCCGTGCAAGCCCTCTTTGAAGCGATTTCCTGCACGGTTGACCTTAAACATTATTTTAAACAGACATGAAATAAAAGAGTTTGGTTCAGGAACTCCCATCAGCAACTTATTAGTTAACATTTACTTGTAAAATTCTTCAAAATACCAAAACACTCATAAACACTTAACAACTTATTTATATTTTCTGTTGAAGAAAGAAATGTTCATGTTCTATAACTACAGGTAATTACGAAGTCCAGTTTACGCTGGGTTTTGTTTCATATTTTGATTATTCCACCCGAAAAGCAATAATACTTACAGCTGTCAGTTGTCAGTTTTTATTACTGTATTGTACCAAAAAATATGTAAAATTGAACATAGCAAACAGTGGGTTTTAATAATTATTCTCATCTAAGGCTGACCTGATGGTAGCACTCAGTATCTCTTTCAACACTGGCAAGTTCTTGCAATTCTTGAGAAGGATCAGCACCAGGAGAAATAATTATCAATATAGGCTCAGTTTCCAGAGTCTCTTTATACAGACGTTTCAGATTCAGAGGTGATGGAGACAATTCTTTTATTCCTATAGTTAGAAACATCATGTAAAGAAAGTGACTACACTGAATGGAGTGCTCTTCAGAAGATTTTTCCTATTATTCAAATAAAATCAACTAGCAAACTGCTGGGATATATAGTATTTCTTCAATGCATAAAGACCGATACTGTTTTTGCTCTTGTTTTAATTTGATCTACAATTCATACAAAAAACCATTTTTGGTGTACAAATCAGCAGTATAAATGGATAATGAAAATTTTAACTGTTGTATAACACTGAAGTATACATTGTAGTAGGTCCTGGCATACCAGAGTCAGCAGATCAAAAAATTGACCAAAAAATTCTGTCAGTAACATATTGCTTAAGAAAAGCATAGTTAAATTGTCATGTACAGCTGTACAAACACAAACAATTCAAATGTCAGGATCTGAGTTAGGAAAACATAAAGCCTAAAATCTTCAAAATACATCACACCTATAATCTTTAAATTGAGGAACTGCATAACTTGCAAGCAATACAAATATATTAATAAATAAACCTTTGCAATACCTCCAAAGTCAAGAAATTACGATGCATTTTCAGAAAACTGTTTCAGTACAGATTTGTGATGTTTTTATGTCTTTTCTTGACATATATCATTCATCATTGCTGAAAACAAGATGCTAGACAAACATCTCTTCTTCACTTGTTCAGTTATCCTTAGGTTCCTATTCATAAGGCTGCTTAGCTTCTACTGACAGATTGTAAAATAAAACACAGCCAAAATAAACCAGTGTCTGATGGCAATGCTGTTACTCTTCAGCAGTGCAAATAGATGCACCCAGGTTCCTGAGAAGCTACACTGATCGGCTCTGATATTTTAAATAATTATGTGTCAACTGGTGACTACAGCTTGGCCTTGCTTTAACAGAGAAATACAATAAAAAGCTATGATTGGGCAATAGATTGGAATATGTTCGTGTGCAACTTCAGTTACTGTAGTAACACATTTAATGCTGTTAACTATGCTAATTTAAAAAAAAGAGCCATTCTAAATGAGTAACTGCTTAGCCAAATATGTTATAGCATTCGTGAGATGCATCACTTAAGAAAATGAATACAGTGCAAGTACTATTAACAGTTTGGATGTTAGAAAGTTGAGCACAGTGTTTTGAGAAAGTGCAGTGCTCAAGAATCCCTTCAAAGAATACGTCAGTGATTTTAAAATCACTGAGCTTCATAAACCAGTAAAAGCACTTTGTAACAATACTTTATGAAGACAAAACCAGAAAATCCAGAGTTTAAATTTTACAACTTAGCAATTCCATATGAACCATAAAGTAAAAGTTTTTGACATTAAAAAAAAAAAAGATTTAATGATTTAATTGTTGTGTGAAAGCACTCTAGTGAAAAATGAACTTACCTAGGGCTTTACATGCAAAAAGAGCCATAGCACTCTGCAGCCTGTCTGGTCTAAGAGCTTGGACCACAAGTACCTTAAAATAAAATATATTCATGGAAAATGAATTTATAAAGGTATAACGTAAAAACCAACAAAGCAAAACTCTTCAAAGAAAACATTTTTTTTTTTTAAACTTTGCTCATCAGTAGTTTTCCCTAAAGATATACAGCTATTTGATCATTCTTTCCCAAGATAACCTAATATTATAATTCTTTTTAAAGTACTTTTTTCATTGAATAGAATTGGGAGGATAGTACTACATCTAATGTCTATTTCTAAGGTAAAACATTTTCTATCGTGTTTCAGAATGTTTCATGTGGGTAACTAGAATAACAGAAAGTAAACTTATCTTTATACTGCTATGCCAATATATGATTTTATACATATAATGCCAACCTCTGCAATTCTGTGATTCTGTGAAATACTTGCTTTGTTAAGAATTAAGTATGTAATATGCTGATTATTATAGATGTATTCTCCAATAGGTATTTTTTATGACAACACATTGCACACATAAGAATAATAGTTTGGCATTTCATCAAATCAAACACGTGACTCAGAAACACCCATTTGCATTATGGTTCTTTATAAATTCTGTGAACAGTGTTTTAGAAATTCTCTAAACAGCCGAACAGAGGACACTTAATAGCTACCAAGATGAAATTGCATTGCCTTAGGCGTAATCCCTTTCTTAGACCCAAAAATCTTCAATTTACATGAGTGTCTTTCTTCAAGGGAGAAATGACAGCAACTTTTGAGAATAAGTAATGACAACAACTTTTCCATAAACGCAAGAGGAATAACATTTTTGTCTTCCTGAGAAGGATCCTATCAGTGAAGAAGAAACCTAACTCTCCAACATTACTGGTGAGCTCCTTAATCAAGCTTTCAGGAAGAGTAGAATTTCATGGCTGATTTTCTAGAAAGCAGTGGCTGATACAGCACTTTCTTTGTTTTCAGTCAAGTGCGTTTGCATTTCATGATGATCTAAATTAATATGCTTGGCAAGCTGAGAAATTCTGCAATAACAAAGCAAGCATGAAAGAATTTTGATACCTACTCAGAAAATTTCTTCTATGAATATTAATAAAAAACCTGTTACTTTGCCATTCTCAGCTGCAGCCAATACACTAACACAAAAAAAGACTCAGGTAGGAGAGAACTATATACATATTACAGGAAAAAAAAAAATCCATAATAAACTAGCTGAGCTATAAGACAAAGACAAAATAGATGTTGTCCCTGCTTACAATTCAACCACGTTTTCAGCCTAAATTTTTTAGATGTAAAACTTATTTGCAATACTGAAATCACAATTCATTTTAAATAATTTAATACAGAATGTTACCTGCTGAAATAAAGAAATTCTTTTTACAATAGCAGATGGGAAGTCTTGCTCACACACAGAGCTCTGAGAAAAAGTGCGCCACAAACCTTCATCTTCTAAACCAAGAGTCTGATAGAGACATGGGAGAGAAGTCTACAAAACAAACAACATATAATAAAGAAGAGTAATCATTTGGACGTTGTATATTTTCAGTAATTTATGAATACCACTGTGACTTTAAAACCTGTAAAATACTGGTGCGTTTCATAAAAATCCTATCAATTTTCATTTTGGAGTTCAAGAATAAAAGGTTAGAATTTAAAACTTGTTTATCTACTTCCTGCAACTGCTAAGTCGGTATTTGCAATAGTTTTGTTTTTAAACTTCAAGGCTCCTTGTTTTTCAGCTCTGGGCTTAACTCAATGCTATTCTTTTCCTTAAATCATGATCAGGTTCTTCTTCTGTCTACCACTGAAACTATCACACTTTTTTTTTTTTTTTTTTTTTAACCCTAACAATCATGTTTGCCACACTGTTGCAATTGCTCCTGATCCCTGATGAAGCGAAAGTAAAAACAAACAATTGTCAATTCAGCAACAACAAAAATCCTTCCCAGAGACTGTTCAGGGTTTTCTTTCTTGCTGCTGAGCTGCATGGAGGACAAGAATCTAAGCTAGCATTTCTAAGACCATTATTTTCATTTAGTTGTTCTTTAATCAAAAGACTTCAATTATAACTGTGGCAGGATTAGAATTAGGATTAATCAAGGCAATTAAGTGTTGTGTTGTTTTAATATGAAATTGCTTGATTTATGCAATTAAAATCTCTGAAATATTTCTGTTTGCATGAAAATCTGTTAAGTAAAAAATTAGTTTCACAATTAAAGGCCCATTTTAATATATAAAGTGGTTTCTGAGAAGATACGATATAAGAGAAACCTGTAACTTAGTATTATTAGCAATTTTTCTTTTCTAAAATTTTCTATTTATACAAATTGTAATTCTTTGGGTGAGCTTAAAATATACTAATCTAGGATCACACATTCATAATTTCGAATTTGGTTTCAAATGGGTCCGTAATAGACCATATTTTATAGAACACACAATAAACATTTTACAATAACAAAATGCTTCCTCTTGATGGTACTTGAGTCCAAATTACAATCACTTTTAAGTTCAATGTAAACTACCATGTGATATATATACCTTCAAAGATGCCACTGCATAGGCTCGCTCCTGTTCTATCCAAGAAGGAATCTGGTCATAAACACTTCTTTTTGAATCCTTATTGAAACAAATTTGATATATAAGTTATACAATTTTTTTTTTGGAAACATCATATTCAATAGAAAGACAAGAAAACCCACTTTTAATAAAAAGAGCGTTCATAATAGAAACATAACACCTATTCATTTGCTGAATTCAAAAATGGTATAGCAAAACAAAAACTACCAGTAAGTTGAGATACAATGTCCACAGCAACTTTGCTTAACTACTTGACCCCCAAATATTTCATCATTCAGTTCATCCATGTCACTCCTCAACTCTAAGAATTTTTTTATATATTGAGAACAAGTGACCCAAAAGAATGACCATTTTCATATACACTCTGAGCAAGTGACATAAAAAAAAATCTCCTTTTCACTTAATCACAGTCATGAAAAGGATAGCTCTTTAAATGAAGGGCAGCTCTGGGGTAATTTACCAGGCAAAATACCATGCTAGACACCTCTGCACTAGCAAATTTTGGCCAAAGCTTTATGCTTCTGCTTCTAAGTTGGATGGAAGCAGAAAATTCTAAGGACAAACAACAATATTGCCTGAAGTCCAGAGGAATCTCTCTCATAAGGAAGATCGCTATTCAAAAATGGACAACAGCACTATATGAATGAATACTGTACCCCTGTTCCCACATATTTCCAGAAGTGTACAGCAGAACTAGAAAATATGTATAAAAGTGGAAAATGATGATGAAAACTATGGAATAATTAATACAGCCTCTTCAATTAGGAAAAACTGACAGCTAATAGGTTATACAAAGTATCTAGAAGTTACAAAAGACATAAGGATAATGAGTATCTTTTTAAAGACAAAACCAGTAAAATAAGATTAGCAACAACAGACTAAAACAAACAAACAGAAAACACTAAAGGAGATAGCTCTTAAATTAATGTGCACATGGAACTCCTTGCTGCAGAGCTCTGTGAATGCTCTTATACAGAATTAAAAGTGATTAGATAAATTAGTGGAAGACAAAACCAAGAGCTATTAAATATAACCAATCCCCTGGAGCTTATCCCCTGGGAATATTTGGATGGAGCATCACCATATACGTGACTTCACATTCTTTAATGAGTTTCTGACCATTTGTGGGATACAAAATCTTGATAACGTGGACATGCCTGAACAATAGAATGGCCTGGACTGGAAGGGACCTTGAAGACTAAAAAAACTAACAACCCCCTGATGTGGGCTAGCTGCCACCCACCAGCTGAGGCTGCCTAGGGCCCCATCCAACCTGGCCTTGAACACCTCCAGGGATGGGGCACCACAGCTCTCTAGGCAGCTGTGCAGGGCCTCATCACCTTAACAGTGAAAAATTTCCCCCTGCCATCCTAACCTAAATTAACCTAAACCTAAATTTATCCTCTTATAGTTTAAAAAATTAAAAGTTTAATTATTAATTAATTAATTAAAATAAAAATTAATTATTAAAATTATAGTTTAAAAAATTTAAATTTTCTTATAGTTTAAAAAAGCTGTCCCTTCTGCTATCACTACCTACTCATGTAAAAAAGAAGTTCATTTATCTCTTCTGTATAAGCAGCTTTTATGTACTGCAAGGCCACAACGAGGTCTGCCTAGAGCCTTGTCTTCTCCATGCTGAACATGCCCTACTCCCTCAACCTTTCTTTATAGGAAAGGTGCTCCAGTCCTCTGATCATCTTAGTGGTACTCCTCTGGACTCATTCTAAAAGCTCCACATCTTTCTTGTGTTGAGAACCCCAGACTGAGACACAGTACTGCAGTTGGAGCCTCACAAGAGCAGAACAGAGTGGGACAATCATCTTCTTTGCCCTGCTGGCGAAAAACTGTGTGTTGTGTGTTAGGTGAGATAGCAAAAAGAATTTTGTTAAATTCCATTCTACAAATGGGTCTCATATAGCTTGAGAACAATCTACAGCAACAAAATACTTGACAGTCACAATGTGGGCTGGCATCTACTGAATTATAAAGACTGCATCGAGTTAAAGAAGGACTTCTATGTTCATACTGAAATGAAAAGTAGTGCAGTCATCTAAGAGATAAAAATGTTTCTTATTTCAAAATACACAAATTAAAGTAGCTTACTGATTTTCTTACGGGATCTCCAATGATCACACCTGTAAAAGTCTCCCATTCCTACAAGGAATAAATGAACACCTCAGATCAGTCACCAGGCATCTTGAAGAATAACAATTAGTGTGCAGTACCACGCAGGCAAAGCAGAAATTATTTAGAGGATAAACAAATTAAATCCTAGATTCTGAAAGAATTATACAACAATTTTAAAACTCCACATAATATTAACAGTATTTACCTTTCACAGAATCCAAATTAAGTGATTACAGTGCTTTACAAGAAAATAAACAAAAGGAAAAGCCATATAATTTTTGTTTTGGTTCTGTTTTTAATTCCCACAGTTTCCACCCATATCATCCACATACAGATCAGCATGAAGTAATGTGGATGGTAAGGACACACATACTGCCTGACTCGGTATCAGAAAGCCACAGAACCGAAAACTATCGGTTCACCTTTCAGTATTGTTTCATGTCATAGTGTCCAAACCAAGTAGAATAAGATGAATACCTAATGTAATAGCTTGGTATTATGAACACTTTGGTTGCATTAGGAAAGAGGTAATATTGCTTGAATCTATGTGTAATAAATCCTTCAGACCCTGTATTTCTAGCCAGGAATAAAGCTTTTAATCATTTTAAGAAAGATCTTAGTTAAGAATTTCAAAAGAATACTAGAAATAATATAATCCTGCACTTGGAGATGGTAAAAAATACATTAATAAATCTTCAAAGTATTGAAAATTCACATCAGCAGCATCTACAAATCACATAAATTTTATTTTTTTGTTTTACAGACAATAGTAACATTCCAAATAAAAACATCAATCAACTAAAACCACTGATATAAACCCTAGCATATCTTTTTGCACCCACCAATCTAAATCCAAATTGAATAAACTATCTCTTACAATTATATTTTATGATATTTTCCTATTAATAAGGAAAACATACATACAGGAAGAATACATGAAACCTCCATAGTTTCATAATATTACATAATGTCTTTACACAGAAAAGTAAAAATAGTTATATAGAGCTGATATGTAAAGCTATCTCAGAAAAATCTATACACATTAATGCAGAAAGACAAATGTCTTAACATTAGAATGCCTTGCATCTTCATAAACGTAGTACTACAAAATTTTTCACTACTGTGTTAAATACTGAAGAACACAGAATTCTCTAGTAGCACAGCAAGCAACTTCTTATCTCACCACATTAAAATTTTAAAAGACAAAGCATTTAAGAATTTAACAAAAAAAATCAAGTAAGAGTATTATTGATATTTGATTCTTGAGTACTGAGATACTTGGATACTTGTGTATGCAGGAAAGTTTCTTGTATGCAACCTAGTTATGTTGAGCTAGTTAAGAGCTCTAACAGCTAGTGGAAATTTATGCTAAACAACAGCAGCCAACAAAGAAATCAATACTTACAAATGCTTAAAAAGCCTAGCTAGCCAAGCTCTAGTTTAGTTTAGAAAATTATTTGCAGATTGCCACCTTCATGAGTTTGTCATAGAATCATAGAATTGCTCAGGCTGGAAAGGACCTTAAAGATCATCAAGTCTAACCACAACCTAACCATACTACCCTAACTCTAACAACCCTCTGCTAAATCATGTCCCTGAGCACCACATCCAAACGATTTTTAAACACATCCAGGGACGGTGACTCAGCCACCTCCCTGGGGAGCCTATTGCAGTGCTTCACAACCCTTTCTGTAACCCTCAAGGATTAGAAAGATAGAACAGGTTTTATTCAGATGCTAAAGACAAGTAATGTAGATGAGTTAGGGATGTTCTATTAATGAAAAGGAACTGATTTACTAATAAAAAGATAAATTAGTTATTTTTAACAGGTATTTTCATTGCAGAAATGAATCCCAAGGACAATGGGATTTCACTAGGTCAATCCATACATCTCCAACAAAACTGCGCTGCATTCATAGCATCAAAAAGTTTCAAGCTTGTTCGCTAAATCCACGTTTTTTAAACAGTGAAGTTCTGTTACTTCCTCCAAATTCATTATGTGATTTTCATCTTTTTCCTTTTACTGGACTCTTCTCCAACAAGCTGACATCTCCTGAAATTTGATACTCCTCTGTCCTCCAGCTTCAGCTTCAGAAAACCATGTCCTTGCAGGCTCTATATCACCATTCAGTAGGTATTTTGGATAATTAAATGGTGACTCACACTAATCAGCCTTCAGCATTAATCTAACACCCTAGCAGAGAAAGATTCTTATACTGAGAAATGGGCTGCTCTACAGAAATACGTAGCAGTACCTAAACTCTGCTGCAATTTTCATGGGAGAAGAGTACCCTCTAAACAACAGTAACTTCCCCACAAATGAGGAATTCCACTAGGTCTCTTTCAGACTGCTATCAAATAAAAACACCATATGACATCCCTAATCTTTTTGTGAATATGCTAATAATATTATCTTTGCCTAAAAACTGAAATACAGACATTTTGAGTACACGTGGTTTGAATTTTTACCAAATGAATCCCAGTATGCTATCTAAAATATAAAACATTCCAGTATAAAGTATCATTCCTCTCTAAGAATCACAGAATCATAGAACAGTTTGGGATGGAAGGGACCTCAAAAATCATCTAGTTCCAATCCCCTACTATGGGCAGGGTTGCAAATCATAAAAACAAGCACCAGGGACCCACCCAATCTGGTCTTCAACACCTCCATAGATGAGGCATCCACAGGTTCTCTAGGCCTATTCCAGCCACCTCATCACCCTCTCCATGAAAAATTCCTCTGACATCTAACCTCCACTCCTTTTGTTTACAATTGTTCCCTTCTATCCTATCTACCCATGTTAAAAAAAAGTTGATTTCCCTCTTTTTTATAATGAGTTTTTTTGGGAGTCTTCTGCACAAGACCAACTCCCTCATCCTTTCTCATAGGACAGGTGCTCTAGCCCTCTGTTCATTTCCATGGCAGTCCTCTGGACCTGCTCCAACAGCTCCACATCCTTCTTGTAGCTGGGGGCCCCAGGCCTGAATGGAGAATTCCAGATGAGGCCTCAAGAGGGCAGAGTAGAGGGGGACAATCAACTCCCTTTCCCTGCTGGCCACTTTTCTCTTGAGCAGCCAGGATACAGTTGGTCTTCCAGGCTGCAGATGTACACAGCTGACTCACATAAAGGCTCTTGTCCAACAAAAGCTCCAGGTCCTTCACAGCAGTGCTGCCCTCAATGATTTCTTCATCTAGTCTTTCTTTATACATATCTGGGATTCCCTATGTCTGAGAGTATTGTCCAAACACTCCTTGAACTCCAGCAGGCTTGGTACTGTGACTACTGCCCTGGGAAACCTGTTCTAGTGGCAAATGAGCATATAATAGATCTCTAATCTATAGATATCTTACACAGTAAGCAATGAATAATCATTGGATGAAAAGCATAAAATGAAACATCATTACTTCACTTTTCTGAAAGTGTCTTCAACAGCAAGTTGCAGAATCAGAGTTTCACTTTCTCCTTAGGTATTGCACTCCTTTTCTGCATTTTGACAGAAGGCAGGATGTGCAAGCAATGGTCAGTCACAGCAGATGTGTATGCATTCCTGTACTTGTGAAGGAATATCTGTATTTAACTGAAAGGATGCAAAAACGTATAGCCATTTGACAGAAGGAGCACTGATATAGCACCCACACAAAAAGCTCCAAAAGCCCTCCATAAGCATCTTTTTCAGTCTCACATAAATAGCAACTCTTTACCTTCCTTTCTAATGGTAATCATCACTTTGAACCCAATAAATTTAATGTTGACATGCAAGACGTTTTTAAAAGTAACTATAATAGAGAAATAGAAATGTAGAAACCTAAAATTTTGAGTCCTATACATACTGACAAAAACCTTCCACCTATTTCATGTTAAGTAATGTTAATGTTTCACCACATGTTAATCACTTGCAGATTTTCTTCTCTAGCACTTACATTCTCTTGAAAGAGTTCAGGGTGCATTCCTCGTACAAAATGTAGAGCAAACATTAACTGATCAGCCTGAATAAAAGGAAGAAAAAAAAAAACAAACTGTACTTGCATGTTCATCAGAAATCACCCTTATACCTCAGTTGTCATTAAAATCCCACATAGATAAGAGGCAGAATTAGCAGCAGATTGCTGATCACTTTTATTTGTTCTCTGAGACCACTATCAGAACAGGAAACTAAAGTGGATTGATCGTTAGTCGAGCTGCGTGATAACTGCTACACTTTCAACATCTTCCAACTTCCAGCCCAACTTCCAGCTCACCAACCCAAGGTGAAAAACTTCCATATTATAAATCTCCAATCTGTACTGGGGCTTTGAAACATTCCATCTTTTCTGACATATACAAATAGTGTGCCTTTCAGCATTCAAAAGATCTGATGACTTAATGGAAGGCTTCACAGTCATAAATTCAAATAAAGACTTTAAATTATTATCAGTATTCCATAAGATTCCCCTTGAACTTTGATAAATCAAAATCCTTAGAAATACTGCTACTTCTGCATCCACAATGTAGGGCTGCTAGATTTTTAGGGGTAAAATCTTCCAAGATCTCTCTATTTTCACCAGTCAAACTTCAGACTTGCAATATTTATACTACTGGTCAAATGGTCTGTGCAGATTTATTATGTCTTTGTCAGCCTAGGACTATAACACAAACACCTCCTGTTATGACTGCTCCATTTGAAAATAAAAATGAAAGTGAAAGGTGTATCCATCCTAGATTTTCGCTAAGCAAGAAAAGCCATCTGATGCAGATACCAAGCGAACTAGACTTTAAGAGCATTATATAGACAAACAAGAAAACAGATGGAAACAAACAAGCTAGCAGGTAGAGATTTGGAGATGAAAAAAAAAAAAAAAAGAATATTACAATGTCTGTTGTTTGGGTGGTTTTTTTTGTTTGTTTGTTTTTTTTTGTTTGTTTGTTTGTTTCCTTTCAAACAAACACTTAAAAAGCAATCATACAAAGCCTTAGAATGATAACTAGGTCAAACACTCATACTTGGGAAATAGTAGAAATAAGATCAGAGAAGAGTTCCTAGAAGAATACAGTCTTACCTTAAACAAACAACGGCAAACATATTCATACACTGTATGTTTCAATGTGTAAATAAGTGACTCGATTCTTTCATCAGTATTGCTTGAATCCTAAAAACAAAGTTTTGATTTCTAAAATTTATGTGGAAGTAAAAAAACCAAGTGAATTTCACTTGGAATGACACAAATTATCTGGACTCTGTGACACTCATCATTTCTAAAAACATACCATTGAGCTCACTTGTAACTACCAGTAAGAACATGACAAAATGTAAAGTTCATGCTGAGACATAAAGTACTGTATAATCACATCCCATCTCCCTACCCCTTTTCCCTTATCCTTCCCATTTTGTGGGTCTGGGGGGCACAGGGGCATACGGCCCCCATGTCACAGGCATAGATTCATCTAGTTAACTCCATGACAGCCTTGAATACTCTGACTGTGAATGCCATTCTACATTATACCTAAGGTAAACATAGAGCAAAAGAGATAATATTTTCTTTTCTTAATTTATCAATATCCTAGATGTTTCATGGCTTTCACTTGGTAAAAAATTACTTTTGTATTATGTTTTAGACAATTTCTATACAAGTATGTTGATATTAAATGTATTAACTAGATTTGCAGCCAATATTTGGCTCAAATGAAGTAAGCAGTGTAGAAAATAGTAAATATAATTTCTCCATAAAAACTTACAGACTAAAAGACCAACTATAACAAGAAAAAAAAGAAAGAAAGAAAGAAAGAAAGAAGCAGCAAAGAAAAAAAGGGACAGAGGCATTACAGGTACTGAGAGGTTCATCTGAAATAAGTTCCTTTCTACCTTGCTGAAACTGGAAGAGATGTACTTACAAAAAGAAAGGGCAATGTGGATTCACAAGTTGCTTTGACTAGCAATTCCCAATTTCTAGAAGACCGTATGGGGAAAATGCAGAAGTGGACAGAGGCAAAGAAAATAGGAAGAAAGTGGAGGTGGATGTGACTGACAAAAACAGAAGCTGAGCTTTATAAAGGTTAACATAATAAGCAGGAAAGAAAGAAATTACAAAAAATGTGTGGAAAAAAAAAACAAGGAATTAGAAACATCATGGTGGGGAAAAGAAGAAATTGGTGGAGAGCTTTAATGAAGGCAAGAGCGCATCATTGGAAGCATGTCTCTGCTCATGATTGGAGCTGAAGTTGTAAGCAGAGACATCAGAGTAAAGGGGAATCCAAAAGTTACATGATAAAAGGCAAGCAAGTGCAGTTTTCAACTAGGAACAAAGAGAAGATGAATCTTGGAGATACTAAATAAGAACATAGCATATCATTAATCAGTGTGCATTTTTAGGCCTAAAGAGTGAGGTGATGAGGGATGAATCCACAATTCCGCACTTCAGTAAGAAAAATGTAGTGGCCATGGGAAGAAAGAAAAGTAAAAATGACATTTTTAGCCAGACATGCATGCTTAAAAATCTATATAGCAATACACAAAGTTTAGATCTTCCTTCAAATACTTGATGATATAGAAATATAGATATTTTCTTATTCTACCCCTCGTTGATAGAACTAGCTTTATTTGGATATAAGCTCACTACTGAAAGTTTTGTTTAAATGAAGTTATAATCAATTCCTAACTCACCTTAGACAAAGAGCAGTACTGAAATTAAAAATAAGAGCTTGTTCTCAGAAGGCTCAGCAATTTTACAGTTCATATGTAACATAAACTACATTAAAAATCATAAAATTATAATCACAAAAAATTCCTGTGCATCTATTCTGAATATATAAAGCATAACAATTCAGCATCTCTACTTATTATACATTATTCTCTAAAACTGTCCAACTAAAAAATTCTGAAGATCAAAGCGGATCGATGCATCTGCAGCACACAAAGCTTTAGGAAAAGAGAACAAACCTGTTCACTTTGCAGTGCTCTTTGGAAAAGCCGTAGGAACGCCGCCAAACTAAAACGGTACATATTATTAATTTTGGACAAGTCAGAGATAATAAAGTACATCTTGCTAGCACTCTCAGCTAAAGGGAGATATGCATTCCTCTCCTGTGGATAAAAGAAATGCAGATATACATCAAAACAGTACATTACTGCCATCTATTGGCTATTATGTACACATTTATTGGTGCTATTGAAGAAACATCCATATTACTCACACTGCTTGAGAAAACAGAATACTTTCTGACTTTTCAAGTCAAGGGACACTGTCTTTACTTGGCACTCAAGACTTCCACATTGTCTTTAGCTTTTAAACATATCAAAAAGCATTTTTCTAGAAAGTTCTTTAAGTTGTGAAGAACATCTTGGAAATTAATCTAAGGGCACAGAGGTCCCCATCCACCACAGAGCCCTTCCCAAAACATACTAACAAATTCAAAACAGAGCAAATAAGAGAAAAATGTAAGAGGAAAAATACTTGTAGCGTGCTACAAAAAACAGCATGCCAGATGAACAGCACCACCAATTGACTACATTTTTGCAGTACTGAGAGATTCATTAAATAAGAACGTCCATATGAGCCTTGAAAGTCAGTGATATTTGCAGAAGCCAGTAGCAAAAATAGAAATAAAATAAAATCCAGTGGCAGCCAATGGACCTTTGGGAAACATTTCTTTAATTCAAACTGGCAGACTTTGAATTGTACAGATGTTGACCACGTGTAAAACAAAGGAATTTAAGTACTGAAAATGCTTTCTCCACTTGTGTATCTCTTACCTCATAGGACAAATTCAGTATGGCACTGACTTTATTCTCCTGTAATCTATATATACACAAGATTGCTATTTTTAGCAGAGAAAAAAAGGCAATAGAAAGATTATAATTTTTTTCTACCTGATCAAGGGAACTCTGAAGTCTATGAGATTCAGCAAGCGATTCTTGGATGAGTGCACTACTTGCTTTAGTCTGATTCAAAGATTCAATCAGATCTTTATTTTCTAGTATATTGCCTTGTGATGTTGCAAGTGTCTGTAAACAAAAAAAAAGTCACCAACGTTACACACATGTATAAATAAAAACACCTGTAAAACCTGTAAAATAACCATTTTGAAAGCTGACAAATATACTTCTGAAGCCCTGAATGCACTAAGGGTACAGGTGGTTTACTGAAGAACTGGCATGTTGTACCACTGAAGGACAGAAAATACAACCTAAGACCAAACTCAAAATCCAGACTGCCAAATTCAGAACACAAGCTGCCAGTAAGCTTCTGAGAATTTCTATTATCAGATTTTTCTACACCAACATCCCTACAGGAAATACAAATTAGAAATGTTGTTAATTTCTATTTTACTGCCAATTTAACCTGAAATTGGCTACTTACAATTACTTGCTGTACTCAAATTCTTTCTCCCTCAAAAAACAGACTATCCAAACAAACTGAGAGATGAATGATGAACATTATCAGTTTTGTAATCAGAGATCGCTTCAACATCCTCATAATTGGCCCTCCTCTTTCCTGAGTTTTCACCAAACAGTTGCATATCTAGTAAGGACAGGGAAAATGAATGATTCCTTGTCATGTA
This sequence comes from Meleagris gallopavo, assembly GCF_905368555.1. Taxonomy (NCBI): domain Eukaryota; kingdom Metazoa; phylum Chordata; class Aves; order Galliformes; family Phasianidae; genus Meleagris; species Meleagris gallopavo. The sequence continues at coordinate 180,019,335 of NC_139404.1, forward strand.
AGTGTTTTGGGTTTTATTATTTATTTTTTTTTAAACTTGGTTTTCAGTAGATATATTTCAGAACAATTTCTTTGTCATACAAGAACCTAAAATTGACTTCTCATCAGTTACATTTCATTGTCATGCTTCAACTGAAAGGGAAAACTAAATGGGTTTGACACATGTTAGACAGTTAAACTTCTTTTTTTCTGAAATTATCCAATAAATATAAATGCAACTAAATTAATTCTCTATGCCATGAAAACACCTTAATACGCATGATTTGCAAGGACAGTCAAGGGGAAGAAGAAAAAAAGATGCACGATCTCTGAGAGAATGGTCAGGCACTGGAATGGGCTGCCCAGGGAGGTGGTGGAGTCACCAGCTCTAGAGGTGTTCAAGGAACGTTTGGATTTTGTGTTGAGGGACATGGTTTAGTGAGAATTATTGGTGATGGGTGGATGGTAGGACTGGATGATTTTGTAGGTCTTTTCCAACCTTGGTGTTCCTGTGATACGATCTTCCACACCTTATTACAATGCTCACCTAATATTTTAAAATTAAAATGATTATTATACAGTAAATAATCATTTTTCCTTTTCAAGCATTTGTCTCAAAATGAAAAAATAATCCAGCAACAATGCTTCAAGGATTCAGATCTGCTCAACTGAATGAAGATTGCATACTGTATTTTAAGTGGAAAACAATATTTACCAAAATACGATACGCTGTTTTTTGCAAGTCTTATAAACTGGCAAGTCTTAGAAGCCACACCAGTATTTCCTAACAGCACATCAGGATATTTAGATGTAGAGATTCATGTATTTATCTAGCTGGAGAGTTGGACAAGACTATTTGTTTCTTCATGGTGTTTGATTTTGTACTAAGGAATCATAGAATAAGCTCAAAGATGCCACGGCATGCATGCTGCTACCCCATGGTTTTGGGAAGAAAACCATTACAGTACTTCAGATAAGATATTTTATGTTGCTTTAGGATTAATGTGAATTTAGCTCAACAACCTCAACCATTGATTTCTTTTCAAAAAAAATCAATGCAGTGCCAGTCAGTATCTACTGAGCTTTAGGTTAGTCCCTTCAATATCAAAGAATACTCAGATTTTAGTGCTATCAGGAATGCCAAATCTGAAACTAGCCCTAGTGTTAATACCTTACACTTTTTATTGCAAACTCCTCAGGCATCTGTTACTTCCTGAAATTTGGCAACCTTTGACACCGTTTAATGTATTGAAAAATTACAATTTCATGATGGACATATATATTTATCATCTTTTTTCTCCCAGACAAATAATGCTTTTATATTATTAAATCAAAAATTCAGAGGGATCTTTATTCCAATACTTTCACCTTCTTCATTTAAACATATAAAAATATCAAAACTATATTATCATTCCAGCAGATACAGTAGGTAACATTATTTTACCTCCAAAAGAGATTCCTCCAGCTTAGCTAGCTGTATCTTCTTTTCTTCTTCTTGTTGTAACAGCTTTGTCTTTTGCTCTTCCAAATCAGGCTTTTCATGCTGAATGGTTAAAGCCAAAAGCTAAAAAGAAAGATTATTTTACTTGGTAGGAAATGTTGGAATATTTCATTATATACATTAACTGCAACATAGCATTATACACATCAACTGTACAGCAGTGTGCAGTCTATACTTTTGAAAGCAAACTTCCAAGAGTTTCAAAGAAAAGAGAAACTTAGTGATTAATCTCTTGTAACTGAAGTCAGCGAGATAGTTTCTGTTTTCTTTATTGGACTTACTACTTATATCATAGAAACATAGAAAAGCCCGGGTTGAAAAGCACCACAATGATCATCTAGTGTCAACCCCCTGCTATGTGCAGGGTCACCAACCACCAGACCAGGCTGCCCAGAGCCACATCCAGCCTGGCCTTGAATGCCTCCAGGGATGGGGTATCCACAACCTCCTTGGGCAACCTGTTCCAGTGTGTCACCACCCTCTGAGTGAAAAACTTCCTCCTAATATCTAACCTAAACCTCCCCTGTCTCAGTTTAAAACCACTCCCCCTTGTCCTATCACTATCCACCCTCATAAACAGTAATTCCCCCTCCTGTTTATATGCTCCCTTCAAGTACTGGAAGGCCACAATGAGGTCTTCCTGGAGCCTTATCTTCTCCAAGCTAAACAAGCCCAGTTCCCACAACCTTTCCTCATAGGAGAGGTGCTCCAGCCCTCTGATCATCTTAATGGCTCTCCTCTGGACCCGCTCCTAGAGTGTATAAAAACAGGATTCTAAACCTTCAATGTAGTATCAACATTGATTTTACCAGTTCTATTTATGTGCTAGAAAATATCTCCACAACCATTAACACAATTGGTACCATGCAGCTTCTACCAGAAGCTAGAGGTACTTATGAATGTTAATTATCTATATATATATAAACATACATACATATTGTTTTCATTGACTACCTGTCCTCTTAAGCCACTTCCTGTTGTAGTAAAATTGACTTCCATAACAATAGAAGAAGCATCAGGTGGGATGAGGGGATTTGGGTTCCTTGTTGATAGAAAAAGACGGAATTCTTCATTATAATCTATCATTTTTTCACCTATTTGTATTGCATAGCGGGGTCCTGTAAATTAAAAATACTTATTACTTTCAGATAATTACAGAGTAAATGTAGGCATTTGTATTTTTGTATTATTCGTTACGACCAATAGATTAAAAGATAACATGAACAATTTATAAATGAATTTTATAAAGACTAATAAATAAAAACTGATGGAACATAACCTATTCTGCACTGTCAGACAGAAAAATGGAATAGTGTAGCATAGCATGTGAAAGTTACATGATGAAAATACTTAATTGACCAGGTTTGTTTAATTATTATTATCCAGTAATAAAGCATAAATGCTAAAAAAAAAAAAAAAAAAAAGTACTTAATGTAAACCTACTACAAACAAATATTTGAAATCTTCTGATGATGACGGGAGATAAAACCTTATAGAAGACACACTGGATAATTCTTTTTTTGTCTGAAAATCCTGTCATAATTTAATTTACTTTCCCACACAGGTGTACCACTCTATAAAATAATTTCAGCCATAAACATACACTGGCTAAATAAGAAGGTTCAATATTTTCTGAATGTGATACCAAAGCATTAGGCTATCTCTCATCTGTTACATTTCTTGTACAAGTTTGATGCTGCTGTATAATCATAATTGCATTAAATTATTATTTTCTGTGACACTGTTATGGAGAAAGAGTATAAAACTACAGATCCTTGAATATATAATTATTAGATGAAAAGAGAAATATTCCATTAAGAAATATCTCATAATTTTTTCTTATTGCAAAGCATTTCCTATAATCACAGGAGGAAATAAACCATTTAATTCCAGCTGTCACAGTTTCAATTTATATTTATACTGATACTTCTTTTACATTTCTTAGTATGCTTCTCATAGAATTACACTGTGTCTACAGCCTCTCACCATTCTCCTTCTATCAAATTGTCAATGGTTTACGGGCTGGTTTCCATTCCAGCCTTGTCAGAAAAGACTCTACCAGGCATGACTAGAGAAAGATTTTTGCCTCCTGATAATAAAAAAAGAAGGAAAAGTTCCAAAGTGAAAACTTCTCTTCCAGAGAATTTTCTAAAGTGGAACAGTTAGTTGCTTCTCTATTGGTAGCAGTAGGAGTGAAAGATGAGGAACGCTGCAAGTATAAATCTCTTGCTAAAAACACTGGTATAGATGAAAATCACCTATCAATTTTGCTTCTGTGCCAAGGATCAGAATAAATTGTAGGCTTATGTTGTAAAAATGTCAAGTTGAAAATGGAATCCGTACAAGGACAAAGTTACTGTAGCATATAAAGTCACATTTTTCCTAAATTCATTTCGTTCTGCACAGTGAAAAGATGTACAGTCATCACAAGCAAATGATGCAGACAAGTCCTCACTACCATCTCCACATTCTCACAAACAGGAGGTGTGCACTTGATAGTCAAGTGACTGAAATGACTCAAAAAGCCACCAGTTCTCCTTTTTCAAAAAGACCTTCCCAGTTTGAACTTGCACAGACCTACCAAAACCATGTGTTTGAAATTACCACCAGAAATTAACCTAAAATTTAAATTGTACAAGAGTTTATGGAAACATTTCATTCTAATTCCAGCTGAAAAAAAATTTAAATATTTCCCAGTATTTTTCAACTTAGCAAACAAGAGCATACCTCCAACATATTTCACATTTTAGCAGCACATTGAAGAGGAAAAAGCCAGGCAATACACAAGGTTTCAAAAAAAAAAAAAAAAAAAAAAAAAAAAAAAAAAAAAAAAGCAGGTTTTGTAAGATCTATACGGATCTATGGATCTAGCTTTCAAAAGCTTTGAACAAGCATTTTTAAAGACTTTAGTCACTTACCTTGGACAACAAGATCTCTTCTTAGCAATGGGTAAAGTACAGGTTCCATTCCATCCATTTCCTGTATAATAAGAGTTTTCCCAAACCTCACTGCCAGTTCAAGGGTCGTTAGGAAGTTGGTGTCCTGGGCAAATGAAATCAAGTTCCTCTGAGTAATGTTATTTTTAGAACTTTGATGATAGTCTTAAGAAGTAAACATTTTACTTTTTTTAAAACACTTTAGGAATGAATAGAAAGGCACTATACCAGAAATCTGAATCTATACATCAGTAGTAGAGCTATTCAATTCTATTACGAGCATCACATGGCAGCCAAAAGTGTATCATTTAAATGTGTTTTCTAGTAAAGGAATGATTCAGCTACTGACATACAATCAACGTATTTAACACGACTTGCAACCACAGACCTACCACAGGCCTTGTGTCAGGTCTGTCAGGTGTATCTGGAAGTTCTGACTAGTTACAGCATCACTAGGTAGCTACATTGACAAACTGAATCAAGACTTAAAGCCAGGATTCACATTCATCTTAAGATATCAAATCGTAGGCTTTTGTCTGCAGACATCTAAACATACACTTGGTTTTTAAGATTCCATTCCATCTCCATTCACTGGAAAATCCAAGACAATGCAAAATCCTAAGGGTAACAAAGCCAATCTGACTAATTAAGTATTTGGTTGCCATTATAGTACCATTTGAAAGCAAACAAAATGCCTGCATGTGGCTGGCAGGGATCTCTGTAAGACCTACCATTCATTTGACACAATACCCTGAGGCCAGATGCAGTCCAACAAGAGACTTTTAAATGGCACCATAAGCCTGCCAACATTTGTGCAAATGTAACAAGCCTATCTACCCATGTTAACTGACATGGTGTCTTAATCTTGAACTGGAATTTAACCTAATATTTCCAGTGTAGACAACACAACATAAAAATCCTAAGGAAGAAGCATATATGTACTCCTGAAATCCAAAGAAGAGCAACCGAGAACACAAAAAAGAAATCCCTTCCTTTTTAAAATATTTTTATCATCTCCCTCCTTCTTAGCAATACTACATTCTTGGAGAGGACACAAAAAGAGACAAGTTTCAAGAAGTAATACAATACAGTAGTAGTACAGTAATGTTGAGTCTCAGTTTTAAATCCTCTGATATTCTCCCAAAGTAAAAAAACTACCAGCACCAAGTAAGAATCACTGTTATCTAGAATTCTACAACAAATTACATGAAAATATGACCTGTTTATTGTTGACAGCCATCACAACACTTACTAAACTTCCCTATAAAGTCTGGAACTGAGTGTTCTCAAGAGGAACAGAATTGTAAGACCAGAAGAACAGAAGAAAATACTGAACCTGCTGGTTAACAACTTCCAAACGTGATTCCTTCAAATGTGTCTTCAACCATTCCGTAGCCCGGAATGAAGGGTCAATCAAAAATGGGCAAACTTTACTCTAAGGAAAAAAAAAAAAAAAAAAAAAATCAGAAAATCTGATTTAAGAATTGATTGAGGAAACTAAAAAAAAAAAAATCATCAAATTTAGCTTTTATTTCTCTACAGTGATATTAAGGATGTTTTACTATATACTCAATTTTACTATATTGTTACATTAACAATAATAACCTAATAAAAAATGAAATCACACAGTAGAAGGAGAACACTGTTATCTTTCTGTTCTTTTGAACAGTTTGATGACTGTCCAGTGGATGATACAACTAAAATATCATATTCATTACCAGTTTTAAAAGAATGCTGAAAAAGAGTGCACAAGAAAACAATTTGAGCTGAGGAACGGCTTGATAAAAGCTCTTTACACACAGTGAGACACATTTAACAAAAAAAAAAAAAAAAAAAAAAAAAGAAAGAAGAAAATTCAGTTACAATATTTAAGTACCTTTGAGAGTACAAAACCATATTTGTTGAAGAATTTTGTAATCAAAGTGAGAAAGGAATAGCTAGATCTAATATAAAGAGGATAAAGCAGAATTAAATTGGTGAAGAGGCTGTAACTGGTTTTTGAGAACCATCAATCATTCAAGCAAAGAATGAGTGGCAAATGTTAATTCTCCTCTCTTAAATGGCATTAAATCTTTATTTTCTAGCAGATGTAATAACCACATTATAACTACAGTATTGTATGAGTGCACAATTGCATAATGTACATTTATTGTCACATATTCATATGCAATTATGTTATAATAATGAATCATGAATATATTAATATGAGGGCTGCCCTGAAAGTAATGCCTTCTATTTTCTTACATTGACCCACAATGTAACGGTGCAAATGTTGGTGGTAGGGCAGTAAAGGCTGAACCTTCCCACCAATATTCCATTACATTTTGTTGCCGTGGGACAGATGGCAGCAGAGAGGCAGCAAGACAAAATGACGTCTGACATGGAAGTGCACATGAAGCAAAGATGTGGAACTGAATTCTTCCTTGTGGAAAAAACTGCATCTACTGACATTCATTGTTGCTTGCTTGACCAACAGGGGATGTGAGCACAGTGGTGTGCTTCAGCAGTGGTGACAGCAAGAATGGGTCAAGAATGTTGTAGTATAAATAAATAAATAAATAAATAGGAGGCACTACTTTCACAGTGACCTAAATATAATTTATTACAATTCCTTTCTCAGGTATTAGCTACTGTTCTTAAGTGAATGGCATTTTATATCCTATATCACATAGCTAATCTGATCAATGCTTAAGGATTTCACATCCAGGTCTTCTGAACAAGATCTGCATATTTCCTTTCCTGTTTTCAAAACAAAAGTAGTATTAGAACATGCCAAATGCACGTTTATAGGACATAATCTTCCATTTATGTTGTTGTTAATGATGACTAATAGACTGATAGAAGGTTTGATCTCTTGGACATCTGGAAGAAAATTGTAATACAGAAGAAGCATGTCCCTATGTCCCTCAACTGCCTTTTTTTTTTTTTTTTTTTTTTTCTCATTTTGAGTACCTAGAGATACATAAGTACTTGTTTCTCTTTGTTCTCTTTGCATGCTTTATGCTAATAAAACTATGAAAATGAAATTGTTTATAATTTCAGAAAGATACGACGAAATCTGCAGAAGCTGAAACACTTCCAATATTCAAAAATAAGTTTACCTGCAAGATAACAAGAGCATTTTCTATTGAAAGGTCATCTGAAGGTAAGCCTTCACTTTTCCAAACTAACTCCTCACTTTCTGTACACAGGAACCTCCGTAAATCAAACTCTGATAAAAGAAAAATTGTAGATCTCTGTTAATATTTATAGTCTGCACATTTTAAAGTCTTCACCACTTTCTATATAGTGGAGATTCTGTGAGGTTAAATATAAAAAAAAAAAAGTATTTATAATAATTAACAGAATAATTCCAATAGTCCATCACTATATACAGCTACATATTGAATAAGAATGAATACAGTCACTTTTCATTTGGGGACACCAAGACTTCCTTGATCAAGCCTAATTACACACAGATACACACGCGCGCGCGCGCACACACAAACAAATTACTTTCAAGGCCTGCTGATTTGGTCCATTCATCCAGTCTCATTTTCCTTTGATCCTCTGGAGCAGCAGAAAGATAAGTAATAAATGCAGCTGCTAACTGAGCTCTTTTAGGCAATGTGGCCAGTTCATCTCTTATCTCTGACACCTTTAAAGAAAAGAAATGTACAGAATGGATAGGTGTATTACATTAAAAAAAAAAAAATCCTATGTTAATATTTCTCATAAGTTATCGAATAGTCTGAATTAAATTTGGCTGCCATTAAGAATACAAGTGAGACAGTCACCCTCCTTGCATTTCACATAACTATATGTAGCTCACAGCAAAACATACTTGAAAATGTGGAAAAAACTTTTTTTTTTTTTTTTTTTTTAGCTCTGAGCTATAGCATGGACAGATATTTCTGAGAATTTGGATCCTAAAAAACTGAATCTTATGAACCCTTCAGTATGTCAATTACAAGCTACTGGATAAATCATATTAATTTAAGATAAAGAAAAAATATGTGCCCTTATAGTATCAGTTAGTCAATGTCACAATATAGACTCTGATACCAAACATTGTAGGTATTTATTTATATTTATTATAATCAGAAATGTGATTCACTGAAGACACACAAAATAAAATACATTTATCACATATCTTTGAACAATCTACCTGCACTTTGTAAGTACTGCCACATTTTTATTTAATCAAACTGATTTTTATTTAATCAAAATGATATTAAAAAAAGGTGCTCACAAAAGCAACATTTTACTACTTTCTCTTTACTTTAAAGGGAAATGAATACAGCTTTTTTACCCCTAAATTAAAAACTATCCTCAAAAGACTGAGTTCCTGGCTAATGTATCTGCTAGTTTGTTAGGTATAATATATCTACCTATCCCACACCATTAACAGCAAAGTAACTTTCTAAAGAGAGGGGTAACATACCAGAGTGAAGAACCATGAAGAGTCATTCTTAGAGGTCTTTACACTAAGGTTCAAATCTGCCCAGCCCTACTATTGCAGATTGAGTACCTGCAAAGCTACTTGCAAAGGAAAATCTTCCGTTTCTTTCCATTATACCCAACCCTAACTTCAGAATCACAGAATATCCTGAGTTGGAAGAGACCCATAAGGATAATCAAGTCCAACTTCTGGCTTTATACAGCACCACTCAAAAAAATCACACCACATGTCTGAGAGTCTTTTCCAGATGCTCTTGAATGCTGGCAAGCACAGTGCCATGACTACTTCCCTGCAGAGCCTGTTCCAGTGACTGACCACCTACCTGGTGAAGAATGTTTTCCTGATATCCACTTTCTGTACTGTGGCATCCAAAAGTGCACACAGAACTCAAAGTGAGGCTACATCAGTGCATTGTAGAGTGGGACAGACATTTCCTTTGACCAGTTGGCAATGCTGCACTTGATGTGCCTCAGTTTTAAAACTTTAAAATTATTTCTGATGAGAAATCAAACAAATGTATACTTAACAGACTGGCTTCTTATCTCATATCCTCAAAACAGTGCAAAGACTTTTCATAATATCAGCAATCAGAAGTATTTCATGAAAATTTTCACTAACCTGGGCGTTCCATCTTTTGTGTTCTCTATCAAGTTGACTAATCAGTACTTCTGCAGCTTTCAACGTATTCTGAGCTTTACTTAATTCTGCTTCAAGTTTGGCTGCTTCTGTTGTTCTACTCTGAAACCTGTAAAACAATTGTTTACAATTACTATCATGAACTACTAAAATTATGGACAGTTACTTCAAAGGTAGCTTAATTGACTGAAACTGTCATATTTATTATTCACGAAGAACACAATAGCAATTCTCTTTTATACCTTTTGTTTCTCATGACAGACGAGCCATTAACAAAATTAAGAAACGTATGAGACTGAAAAACACATCTGTAGTATACATATATAATATGTCTGAAAATCATTCCTTTCCATACTTATGCAGCATGACTTCATTTTAGTGGTTGATGTTAAGTTTTGCTCTGCACCTAGTCTAGCCAACAGCAACACCATGCTATGAATTTGTAATTCTTTTTGGTAAATTTTATCTATAAAAACTTTAAAGAAGAATTTTGCTAAGTTATAGCTTAACTTTTAAATTTACAGTTCAATACACAGTACTCTTATTTTGTGAACTATTGCAAAATAAGAATATGCCCAATAAAACAAAGTTTAGAAATTATTTTTTAATGTTTAACATCCATAAAATTTGAAGTCCTTATCCCCTGCCCTATCACTACACTCCCTGATACACAGTCTCTCCCCAGCTTTCTTGTAGGCCCTCTTTAAGTACTGGAAAGATTCTACAAGGCCTCCGTACAGCCTCTTCTTTTCTAGACTAACAAGTCTAGCTCTTACAAGAAGTCTTCTTAGACTTATACGGTGATATAAACACTCTTTATGTTTAACATCTGCTGTCTTCTACAACGAAGATTTCCAACTCGGTCATTCATTAGTGAGAAGGTACTCGAAGGAGCATTTCATCTGATCAGTGAGATGAAAAGCATGCTAATAGTATCTATTAACTACTACTGATTGTATATATAGTGGAATTATGGTTTCAAATGAGGTCCAAGTCTCATAGCACAGGGAGTTACTCTTGGTCACGTTAATTTCATTATTAATACTGTTCATCAATGTTTTTATTTATCTCTTGAAATAAACAAAACCAACATACTTATCTTTCAGTTCGGATACTTTTTGACCAACAGAGTTCAGAAGATCTTCCAACTTCCGTTTTCTGCCTTCAGTTTTCTTGAGATTACTAAAAAATGTAACACTTATTTTAAGATAATGGATCCAAAGGAAAAAAATTAGTCAGTGTAACATAAAAATAATTCATATGGAGACAGTCCAGAGACAATTCCTTCTTGTGATCTGTATCAGCAAAAATTCACTTTCACATTTAAAATTTTTTAATGTTTCTCACCATCTCACCATCTCACGTATCTTTAAAAATGCAGAACAAATGCATCACATTGAAGTGTATTTTTCGAGATCAAATAAAATTCTTCCAATATGTTATTTTAAGATCTAGCAAAACAACAAGTATAGATTCCTTGGATTATGGGTAGTCATAAAACCATTTCATATCATTGTGATTATAAGGAGAAACTCATAATGCTTGGTATATGCCTAAAACAAGAGGAATCACACTTTCTATATAATTGCATGAGTTAATCACCAACAGAATACATTTTATGCGTATCTGTGATGTTCACTGCTCCTAGACATATTTCAACAGAGACTGATAACCGGTGACTGGCAGAAAGATATCTAAAGCATAGCTTCCAGAAAAACAAAATTACATTTTTTTTTCTTACATACTGACACAATTTTACTTAAAGACATAATTCTGCCTCAGCATGAGACAGAGATACTTAATAAGAATACTTTATAATGAGCTATAGTTTCTTATTTCTTCTTTTCTTAACAGTCTTCAAGTTCTCTTAAGTTTCTTCTGACATCACTGGAATTAAGCATGCTTATTTTATAACAGTGTCTAACTTACGCTTCCAAGACTGCCTTTTCTTTTTCCAAAGGTTGAATTCGTTCCAGAACATGGGAATACTGGACATTAGCAGTTACCCAAGCAGCCAATGGAGCAGCTGCAGCACTGGCTCGTTTAGCATTCTAAAAAAAAAATAATAATAATAAAATAAAAATCACTAACAGTTACAAGAAAATCCTCAAAATATAATGCAAATGAGAGAAATACAGGATAAGTTAACTGCAACAGATTTGCCAGTTGTCAAATTTACCAATTAGCCAACTTCTCTAATTAAATGTTATTTTCATATTGTTACTAAGAGTTTATATTGTAGGTAACCAAAGAAAATAAAGGATTTACAACTATGAAGCTCCATAGGCGTTCTATGAAGTTCTAAATGAATTTAAGAATCATCATTCTGTTCCTTTCCAGAAAATCACAAATTTCCCTTTAAAACTAACAAACTAGTATCTAAGAATTCTACTAGCTACTGCCAAATTAGGTCTTAAAGATCACTAATGTATTTAATAATCATTAGCTCCCTTTTTTTAATTACATGTAATGTTGACTCTTATAATCATGCGAGTTTTTTTGTTGTTGGTTTTATTTGGTTATTTTTTATTTATTTTATGTAACAGCACCACAAATTACTTTAGGATCAAAAGATGTTCTGTTTCTTGAAAGAAGTTCTTCAACGCTCTCTCGTATTTCTTTTGGAATGTTACGGGCATCAAAGGTTGCAATGTCCTCCTTCACTCCTCTTTTGGCCAAGAAACTGTAAAAAAAATAAAGAAAGAGAATACAAATGTTAGAAGTTATTTCCATATGAAAATAAAGAATTCCACACACACATCATTCCTGAAGATAGCAGAAAACATTTCATATTGTAAATTATTGTCTTCAGGTCAGATCTGAAATAAAATCCTCACCTCTTCATGCTCACCCATGATGTATCAAAAATCCCCATAAGCCGCAAGACTCCTTCTAGGATGTCTCTGATTATGTCAGGGGGCATCCGAAGGGACCGAATTTCTGACAATGACTCTGGTTTTATATTTCCAACTGCCAATTTAGCTTCATTAACCAGGGGCTTAGAACATAAAAACATAATCAAAATAGATATGAGAATATTAGAAACTGAAAATTTGCCATTTTGGCTTTCATGTATCTTCCTCCTTTCAGAATTAAACACTTTATTGCCTAAACAGCCACTACTGATGTGTATTCATATGCATAATTTACTAAGAAAACAACTACTTTAAGTGATCAGTGTGTTTCCATAGAAAACCAGACATTACTATCTTGACATTCTCTAACTCTCCAGTCAGTATTACAATTTATAAACTTCATGCAGATAATAGTATTGATCATATTTGCTCTTTCACTTCTTCTAAGTTTGCTGTGATATAGGCATGTTTTAATAATGATGTTAATTGCTATTTATTTAGGCTTAAGGATGTCTATGTAATAAAGTTATGAAGAAACAGAGGTCATAAAAGTTTTCTTTCTTCAGTTGCTAAACAAGTCCAGAAAGACATCATCCATACTGACAAAGCAGAAAAAAAAAAGAAAAAAAAAAAGAGGAAACAAAGAATTGTTAAAGGTTGAAGGTTGTGCACACTTTGCACATCTTGTATATTTATTAGTGACCACAGAAAAGGTGTTAACTTAAGCTTGTATTTCTACATGACTTCCAAAGCAAGAAAAATACAGACTATAAAAGAAATGACTCAAGACATACCTCCTCCTCCCAGAAATGATGCTTAAAGGCTGTGAAGTATCTCAAACAAAGCAGTATGCTATATCGCTATCAGGATACACAGCTTTCAGAATTAAGCAGTAACTGGAAATCATCTCATTAAACTATTTCACAGAATCACAGAATCACAGAATAGCCAGAGTTGGAAGGGACCTCAAGGATCATGAAGGATCCTCAAGGATCTCCAACCCCCCTGCCACATGCAGGGCCACCAACTTTCCCATTTAATACTAAACCAGGCTGCCCAGGGCCTCATCCAATCTGGCCTTCCCTCCAGCTTATAGTACAACTCTGTTCCAGTTTCATCAAGGAATACTGTAGTTGGTCTGTAGAAGTTATTAGTAACTAAAAAATATTCCACAAAGTCCGTGGAACTCAGATGTAAACCATGACAGCACAGAAATAGAAACTAGAAGGTGGATGTTATCTGAAAAGCCTTTCTGCAATGAAGACCAAACAGAATACAGATTCAATGCCCAAATGTCAACCTAAATCTGGGAAACAGAATTAACTGCTTTCTAACACAATAAGGTTTTAATATTTACACAATTTAAAGAAAAATTAAGAAATAATAGGATAAATTCTACAAAAACACTTTGCGTGGCAGAACCCTCAGTAAGCCAAATCACAGCACAAAACACAGTTTTTCCTTAGTAGTTTTTACCTGAACTTCCTTCAGTTCATCCTCAATTTTTCTTTTTCTTTCTTCTATTTCTGCAGCTTCTTCTGCTATTCTTTGTTTTATTTTTTCCATCTCTGTTTTTTGCTCACTAGCACTCTGTAAAGAAGAACACCTTTCATTTTCAAGTTTACATCAATTTTATTTTAAGGTCATTTATCTCTTATAGTCTTCATTATAATATAATTTGTCGTTGACAACAAACACAACAAAAAAACCTTTCATACTAGAGGTCGTTTTTAAAAAAATACATAAGCATTAGTCTTAAGTTTATATTCATGTAATTATATGACTAAGCATCTTTTTATATTATTGTGTCTCTTTCCCTTTGTTTGGTGTATCACAGACAAGCTCAGTATCTCTGTTTTCTATGCTCATTATAAACTTTTCTCTCTTTTCCTATGACTGATACTCCCTTCTGCATGAAGATGTCAGACCTCCTTGAAAAGGACAAGGCTGACAGCTGACAGCTTCTAACATATTTCATACACTTGAAAGCAGTATCTCCCTACTTTTGACTTTGTGAAATGCGAGCTGCTCACATTTCTATTTCTTTCATGTCAGCACTGAAACTCACCTTTTCAATGATTCTAAAATATACAGTTGTGTTTAAATTACAACCTATTATCCTAAAAATACTTTTACCTGTAAAGCTGCACCCACCTCTCTAACAACTTAAACACAGTACATAAGGTGAATGGCTTCACATTTTTTTTTCCAGAGTTTTTATTCTGCCTACCACAGAGTGGTCATCTCCTGAGCACTTTAATACAACAATAAATAGGTGACATATAAAATTACAGTAAGACACTCAACACTAGGTGAAGTTAATGGAAAATGCAGGAACTATGAAAAACAGTCACAAAACAAATAATGGAGGATAAATGCAGAAAATAAGTGTATAATATTCTAGGCTCAATTCATCTAAAAGATCCAAGATAACAAAGGCCAGAGTTTATATTTTTATATATTTCCCAGTATACAACACATTTTTATAACCAGCAATTGTTGAGCTGAGTTGAACCTGTAGGAAAAATAGAAGTGTAGAAGCAGAGAAAATCTTAATAATCTTTCTGAGTAATTAAGCTAAGCTGTAGTTCATTGTGTCACTGAAGTCCATAAAAGCATGTCACTCAAATCTATAAAATATTAACTACATAAAACTGGCTCAGATATTTTGTGGAAATGTATGAGTACTGTCTGATGGCTCTGAATAAGAAAACTTTAAAGTTCAGCTGTAGGTCAAAAGCCTTGCTCAGAAAGAAGATAGAAAGGGTCTATGCATTACAATCCTCTCTCTTACATAAACTGGAACATTTGAAGTGACATTAAAATGTTAGAGGGCACCTGCACTTTATGCTAATCTAAATCAGAGTTCTATCATAATCTTTCTGATATTCACAGACTCAACATGTTTCCTTTTTTTTTTGACCTACTCTTTGCCCTTGTCCTACAATGTAATACATGTTGCTTTGGTAGCAGTTAACTACTGGACAATAGCAGGCACAGATTTAAAAGATTAATCAAGGGAAAATGATACAAAAATTCTTTGAAGCCAGCAATGAATATATTAAGCCAATGATAATTATTCAAATACAATATACAGTAAGGAGATAGACACTAAAAATACAAAAAAAAATTGCTAATATCAAGTGGGCTTATAGAAATGGAAAGTAATGCAGCACAGTAGCTGCACAGTGAACTAAATGCTCTGAAAGAACATGTATCTACATCTGCATAGAGAAAATCTCTCTTCTTTGAGATTATTTATTTAAGCTCTTTTCAGACTGATCAGACTAGCACAGTGCTAAAACAAACAGTGCAATGAAAGCAGATTCGTTATAATTTATCCCATAGTAACGATTTCTACAGAGATCTATGTTCTGACCAGTTATTTTATTTAACTGAGAAAATACTACTATCAATTTAGATAATGAACTCCTAGGAAAACTTACAGACTAACCTGAAGTAGTAAATGCTAAATGCTACTCTGGTACCAAAGTGGTTCTGATCTCTTCCTAATCAGTTCAGACATGGTTTAAGTTACTAAATCCTCTGTTCTGCAACAAATTTATTCAAGTCCCAAGACTCGCATGTTTCCTTAGGCAACTTCTTGTAAAATCATCAGGCTTAGCACTCCTTGAAAACAACACGACGTACAGGCAGCCATGGAGTTTTTGTCTTTTTTTTTTTTTTCCCCTCCATTTTTGATATGATCATTACAGTACCTGCATAGATATTGTAATTTCCTGAAGGGCGGCATCAGCTTCATCCTGCTTAGTTTTGAGTAAAATGCTTTGTTCTCCAGCTTTTTTGTTCAGTTCATCCACAAGTGCTTTAGCTTCATTGAGCTTTGAAACACCTGCCTAAAAAAGTTTGTAAGAAGCAATTGTTCAGCATGGAATTTTATATAGATTTAAATGGAGATTGGTTACAAACAGTACACGTAGACTAACAGTGATGCAGACTAATATTATTCATTTTTAATTTATTAAAATAAAATGCATGTTTCTTAGCACTTCCCTGTAGATTTCAACTCAAAAATGAGAGCTGAAACCTCTTTATGTGTTGGTATAAGGTGTTTCACTACATCAAAAAGCTGAATATGAAATCCTCATAATCCTTTTTCTATTTAATTCAATAACATTTCAGTTAACTGATACTAATTCCCTGTAATTCTATTTCCTTTAATAGCAAATCAACAAAAAATAAATAAATGGAATCAAACTAGATTATCCTATTTCTACATATTTGTGCATTCTATAAAGAATCTGGATGTACATAAAATAAAGCCTCAATTATCTTTCCTATTTCTTTATCCACAATTTCTAAATTATTCATTTTATCAAGAAAACAATTATTTCAACACTTCTGAAAAATGTATTAAAGGCAAAATTAATGTTTTACCTAGGATACATATGCATAATTTTCTTGTAAATGTTTACTTTTTCTTATCCAGAGAATTCAAGAAGTAAATGAGCATTTGTCACAAACAAATCAGAGCTACTACCTAAGTAAGTAAGCAGTTTCTGTCATTGCAAACTTAAATCCTTTGTAAATCACTTAATACAGAGATGGAAAACTATTAACAAGATTAATAGAAAGAATACAGAATTTAAGGCAAGGAGGTAATTTGTTTCAGAGTGATGTTTTAAGAAGATCCACAGCATTGCAAGTGTGCTTTCAGAACAAATAGCAGGAGCGACTGAGAAAAGGAGGTGAAAGTAAAAAGACAAAAGGGAAAAGCTTTGACCTACAGGGACTCTTCTTTAAGAAAAATGCATTGTGAGGAGAAGGAGGCACTTACGAAAAGCCAGCATGTTTTAAAAATAAATGTGGTACACATACGGAACAGGAATAAAGCCACATCTGTGAGACTAATTGTATTAGGTCTATAGTTGCATACAGGTTCAATGTGTGAAAAAGTCTGAAACATTAAGTGAGGCAAAGCCACAAAAAAGGGAATTTTGACCAAGGCAAGAGAAGTAACCATGAGGCTAAGGAGTTTACAGTTTATTAAACTATATAAGGATGCAGGAGTCACACAAAATAGAAAGTTGCTGTATAAACATAAAGATTTATATATTAATATACAATCAGAGGCAGAACTTAAACTAATCAAAAGATGATGATTCATTTGCAACACAACTCCATTACATGAATAATGTAAAAAAAAAAAAAAAAAAAACCTAAAGCCTTTGCAAATACTTTTTACTTTTAAAAGAAGACATGCCTATTCTAATAGAGCTAAAATATGAATGAAAAAGAAGCTACCACCTTTAGCCTTAAGGTTTTTAAACAGATGTACATTAAGATTCAAACTATTCCTGATCTGAAATCACAGCATTAGTAGATGCAGACAGTATATCCTACACAGACATGTTAGCAGCTACAGCTCCTAATGGAATAACAGAATCCTTAGGGCCACCTGGTCCAGCTCCTCTGCAATGAACAGGGAACACCTACATAAGGTTACTCAGGACCCGATCCAGCCTCCCCTTTAAAGTCTCCAGGGATAAGGCATCCGCCACATCTCTGGGCAACCTGTGCCAGTGCCTCACCATCCTTACTGTAAAAGATTTTTTACTTATATCTAACCTAGATCTACCCTCTTTGAGCTTGAAATAGCATACAAGGCATTTCCCAAATGAGAGAACATTTTGAAAAGCTGTGTGTTAAAAATGTTTTAAATACATACCTGCAAGTGGTTCTGTCTTTTTATCAGCTCCGTTTTTTTACTGTTGTTAATTGAACTGTATACATTAAGGAATGTCATATATCTGCTAGGTGTTGCTCCATATATTTTACATGATTCGTGGATTACCAGAAATGACTTCCAAAAATCTGAATCACCTATACAATAAAATTTGTTAGATAGATAATAAAATCATTTTGGAAAATCATTTAGAAAAAAGAAACCCCAAGCAAACAACTTATGATTTTATATTCCTGTTGGCTCTGACACTTTGCAGTGATAATTAGACCAGTATTTTAGAAAAAGTTGCCAAAAGTACTGTTACCAAGCTCGGTGTTTGAATGGGTCCCCTAGATTATGCTCTGCTCCTTATTTTTAAAATGGTTACAATTTAAGTTTTATTATAAACTCATATTATTTCAAAAATGAGCTTTTACTGACAAAAACTGAAGTTACTTGGTAGTCACAACTACTTCAGCATTAAAAACCAAGCTTCTTTCTGTTAAGTATCAAACATAGGTACATTCATATTCTACCTTTCCTCCTACTTAGCACAATATTAGATATGTAAGGTGGATTACCTCAATTCAACCCCAGTAAACCAAAGAATTCCAATTGCCTGTAACTGTTACTGGCAAGGAAAGGACTGAGAAGGGTAAACCAAAACAAGAAATAATGAGTAAATTGCATTTGTCAAAGAACTATGAAGTAACTTATTTTTTGTATCTTTCCTGTTAATCCATCTATGCACTGATGCAGAAAAGCAAGCCCAAAAAGTAATGCTATGGATCTGATCCATTTGGTGATGATTCTAAGGGACTTTCACACAAAAAACAATTTTGGAACTATTCTGACAAGCACAGCAGCATTTTGGGATTCTCCTCTTATACTGTGGGATCTGACTTAACATGATGAAATTCCAGAAATACATTCTACAAAAGTCAGGCATACAGAATTTTCTCAATAAAATCTCATGTCTCAAATGTTGACGGAGTAGAATCTTAAACAGGAGCTAAAATCATGAGTTGTAGTCACATGATATGGAATACCATCTGAAAGTCTCTGCACGAAAGATACTTTGCATAACTATATCTCAATTGTTAGCATGAAAGACATCAGATGAAGGTACTCAAGTACAGCCTCTTTTTGCAGATGAAAGTAGGAAATCATTCTTGATAGCACTGTTAGATTTACAAAACTTAAAAAAAAAAAAGCACAGATTGATTTCAGTGAAAGTGAGGAACACTTTGGAGAAAAATCTGATTTGAGTACGAAAGCAAATCCTACCCTCAAAACTGCATATAAATAAATGTAAGTGTAAGGAATGAAACTGCCTTCTATTCCTGTAGTAAAGGATGTAAGTAATCAGACAGCTCTCTTCATATGAATGTTCAGATAAAATGAAGGATAACTGAAGGAAGGACCTGTCCCAGTTATAAGACAAACTTTGCATTCTATCAGGAAGCTGGGACTCCCTCATGGGAAGGACACTGATAAGCCTCTTATATGTCTGTTGATTGTAGCTTGGCCCTTAATCTCATTTTTTAAGACAGTGGGATCTAACAACCTGAAGTTCAATTGATGAAAATGAAGCATTCCTGATGCGAGAGTTCTCACTGAAGGGAAGACATGAGACTATCAAAGGGCATTCTATGTTGGAATATATCATCAATATCATCAGTAGGAGATTGGGTTTGGTGACCCAAGATACATTTTCCAGACTAATGCTCCCAAGTGAAAAATACCACCCATGTGGACAGTAGTTAAATTCATGAATATGCTAGCAAAAACCTACTCAAATTACCCATGCCATCATCTATGCCCAACACAGGACTAAGTGTTTAATGAGAAGTTGTAACAACTAGCTGCTCCACCAAAATATTACCTGAATGCTTTTTCTTAAACTCTTTGTGTGTTTTTTCAGTCTTCTCTTCTTTATCATCATACAAAAGCATTTCAGGTATCTAAAACAAATCAAAATGGTTAAAACTGAAATTTGAGTTAGGATTAAAAAAATTATTTAGTAGCTAATCTGAAAAGACTAAAATTGAGAATAAAGGATTTGTAAAACATAGCATTGAATAGATTGATTCTGCCATTCTCTAGAACTTATGACTTCTTGTTCTTTCAGGCAGAGGAGCTTTTGTTGGCTTTATGAACATAAAACAAAGTCCTAAAACACTCCTACCATAACACAAATGTCAAAGATGTAAAAAGATAGAGAACTCAACAGGAATCAGAAGGCAGTTTAAGTAAAACCTGCTGTTGAATCTGAGGTGCAATGGCAGATAGGGGAGATCTCATAACCCAGTTAGAAATGCATACTGTGCATCAGCTCCTCTCATGGCTGTCTCAGGTGACAAATGTCATGATCCAGATTGTGAAATTCATCATGATGAGACAATGGAAGTAACCAGATTACCTTGCAGATTAGACTGAAGGGGTTTCTGCATCAGAGATATGGAAAACATTATGAGATTCAGCAGAAGAGCATTCCAGGTTAGCACACGACTTACTAGGTGAGGCACCTGGAAGAACAGGCTGCCAGAGGAGTAAGAGGGTCCAAGGCCAAGCACTTGATAGACTGTAGGGTTCTGGGATCATCATACACCTGGCTGAGTGTGCACATGCACACGTGTACCTTTGTCATTGTGTCATCCCAAGGACAAAATGGTAGATTATAGATCCAAGGTCAGCTACTAGATGGCCTGGGAGTCTAAGCCCAGTTACCAGTAGGATCCATACAGAGTGTGTGGGTGAGAGTGTACATAAACGTATGTGTGTGTGCGTGTGCACATGAGCTAGTAAGGCCACTGCTGAGGTGGGGCGGTGGTCTCAGGAGCTCATATGTCTGCATGCCAGTAACTGGCAATATGAAGGATCCTGAGCCAACCAGTAGAAAGATTGTGTTTTTAAGCATAGCTAGTAGGGGATCCACATCAGGCATATGTACATATTTTGCATTATTACACATTTCATTATGATCACTGACAAAGGGAAAGAGGATGAGACCACTGGTGTTGTTTGTTGTGTGTGCTTCCGCTGGCAGTGTTCTGTGTGGCCAGTCGTGTACATGTGCACTGTATGTGGATGTTCGTGCACCTACTGGGAATACATGCTCAGCCCCACCACTGGTTCAAGCTGGAGATGTGCAGCTCCAGCAGCCTTGTCCCTGTTAGGGAACTGAATTTGGAAATTACCTAACATATGGAAAGAATATATATCTTTCTCATACTTAAATTGAAAATATCCTAAACTATGCAGATTTTGATCCTAAAAAGAAAACATTGCCTGCTCCATCAAGCAGAATGCTTCACAAAGACTCAAGAATAACATAAGGTTTACAGTGCAAACGCGTACCAGTAGCAGCTAATTTTAACAAAATTACTTTTGAACTAGCTGCTGAACATACTAATAACAGTATACCATCATCAAACATAGTTCACTTTATCACTTTGCTTTTAGTCTAACAATATTTTGTACACAAAGACTGTGTTAGATCAGAGTCAGATTAGATAGTATTTTGTTCAACTCAGCCCATAAAAAGAACAAAACAGAATTACTGGACAAATAAAAATATTAATTAACTGTTCAGTAGAATTTTCTGTCTTTAGGACACAGCAGAAATGTGTTAGGCAAGCATAATGACAATTATTCCTTCATTACTCAAGTTTTATTCATCAAAATTCAGTTATTTCTGTAGACAATCATTTAAGCACATCATACCTTTTAATTAAAGCAATTTACCTTTTTCATACTGTTTTCAGACCAGGTTTCCATCCACAAGACCTGACATTTCTTGTACAGTGCTGGATTGCTTTCACAATTTATTGTGAAATTTATATTGGTGGAATCCATGATCAAGACAACATGCAAATTCTGTTGGATCCCTAAGGAATTGCAATATACACTGTAGATAACAATCAGACTATATAATAATAGATTTACTACAAATACAACATAACTTACTGTCCCTTCAAATACTTATCAGAAAATAATTTTTAGAAAAGATACTACTATTATGCTATGATACAATAGGGTACAAATGCTTATAAATTCAACTCTAAGTTTAAACAATATCAAGGACTCTCATTATGTATATTACAATGTATTTTTTAATTGAGAAAAGCTGACAGTATTTAAATGGGTATTGCTAGTGTATATTTCAATTGCATTAATTATTTACAAAATACTTTTTTTTCTTCTTGTTGGCCAAGAAGAAATGTAATTTTTTTTAAAAAAGAAATCTGTAAACTTGCTTTTAGAACTCAGAATCTAAAGTGACTTGCAGCTAAGACATAATAAAAGAAAAATTTAAAAAATATATAAGCTAAACAAACCAGAAAACAATTAAGACATGTTTTCTTCCTTGTAATTACTCAGAATTTACAATACCTTTTTAGAACGTTAATGGATACAGTATTTCAGATAGAGGAGTTAATTTTAAGCCGAGAGTTCTGTGCCTCCAAATATCATACTCTAATTGTTACTCTTGCCTGTTATCTAAAAAAAAAACACTTTCATGTTCAAATTACACACAGAATGGGGCTTACTAATTATTTACCCATATTTTTGGTAACCTTTTTTTGTAACCTTGAAATAACTTATAACTTGCAATTTTCTTCACTTACTGTATGTGAAATAGTTGAAAATTGGTCCTGTAAATCCATCTTGTGAAGCTTGATCCTTTAGAGGAGACAGAAGTGGTTCTAATTCTTCTGTTTTATACAGTCCAGGAACTTCTCCTATTTGAAAAATGAATTTCAAGTTTTAGGTTAAATGCACCACACCACAATTATTCAAATTAATTTGTGCAGCCTGTATATACAGTTTGAGTACAGCAGTACTTCCCTCCAAACCTTCATGAGTTTCATTACATGAATGTCATCCTTCTTTTCATAGCATGAAACTGACAAATCATGTTAGTGATTCTATTTAAAATAAACATTCTACTTTGTTTACATTACAGAAATAGTCCTTAACAACTCATTCTAGCATAAGCAAAGATAGTGATCCAATACTATATATGAAACAAATCAAAACAGATTGCTTTGTGTACACGTACTCTAGCAAAAAAAAAAAACTAACACAGAAAGGTAACTGGCAGTTCTGGTATGGAAATAAAGTAAACATCTAATTCTTCCTCACTGAACCACTTCTGTGTCATAAGAGTAGTACCATAATCTTTTTGGATTCATCTCACCTGAAGACAGTAAACTGTTGATCATCTCAAGGAAAGTGGGATGAATAAACTGATAGTCTTCAAGTAGCAGTACCACCTGCTGTGATTCAATGCCAGCAAGCTCCATCACCTAAGAGTTAAGATATTTTAATCTCAGTATAGAATGAATGTCTGTTGTTCATAAGAGAACAATAATCTTCTCATGACAATATATTGTATCTTTTTTTTCCACAGCATATGAATTGTGATACATTTTGAAAAGATTACCAGGTGATTCAGTTATATGAGATAACAAATAGAGAACATTCTACCTAGATGTACAACTTAGTAATCAGAAAACAATTACAGCAGACTATTTTGTAGAGTGCATTTATGCTCCAGATGTGACTTAGTGCTGGTGTTGCATCATTCCTTCTGGGGACTTAGCTGTCAAATTTTCATTAGCAGTTCTGAAGGTACTAAGAGCTGCTGACTTAAGGTCTCCATTTTTAAATAAGGTGTATTATTTCGCCAATCACTAAAAGTTAACTTGACTGAACTACTACCCTATGAGCAAGCAGACCATAGTAGAGACAGAATATGAGAGCATACATACAAAAAAAAGTTTCCAACATTCATATAATCTTGAAATGAATTTTAAGTCCACAACACTCAGAAATAAAGTGCTAATACTCAAAAGAATAGTTTCAGGAAAGTAAAGAACAGTATGCAGATCTACACAGGAACATTTAAAAATCTGTTTCATTCAGACCACTGACATTATGCTTTTCTTAAAATCTCTTTCACGCAATACTACTGTCCTTCAAAATTCCCATTGTTTTTTTAGATGCATGTGCACAAACTTGAGATTGCAGAACACTGAGTTACTTACATGCTTAAGATCATTTCTGAACTGCTTCAGCTCATAGCCTCTGGAAATTTTGGGAGTAATTAGAAAAGCTCCATGCATATGACTAACTAAGGAGGTAACTGTTCGACGACCTACACCACTCCGTCCTGCCAAAAGAAGTGATCCTCCAGGAAAACTCAGTACTCTGTCCACTCTAGACACATAATTGAGGACTTCCTGGAACAGTAATATCACTATCTCTTTTTTGTCTCGACCATAATGAATAACACCCTAATGAAAAAACAACAACAACAAAAACAATAACCAATACATTCACTGATAATAAAAACAACTAGTAAGATATGGAAACATCCAAAATTTAAAAGCTTAGAAATGAAAATCCAAGAGGGCACGTTGGTCTTCATTAGAAACAAATTATTTCAATACTCTGCTTGCCTTTTACCAGTAATGAATAAATCACATTTTCTTAGTAAAGGTATCATGCAACATCCTCAGCACTGCAATATATTGGTATTCTTTCATTTTTGGAATAGAAATATACCACTGAAATAATTAGAATTAAATAACGAGCCAGATAAAAGCCTGATCTATTAATTAATATTGGCACAATGTTGAACAGTGTTTCAGGTAGTTAATTGCTGTGTAATTGCAGATTATGGAATTTTCTATTCAAATATACACAAGAACAGATCAAATTCTGCCTTATCATATTCAACAAAACCTTGAATTTGAAGTCCAATTTAGTTGCAGTCAGATTAAAAAAAGAAGGTTTAAAAAAAAAAAAGTTAAAACGAATTACTCAGCTACTAAACTTCATCATTTACCTATTGGTCACAAGTTGGCAATTAAGGATAGGAAGCATCTAGATCACCAGTCTACCAAACACTACTATTATGAGGCAGACTTCAAGGTTCTCATTAAGTAGTCTGCCTAGCAGACTTAGCATTTGTATTTCCTCATAAGTTTCATTTTTCATACTTCACAAATGTAGATGTACATCAGTGTTTCTCAGAACACAGCCCATTGGGCTGTTATACACCACCAGCAAATGTAACTGACATGCTTTTATTAAAAGCACCTCTCTACACAGTTCTTCCTACTGTCTGCCATATAGCACCACAGATCTTCACTTGACCTAATGTAGGAGATGGTTCCTTAATCTAGCAGCACACTGTGATCTAAACCTGGTGCTTGTATGTCACTTAGTCAAATAAAAAAAGGAAATAAAAGTCATGCAGTCACTGGTACAAATTCTTGCTATGTATATTCTTTAATTAATCCTGTCTCACCTTTTTAATAGTATCTATAAAGTCTGTTGAATTTAGCTTGCCAAGTGGCTTCCCATGTGGTGGTAATGCCTGCCCTGGAGTAGTGAATGCCTCTTGACAAGCTCCCCAAGTTACATAGAAGATATCTGCAAAAATAAAATTAAATGGTTAGAGGTTTAGGTCCTGATGCACTATCTGGCTTGATTAATTCGATGCTATTAGGCAATTCCTATTCAAATATTTCAAATTTATGTAATATGCCTCAAATGCTTTACCTTCCATATTGTCCAGAACATCTGAGCCCCAGTCACTTTCAAACACTTTCATCAAAATATTATCAAATACATGGAGATCCTTCATGCCAACGATTTTATCACGGAACAAACGACATGCTTCATAAGCAACTATTTCCAGTACATGGTCTGCAGTTTGTTTTGATGGTCCTGAAAACAATTATATAAGGAGAGATTAAACCTTATATTTTTCAATTAGTTCTACTTCTCTGAAATTTCTCATTTAAAATATGAAATTGAAAATGAGTAAGTGAAATTACATACCAGCAGGAGAGCATCAGTAAGGAAGAAGTAAGAGAAAAAGCAAATATGTTATGAAGTGCTTTTTAATATCCTTATGTGTCACAGCAAGATAAAGTAAAAAATATTCTATGAAAAGTAGTTCTTCAGTTTAGTGCCAGTATTCTAATGAAAATGAATAAGGTATTGCACACTAAGTAAAAACAGAAATACAAAATTCCAAGCAATTAAAATGAACAAAACCAAAAACCAGAAAACTTTCAAAGGGAAAGAGAAAGAATGATAATAAACACCATAATAATAATAAACCCCCCAAACAGTCTGTATTACAAAAGTGCCACTGGAGAATACAAAGATACAATATTCTACACAGACGTAAGAAAGGAAGTAAGATAAGTTTCAAGGGCTAGTAAATGACAAGCAATATTGTTCGTCACTAAAAAAGCCTAACTATTTGTCACCATTAGATACAAAAATTGAGTTCTTAAATATGCTGAGGTTACCCATTCATTGACTGTCAGTGTAGCTTTTCTGAGCTCATTCAAGCTAATTTTATACCATCTGATGATCCAAGAAAAGAAACAATACTGATCTAACATACCTAACACTTTTGTATTACTTATGTATGCTTTTTACCTAAACATTTTCTCTAATTAATCTAAGAGCTAGAAGTGCAATAAGGAGTAATTGCTCATGACCTAGTAATAATAGTTATTTCACAAGACAAAAACTAGTCTTGAAAGATGTCTAAGCTATTTAAAAGAAAAAGTATACAAAATTGAATATCCTCCCAAATTTCACCCCTCTAAGTAAAAACAGATCTCTTAAGACTGGACTGCAATTATCAAACATTCTGTTACAGAGATATTTGTAAACTTCAATATAGATCAGATAGAAATATATCTGAAGCAAGCCTCTGGAATTCCAGAAGACAAGATATATTCTCAAAACAGATAAATAAACAACAAAAAAAAAAGAATGCAATTCCAGACTACTTACTTCCCTTAAACTACAAATAGATGCTGTGTATTTGAAAATACCATGTAGGTTTTTTTTTATTTTACTTTATGGTACACAATAATCTGTTAACCGAGTATCAGACAGTTTGCATTTTAGAAAAAGTACCACAGGATGGAACAGCAAGTTGCACATGAAATATATAATATTTTATGTCATTTCAGAAGTGCTTTATCAATGAAAACTAAGTAAGTGACTTACCACCTGATAAATTGTATCTGAATAAACCAAGAACCCACTGAGTAAGAATACATGGTGTAAAAAGGTAATGACCATGATCATCAACTGTGAATTTTGCTCGTACCTTAAAAAAAAAGAAGTTAGGAAAAAAAAAAATCAAATTGATGTTTTAAAATGGAAATATAGCTTTCATTTTCTCCAAAATACCATTAGTTAATTAAGGCCACAAATTTAGATTATTATTATTTACACACATCTTAGCTGTTTTCAAAAATGCATTGATTAATTGTCCTGTTTTATGAATGCAAAAGATTTTCTCATAATTAAAATATTTGACATACTAAGCGGAGGTTTCTTAAATTTTAAGTGGGAGGATAAAATGAGCTTGTGTGTCTAAACATCTATTTTAACAGTGTAAAATTTTAATAGACGCATTTGATGTGTGCAAGGAACTTCACCCTCCCATCTGTTTTCTTTACAACATCCACAGATTGCTATATGCTCAAGTGATGAAGTCCACTATCTCCTGATTCAGTAAGCTGGAAAATACTACTATTATTCAGGAACTTAAAGTGTAGACAGGTTAAGATGATTGCTGAAATCATACGCTAAATCTGTAGCAAAGCAAAAGCCCTTACTACTTACTCAGTTTACTTCTAATATCTAGAAATCTTTTCAAATCAGATACCAACATTCTGAAAAATATATGAACGTGAAGTTTAATACTGGTAAACCTTTTTATTTTCTTATAAATATCAATAGAAATACATATATTTTAATGTTTAGCTGAACTCTCCATCTCCCTGAAAACAATAAATTAAATTTCCACACCTGCTCATATACTTGAACCATAGATCCTGCTAGCTGATGTATTTTTGGTAAAGAATCCCAAACGGGGTGATTCTTCAGGTTTTTCTGTAGTACAGGTTCCAAGTAGGCACTATAAATAGTTTGCAGTTGGTCTCTTTCTGGATAGCTTCACAGAAAAGAAAAAAAAAAAAAAAAGAATTATTATGGACTATCATTCTTAATTTTTCTGTTAAAAAGATTCAAATTTATACTGAGTTATACTGACAACTACTGAGAAATTTCAATTAATAAGATTTCTAGCAGCTAAGTAACACTGTGTTACTGCCATTACTGTTTTACTGAGGCCACTCTCAGTTTGTATTCACTTCTAAAAGTGTTTTAAAATTAAAAAAAAAGAAACAAAACACACAGGCAAACAAAACAACACTACCAACACCTACAGATTACTCAAGTGGTTTCCAGTGCCAAGAGTTGCCAAACAATACCAAATAGTAGAATAATAGAATGGTTCGGGTTGAAAGAGCCCTTAAAGACTATTTAGTTGCAACTCTGCTGCCACAGCCAGTAATGCCATCCACCTGGCCTTGAGTACTTCCAGTACTTCCGGGGAGACAACATCCACAATCCCCCTGGACAACCTGTTCTAATGCCTCACCATCCTCATAGTATCTAATTGGAACCTATCCTTTTTTAGCTTAAGACCACCACCCCCTTTTCTTGTCACTACATTTCCTCACTGTCTCAGCCTGTCCTCATAGGAGCGATGCTCCAGCCCTTTGTTCACCTTTTGGGCCCTCTTCTGGACCCTGTTCAATACGTCTCTGCCTCCCATGATGCAAGCCCCATAGGTGAATGAAGTACCCCTCGTGGGGCCTCAAGAGAGCAAAACAGAAGGTGGGGGGGGATGGGAAAGGAAAGGAGGGAAATCACAACCTTCGAAATGTGAAGATCCCAAAACTGTTAGAAAAAAGGATGAGAATAGCCACATCTTTTTGAAGAGTAAATTTGCAAGGGCTCTATAAACAAGCAGAATCTGAGCTTTGAGTGTCAAATCTCACTTTCACATACTTACTCAACTGCACAAAGACGAACAATAGAAGTAAATCTGGAGGTAAGTTTATGCCTTCCTAATGTTCCTCCAGCAGTCATGGATGCCACAATCTGGATGTTTTCTAAACCAACCCACTCCAGATTTTCGTCATAGAATCCTTGGTATGTCAGAACCTTTAATAATTACATAAACATTTTATTAAACAAACGTTAACAGTGTATTTTACAAAAAAATATTAGTGACAAATATAGCATCGTTACTATTTCCTTGACTGTCAGTGGTATGCTCTGTACTGGTGTCTTTTTCCCTAATGGTCTCAAATGCAAATTCTTAAAAAACTGTAAAATCCAACAAAGAAAAATCAGTATTATATGATGAGATATCAAGGGAAAAGACAGAGTTGGCTAGAATTATCCATAACTAGCTGGTAATTCTTCCCAGAGAAAAGCGTCTAGCATTAAATAGGAGGTTAACATTTCATCAGTGATACCTTAACTCTGAGCAGATGATCAGTGTTAGAAGGCTTTGTGTCTAAAAGCATACTAAAAAGAAACAAATCCAAAAAGGAAATAGGTGACATGTATGGATTACTCCGTAGCAGTCATTCAAAGAAATGCAGAGAAAGAATATCATCAGCAGGAAGAGGTATAAAAAATCCAGAGAAAATTGTTTTTAAATATTTCATTTTGAATTCCAGTTTACACTAAGAAGAATACTATACATATCTACACTGAGAAAAGTATTGTGTCACATCATTAACTTACATTGTCAAGTTCTGTCTTTATCATTTAAAAATATAAGCTCAATAAGAATGGTATTTTAATTCCAGCTGATAGCTATATATTCTTCTTTCAAGTACAAACAAAAATAATATCAGTTCAGGCACAGGATACTAACTATGAAAATTATCAGTGTAGGTACAGACAATGAACTATTTCCAGGGTATTGAAGTCTCTTTGTAAACAGGCGTTTACCTGCTGCAGAAAAGCAATGAGAGTGCTTGTTCCCCATTTATCAGGTTTGGGTAGATTTATATCCTTTAAGTACAAAACAAGTCTTTCACAGTCTTTTGGCCTAAATACTCGCCCAGTATTTGTACTTATTACAATGCAAGTTTGACTTAATTTCTGTATGAGATGTTGAGAGGTAGTTTGTGCACTGCAGTGAATGGCAGCAATCTGAGTGGACCGAAGTTGAGAAAATGCATAACGAAGCAGCATCCTAAAAAAGCAAAAGTGTACACATACGTATAAATAAGATAAAAACACATTCAAATTCTGAGTATCCAAAGATATTTTATAGCTTTTGAATTAAAATGCACACACTGCATACTGTAGTAATATGAGGTGTTGCATGAGGTTTGCTGAATTTACCATTTTCCATTCAAGACATTCAATTAAAGTGTAGTGTACTTCTACATAAAATAAAGACCTATCTTCAATACCTTGTATATATTGAACCAACCCTCCTAAATAAGGAACTTAAAATAAGCAACAGGATGATTTTAATTCAGCTGCCTGGACAAAGGTATCCAGGATGAAACCAAGACCAGGTATCTCAAGTGCCTTTCAGCTGTTGCCTCAATGATAGTACAGGTGCTTCAAACATCCTGTTTCATATCTAAAAGCCTCATACAGATGTCTCAGATGCGTTCTATAGTGGCAAGTAAGAAAATTCAGGGAAAGTGTCAGCTTGAACTTTCTCGGAATTTTCTTACTTGCCACTACAGTAGGTTTGCTTTGTTAGTAATGTAAACATACTATATTCTGTAAGTAAAAATGAGAAAATCACATGATAAAATCATTAATGCAAATCATGATTAACTTCTTCAAGTAGATAGAAGTATGTTTCGCTTAAAATAGCAAATGTGGTTTTTTACCCCTTTCCACATCCTTCAGGACCCACAAGAAGAAATGGTTCCTTATTGTTAAAGTCTAGCCAGGGTCTAAAGTAATCTAAGCCTCTCTGCATGTCAGGGGTTTGGATGACAGGAAGTGTTTGCAGATTACTGAAGTTGTCAGCTGTTAGATTTTCAGGTTTCTTCAGCCGATATAACATTAACTGTCCACTGTCCACGTCATAATATGTGTCCAGGGGCCTCCTTGGATCTGGTGGAGATTCTTGTGCCCAAGTGAAGACCTTTAAAAAAAAATAATAAAGTATCGGTTAAATCCATATCCCTAATGGCAAGGCCTTCTATTTTAATTATGTATAAAGAATGTTCAGAGTAACTTTGTAAAAAGAAGCAATTCCTCCATTTTATAATTTTGCAGCTTCCTTAGAAACCAAATGTGATCATGTTATACATATGCTTTATGATGAAGTCCTGAATTGAACAGTAATGTATTACTCTTCCACATAATATATTTTTTTTAGAAATATAAAGAATTAAACTCAAAAAAAAAAAAATCAAAGAATAAGAAATAAATTGCATTTAGTACACCTTTATATAAACTTTTTAAATATTAGACAACATTAACAAAATGGCAACGTAACTCATTCCTCTTCATCAATGGCTAATATCCAGAAGTTGAGTTTGATCCTTGACCATCTACCCTGAATACGTTATAGCTCCAGACCGTCTTTTGGAAGGAACTATTTTTTTCTCTTCAACAGAAAACCCAAGGGTGACTATGGAGATAACTCTCTCCAGAGACAGCCTTACGCAGGTACTGTGAACAAGTAGGCCACTTAGTTTTCCAGCACTGTTCTCTTATCTTTGTGTCTTCAAGTATTTACACAAAGATAAAACCACACCCCAGAATATAAAATACATAACTTCAAAACTTCAAAGAACACTTTTCTGGTGAGGTTCAAAGCCTGTACAGTGCTATTATTCCACACATTTTGAACACAAAAAATAAATGTGTTAGAGATGTAGTAAACACAAAACATTCACTGTAGATTAGTTGCATAGAACAGTATGAACAGAGGCTGTTCTGTATCACTTGATGCAGTACAAAAGAACTGCTGCCTGGGCTGGATGAACCTAGCAGTGTATCAGGGACACGTGAAACATTTATCTACTTCTAAGCTACTTTCACTACTTCCCTATACGCTGCACAGACTGCAAATAAATAAGAGCACAGATATTCTACTACTGTGAATCTTCATTGACAGAAGAGGGAAAAAATCACCTTCTAAATGTACTGAGAAATGTTTTATGAACGTGATGAAAAAGATTACCTGCTTTGCAAATTCTAGTCGTGAACTCATATTAAGATTGCCACCAAGACCCCGCAGCAAGTTAACGATAAACTGTCCTCGGTCAGTACAGCCACGAAGGTGAGAAAGTCCATTCATCACAGTTCCAACTAAACTTGTTTCTACCACAAAGTCATTCTGTAAATTGCAAGTCAGAGTATATTTAATCATATGCCTAATAATAAATGCAATGTATTGCTAGCAGTGTATTGTTTGGCTCTCCCACTTGATGAGAAATTATCTTAAAACATTGATTTGAAAGTCTTAAACTTGTATTTAATTCCATGTTTAATTATGAATTGATGTAATTTAGCAATCAGAACTTTTCTTGAGTATCCTGAGAATTGGTAAGAAACCAATGTAAGTATACACTAGGAATCTCTAGATTATTTATGAATTTTGCTCTTTACCACCAAAGGATGACATTCAAGACCAGTGTTATGCCTTTCTTTAGCATCCAGATGAAGATACTTCAAAAGTAGGAAAATATCCATGGGTGAAAGAAACAAGAGGGGAAATAGCATTAAAAACACAAAGTGATCATTTGTGGGGCACCTTCCCAAAGGGGAGGTAATGCAGGTGTTCCAATATTAGTTTATTGGCCACAGCAGCGGAGATTTGTAGTAGATGTTTCAAAACTTTAAATAGAGCAATCAAGTTTTAGAAACTCTCCCTGAGTAGAATGGTTCCAGTATTACTCTTATTGAAAAGAACAGTTATCAAAAAAGTATTGTGATTTCTTTTTATTTAAATTAATACAAATATTTTCAGTGTTAAAATAGAAAAATGTATCACCTTAATATAAGCTGAAAAGTGATCACATGTTCAATTACCAACCTGCTTGACAACCCAGTTTAAAGCCTTTTCAAAGTAGTCCCCAATCCAATTTTCAAGGTTGTATCTGCATTCTTCAGGCTGACTTCTTAGCCAAGATTTTATCAGAGAATTAAGATCTGTATCTTCATCACTAAGCCAAAGCAAAAGAAAACAAGATTCAAATTAACAGAAGATTTCCATATCTTCTCACAAATAAGTTAAAATGGAACAAAATTCTACAAAATGTCCAGTGACTTTTGCATAAGAATTTTTAATCAATATTTTGGCTCTAGTGGTCATACACAAAATAATGCAGTATGTGTCTGAAAAAATAGGAAATACATTAGCCAAAAGATTAATGTAAGGTAAGACAGCTTTGAAGACACATAAAACTTAGCTAGATTCTCTCAGTGATTTGCTTTTCAAGTGTGCTCAAATAATTCAACCACTCTGCACAGTTTAGACCACCTTTCTAGAAAACTTAGGAAGATTTACATCGTTTAAGAAATGATAATACTCTCTGACTTACCTCAGAAAGATCATTCCCATTCGAGATATTGTAGCAGGAGATGCACAGCTAAGGTCATGAGTTTCAAAAATAAAGTTGACATTTGAGCCAAATTGAATTCTTTCTCCACTAGGCATAGTCAACAATCTATTGTCGTCCAAAACAGAATTCAAGGATTCAATCCATTCAGGATCAATATCACCATCACAAATTATCCAAGAAGTAGTATCTATTTTACAGACACAATTATAAATTATAAATGTAAAATTATAAATTATAAAATATCAAACTCAAGAAAAACACTTAAAGGATATAATTCCTGAACTAATTGAACACTATTTCTTACTCTTCCTGCATTATAACTTTAATATAAGCTCTTTAGGGACATTCTTCATGTTTTATCTTCTGATGTCTGCTTTTGTTTTCTTAAGTACAGAAAAGCTGGAAAGTGCCAATCGGTGTTCTTCAATATCACTTGCACCAGAAGTTTTATTTACCTTATGCTAGCCACAAACTAATAACAACATTTTGTAAAAATTTAAACTGAAAATAAGCAATGTCAGTAAATTAAACAAAACAGTACATCTAATCTCTCCTAAACGTACCTTGGGGTTCTCGTACTACTTGCCGAGCACTATTTGTAAGCACACCATCAGACCATTCTCTGGTATCCATGTCAATATGGCCAAGCAACTGATGACGAGGCATTGCTTTGGGATTCATAGTGTACTGTTTCACTACTTTGCCAGTTTTACCAAGTGCTGCCTTTAACATCTGCCAAAGCGTTGACTTCCCTGCACCACTAGGACCTACAATAACTACACCCATTCTTTGACGTAGTTGTTCATACAATTCCAAAGCTTTCTTGACCTACATAATAAAAAGAAACAAAGGATAGGTGAAGTTATGGAACTAAATCAATCATGTTCTCTTTTTTCATGCTTTTCCAATCTAGTTTGCATGCAGTACTCTTGTTTCTATAATTATGAAATAACAGGCATTTAGAAGAACAGTTAAAATTCAGATACGAAAGAGTAGCAAGAAACTTATTTTGTATATTAGAAGCATTTCACTGAGTTACTAAAACAAAGAAATCAGTCATCTCTGGACACTGATTTTTACTGAAAAAATCATGAATGTTGAGTCAAAAAACTTTAGCTCAAAAAATATATGAATATGCCTGAGACACAGAATTGCTCGATAAAAGTAAATGCTTACATATTAATTCTTTCACTGTCCAAAACATTTAGAGGAATTTGTACCCAGCTCAAAAAAAACTGTGTATCACATGCTCACATCTTGAGCCTTCTTGCAAATTTTTCATTCAATTACACGATCAACCTCCCATGTTTCCACCACACACACCTGTTTTTATAAGAACAATCATAATCTAACATTTAGGGTTTTTTTTTCACTTTTTTATAAAATATTTCACTCAAAAGTAGAAGGAAATGAGTCAAAAGTATTATCAACTAGTCCTAATTAAGAACAACTCATTTTGTTTTGCTATTCTAGTCAGTGTTTACCTGAGTGTTTATAATTTCCAAGCGTGCCTCTTCAAAGGCTTCCTGTAAAGCTGTAGTTAATTTGGCATATTCCACATCTTTGAAGTCAATGCCAGGGAAGACATCTTTAACCAGTGCATCAAATCGTGCACAGTCTGCAAACGTAAGCTTTGACATGGTATTAAGCCGCAAAGCTTGAACCACCAAATGACTTTCATTAACTGGAAGTAAAAACAAAGAAGCCAGATTAATTTGTGTTCTGATTTTGTTTTTTTTGTTTTGTTTTTTTTGTTGGTTTTGTTTGTTTTTTGTTGTTTTTTGTTTTTAGCTCAGAATGTATCAGTGCTTGAATCCATATTGTAAGAGATTCGAAGTGGAATTGTAAGGGAGTCTACAATCCAGTCTTTCTAACACTCTGCCTGGAAGTTAGACAAGTGACTAACCATCATACATACTGACAGGTGAATTCTATTACAGACAGTTATAATATATACAGATAGTTATGCTGGACATCGTAAATACTAGCATAATGATAAAGCAGGACTAAGAGTAGCAGTATAATAATTTTCTTTACAAAGCACTTGTGTAAGAAATGAAGGAACTGAATCCTTTTCTGCCAGAGGCAGTTAGAAGTCTAACCTCTCGTGCATGTCCTAAATAACTACAAATACTGCAGAAGAGGAACACTCTCCATAGCTCATCTTGAATCTGAAGTACCATGGCAATGTTAAGTGCTTTGGGACTAGAAGAAAAACAGACAAAAGGAAGTTTTATGCTGCCAAAAAAATAAAAATATTCCTAATGGGAAAGGCACAGGGTTCTGATCCCTATTTTTTGTTTTTTTTAATCAAAACATTTTCTCATGTAAAACATGAAATTTTTCAGAGAGTGGGATTAAGAACCACTGGTGACAGTCATTGCCCCAAATGACAATGCACTGTAGCCTGAATTCAACCCAAAGGACAGAAAGTCTCTATTCTCTAACACGCCTTCCTCTGCATCTTTTTCCCCAGATGTTCTAGAGCCTGAGAATTAGTATATCCTTCCAAGATTTGCAAAATGCTTAAGCTTCTTCATCCTGAGCAGTGCTTTAAATGTAAATGTTCCTATAGGCTATTTTTCTAAATAACACGATAAATCATAAAGAGAGAAAATGTTTACATTAAGGAACTTGCTTCAGAAAGCAAAGCAAGTAGTACAAAATTTCAGCAACATTTAAGAGCATGGCCAAGATTTTGACAAGTCAGACTGAACAATACAAGAAAATATAAAGAAACAAGAAATTGCATCTAGTAGAAATATCTTAGGTATCTCAAACTAAGGGATACACACATGCACATAAACAAAAAAAAATCTGGGTCAAAATCATAAGCTTGATCCATCTATCTAGTCTACCACAAGGATTACTGGAAGTTACCATTTAAACAAGACTGATCAAATTTCAGGAAGTTTCACATATCTAAACATGAAGCCAAAAAAGTCATAGAAAGGAACACTGATAGGATCACATTGTAAAACATATTGTTGGCAATGCTTTGATGGATCCAAACATAACTCAGTTACAAATCGTTTACCATTGCCAAAATATTTGCAATGCCCAGATTTGTAAACCAAGGCTGTCTCTAACAACTAACAGTATCATCTGGACAGACATCTGCTGTTCAGGACATCAACTACTGCTTCTTGTTCACTAAAGATGTAAATGCTCATCTACCCTGCTCTTAATTCCCACACATTTAAAATCTAAACTGGAAGAAAATATTAAGAATAATTTAAAAAATATCTAGTGCTCCAGTCTAATCTAATAGTGTCTGTCCTTTGTATCTGTTCTTATGTTTACTTCTGCCTACCAATCTGTGTTTAACATGGTCCTTATCTTTTATCATGTGACTGTCCTGGTTTCAGCTGGGATAGAGTTAATGTAGATAGATCGACACACAGATAAATAGGCAACAGATCATTATCATTACTATTATTTCCCTCTTCCTTTTCTATGTTACTAAATAGTTTTTATCTCAACCCAAGAGTTCTATGTTTTTTTTATTCCCCCAGTTCTCTCTCTCATCCCACTGGGAGGGCAAGGAGTGAGTGAACAGCTGTGTGATACTTAGCTGCCTGCTGGGTTAACCCACAGCAGTGATAATTTTAGCCAACTTCAAGTGAATCAAAATGGTCTGATGATTGATGAATGACAGCATCAGAGGATCTACACACCAGGACTAAGCAAAGTGAAAACAATAGTCTTTGAAAATCATTTAGAAACATAAATAAATTCCTCTACCTATATTCCTATAAAATAAAAACTCAATCCAGAATATAACATCAGTCTCTTTGTCAGTCTCAGACTGACAAAGGGCTATTCTTGGACAACTTTTTCTTTGCTAAGTAGTCTCTAATCCAAAGTATGGCTTCTCAAAACTCTGCTGAAGATAATGTAAAGAATGATATCTGTACAGTACTCTAAACAATCAAAGGTTTGACATAATCAATCTTACTTTCTTGCTTTTCTGCACTTCTCTTCAGCTGACGAAGAAGACTGCCACAGCCTCTCAGAACAGTCTTTAATGCTCGTAAACCCCAATCATAGTGCTGCTGTGGTGTTAAAAGCTCCCTAAATGGAAAAAAAAAAGAAAAAAAAAAAAAAAAAAAACGACCTGTTGAACTCTTCAACTGTGTTGAAATAAATTTTAGGCAACATTGCCAGGTTTTTTTTTTTTTCAGCTTACAATATGGTTTGGGGCAAAACAAAAGCAGAAGAGTTTGTGTAGTAGCATGCATAATGCATTTCAGAGGTATAAGCAATGATACTATAAAATTTTCATATTCAACAGCTAATATTTATATCATCATCCCTAGTGAATTTGACTAAAACCTCTGACAGTTTATAACTGTGTTCATTTATCTGGCATATCTATAATCAAATTCCATTTCCATTTAAACTACTTTGGGAGTCAAAATACACGTTTAATCACACAGTCACATGCTTACATTCATACTTAATGAGGCTAACAGAGGTGCAGTACTTTGCCACCTTGAGATTTTAACTGCATTCCACCTATGTTCATACCCGAAGCTTCCAATATATTGCAATGTTTTTATTTTTAACATATTTTAAATTAGTCTTTTTTTTTTTTACTGAAAGTAAAAGTTCAGACAATTCCAAACCTACTGTTTTATGGCTAGTTTGGTTTCCAACACATAGCTCTGTGCAATTTTCAATTCATACAATATTTCAGAAAATTAACAAAAAGTACATGGCAAATACTACATAGAGAAAAAATGTGAGATAACCACAAGGATCAATGTTACCATCCACAAAACAGAAACATGCTAAGAATTTTATTTTTAAATATGCTTACCTTGCTAGATTGAAAATAGCCACTAATTTTCCACCAAGTGTTTTAGCATACTTAAAGCCTTCTGAATACAAAATCACTTCTGCAATAAGTTCATTGTCTGGATGAGTCATAGCAACTGGCCTAAAAAGTTGTTTGAGGTTATCAGGCAGTTTTTGTCTTCCTCCATAATCTTTTCCAGCAGGATTCATAGTGATAAAAATTCCAGAATTATGATCCATTTCAATCTGGAATTAGAAACACAAGAGTAATAGTATATCGTCATTTGAAAATATTGGGAAGTGTACTGTGTTTAGTTACAATAGCCATTCTTAAAACTGGTAGAGATCCAGTTCTTTCAGTACTATTTGTGTAAGAAAACCTTAAGTCCATTTTGTCGTACCTTTTTGCCAAGTAATTCACATGAAGAACTATGTTTCTTCAAAGCATGTTGAATAGTCTGAATCTGCATGGACACTGCAGACAACACAGCTTCCTCAAGTCTATTAAATTCATCAAAACAGCCCCAGGCTCCACATTTCACTAAGCCCACAAATATGCGTCCCATCGACTTCACATCAATGCCCTTAAAATTAAAAAGAAATAAAAATAACAAGGAAGTAATAGAAGACTATCTTCCTACCTATTAAAAAAAATACATTACTTTAAATAACCACGAATGTCTAAGAAACTATCAAAGGGAATCTGAAAAATTATTAAGACTATTTTTAGAATGTAACACTTCTCTATGAAGTATGTGAAAAGATATTCTTGAATTTTTTAAGAAAAATTATGAGGAACCATGCACACCTCATCACAGTTAAAGACTAATACTTGTCTTCCAAGAAGTCCACCTAAGGCCTTTACTGATTCAGTCTTGCCAGTGCCAGCTGGACCATAGGGATTTCCTCCAAGGCCCATCTTCATAGCCTGAGTAAGAGTTAGGTAACACTTATCTGTCAAAGGTGTATAAACAAGTTTAGGGGAATTACCCTGCAGAAACAAAATAATTTATATGGTTTAGTACACAAAAATTAGTTAAAATATAATTTCATTACTTGCATTCATAAATTAATAAATTTAAAAAGATAAAAAATATATATAAAGCAATGACTAAGATTATTATCTCTTTAAGTATACGAATTTGTTCAAAAAAATGAAATCTCCCTTTTTTTAGAATTACAAAAAAAAAAAAAAACCTTTAAAAGAAATGAAAAAAGCACTGAAATCAGATCAATCTGTATCCATATTAGAAAGTACTATGTATCCATATTGTAGCTGCTTTCCATACAACCTTTACATTTACATTATGAAAATCAAGAACTAAAAATAAGTATCCTACTTTTTAATATTTTCTGTGAAATAGAACAAAAAGGATACAACAAATTTGGAAAACAACAGCAATGGTTGGAAGGCAACTAGCAGCATGTGAAGAATGAAAAAGAGTTTGATACATATTTAAAAGCCACCAAGCACAAATTAAAAATAGCATACCTGATATTCATAAGTGTACTGAAGTTCAGCATCTACCATCTGAACATAACATTTTTGGTCTTTCATATAAAATCTCAACTGTTTCTTCCAAGCCCAGTCTTCAGCACTGTGAATCTGAGCTTGATTTAGCTGCTTCACCAAATCAATGTTATGAATAATATCAAGAATCAAAGCTTTAAGCTTGAGCTCAAGAATTCCTGATTCTGCATACAATAAAAAAAATTAAAAAATCACAATGTTAGCAATTCTGACATTCACTGGGTTGCTTTCTATTATCATTTGATTTTACTGAAATTTTGTTTCAATTATATATATTTACTAATCAGCATAAAATGAGATCCTGACAGAGGTAGCAAGCCATCATGTAATTTCAGCCATTGGAAAGATGGGCAACTAGCCTAATGCATGTGATGTTATCTGCCCCTACTTTCAAGAGAGTGAGATAGAGGTTTTTCCAGAAACAAATTATTCTAAACGTGTTTACAGCCATTATTCCAAACGTGTTTACAGCTATATCCATTTGATAAGTGAGGCACAAATTCTTAACTGATGTGATGAGGGTCTGAAATCATACTGTAAATGTTCTGGAGATTTTAACTAAGAATAAAGGGAGAAGGGAAAGAGGAGGATTTCTCCATATACAGTTATAGTAATTTTATATAAAACTATGTGGTGATACATACATATTCATTTATTTTGTAGATATATGAATTACATATGTTTCCAAATGTATAAGCTCTCCAAGACAGTTTTTTAACCTAAATAAAAGTCAGTTATTCACTGAAACATTAAATACACTAATGTTGATAATAGTAGGTAGCTAATTTGTAATTTCCTACTTAAACAAAGAGAATGTTAAATACTATACAGTTACAAAATCATTCTGAGGTCTTACATATTAGAGCTCATTTTTGTACCTGTACTGCCAGTATCTTCCATACTAGTATCAATGCTAGTGTAATGTTCCAGTTTAGCCATCAGTTCTAATTCTAACTGTTGCAGGTTATGGTTTTTGATAGCATTTTCAACATCTTTGGTGAACTGAATTTGTTCTGCCAAGGAAAGAATCTTAAAAAAAAGACAGAAGTTCAAGTTACATTTTAAAAATACGGAAGATAAAAGAAAAGAATCATTTACAATTGGTCATTAAGAAAATGTTATCAATGTTTAAATTATTTTACTGTAAATGTAAATGACATCAAACATTTGCTAAGCACTTAAAAACAAATACAGCCATCTTTTAAAAACTAATAACATTGAGCAAAAACTTATAATGCAGTCCAATACAGCAAATATGTTAGCTGTTCTACCACATGTGGTACCAAAACTGTTAGAAGCATCTTTTCTTATTAACAGATGTGTAATACAGAAACATTTTAGGCACACTGAGTCTGCAGCCGAAGAGCTCTGATCACATCTTTGACTTTTTCTACTACTGACCTGCTAACATAGCATTTTGTATTCTGATTTCTATATACCCCTTATGTTTTAAGTAATCTAAATTCACTGAAAAAGTACCGTTAGAGCTATGAAGATTCAGTCAAATTTGGAACCAGAAAGAGCTGGATCAAAAAATTCCACCAATTATACCAACTTGAAGATTTGTAAATTTAACTACGCCATTTGTGCTACTGGTTCAGATTGCAAAAATCAATTTTATCTTTATTACTATTTCTGTTCACTATTTCTGTTTACAGGGGAAATATATAGATTAATCACATTCAAAAAGTGTCTTTTTTTTTTTTTTTAATGTAACAAAGTTTTAGCAGCCCCACATCCATTACTGTCTACCAGCTAAGATTAAGATTTGCATCATATTAAATACATTTTATGTAATATCAGGCGGCATGTAAAATACCTCAGTACTTTTAATGTTTACATAAGAATTACAAGAAAATAAACATTTTAAAGAATTTCTCTAAAATATATAAGGAGGATTTTTCTGGGATTTGTCTGGAGCTTTCTTGCAAATTCATATGTATACTTTGTGAGCCTTTAAAAGTAACTCATTTGGTGTATTTAAAACTACACAGCGGTGCTACTGAATCATCTACAACCTGGGAAGGAAACAGCAGTGGATTGATGGAACCTTCTGATTTTTTTCCAGCATCAACACAATCAATTAACATCTTCTTCAGAGTTTCCTTCATCTCCAAAGCCAGACTGTTTAGCCACACCTGTCAAAAAGATGAAAAAACTTTAGGTACATTGCAAATTATTTTCTCAAAACTTTTTGGAAATATATTTGGATATGATTTTTTTTTACCTCCACATCATTGGACAGAAGAACTTTATTCCTAAGTGGCACAGTTTCTCCTTCTACTGACTTCATGGCAACTATGTGTTTAAATTCTTCATCAAAGCTCACACTATGAATGCCTATTAATCAGAAAATGAAATGAAGTCAGATATTGTTAGTCTTAAACATTAATTCTCCCATGTCTAGTAGCAGAAAGGGAGAAAAAAAAATCTGCAACAGAAAATTTAGCTTTAAATATACTTATTTCTGAATAAATGTAATTCCCAAATGAAAACTAATGCATTACCAGCAAAAAGTTTCTTAAGATGAGTCTGGATAACCGAAGGATTTGTGGATTGTCCTAAAATTTCTAATAAGTCATCATCTCCAATGAAATAGAATCTTGGAAATGCTGAGCGCTTTTCCTGAATAAAAAGAATTTTTTTTTATTGTTATTTTTTTTTAATTCAAACTTATTGACTTTCTTTATAGAAAACTATATTAATTTCAGTTGTACCTCTAAAAACTCATTCAAAGACCTCTGACATCTCTGAAGCTGATCAAGTATGGCAATTAAGGTATTTCTTGTTCCTGCCCGG
Source organism: Meleagris gallopavo (assembly GCF_905368555.1). Taxonomy (NCBI): domain Eukaryota; kingdom Metazoa; phylum Chordata; class Aves; order Galliformes; family Phasianidae; genus Meleagris; species Meleagris gallopavo. The sequence goes on from NC_139404.1 coordinate 180,061,959, forward strand.
GCATTCAGTGAAGTTATTCTATTATCCCTTTTGATATCCGACAAAACAGATCTTGATAGAAAGAAAAAAAAAAAGGAATAATTCATAAAGTTACCATTATAGTTTTAGTCTGAATATTATACATTTGCAGCTGTTTAATTAAAAATTAAAGCAGACATGAGTTGTATAAGTATCTAATTTATAACTCAGTTTTAAAAATCTATGATGAAACATTTCAGAATTTACATCAACATATCTCCAGCATAATTTAATAACTTCTTTGGAACAGTTGTTCCTCATATTTCCACTATTAATAACATTGTAGCACATAGTTCAAAGATGGTACAGAAAATATATTAGGTTCCATATCACTAACCTAAAATCTTCATCAACTCTGGTAAACCGTGCATGATCTTTGGGCAGAGCTCCACGGCCAAATATGGGTTCTAAATAGACCCATTTCCTCTGTATTAGGTTTAAATTTTGCAAAAACTCATCCAACTCAGCAAGTTTTTTTTCCCAAATGGACACTTTATCTTCAAAACCTTTGTAATACGGAGAGTCTCTGAGGGACTGTAGAAGACAGCGATGATCTCCAACTTGGTTGACAATGTCTTTCCAGTCTTTAATAAGCATGACAGTCTTGCCTTGGCTATCTTCATAATCTGTTAATGTAAAGACAGCCCCAACTCCCCAGAGTTCAAGTTCACGTAATGCTTCTCTGATTGTAACCTCACCTTGAGCCCGACAATTCAAATCCTATTTAAAGGCAGAAATACATTTCATTTAAAACTACAGGCCCTGTGGTAATACTTTTTCTTCAAGAATCAAAGACAAATTACATTTCTATATTAAGATAAAAATATAAATATGCATGCAGAACAAAATATTCTATGGAAAGACACCGTTGCATTTACAAAAGAACACTAGATAAACAAATATCAGAATAAAAATACAATAACTTTACATGTCATTATTCATACCTTAAGTTCTGTGGCTTTTTCTATAATGGCATCAGTCACTTTAAGCAGATCTCCAAATAGCAAACCCTGAAGAGTAGTGCCCCGGGGAAGACCCAGAAGACGAAAGAGATCGAGCCAGTGGTCTGGAGAAAGATGTTCTCCTCTAACATATTTTAGGAGTGGAATTATCATCTATGGGAAAAAAATTACATGAATCTACCTAATATATCTGCAAATTGTATCTGTTTGCTTACAAAGAAGCTGCCAAAAAGATTAACATTCTTAAAATACTTTTTTTTTTTTTTTAGAATCTTGGATTTGATGTTTAAGAACTTTTTCAGGAAAACTCATTGTGAGGCACATTTAAGTAAATTGTAATGCTCTCCTCGTTCACTATAAGGCACTAAAAGATTCTTATAAATAAATTAAATGTTCAAAACAGCACCAGGAGATACTTTCTGAAATTCTGATTTTTTTTTTTGTGATAAATGAACAGTGAATAACATAGTAAATAATACTATAGGATTTTTTATTTTAAACACCTTGCTATAAGTAGCATCTTACTTTGTATTTGTCCACTTCTTTTTGCAACTTTACTGTCATTACAGTGTGTCCTTCCATCTTCCTAATTTTATCATGCCAGTTAAACAAAAATTCTTCAAATAGGTATGTTTTACTCCTGCATGAAAATCAAATATAGAAAAGGTCATAATAACACAGAACTATAACCACGCATACATATCCATGAAAAAATAAAGCAAGAAAATCATACCTAAAAGTAATCCAGTCTTCTTTGGCTTTCTCCTGAAAACCTTGATAAAATTCTTCATACAATGCCCAGACTTCTGCACAACTCTTAATATCTTGAGATACAACTTTTGACAATGAGAAGTCAGGCTGCTCCAATTTAAAATGATGGCATTCTTCACTGAATAAGAAGATAACCGCATTATACACTACGTTATTCAATTACACATTAATGATTTAACAGAAGCAATCACATTAAAATAGACTTCCTTTAATTAAGAAAAGCCACTGGCTTCACTGAAGAGCATTTTTGCCAATTGCAATTTCATTACTGTCTCCTTCCCAAGCAGAAATAATAAAGGAATAAAAGGAGTAACTGTATTTGCCATAAACTTTCATTTCTTTTTTTTACAAAGTGAATTTTGAACTTGGTATTACCCGAAATAAGGTGTAAAATAAAGTTCAAATTGATTTTTTTCTTCATTACAGGTAGAAAAATCATGCTGGTTTTATTTACTACCATAATTACATGCCAAGCTAAGAACTGAAATAAAAAATTTTGTCTGCTCAGGATATGCAGTAATGAGTTTATCTAAGTAGGTATTTAGAGGAAAAAATTCTTTCCTTCAACACAACAGTCTAACAGATAGTAGTCTAGTATTGAATGAATTGATAGTGGTCTAGTACTGAATGTGGAGGTTGGTGGCCCTGCATGTGGCAGAGGGGTTGGAGATTCACAATCCTTGACGTCCCTTCCAATCCTGGCCATGCTGTGATTCTGTGATTCTGAGATAGGACACTAACTCAAAAATGAGAGAGGTGAGCTCTAGCCCATTGAAGTTACTAGCTGACTGAACCAATAAGTCCCCTTCCTTGGACCGGTATGCCAAACTTCCCTTTAGTGAGAAGTTCAAAAGTCAGGATATCTGCCCTTTTGTTTACACATTGTTTTCCTTAGAGGCCTGAGTCCTTGACCTTTTCATTTCAAAAAAAGCCTTCAGAACGAGAAAGTCACATAATGTAAAATGAACAAAAATAACCTTGAAAAATAATGAATGAAAATCCTTTAACATGAAGAAAACTGAATTACCAATGCTATCCGTGAGATAAAATTTAATATTTTCTAAGATATTGCTACTGCAAAAGATCCATACATTAATGACTACAATGTAAAGGGAAATAAACATACATGAGTTTTTCCTTCATGGTTTCAAGTTCATCAAATTCTTCTTTTTTTTCCTTTATGATCTGAGCACTTTTCTCAAGCACATCTTGATCACCTGTTTCAATTACATCATCACTTGGCTTCAGCTGATCCCAATGAGCTTTAAATTTTTCCAGGTCTTGAAGATATATGTTAATACGTGACATCACATTTCCCTTCATCACTTCAATCTGCAAAGTAAGAGTTAAAAATGAGATTCCTTTAATGGATCACAAGTACAACTAGTATCCAACAAAACTGAAGTAATCACATTGTTCATATGTAACATCCTATGAAATTGTTCATTTTTAGTCTTCATTTCAAAACAAGGGGTACTAACTTTATGCTGGTAGGTAAGATCTATTTTTTGGCCTATGCTACCCACTTAGCCTGCACACAGAAGAACTGCTATTTGTATGACACATTAGTATCTTCAGTAGTAATGAAAATGTGTTCAGCAGTGTCTCAGTGGCCTGGCAATTAGAGGAATGCACATAGTTTAGCCAAGTTGTTGGAAAAAAAAAAAAAAAGAAAGAAAAGAAAAGAAACCACCCTATCATCAGTGCTAAGAACATAATAAAATAAACAATATATTTTAACTGTTCTGTTTTCTTCAGGGAACTGCTGATTTATATTAAGCCATCTCTGTCTTTACGTAGGTCTCTGAGACAGAAGAACAACATAACATTAATTTCAGAATCAGTTCTAAATGACTTCATCTAGCTACCTGGTTAAATAGTATCTCCTTACAGACTGTCATCAAAGTTTGTGTTAATACTGAACAAGGAAAAGGTATGGATTCTATATAATTCATGAAAAAGTATTTCTCTGGACTTCAGTGCTTTAGGAGCTGCTGGAGTGGGTCCAGAGGAAAGCCACAAAGATGATCAGAAAACTGGAGCACCTCTCCTACAAAAAAAAGTTGACTGAAGAATGCTCCAGGAAGACCTCATTGTAGCCTTCCAGCACTTAAAGGAAGCTTATAAACCAAAGGGAGACGTACTTTTCACACAGGCAGATGGTAACAGGTCAGGGGGGAATGGTTTTAAAATAAAAGAGAGGAGATTTAGATTTTACAGTTGGAGGAAACTTGTTAGAGACTTGTGAGGCACTGGAATGGGCTGCCCAAAGATGCCATCAATGCCCCACCCCTGGAGGTGTTGCTATGGCAGAGGGAGTTGGGCTAGATGATCTTGAGAAGTCCTTTTCAACCTCTGTGTTTCTGGAATTCTGTGAAAGGACCCTGGGCAGCCTGATCTAGTGAGTATAAACACTGCTCATGACAGGAGGGCTGGAATTAGATGATCTCTTCCAACCCAAGCCATTCTACGATTCCATGATTAAACATTGTTACCTGCTCTATTATCATAAGCTGGTGGCTTTCCATCATTAATTCGAATTTATCCCACGTAGCTCTCAGGTTGCTGATTGTGTCCAAACCCGCACCAGCCACAGTTCGCAGAAGTTTGTTTTTATCCTCAGCTTCTTGAAACAGGAGAAAAATCTAAATTCAAGTGGATTAAAAATACACGTGTGTATGTAAAAAATCAGTAAATCCTGCTTACCCAAACAATAAATAAATATATAAGAATCACCATTGGTGTATCCATAGATAATGTGTCTACGTGCATTTGCATTTTTAATACTGCTTACATAAAAAGTTAAACACAAGAAAAATAGCATCTGAGATATTTAGAAAAATTCTAAATCTTGATCCTGCAATGAAATATACAGGAGTTAATACTTAGTGAGAAACAGGCAAATGACTCCTTACTTATTGTAGATACCCAATCAACCAGTATCAAAAGCAACAGAAGATCAAAAACAAAACAGTATCAAAGCAACAGAATATCGGTATATATGTACCTAAATGTGTCATGGGCCTGGCTGGGAAGGAGTTAATTTTTCTCACAGCAGACCTGCCGTGTTTATGTTATGTCCCCAAAACAATGCAGACAACACACTGATGTTTCAGTTAGTGCAGAACAGTGTTTGCTCAGTATCAAGATGTTGCTAACTGCCTTCCTGTTTAATATCCTGGGAGTGTCAAAGCAGCTCAGAGAGGACACAACCAGGCAGATGACTCAAACTAACCACATAATATTCCATACCATATAACATCCTGTGCAGCAATAAAACAGGGCAGACGGAGGTTTTGGAGGTTAGCTATCTTTTCTTGGGGAACTGGCTGGGTGCTGCTCTACTCAAGAGAGCTGCTCAGTGATTGCCTTTGCACCACTTGTTTTTGCCCTTATAATAGAAAAAAAAAATGTTTTTTTCCACATTAAGAACCAGCCAAAGTTTATTAAAGAAAATAAACTTTTTAAAGTCATTAAAAATGGAAATCAATGCAGAGAATTTTTTTCAAAATCATCTGTTACCTATGCTCTCCTTCAAAAATTGAGTGATGAGAAAATGCCTTAATACTAAGGAGAAATGCTGTTTTGGGCAAGAAGGATTATCAGAGTGATGTAGGCTTAAATGAAAAAATGGAGTAAACTAAAATTGTTCCGTATAGAGATGGTTGATACAGAATATAACAATGAGCATTATCATTGTGTGTCATGGAAAGTATGCATATGAATGGATTGCTCTACAACTCTTCCAAAATAAGACATAAATGGTATGAAGTTAACAGACGAGAGGTGCTAAAAATAATAAAAACAACTGTCCTACTTGTAATGAGTGACCAACCTACACTTTACCAGAAGATAATATGAATGTCAAAGGTATATTTGCCCTAAGAGGAGACTAGCTAAGACTGTAGAAGAGAAAACCATTCTTACTACATGGAGAGGAACTACATAAAGCTCAACCCAGGCCATTCTATCATTCTATCAAAAAGGTTCTGGTTAGAGGCTAGAAGTGTGGGAAAACATCAAATACAATATCGTGATTTTATATTCTTTCCCTATGCAGCCATTTTATTCCACTGCTGGAGAGAAAATACTTTGTTACATGGACCTCTGCCCTGACTCTATACTGCCACTGCATATTCTAAATTAGTTACATTAAATGTAAGTTTTGCTACCAGAATGCAGTTATATTTTTTTTTTATAGTTTTTGTCTTGGATATGATAAAATTGTATCTTACCTCTCCTTTTTGCTCATGTAGACTTAAATATTTTAAATTGTCTTCTGATATTTCTTCTACAGTTTGGGGTCTAACAACTAATGCTTCCATGGCATCATTAAGAAATGAAGAAACATCAGACAAGTGAGCTACATAAAGAAACGTAGAAAACAGAGCTGTTATGGAAAAATATTTGTAGTAATAAATAACAAAGTCAGAAAAATGTGCTGTGGTACAACACCAGCATAAGACATAGCTTTGTATACAAGGTATTAACTTAAAAATTGCAGACCCCAATATTAAATGCCTCTTCAACAAAGGCTGGATGCTCATGTTTACATATAGATTTTTAAATTTAATACACTACTTGCAGTGTATTACTTAAAATGTAAGCATCAGTCCCTTCTGAGAATTGAACATACAGACCTAGTGCATTTATTTGTATATTTTCAAAATCTGTATGTCTTTTTACGGTAATAGGAGAAAAACAGATGTGAAATTTTTTGGAGGGGGTGTGGGAGTTTTGTTTTACTTTGTTTTAAAAGAAACTAAATAAAGCCACCTCTTTGCAGAGTGAAAATATTCACAAAGAAAAGCAAAGCTATGCTATAAAGCACAATAGTTAAGCTATGCTATCTATGTATGTCTATTTTTTAATGTATTTTCTTCACAACTCCAGGAAATAATGCATCTTCCAGAAAGCAATTCAGCTTTCAGGCTAGGGAAGTAATTCACCCTCTGCCTGAGCCTTGTTCTAAGTTTCTTGTCTTGGTGTATTCTGTTACATTTGAAACAGATGTTGCCAAAACAAGTGAATGGAAAAGATGCACATGGAGATCAAGATACAGGCTTAGGCCTGTAGTGGAAATCAAGTAACAGACTACTTTTGCTTCACTGTGATTTTTGCAATTTACTATGTCTAAAAGTAAAACATTTGTTCAATAAAAGAAGTATTCAACAAATACAGTAACATTAGTGCAAACAAGTGCAAGAAATAAAAAAAAAAAACACTACTATTCATTGAAGTTATTTACCTTGTATAGATTTTCTCAAAGAAATGACAAGAACATCATACAACTTCTGGATAAAATCATCAATTGCAGTTTTCACAGGGTTGCAGTTAACAGTTATGCAATCTATTTTGATGGTGCTTCAAGAAAAATATCAAAAAAGCAAGTATTCAGTAATATGTACAAGTCCCAGTATAGTTCTATCATGTAGGCATGTCTGTAGTTTAACCTGATTTTATAGCCTAATAAGAAAAAATCTCACATCATTCTACAAATACAATTTTTACCTTCTTGGATAAATAATTGTGCTACTTGTAGTACTGAAAGACATATAACAAATGTCAAGCATATATACTCAACGTTATGGTGACTAAGGTCTAACACTGATCTTTCCAATAATGAGTAAATCACTTGATTTTATACACATGACACTGAATTCTAAGTGAATATTTTAATACTCAAGAAGAAAAATATTTGTGCAACAAAAATATTATTTCTGCAATAATGTCCTTAGGTCTCTAACTTCCATGAGAATTTACTAACCCAAGTCTTCATAGTGCAAACAATGTAAGAAAAGCCACAGTGAGTCATATAAAGGCTCCGTTCCCTATTTCTGACAGTGACTTTAAGGAGATGCCTAAAGAACACCATGAAAAGGGTTACCCTATTTTAAAATCTTCCTGACTATCCTGCTTCAAAATTTTTTTCAACTTGTGACACTGTGTATCCAGATGTGGTTTCTGGCTTCAAGATCCATCAGCTGATTTCTCTTCTGCTCTCTCAGTCTATCCTCAAACACTTGGAAATCTCTACTACTGAAAGTAACATTTAGCCAGCAAGTTCCACCAGCCCATTCTCCTGCACGAAATGTGACCTCTTTCTATTTGCTCTGAAGGTGGTTCCCACCAATTCTATTTAGTAACTCTATCCATGCAATACACAGCATCCTACATGAATGCCTGTAAGAATAAAAGCCTAAACTACTGTATCTTAAAGTATAAATTTAAGGACATAATCAAGTGCTTAAATACATGAATTATTTAACATATAAATATTTTTAAGCCTATTTCCAATGGCCATATATAATCCAGGTGTACATGACTTAGCTAAAATAATTGTTAGAATACTGCAGTGTCTTTTACTATCTCAGAATCAACCCTGAATTTTGAGAAAGGCTCCCATCATATGAAAAGAAGCCATTAAAAGCATTCTGATAGGGTTCCCTGGAGAAAAGGGAGTAAGTGTCTAAAAATAAAACTGAAAAACAACATCTAAATCTGTCAAAATTATGGTAGTATTTAAAAAACACTTGAAATTGTATTTATAACTCCATATGAAAAATAGTTCTTTTTTACTATTGCCTTTAAAGTACCTGAAGGAATTCCTTATTCAAACAAAGGAACAGAGTAGCACTATACCTGGGAAGACGTTCTGCTTCTTTGCCTCTCACTTTTAATGCTTTGAAGTTTTTTTCCCAGTCCTGTTTGCTGGAAAGGTGCATCTTTGCCAGAGTTTCCATATCTACTTGGCCAATTACAATCCATTCCTTCTCAACATAGTTTTTTTTAATTTCATGGAAAACAAATATTTAGTAGAGTAAGAATACTCTGTTTCTCAATAATATTACAATATTTCAGTAACACTTTAAAGCTACATTTTCTTTAACCTTTATGCTCCTTCAAACTACACACTGATTCTCTTTGTGCAAAAATCAGGACATACAGAATGGTTTGACATATCCGTGCTTTTAAGGAATACAGAATCACAGAATGGCTTTTGTTGGCAGGGAACTTTAGAATATACAGTTCCAGCCCTCCCTAACACAGGCAGTCTAACCACTACAACCTGGCCTTGAACACCTTCAGTGATGGGGCATCCACAACTTCTCTGGGCAGCCTGTGCCACAGTCTCACCATCCGATGTCCAAAGAATTTCCTCCTAATCTCTAAACTACATGTCTCTTCTTTTAGTTTAAAGTTATCTCCCCTTATTCTTTTTTGGGGGGGAGGAGGGGGCGGAGGAAATCAGTCTCCTTTCCATTTATAAGCTTCCTTTGTGTACTGAAAGGATGATAAAAACAGATCTTGAGCAAGGGTAGAAAGACTGCTATAACAGAAATTTCAATCGGAACTGTACACATGCTTTGAGCTACATGTGCTTAAGTGGTTGGTTGACATGCCTTGTATAAAAGGACAATATGTACAAATTTCATAGCACAGTTCATTCCAGAAGGTCTAAAGCCCAAAGAAATACAAATCAAAAAATATGAATCAGTCAAATATTGAAAATACCTTGAATTGATTACAAACTTCTGCCAGCCTTCTGAACAAATCTTCTGCTTTACTAAAAGCAGTCAAAAATCCATTTGCATTTCTCTCAGTCATAACAGTGAAGATAGACTCTTCCTCTGTTTCACTTACTCCCCTAAACTGATTTGGAATGGAAATGAATCTCTTCATTTCTCTGTAATATCTAGCTCGTACTTCTTCAAAAGGAGGTCTGAATTGCAACCGGCCTTGCCTAAAATGTGGAACAAATACAAAATACAAAACAAAGTTTTTGAATACAATTTGAGCCAGAACATTTTCTTTGTAAAAAAAAAAAAAAATCTTACTTGAATGTTAAATCAATATTTATTTCTGGTAAATTCTCATTAAGTGCTTCTAAACCTATTTGATACTGATGCTCCAGAGCTTTGTAAAGTTGATGATTCCAGTGTTGTCTCCAAGCCTTCATATCACTTGATTTGAAGCCCTAAAATGTAAAAATGTTTACTTCTGTTATTTTCCTCCATTTGTCTCCTCAAAACATTACTATGCGAAGCTCAGCACAGTGGAATGCCTGAAGGTATTGATCTTGGAAAAAGCTCAAAGAAATATTGCATGATTCAATATTAAGCATAATAATTCTAGATCTTCTTATCTTAAATGAACATAGGAATAAGAAACAAAAATCCAAATCAAAACAGTCTCTACTGCACTTCAGGTTAAAAATTTCACATGGCTTTTCTAAAACAGGAGATTCAGGATTGTTGAATGAGAGATCTAAACACATGACACAGCTTTTACTCTCCTATAATATATCTCTTTTCTGTATTTCAGAAATTCCTTGTCTAAATAGTACCAACTAAAAAGCAGATATGAGATTCTATATTAGAGAATTAAAAATTTCATTGGAATGTGAGCAATGAGAATATTTAAAGCACAAAAGTCTGTAAGTGGTCACTTGTAAGCCATCAAAGCATTTTCAGAAGGGCAGTAAAAGTCAAAAAAGAAATGAGAAACTTCTTGTAGCTTAACAGCATCCGTTCTTATTTAATCGGATATTGATTTTCAGTCCTTAAGGGCAGTGTAAGGCTGCTACAAGAAGCTACACAGTTAAGGTCAATCCTACAATTCAAGACAACAAACACAAGAAATTTTCCAACAGAATCATTCGAAAGATGAAGAAAAATGAAGTTTTCTCAATTAGATTTTAGACAATGATAAACAAAGTTTGAAAGGAAAGTGTGAAACTGTTGGAAATTGACACTTGAACAACTTCATGGACTATGTAAGATAGTGCAATGACCGCTCCAAAAGTAATGCCTCCAGTTTTATTATGTTGACCGGCACCATCAGAAACAGACAGTGGTGGTATGGCAGTGGAGACTGAACCTTCCAATCAATATTCCATTACATTTTATTGCAGTGGGACAGATGGCAGCAGAGGGGCAGTCTGACAAATGGTGTCTGACATGGAAGTGCATATGGAGCAAAGGTGTAGAACTGAATTCCTCCATGTGGAAAAAATGGCACCCATTGACATTCATTAACATTTACTGAACATTTATGAAGACCAAACAGTGCGTGTGAGCACAGTGAGGCAATGGGTGATACATTTTAGCAGTGGCGACAGGGATGTGAAAGACAAGCCACATTCCAGACAGCCGTACAGACTTTTATGAGTACAGCATGCAGGCTTTTGTTCATTGCTGGTGAAAATGCATAACCATTGGTAATAACTGCGTTGAAAAATGTTTTTAGCTGAGAATTTGCTCTAGGAAATAGTATTATTGTTGTGTTCTCTGTGTCTGTTATAGTTTTCACAGAAATAAACAGAAGGCATTACTTTCGGAGAGACTTCCCTACATTGTAACATTCCCTGATGACTATAAGTCATTTATTTACTTCTAGCTCCTTTCTTCCAAATAATGCTCTTAAAGAGTAAACACAAACCTCTTCATAATTCTTATATGAATGAATCCAGATTCTGATTTTCCAGTTGCTACTACATGTTCTGCAGACAGAGCCCTGAAATCCTTGTCAGCTACTACAGAATTTTAACAGCTTGATGACAAGAGCAATCATATGTATTTGCAAGGTATAGTAAGACTTATAATTTGTAAAACATGATATATTTTGCTCAATTTTATCATTTCTAATTTTAAAAAAAAGGCTAAATAATCACTTATTAATTATTTACATTACTTTAAGAAAATGGCAAATTTTATAGGAAAAATACAGTAGAACTAATGCACTTTTGAGTAGTAAATATGTATCAATTAAAGCGATTCACATTTGTATTAGGAAGACCAAGAACATCACATCCATCCATCTAAGATTATAGACCCGTTATTGTTAAAGGCAACAGGAAATAGGAAACTGACTAATGATTCCTAAAAGTGGCTTAGGTGGTATCATTTACCATTCATTAATATGATTACCATTCATTAGTATGATATTCTTAACCAAGAATTGGCAGTTGTAGATGAACAAATAAAAACGTAGCTTCTTCATTATTTCAGTCAAAAATGTATTCTAAATGCATTCTAAATCTAAATTTTTACACATACATTCGTCCTATTCTACCTTGAGATCCTTCATAGCTCTTGCCATTTCTGTATTTCAACATGTATTTCATGTTAATGGCGCAGACCCAACCGTTGCAGAAGACTGAAGGTCTTCCTATTTATTCACCTAAGACCAATGAATTGAACAAGTGTTTTACTTCTCCCATTACTAGCACAACTGGAAAAAAAAACTGTCCTCATTATTAAGCAATTAACTCATTAATAAAAATTAATTAAATCAGAGTATGTTTGAGTCTTAATTTTGATTAGCATTAGAAGTCAAACGTTCAACCCCTGCAATATGATAATGAAACCCTGCCTGTGACTCGAGGCTGGCAAAACCAGTTCTGAGCTCCTGGAGTCCATCTCTCCAACGCTGCTGCTGCCGAAGTAGATCAATATTCATAAGAGATATAACCTGTTAAAAGAATTTTAAAAGATAACTATATATAAATGAAAGAAAGAGTAAAGTAATCCTGAAAAAACACGATTTCAATTTCACCTGAAAATATACCTTTTCAATGAAGTTTGTGTGCCACTTCCTTAGTTTTCTGTTTTCAGTGGAAAGTCGTTCAGCAGCAGCTTGGAGTTTTTGGATGTAAGCTTCCAATTCCCTGGGATTATCCCATGTTATTTGAGCATTTCCTCCAGGACCAGACTTTGAATGCTTAAAACCACACAAACTTTGTTAGGTTTAATAGCAAATGCAAAACTAGATTGTTACCTACTATACAGAGACTGATGAGAAAGATCTCTTTACTTTGAATACAAAGTGCAGAACTACACCACTCTACTGTGCCAGAGAAATAACAAGCTTGCAAACCAAAAAACATGGGCATACCATTATAGCTACAGTAATGCACTGGAGAAACTTAATGCCAGACTAAAAGTACTGTTTATGGGCATGTTATAATTCACTTGTCAGTAAGTAAATCAAAATATCAAAAAAAGAAAGCCCTGCTAGTTTTAATAAATGCTACTGAAAAAGATGGTGTTGCTTACATTGGAATACTGCACTTAAAATGTCCAGTAAAAACAGAGAAGTACCACAGGATAGACAGATTACACTGAAATTGTAAATACAGGAGAGGAGAGTCCTCTCACCTTAATTATCTGTTCAAATGCTAGGGCAGACTGTAACATCATTGGCTTCTGACTCTCAATCATTTGCTGATCAATAGAATTATAAAAATGTGCGACCTGTAAAAATGAAGAGATTAAATTACCAAGAACAGATTATTTATATCTCAGTACTCCTAATATTTACAGTATATTTCTGAATGCATGGTGCAATCAATGCTACTTAGAAATTAGAATTAACCAGAGTAGTATAATATTCATAAGAATAAATTATATATACTGTGATAATGTGATATCTTCTTCGAGTGATTAATTCTGATAGTAAAAAGGGCTGCCACTTACACATGCTTGAGATAATTATACATCACCTTAATTACGTCTAGTAGTACTTCAGATGCTTTCAAGACATCTTCCAGGACATGATATAAGACCTAAAAACAACCTACGTCCTTCCAAATTGGACTGAAATACTCTACAATAAGCAGAAAGCTCAACCACACATTCAAGCAGAAAAGATAATAATCTAAAAATATTCTACTACTAAAAATGGAAAATCAGAACAGAAAGTTATTATAGCATTTAATCTTTACCTGTTTGAGGATGACTGCTTGCTTAGAGAACTTCTGTGCAGTGTTTGCAACGTGCTGTATTTTAGCTGGTATAACAAAACCAAGTGCTGACAGTTGACGTACTTCTCTTAGGAGAGTCACCAAACGGTCTGAATAAAGTATATTTAATGTTCCAAAAACGTGATCCAACTCCATTACTGGACTATTAGCTTGGATGCTAAAATGAAATCAAATTAAATACATCAGTGAACAAAATTTCCTATTTTATAATAAAGTAGTAATTTTGAAAAGCTTTATGTAATTCTATTATATTTTTCTATGTTTATTAGCATTTTAAATTACTCAGATGTTATTCTAGTAACCTTTCTCTTAATTTTGAAGATCATCATGAGGAAGAACATCCTGGAAGAGATGTTAAGGCACATACGAGATGAGGAGGTGATTAGAGACAGCCAGCATAGCTTCATCAAGGGCAGATCATGCCTGACCAATCTGGTGGCCCTCTATGACAGAGTGACAGCATTGGTGGAGTGATGTTGTCTACCTGGACTTTTGCAAGGCCTCTGACATGGTCATACACCATATCCTTATCTCTGCGATAGAGAAATATGGTTTTGAAGGCTGGGCTATTAGGTGTATAAAGAATTGGTTGGATAGTCATAGCCACAGGGTTATTGTCAATGACAATGACAGATGACACCGAGCTGAGTGGTGCAGCTGACACCATAAAAAGAAGGGAAGCCACCCAGAGGGACCTGAACAGGCTCAAAAAGTGAGTCCATGAGAACCTAAAGAGGTTCAACAAGGACAAGTGCTGTGTGTGGCACTTGGGCTAGGGCAAATTCAATTGTTTACTGACTGGGAGAAGAACTCATTGAGAGCAACCCTAAGGAGAAGAACTTGGGGGTCCTGGTAGACAAAAAGCTGGCATGAGCCAGCAGTGTGCACTTGCAGCTCTAAAGGCCAACAGTATCTTGGGCTGCATCATAAGAGGACAGGAGTGGCCAGCAGGGCAAAGAAGGTGATAGTCCCCCTCTACTCTGACATCTTTAAAAAGGAGTATCAACACTTGTGTATTGCACAACTCTCACTATTTTCAAAGAAAGCTGGCAACACGTAGACATCAGATACAATAAGAAGCTATAAGGCCAAGCTAATAAATAAATAAATAGTTATTTCTATATTTTTGTGAATGAAGGTTATGACTTCAAACTGATTTACGCACCCTTCTTTCATCTGCTCTATTTGGACCAGAGAATTTCTTGTGAACATCAATTATTTATAACTACATATTGTGTCATCTATTTATCACTATTATACTCATCTGAGTTCTAGAAATTATTACAGAAGTATTCACAGCAGGCAAAACAAATATATATATCATCCCTGGTGTTAACAGAACCAGGTATTAGCATAGTCCAGTAAACTACACCCTAACAACCTATCCTGGCAGAATGATGAAATGATAATGAACTTTTTCATTTTGTTTCTCAGTTCATTTTTATTTCTGTGAAGTTTGTAATTCCTAAAGCAGATCCTATTAGTTACATATCACTACAGATGTTAGCATCATTTTAATGAAAATGTACTTACCAAAGTCCTGATTTGGGATTTGATACTTCTGACTGGATATTCCTAGACCAATCATCAAATTGTTCTTGTTCATATACTTTTAACTGCTCCAAAAAGGAACCCGCACTCCGGTGAAAAGTTTGAAACCCGGACAAGTCAGACAGAAGAGCCTCTGCCAGCTTTATAGCATCATCCACCTTGAACACAACCACAAAGAAAGCAAGCTTAATTTCATGGTAATAGGAATCATCACAATACAAATTAGTATTCGGAAAGATCCAATTCAGTGTCAAAAACAGATTACAAAAAAAGTATGAATCCTGAATTGTGTCCTAGGTGTTCAAATTCCCATTAGAGTGAATTGAGAAGTTGATTTGACTAAGTTGTCCACAAGTTGCCTACTATTGTAAAGATACCCTAGGGTATCCTATCTGATCATATTTATGTTCATGTTCCATAAAAGTACAAATCTCCCATGTCCTTCTTTACTGTATCTTTAATGTCCATGTCAATACTCAAGGGCACTTCAAACGAGATTCCAGACCCACGCATGGACAAGACTTTAGTCAACACCATCTGTGAAGATTTGAGAGGAATTCAAAAACTCAGCTCAGCCTAAAGTAGACATACAACTGACACATATCTGTAAGAGATTATTCTTCATACCACTTGCATTACTTATTTGAACTTCAGCAGAGCAAGCAGGAGAAATCATTGTGAAATCTCATCTGCTGCTTTTCCTTCTGGAGGACCAACAGAAAAATAACATCTTCCAGACCTCCATCCTTTGTCATACTGAACTGAAATGGGTCCCACAAAACTCAAGTGAATCCAAAAATCTAGGCTAATCATTACTTTGGGATGGATATATCTATTGTTCTCATTCAAATATGTCAATGAAGTTTACAGAAAACATTTTGCTTTTATCAAGTACATACTTTTCAAAAAAAGAAAAAAAACCTCTGAGTTCCAAACTGGAGCATAAAAACAAATCAACAAAATAACAGAAGTTAAACAGAGTCAAGTTTGTCTGGAACTCATTTGGTTATAAGAGAACACAATTGCTTAACATTTACTTGTATTACACAGACATAAAATGTATTTTTAATTTAGCAATGTAAAAATGTAAAGTCAGTTTCTGACTCAGAAAAGCAATACCAAGAAATCCCTTTGGACTTCAAGTGAACACTGTACAGATCAATGAGAATTAAGATTTCAGAATCTGTATATTCTTATATATATTCATACAGTAATACTGTACCTAAACTGTAATGGAATCAGATTGCAATGAAAGCTGTTACCTTCATCTCCAGATGCCGTACCCATACGATGTTATTGACAACTTCAGAAAGATTTTTGCCGGACAGAGGTCCAGAAACATCACCAGGAGCACCATGGCATCGAGTTTCAAAGTCTGTCTGATAGTCTAACACAAGCAGATGATTCATGTTAGACCAGAAACTTAATAGAAGAAGCTTGAATTTATTACTGCAGTTGTAGAAACATACTGGGTATATTTACATAAATTATTAGTAAATAAAGAATTCTATTACTTGCAAAAATATTAATGCAATTTAAGACTGTTAGATAGCTTTTACCTTTGACATAATCTTGAAGTCTTGCTAGCAATGTTTCCCTTTCAAAAAGCAGTTCTTTGCTTGTATTTGGATGCTTTATCAGTTCCTTATATTTCTGAAATGTTTGAATAAGCTGAAATATGAAATTTTAAAAAGTTGGCTTATGGCTGTTTATAAATACAATCTTTGACTGTAAGTATTTATTCCTTTGCTTAAAACTTAACTGCTTCTGAATACAGCAACTTTATCTGTACGGAGGTTTTCAGATTGCAAAAATAACTGTACCTGTTGAGGACTGTCTTGAATTTCTGAAATAAATTTCTTCAGTTTGATTGCCATTTTTTGTTCTGCTGGTGCAATAATTCTTTCAAATTGAGAGACAGCAGCTTTCCATAATGGCTAGAGGTACCAAGTATACGTGTTAGTTTAAGATCATTCATATAAATAAATTTAAAAAGACAAAGTTTGATTATAAATTAAAAACAAGCAATATACCTCTGTGTAAGGATTGCAGTGTACAGGATTTAGGCCAGCAAAGGGCTCAAACACCTGAGCAAGGTGTAGATCATTTTGTTCTCCAGATGGCAAAAAATAAGTCAGTTTTTCATGCAGTGTTCTAACTGTTAACACCTGCAACAGGAAAAAAAATTATACATTCGACATACATGAAATTTACATTTAAAGCAAAAGCACACAAGCAGCATGACGTCCCTCTACTTTTTATAATAAGTTTTTAGAGGCATATACAAGCTTTTGAATTACAGAATGCTTGCTCTAAAAAGGCTATTAGAAGCGGTTTATTTTCCTTTTATAACTTAAAACCACAGCATTTAATTGTGTCCAATGAATAGATTACAATACGCAATCTTACATGGTAATAAGCAATAAATTAAAAAAAAAAAAAGAATGGGCATTACCTCATCAAGACGTTTGCAGAGTTCAGTTAATGATTCAGGGATATACTTCTCATTTTTCCACTGATGCAGAGTATAACGTTGCCATAGCTGTCCAGTTAAGTACTCACAAGCTGACACCCACTGCTCACAAATTAAGATGCCAGCCTTTATATTTTCTTTAACAATGTGAAAAGCATCCTCCCACAGATTCAAAGTTGTTAATTTTCTCTGAACAAATCTACCCAGACAGCTACCTAGAACACAAAGAAGTAGACAAAAACAATATACTGCTTGTCCAAAATAATTCCTTTAAACTTCACAAGCTCCATCTACAACAACTCCTCCCTACACACACAAACAGCATCAAACTGAACACAAAGTTCAGAATCTTACAATGGTCCAAAGATGTGGGACTGCTGTCATGAGAATGAGGAAAGCAACCTCTCTGCATGTCTTGCCCTCACTTCCATACAAACTGAATCCACTTTTGAGTTTTTACGCAATTAAATTTTACCCTCCGGGAAAAAATGGAGTCAAATATAGAACCATAGTGGCTGGATAGGATCTCTGAAGACCAGCTCGTCCAGCCCTCTGCCAGCTGTATATATACATGCTCACTGCAGGGAAGTTGGACTAGATGACCTTTAATGGTCCCTTCAACTGAAATGATTCTATGATTCTAAAGCAAGTTCCCTACAGTAGGTTACACAGGAAATCATCCAGGTGGATTTTGAATATCTCCAGAGGAGACTGCACAGTCTCTCTGTGCAGCTTATTCCAGTGCTCTGTCACCCTCAAAGTGAAGAAGTTTTTCCTCATGTTTCTGTAGAACTTCCTGTGTTCCACTTTGTGCCTTTTCCCCTTGTTATGTCAGCAGGCACCACTGCAAAGAGCCTGGCCCCATTCACTTGGCTCCCACCATTTAAATATTAATAAGTATTCTTAAGATGCCCTCTCAGTCTTCTCCAGGCTGAACAGTCCCAGGTCTCTCAGCCTCTCCTTGTAACAGAGATGCTCCAGGCCTCTTATCATCTTTGTGGCATTGCACTGGGCTCTCTCCAGAAACTCCCTGCCTTTCTTGAACTGGAGAGTCCAGAACTGGACAAAGTACTCCAGATGTGGCCTCACCAGGGCAGAGTAGAGGGGAAGATCTCCTCCTTGGACCTGCTGGACATGTTCTTTATAATGCACCCCAGGATACCATTGTCCTTCTTGGCCACAAGGGCACACTGCTGGCTCACGGCCAGCTTGCAGTCCAACAGAACATCCAGGTCCTTCTCTGTGGAGCTCCTCTCCAGTAGGTAAGCTCCTAACCCTAACAGAGGCAAGACAAACCTAATCCACCAGCTGAAAAGTATAAATCTCCATGTTGATATTATTTATTGTCTTCCCAAGCATACCTGAAAATATCAACCACAACTGGCTTAATTATTGGACACCACAAAGAAAACAATATTGATGGATCATAATTATAACACACAAGCATCTTAACACTGTAAGCTAGCAGTGGGGTCTTTAAAAGGAGGAAGATGTGTGCTCAAAGATTCATTCTACTTTTTCCTTAAATGATTATTTAATAAAAACTGCATCAGGATTTACCTATTACATCCAGGAGATTATACATGCGTGGCTGTGGATAAGGATCATGTTCTGTTTGCCTCCATACATTATCAACAGTATCCTTGGTAGTTTCCACTAAATCCACAACTTCAAGTAATGAGAAACTATCTAAGTTGTAATAATGCTAGGAAAAAAAATAAATATAATCACTTTGCAAATAACATCACAGAAGCATTTATGCTTTACAGCAGCTAGTAATTGCTATAATTTCCTGTAGTGTACTGCATAATAGGATATGGAAGAATCCTCTCAAAAAACATTAACTATTAGTTTAAGCTTATTCATGTAAGGAACGTTTGGTAACAGCAGTGCAATTCAACCAAATGCTCTCCAGATGCCTAAAATTTTGCACAATACAATCAGTTAGCATGAACAAACTGTAGCACTCTTACATCTCCACAGCAGCTTTAGGATTTAATGGTCAAATCTGCTCCCCATTACCTTTGGGCATTCCCCTACACCACTGTCACTTGGTACTACATAAATGACATTTTAAGTCAAGTTTTGCCTAAGAAAAATTAACTAAGTGGCCATATAGTCAAATCTTTGAACTAAACATATATATATACACGGACTTGTGTTTCACAAGGAGATCACTTTTCTACTATGTCTACAAAAATATCACTGATTATACAAAAGAGAACATACTTTTGCAAGGTCCTCAAATAGGTCTTTGAAATGAGAAGCTCTCTCTTTACCACGCAATTTATTTCCATGCTGAGCACATTCTTTCCAGAACTGAAATTCATCTGTTGGTGTAAGGATAGCTGCAAATAAGAACAGTGTGTGTTTAAATACAGAATAAATGAATGTTCACTAAATACTGTCAGTCAGAATATACTTATAAAGCAAACTTTTGCCTTAGAATTCCCTGATTATCCTTCAACTTCTGACTCAAATGAAATGCAGCATCAAGTTCATACCAAGAGACCAGAGCTGACCACCAGCAGTTCCAAACTACAGATGATAAGCTGCTGCACAATTCTGCAGACACTGGGATTATGAAGACTGAAAATTCAATCTATCAATGATTTACTCCCAATTTGGAATCAGTTGCATTTATTATAGCAATATAATTAATAATGTCGATTACTACGAAATTAATGGTATTAGTATCATGATAATTAATTATAAAAAGCATAATTGCCAAACAAACCTTGCACATCATTTTCAGTGAATTCTGTTCCTATACAATTAGGATCTGATCTTCTGAGCACGGTACTCAAACCTGCTTCGAGCTCGCTTAGAAGTTTCTGGAGTTTGGGATCCAATGTTTTACTCCATTTTTCATCCTACAATAAAAATGTCACAAGAGGTGACTCAGTAGAATTATTGCTATTTCCCCTTAATCAAAATAGAATCACAGCATCGTAGAAATACTCAGGATGGAAAAGATCTCACAGATCATCAAGTCCAACCATATAATGTCCCTGAGCACCACATCCAGACGGTTTTTAAACACATCCAAGGATGGTGAGTCAGCTGCCCATATGATGAGACACTACAATTAATGTCAAGTAACAGCATCTTCTGTTTCTCATGCCCCCATCTGCAGTAACCACAGTCCTGTGGATTCCACATTTCTAGTCAGGCACACACATGACCAGAAAGAATCCTCCCATTATCCTGAGTGCTATGGGAAAAGTGTCTTTTTTAACTCAGAAATTAGAACTATCTTCCATTACTTAACCTTTTAATATATATAAATACCTTACATTCAAAAACATATGTCAGAATAGTTAAGATATGCTGTGGATTTCTAATCTTTCAATTTAAATCTACAGACTGTTTAAATCAGTGTATTTTTCACCTTTAGCAATACTGGTGCAAAAACTTGTCGAACAGCTTGATAAAGGCTGTTAATTGGTGAATCCAGCATAGATGACACAAGGATATTACTATGAAGATTATCTTCTGTAATTACATCAGGTCGCAGCTTGAAGAACACCAGCACATTATTCTTTGAATCAGTAGTTTCGATCTGTAATAGTGAAAGGAAAAAAAACACACAGACCAAAAAAAAATAGCATTTGTTTAGAAAACTGTCCCTGACTGCATGTTATACTAGATTACTCTTTAAATATATGTTTTCAATCAAAGAAAAAAATATAAAATACCACTTTATTTCATACAGGTTCTGATAAGAGAATCACAGAATGGCCCGGGTTGGAAGGGACCTCAAGGATCATGAATCTCCAACACCCCTGCCACAGGCAGGGCCACCAACCTTCACATTTAATACTAGACCAGGCTGCCCAGGGCCCCATGCAATCTGGCCTTGAACACCTCCAGGGACGGGGCATCCATAACCTCTCTGGGCAGCCTGTTCCAGTACCTGGTACTGCTGGTGCTGTTCCAGTACCATAACACCCTGGTAGTATCTAGTTTGCACAGAAAATCAAAACTTTTATTATAGTCCTTCCTGAGTTGGCAAAAACGTGAAATGTAAGTTCCAACACTGAGTACATAATACCTTTTTCATCATAAAATATCTACAAATACCTATTTTTCATTTTGAAAGCTTCACTTACCATTTTCTGTGGACAAAACAGATACTCACTCTTGTTTGTGTGTAGAAAAGATTGAACAAGAAGGATTTAAACCTTTATCTTTTTTGTTGTTGCTGTTACATTTTTACACTGCATAGCTTTGAAAACACTGCTCTAAATACTCAGTATTGCCTGCCCAAGTCTGCAGATACAGAATTCTACTGTAATTTTTGGATCATTCAAAGAAAGAGAAAGACATGCATCTTCATCAGTAAAATTGCTAAGTTGTTCCACAGCTCTTGTCACCTTCACAGTCCCTCTTATGGTCACAGTTCCAAACATTATCTCAAAATCACGTACCAAAATCTGTGGCAAAGAAGATTCCATAAAACAAAAGAACATTCTTAAACATTTAATGCACTGGGCTTGACAGTCTGCACCACCAGATGTGGTGAAGAACTCATTGCGAACAGTTCTATGGAGAGAGACTCGGGAGTCCTGGTGTAGGAGAAACTGGACACGAGCCAGCAGTGTGCTCCTGCAGCCTGGAACGCCAACTAGGTGTGTACTACAGGCCCCCTGATCAGGAGGAGGAGGTTGATGAGGCCTTCCATAAGCAACTGGAAGTAGCGGCACGATCCCAGGCACTGGTGCTTCTGAGGGACTTCAATTATCCTGATATTTCCTGGATAAGCCACATGGCCAGGCATGCATGGTCCAGATGGTTCTTGCATTGTGCTGAAGACAACTTTCTGATGCAGGTGGTGGAGGAACCGACGAGGGGAGGGGTGTTGCTGGACCTTATTCTCACTAAGGAAGGGCTTGTCAAGGAAGTAAAGGTCGAGGGCAGCTTGGGTTGTAGTGACCACGAGATGGTGGAGTTCAAGATCTTGAGTGGAAGAAGCAAAGCTAGAAGTAGGATTGCTACCCTGGACTTTAGGAGAGCCAACTTTGATCTCTTCCGGGACCTACTTGGAGCTATCCCGTGGGCTCGGGTGTTAGAAGGTAAGGGGGCAAAACTGTGAGAGCTGGTCGGCATTTAAACAGTTCTTCTTCCAAGCTCAGGATCGGTGCGTCCCTATGAGCAAGAAATCAGGAAAGGGTGGCAGGAGACCAGTGTGGTCTGGTGGAGGTGATTGCTGAACCACTCTGTCATCTTTGAGAGGTCTTGGAGAATGGGGGAGGTGCCTGAAGACTGGAGGATAGTCAATGTCACTCCAGTCTTCAAAAAGGGCAAGAAGGAAGATCCAGGTAATTACAGGCCAGTCAGCCTCACCTCTGTCCCTGGAAAGGTGATGGAACAGCTTGTGCTGGATACCATCTCCAGACAACTGGGAGAAAAGGAGGTTATCAGGAGTAGTTAGCATGGGTTCACCAAGGGGAGGTCATGCTTGACCAACCTGGTAGCGTTCTATGATGTTGTCACTGGCTGGGTGGATGGGGGTAGAGCAGTTGATGTAGTGTACCTAGATTTCAGCAAGGTGTTTGATACCGTCTCCCATGACATCCTTATAACAAAGCTGAGGAAGTGTGGGATAGACAAGTAGACAGTGAGGTGAGTTGAGAACTGGCTGACTGGCAGAGCGCAGAGGGTCATTGTTGGTGGTGCAGAGTCTGGCTGGAGACCTGTAACTAGCAGTGTTCCTCAGGGGTCGGTGCTGCGTCCAGTCTTGTTCAACATCTTCATCAATGATCTTGATGAGGGAATAGTGGCCACCCTCAGCAAGTTTGCTGATGATATGAAGTTGGGAGGATTGCCTGACACGCCTGAAGGCTGTGCTGCCATTCAGCGAGACCTGGACAGGCTGGAGAGCTGGGCAGTAAGAAACCAGATGAGGTTTAATAAAAGCAAGTGTAGAGTCTTGCATCTGGGGAGGAATAATTGCATACACTGGTACATGTTGGGGTATGACCTGCTGGAGAGGAGTTCTGCAGAGAGGGACCTGGGTGTTCTGGTGGACGACAGGTTGGCCATGAGCCAGCAGTGTGCCCTCGTGGCCAAAAAGGCCAGTGGCATTCTGGGGTGCATTAAGAAGAACGTGTCCAGCAGGTCGAGGGAGGTGATCCTCTCCCTCTACTCTGCCCTGGGAAGGCTTCATCTGGAGTACTGTGTCCAGTTCTGGGCTCCCCAGCACAAAAAAGACAAGGATCTCTTGGAAGAGTCCAGTGGAGGGCCACAAAGATGGTGAAGGGCCTGGAGCATCTCCCCTATGAAGAAAGGCTGAGTGAACTGGGTCTGTTTAGTCTTGAGAAAAGAAGACTGAGAGGGGACCTCATCCAGGTCTATAAATATCTGAGGTGTGGGGGGGCAGAGTGGTGTGGCCAGACTGTTCAGCAGTGTGTGGAGACAGGACAAGGGGAAACGGACATAAGCTGCAGCATAGGAAGTTCCACACAAATGTGCGCAAGAACTCCTTTACAGTGAGGGTGACAAAGCAATGGAACAGGCTGCCCAGGGAGGTTGTGGAGTCTCCTTCTCTGGAGGTATTCAAGACCCACCTGGACACCTACTTGTGCACCCTTTTGTAGGGAACCAGCTTTGGCAGGGGGGTTGGACTTGATGATCTCTGGATGTCCCTTCCAACTCCTATGATTCTGTGATTCTGTGATCCTGGGCTGCATCAATGGAGAGATGGCTCTCTCCTAGCAGGGACAGGGAGGTGATGGTTCCCCTCTACTCCACCCTCATGAGGCCCCATCTGGAGTCCTGCATCCAGGCCTGGGGTGCCCAGCTCAGGAAAGATGGAGCTGTTGATCAGGTCCAGGGGAGAGCCAAGAAGATAACTAGAGGATCATCCTCTTAGGAGAAAAGGCTGCGGGAGCTGGGCTTGTTCAGCCTAGAAGAGAATGCTCTGGGGAAACCTCATTATGGCCTTTCAGGACTTGAGGGGAGCTCAACAGAAACAGAAAGGAGACTGGCTTTTTACATGGTCTGACATCAACAGGTTAAGGGAAATGTCTTTGAACTAAAAAGAGAGGAGATTTAGATCAGAAATTAGAAGGAAATCTTTACATTCAGAGTGATGAGGTCCCATCACAGGCTGCCCAGAGAAGCTGTAGTGCCCTATTTTGGGGTTTGAGGCCAGGTTGGATGGGGCATTGGACAGCCTGACCTGGTTTGTGGCAACGTGCCTATGCCAGGGGGTTGTAAACTGGACACTCCTTACGGTTCCTTCCTTCCAGTCCAAGGCACTGTATGATTCTACGCAGATCCCAGCCCACGAGTTCACAGCTCACAGCGCTACCCATCAGTGCACCAGGAACCGCACCGACACATCGGGCACCGCAGCCCACCGGCACAGCAGCACGAGAGGCCACACGACGCCCGCTTCGCCCCCAGCTGCCGCCGCTCTTCAGTTCGCTGGCCGCACACCAACCCCGCAGCGCCGGGACGAGGCGCTCAGCAGGGCACCGCGCACCGCCAAACCTCGCTCCAGTCACGGCAGCCCGCCGAGCGCATCGGCGGGACACGCGCACCGCCCGGCGCTCATCACTCGCGGCCCAGGCCGCCGAGGGCAGGCGGCGCACGGCCGTACCTTGTTGGAGGCGCTGAGCCCGCCGCCCGAGCGCTGCACGACCAGCAGGAATTCGCTGCCGTCGTCGAGGAAACTGCTCAGCTCGGGTCGGGCGCGGAGGGCGGCGGGAGCCGCGGCCGGGTCCAGCCCGAAGTAGTTCGCGGCCGTGGCTGAAATGAAGCGCTTCCTCGGGTCCGCCTCCGCGGCCATGACTCCGGAGCCCGCGGCCGTCCCGGCGTCGCCGGGCCCCGTTTCTATGGCGACAGCAAATGGCGGCCGCCCCCCGAGAGGCGGGAAGCGCGGCGCCGGCTCCGCCCCTCCCCAGTGGGCGCGGTCCCCGCGGACGCCCCGCCCGCCCGCGGCGCTGTCACTTCCGTGTCCGCGCCGTCTGCGTCCGGGTCGCCGCCGTTCCCTCCGCAGCCGCTGCCGCCCGGTTCCCCTTTCTCGCCCCGGGAGAGAAGCTCACTGCTCGGACCGGCGCGGCGGCGGCGGCGGCGGGGCCCGACCCGGCCCGGCCCGGCCGAGCCCAGCAGGGCGGGGACCAGCAGCAGCGGGGTGAGACGGGGCCGCTCTCGCCTCCGCTCTCGCTAAACAGCAGCGGCCGGAGCGCTGAGCCCGGGGGGCCCAGGCGGCGAGCCCCGGCAGCGGGGCGGCCCCCGGCCGGAGCAGAGCGATGCCGGTGAAGAAGAAGAGAAAATCCTCGGGGCCGGCGGCGGCGGCGGACGAGACCGGCCTCAAGAAGTGTAAACTCGGCAGGTAGCGTCTGCGGCCGGCGGGCTGGGCCTCCGGCGGCTGTCGCCGGTTGCGGGTCTCGCGCGGGCAGGCGCGTGGCGAGCGGAGAGCGGCCCCCCCCCGTTGTGCCCGGCCGCGGCCGCTGAGAGCCTCAGGAGGAGCTGCGGAGCTGATCGCGTCCCCTGCGGGCTTTGCCTGCCGCTGTAGCGTGGGGTTCGAGTGCAGCCCCTGTCTTCTGCCTCGCCCTGAGCTCACGCCTGCTGCGGGCTGCGCTCCTCTTTCGTGCCGCTGGCTGTAGTCGGAGGGCCGGCGCTAAAATGGTCAGTGTGCCCCAAAGCGAAATCGGGAACGGTTTCATTAATAAAGGCAGGTAATAAACCTGCTGAAGTGGGTTCCCTGCAGTGTGTCGCACAGGAAAACCGCTGGAAGGAGACTCCCCAGTCTCTCTGAGCAGCCCGTTCCAGTGCTCTGTCACAATGACAGTAAAGAAGCTCTTCCTCACTTTTGTACTCTACTTCCTGTGTTCCAGGCTTTGCCCGTTGTCCCTAGTTCTGTTGTTGCAGTTCACTGGATAGAGCCTAGTCCTATTGACTTGAGTCCTGTACTCCAACTATTTATAAACAGTGACTGTACTTTAGATATTTATCAACAGTGATAAGATCCTCGTCAGTCTCCTCCTTGCTCAGCAGCCCCAGGTCTCTCAGCTTTTCCTCATGCTGGAGATGCTTCAAGCCCTTCATCATCTTTGTGGCCTTTTGCTGGACTCACTCTAGAAGTTCCATGTCTTTCTTGAACTGAGGAGCCCAGAACTATACAGTATTCCAGATGTGGTCTCACTGTCTGGATCCAAAAGGGTTTTGTTGACTGGCATGCATAAAGAGGCCACTTGAGTCACAGTGCCTGAAAATGGCCATTAGAATGCTACAGCATAGCAGCAGGAGCATTCCACATGGCTTTCTGTAAGAAACCACAGGCCTTCTCTATCTCTGAGAACTTTCCAAGCATAATAGTAACGTAGTGGTTACAATAAACATCCTGAAGACATTAGAATACAACAGTCTTATGAAATCAGTGCTACGGGAATGGCTATCGCAAGAAGCTGCGGCATAGGCTCTTCCTCTTAGGTTGACCAGACTTGAACTTAGAGCAGAAACACCTCAGCTTCTATTTTGTTATGACTGTTCACTGTGGATAACTGCTCCAGAGGTCGCTTATTGCAGGTGCTGATGATCTTTTATTTTCAGTTTAAATTTATTCAGAGTCAATACTTAATAACCATTCTGCTAGCATTGTCATGGAATCACAGAACAGCCTGAGTTGGAAGGGATAGTTGAGTCATGCTTTATGGAGTTCTTCTTTCTCATGGTTCCACCTCTTAGGGCATTCAGAGTGAGCATTTGCCTTTTCTGATGCTTTACTTTGTGAAGCAATCTAAATTCTTCTAGTTTGTATGACAGATTTTCAGTTTCCTTGCCCATCATAGCCATTCTCTGCAGCTGTTCCAGTTTCAGTTCTTGAACGCTGATAACCAAGAATGAATGTTTGTATTAGCTGGTCACAAAATGGTGAAGATAGGAGCATTTCTAATGGAGTGTTTAAATATAGCAATATATTGCTAATATTATTTAATGAAACATCTAATTATAAATAGCTATACACTAACGTGACTGAAACCAGCACACAATAGTATGGTCTCCTCCTTCCTAGTGACCAGTGTTATTAAGGGCAATTGGGTATTTGTGTTGTATACCTTGAATTGTAGTTTTCAGAACATAAAGCAGTGCTAAGATGAAGCCTTTTCTCCTAGGGAAGCTTAAAGCAATATGTAGGAGCTGAAATTGACCAGCACCTTTAGAATTGAACCATTCTTTTCTTGTTTGACATTTTTATTTTTAAAATGGCAGTCTTGGTATGAGAGGATTTAAAATTATGCAGCTTCAACTACTTTCACCTAGTTCTTAGAAGTAATCTTAGCACATTCTAGAAGTACTCTGAGAGGAGAATGCATTGTGAAGGTGCCATAACTCCTTACTGAATAAAGGTGTTTTCATGTAGTCATGTTTTTACTGGAAACAGTTATGTTGTGCATTCTTTTGAAGAATGCCAGGTTATAAAAATTGGCTTCCTAGGTGAACAGGATATTGTGCCACATAAGGAAGGTAATGTAGGGGGTGGGAGCTGCTTGTGCACAGCTGTTTGGGTCTTTCCATAGGCTGTATATTACTATTCTTGTATGTGCACCAAACAGCCGTAGAACTTAGAGATTTAGTTACATGCTTAATATAAACAAGCTGACCGAGTTTTCTTCCCAAATTTGGGTACCTAAATATAAATAGCCTGACTTTTAAATATGTCAAACTCTGCAGCTCCTGATGACCTAAATTGGATCTGTGCATATTCAGCACCCTTGATTGAAGATCATGCTGTTTATTAGAGACCAACATTAAAGTCTTACATATATTTAGGTGTGTGTATATGTATATATGTAAGTAGATAAGGTATTTGAGTTACTAAGAGGTGACGTTTTGAACATCTGCATGTGGGTTTTTGGTTTAATATCTACCAGGTAGCAGTATTTCAGCATCAGTGAAAGTAATAGTTGGAATAAATCAGACAAAGGTAACGATGTGTTCTGAGGTTATTTCTTGTTCCAGTGGGTGTTGAAATAGGACAACTAATAATTGCCTCTTAAATTCACCTTTTTTGTGTATGACTTCATGAAACAGTTGACTTAATTTGAAGTAAAAATAAACAGAATGCAACTGGTTTCCCATTTCTCATATTAAAATAACACTTCTTGTCCTTCTGTTTCTATAAGCTATTGCAGGTCACAAGCATCTGGTAAAGTAATAAGCGGAGAGGAACATTTTTCAAGCAAGAAGTGCCTAGCATGGTTTCATGAATATGCAGGTAATATGCAATATATTCATATTTAAAATGGCATGGCTTTGTTTAAAACAAATCAATGCGTCAAATATTATTTGCATTTTGCTTTGTGTCCTCATGGAGACATAAGTATGTCCATATACACTTGAATTCATATGGCTTTTACTAATACATTCTCAGGGTTTGTCCTCTTGTTTTTCTCTTCTTCCTCTGTGCTTTATAATTTTACATGGCATTCTTCAAAATAAAATAACTGATATTGCATGGTATACTGTGTTGAACTGAGGGATTCCGCTGCTGATTAGGAAAGGACAAGTAGAAGTTGGGACCATGAGCATTTAGATAGAAATTTATTTCTCCAGTAATTTTGTTTGTAATCAAATTGGAATGATAATGAAATTACTGTTAATGATCTAAGCTCCGTGTTTTCATCTTTTAGAAGAAGGTTGATAGATGCTTATACTTGTTCTGCTGGGAATCTGTCCTAACACGTTTGATGTCATAAATAATTGTTTAATAAATTAAACAATTATAATTAGTAAATAAACTGCAATATGATTAGAAATTCTGCATCTATAAGCTATGATCAGTTTCTTTTCTTACGTAGTCACTAACTAAAGTCCATCTTAGCTAATTGGTGACTAAAACTCTTTATTGGCTCAGTTCTCAATATGAAATGAGCTGGTGTTTTATCTTACAGGGATTGGTTTGAGGATATGATTCAAAACCAATACCTTACTGACAGTGTTTCTAGAGTAATGAACTACTCTTGATTATAGTAGTCTGCATTCTCAATTAGATTTGAGGTGTACTGTTTTGAAGTCTTTCCTGTGGAAAATTTCCTCTCTGTTCTGTTGATTTTCTTTTTACGTGGAAGTAACTCAAATGCCTTTAATCTTTTAAGGCTCATACATTTTATTGTTGTTGAATCAAGAATTCATTGTAGGGAATCATAATTGTTAGTTAACCAGTAATCTAAATATGCCATATCTTGTATCTCTTCATAATTTAAACAGAGAGACAGAACAGTTTTTTTTCTTTTTTCTTTTTTCTTTTTTTTTTTTTTTTTTTTTTAAGTAGCAACATTTCTCAAACATTTTGTGGTATTTTGTTCTGGAGCACACAGCCTTTGCCTTTTACATGGGCTCACGTTCAATAAAACATTGTTAACATCAAGATCTAAAATGTGTACCAAATAGCATGTCAGCAAGCCCCCTGATAATATTGGGTTGCCTGGAAGTTTTTGGAACAGGCTTAGCAGAAATTGCTGAAACCAGAGGGATTCAGGGAAACGATCCATTTTGCAGTGTCTGCATATGCTCTCTAAATATACTCTTGCTGCCTTTTCAGGCCTTCTTTGTGTTATAAGCAAAAGGTAACAGCATAATATTAACTCTTCTGGTCTCAGTTCTTTTCATTGTAGTCAAGGCTTTTATTACTTTTTGCCTAGCATTTTTTTTTTTCAGATTTATTACACTGCTTTGTTCATAAAGGGTTAATATTTATTATAAGAATCGTTATCTGCAATGTTAGTGCAAACCCATAATGCCAACACTATTGAAGGAGTAGTATATGTAATGGTAAGTCAGACAGACGTAGGTTTTTTTGTGCTTGTAAAATAACTATTTGAAGAACATTATTCATAGGGCAGAGATGACACTTGCTGAGTTTAGCTGCGTCTGTGTGAAGCTCAATGAATGCTTCTGAAAAAACCCACATAAGTGAAATAAAATAGTACATTGTACACTGTTCTGGGAAGGCAGTTCACAGCAATTCTGTATGCATTTTCCTTTTGGTCCTTACAGTTATGTCATTGACAAGTATTTCATACCTGTCTGCATGTTGCAGCTGATATAATGGCTGTAATACAAAATCTAATTAGTAAAATAATGCAGTGTTCTTAAAGATAGCTTTTATAAAACATTGTCTAATTCTACCTTGAAATGTGATAATTCAAATGTAATTTCATTAAATGTTATTTCTATTTCATTTTGGTTTGTTTTTGGTTCCGAAGGTCCTGACGATGTTGTGGGGCCTGAAGGAATGGAAAAGTTCTGTGAAGACATTGGTGTCGAACCTGAAAATGTAGGTTTCTTTCACAATACTAATCACATTTTTACTGGATTTTTACTGGACTTAGTTCTGTGTACAGCTCTTCATTTCAGTAAGCAAAGAGTTGCATATCTTGTTTGAATGTTTGGAGTTTTCTTCAAAGAAGTCTAGAAATCAGTTTTTTCTTACATACTAACTACGTTTTTTTTTCCCCTTGTTTGTTTCCACCAGATTATTATGTTAGTTTTAGCCTGGAAGCTAGAGGCTGAAAGCATGGGATTTTTTACCAAGGAAGAATGGTTAAAGGGGATGACCTCATTACAGTAAGAGGGTTTTTGTTTGTTTTTTACCTATCAAATTTGAACGTTCTATTAAATTTTTATACCTGTAGCTTAATGAATCTTGCCCACTATTTCTTGTACGTTGGCAATAAGACACAGAAGCTCTTGGTTTTTAGGTCTGGTTTCAGTCACCAGCTGGAAGTAGCTATTGTATTTCATCAGATTGGGAATCTGATGACTTCACTAAAAGTTTTGTCTAATCTTAATCAGGTTTTGATGGCACGTTAAAATGTCCTTGAACATGTGTCTGATAACTGATATCTTGGATCTGCTTCTATCTCAGCACCGGTATTCTGAGAAGCTGGTTACTGATGTGCAAGCTTTATAGATGAGGCCTATTTTTGATAATCTATTGTTTATTGCTATTATCTACTAGATACAGGTCAGAAGCCATTCTTAATTGCTTGGGTTGAATGATGCTTTTTCAGTTTATAAGTAGATTTCCCAAATCCTCCTGCGAGAGGGATTTTTTTTGTGATATGCTAAAGAGATGCATGTTTGTGTAACTAGTTAGCTTTTGCTGAGGCTTGGCTCAGCTGTTATTTTGTTATTTATGAACCTCACGATTCATTAATGTTTTCAAGGGTGACTTGTTATGATACTGCATTCAATTAAACCTTATACATTTTTAGATGTTCTGTAGTAAATGAGTATAAGTCAATTCTATAAAGAACTTAATTTTTATACCAACTAGAAGGCTTCAAAAATCAGCCAGTCTAGCTGATTGTGTGCACAGACATGCATGGAGTATGGCAACTCTTCAGAGACAATACTGTAGACTTAATTTCTGTCTGTATTAATCTAGTGTAGTTAAGTTTTATTCTTAAAATCTTCATTTTAAGAATAGATCTCATCATGCTTTAGATGTAATGCATTTAAGACAAAAAATATATATTTTACTTTTGTGCATCTCTACATAAACAGACACAGTTGAAGCACCTACCTAAGCCTAAAACAGTTACTTGGGGGAAGCAAAACAGTGCTAGCACCAGCTGTAGACTAAGCATCTTGTCAACCTGTGGCACTCGTATGAAGAAACTGAAGACTCAGTGACTTTAAAAAGCAGAAATCTGTAGATTTGTGTTCTTTGTGCTTTCTGGGAATTGGGGATTATAATAACGGATTCTACAGGGGTCAAGGGACTCCAGGTTCTTGTTAAAGGTTTGACAGAAGTTTTGAAAGAGAAGGATTTGCGCTATTAGACCAGCAGTATCATTATATTCTTGCATTATTACAATTTTGCATGGAGGAATGACATTGCAAGTATTAAAAGCCCAGCATGTATCCTAAGTCTGAACTATACTCCAGAATCTTTATTTCAGAATGCATGGAATACCACGTCACATAATTGCATCGTCAACACTGGGTGGAATTCAGCTTCAGGTTAAGACATCTAAATGTGTGGTTAATCTGCAACTGCTGGATTTCTTAAGTTCTTACTGCAGTTTCTCTATATCTGGTCCATGCATTGGAATGTAAGGTGGCATTCAATGTACATCAAAGCCTGGTGTACTGGTCAGTTTGGTCAACTGAATTACTCTTACGGGTTGGTTGGCTCGAGCTCTATGAATGGCAGCACGTAAAGCTGAAGACATCAGAATCTAAGCTCTTGGCTGCAATTAAATGCCAACATTTGAATGCCTGAATCTTGAAGTAACATTCTTCATTTGTAGGATTGTTTCTTTTACTCTGTGGTTTTTGTGATATGCTGATGAAATTTCCTCTTACAGAGAAGAGGAGAAAAATATCTATGTGTTATGATATTTACTGTCAAGATTAAGGTGGATCATGCATTAAATGGAAGTTGATCTTACTTAAGTTACGGAAGTGAGGATTGTAGTATGTCATGTTGGTAGGGTGATCCATGATATTTACATATATATGAAAGCTGGTTCCCTGGATCTAAACTCATCATCTGAATGTCTGAAGCTCTTCTTGTGCAGCTGAGGCACTCTGCTGACAATAATTTATTTCAGCTCTTTTAGATGCCTCGTTAGGATGAAATGAATAGCCCTTAGCAAGTGACTGTTTTCTTACATTTTGCTTTCAAGTCTTTGGAGGCTGAATAACTCGAGCATTGAACTCTAGGTATATGACAAATAGTGGAGAAGGAGATTTGTGTATTTGGCAGCTGTGGGCTCCACATGCCCACAAAGTAAAACATCTAGTTGCAATATGAAGGCTGTCACTGCACTTGCTGTTAATAAAAGACTGTCTTGGCACTTCTTTTTTTTTTTTTTTTTTTTTTTTTTTTTTAAATGTAAAAACTTGATTCCTCTTGATTTCAGTCATCTTGTTCATGGTGCAGACACAGAAACAGCTGTGTTTATGAAAGAGTGGTTTGGAAACTCCTTAGTGCACCAGTGTGAGCAGAATCACTGGCTGGGTGAGGAAGTGGCTTTAGACGATACGTCCCTGCATCAGACCTCAGAGTAGTGTGTGCCTGAATGTATCGATTCAACTACTCGGTTTTAAATAGGTTGACAATAGCTCAGCAGTCTTGAGATTTAGCGTGCTTTCATTTATTCCTTAATTTTTTTAAGGAAATTACTTTTGTGTTACAGTATGTATGAGAGAATCATGGAATGGATTGGATTGGAAGGAACGTTAAAGACCACATAGTTCCAACTCCCCTGCTGTGGTCAGTTCTGCCACCTGCTAGATCAGGCTGCCAAGGGCCCTGTCCAACCTTGCCTTGAACATCTCCAGGGATGGGGCACCCATAATGTCTCTGGGAATGTTGTGCCAGTGCCTTACCATTCTCTGAGTAAAGAATTTCTTCCTAACACCTAACCAGAATCTCCCCTCTTCAAGTTTTAAACTGTTATCCCTATACTCCGTGACAAAAGAGTTCCTCCCCAGCTTTCCCTGCAAGCAACTCTTAAGTATTGGAAGGCCTCTATAACATATCCTCAGTGCTTTTTTTTCCTCTAGATTAGATAACCTTAGTAACCCCAGCTCTCAGCCTGTCTTCATAGGAGAGGTGTTTAGCCCTCTAAGCATCCTCGTGGCCTTCCTCTGGACTTCCTCTAGCAGGTCTGTGTCCTTGTGCTGGGGTCCCACTTGTGATACTGCAGGTAGGGGCTCACAAGAGCGAAGTGGAGGGGTAGGATCACCTCCCTTGATCTACTGGCCATGCTTCTTTTGATGAAGCTGTGATATGGTCTTCTGAGCTGCAAGCACACATTGCCAGCTCTTGCTGAGCTTTTCATCAACCAGCATCTTGAAGCCTTTCTCGTCAGCGCTGCTCTCAATCTGTTTTCTGCCCAGCTTGAGTTTGTGTTTAGGGATTGCCCCAACCTAGGTGCAAAACTTTGCATTCGATAGCGCTGAACTGCATGAGGTTGACATGGGCATTTCTCTCCAGCCTGCCCAGGTCTCTGTATGGTGTCACTTTCCCCCATTGTGTTGACAGCACCATTCAGCTTTGTGTCATTGGCTGATTTGCTAAGAAGGCACATTCAAACCCACTGTCCATGTTGCTGACCAAGATGTCAGTTAGCACTGGTACCAATACTGATTGATATTACTGATTACAGAGTAGACAATAATAGCAGTTTCACTTTGTATTTACACTTACATTTGAGCAACTTTAACAAAGCATTTTGTAGGAGACGTAGGCATGCTGACATTTATATGTATTTTATGATAAGTAATCTCAGTTGAGTTTTAAGTTGTTTATTTTATTAGCAATATAAGCATCATAAGTTCTTATAATTTAAATACGGAACATAATTAGGTAATTGTTTATTTAGCATTCATCTTAGCTTGGACTTTGCCCTGCTTTACCTAGATGCTACTAGAGACAATAACAAAAGGGTTCCCACTGAGCAAAAAGGCTTCACTAGCTGGAATCGTTACATTTTCCTCATTGCACTGTTCTGATAGAGACAGACCTGCATATGAGCGTGCATAGATTAGCAGAACTGAGGAACAGGAATATCAGCTGCGGGGAGAGTACCCCCATCAAGGTGCAACATCTTGACAGTGTGCTGCAGGACTCCTGAAATGCCCTTTGCTGAGGGCTTCTGGTGCAAATCCTTAAGGAATCTGTTCTCTGAGAGGCAGGCTGCCAGGAGGCAGATAGGCACATCAGAGAAAGTATTTACACATATATCTCTGTGTTTCTGAAAGTACTGTTTCTGTCAAACAGAGTACAGAATAAGGTGGATTTTTTTTTAACCTACCACAGCTGTTATTTTTATAAAAATAAGATGTGATTATAATGCAACAACTGTTCTTTTAGGGTGAGCCTTTCCAACAGGATTTACATGAGTAAATTACATTCTCCAGTGCCAGTGTTGGTGAAGCTAACCAATTTTTAATTATGAAAGAAGTGATTGCTAGATAAAGTACAGGAAGACTTTCCTTCCTGGGGTTAGTAATGAAGAGGGTTTTTACCAAAGAGTTTTCACACCTACTAATAGACTGGTAAATTCTTGTTCAACTTGTGAGTTTTCAATTGAATAGCTACTGACTAGTCCAGGTGATATGGGCTTATCAGAGCTTGTGTTTATCAGTCATAAAACACTCCTAGACCTCAGTAAGTTTTGCTAAGCACCTGCTGAATCCTTCTACTCACACAGGTACGGACTTGGAAGTGTTTTTTAGTTTTTCGGTTTTTTTCCCAAAGGTGTATGGAACAGAATCCAGCTGTAAGTAAGGGCTGTATCACTTCAGTGCATATTGAGTACTGTTGTCTACAAACTTCAAGAATGATTGAAAGATAAGGAAATGATGGGTATGGCATGGAAAGACTTTTTTAGAAGTACAGTTGATGGATTTAAAAAAGCTGGTATTGCTGATACTTTAAAAAAAAAAAAAACTTGTTTACAGAACCTCAGCAATCGTCAGCTGCAAATTTCTGAGCACGTCCAGTGTTCACGTCACCTTCACAGCATTACTAATGTGAATGTGTTGATTGCATTATAGTGATTTTTTTTTTTTTTTTTTACACTTCCTGGCATTTTTCATGGTCCAAATGTTTTGTTTTGAACTTCTAACACCATTTGTTCTCCTTTTATTTTAAGGTGTGACTGCACAGAAAAGTTACAGAGTAAATTTGACTTCTTGCGGTCACAGTTGAATGACATCTCATCCTTTAAGAATATCTACAGATATGCCTTTGATTTTGCAAGGGTAAGGCTACAGGAATCATAGAGAAGTTATAATTTTAGTTATTCAGTGAGTTTGTACTTCAGCGTCCTTGTGCTTTCTTTATTTAACTCTAGGATAAAGACCAGCGAAGTCTTGATATCGATACTGCAAAATCCATGTTAGCGCTTCTGCTTGGAAGAACTTGGCCACTGTTTTCAGTATTTTATCAGTACCTGGAGGTAGGCATCTCCTTGACTTTTAGAATGATAGAATGCTAGTTGGGCTGTTTCCTGAGAAGATTTCAGGATTTGCATTTTTTGGAACAAGAATGTATCCAGGTTTCTCCTTTGTTCTTCCTCAGGCTCCTTTGAAACAGTGATATTCTTATACGCATCACAGATCACTTTTCCTCTCCACTTCTCTAATCAAAAGCAACAAAATTCCATCTTAATTAGGCAATAGAGGTAAAATTAGTAGAGTCTGTCTCTTCAGCTACACATGTGCTAATTTCAAATTTGCCTCGTGTAGATAATGATGTGTAGGTGCCTTAAGCTCTGACTGCCTCTGGAAGATTCTTCTTAGTCACAAGCAATTTAGTAGTGTAGATGTGTATACACTGCACAGCATACTAGACTTGGGACATAAAATCAGTGATAAGTTGGAGGAAAGTATGTGTCCTTACAGTAATGCTATTTTACATCTTGGAGAAAAGATTCCTGTAGCTGTTCATTCTGGAAATGCACCTGTGCTTAGCATGCCTCACTTGAGAGCAAGATAAAAACAGTTTTTGAGACTTCAGAGTACAGTGAACTGGTTTCAGTTTTGCTCTGTTCTTCTTTCAAGAAACTATTTTCTGTAATTTTGGAGCTATGGAATATGTGCTTCATAGTCTTCTAAAAACTGGAAAACCAAGGGAGAGAGTAGAGTAACTGTTGCCCACTGAATTGTTTTTTTAGGAACTGAGTGAAGATTACAAATGGGAGAAACTGGAAAGAACAGCATTTTAATGTTGGCATTTTAATTTTTTGAAATTAAATTCTTTTCCTAGCAATCGAAGTATAGAGTCATGAACAAGGACCAGTGGTACAATGTGCTAGAGTTCAGCAGAACTGTCCATGCAGATCTTAGCAACTATGATGAAGATGGTGCATGTAAGTAATCATAACATTTTCTTTATTCAGCTATTATTGTTAGCATTTTAAATTGGCATGAAACATGAGTACATTAAATAGCAGAAGCAGTACTTTAAAGGGAAAACTAATTATTTTCCAGAAACACATTGATAAACTGTCCTAACAGCCACTCGCTTCTAAACTGCAGGTACTAATTTTAGAAGCAAGTCTCTGGCATGACGGTGAACCTAAGCCAACTTTTATCCACTTAAGGATCTAGTAAAGCTGCTTACTACAGGAAAACACTATTTGCAAGCTAAACTGTAAACAGCAAACTCTTCTTTTACACTTACACATGATGAATTCTAGTTAAATCATAAACCATAGCCTAGCTGCTGGTACTTGAGAAATGCTTTAGAGAGCTTGAAGTCTACACTTAGCTGATAGTCAGGCCTACTATGACTGAATTGCAATGGTTATCCCATTTTATTCTGTGTTTCTAATTGTGTAATTCTGAAAGCTCCAGCAAGGAGTCACTTGGCCTTGTTAGAATATACTCTTATTTTGTTGCTTTCCATTCAGTTCAGCACACCTATTATGTGTGTTAAGAAGACCTTTTTTCATAGTTCAATGTATAGTGTTTTTCATTCCACCCTTGGGTTGAAGTGATTGTAGTCATCTTATGTCTTCATAAGTGTTTGGCTGTAAGGGTTAATATGCATGTTGCCTAGACTTAGTTTTAACCTCTGTATGTTAAGAGAAAATATTTGAAAGACACTGGTAGATATTACTCTGAGTTTCTTCCTTTTGCAGGGCCTGTACTTCTGGATGAATTTGTTGAATGGCAGAAAGTTCGTCAAGCGTCATAGCAAGAATTCAGAAGAAAATGCAAGTTTTTTGGTGCCCGCCTGTACACAAACTAATGAGAAAAACATCGGATTGCATTTTCATTTTTATGAAAGACTTTACAGTAATTTTTTTCCTTTTTTAAGGAAGTCTTCTTGTTACATGTGATATGGGCATTTGAACCACACCTCTTCTGAGACTGAAAGTTGGAGTTCTTGTTTTGAGTCTTACGTTTATAGCATTTCTTTCAGAACAATAAAGATTCAGATTTGTGACCTAAGGCCTAAAAGTGAAGAATGTCCCTTGAATGTGAGTGTGGTGTCTATTTCTAAAACCAAATCTTTAAAATTATCTTTCTCAGAAGTGCCCTTTGTTATGATTTATTGAGACCTTAAAAATGCTTACCTGGCACTGTTGCTTGCTGGTGGTATGATTGTCTTGTGCAAGAAACATTAGAAAGAGTGACTAATTATTTGAGCCCTGGGTGGGGGTGTGTTAACTTGCATATTAAGTATTGGTCATGGGTTGTGCCACAGTTTTTAGCTCCTTCTGGAGATAAAGGCCTTAAGCTCTGTTTTGTTCTGTTCTGTACTCACCCAGTGGCATGGCATTTAATGGCAGATGCTTTCTTAAGCAGAAAGGTGTGGAGCACATGTGTGGCTGTGGATACAGGGTAGCTGAAAACTAGTTACCTGTACTTCAGATGTCAAACACAGGTAATCTGATACAGTATTGCAGCTTCAAATTTTTATTACAACTTAGACTTTGAGTTGCTTTGGATAAGAAGTGCAATTTATATATTAAAAGGGAAAGCTGGACAGACCTGCCTTCGAGCTTTGCTTCTTACCTGTTTTAGACTGGAAGCATTCACAGCATGACTTTCTTTTACCTCTCTTGAAGTTTTTCTGTGATATGAAAAAGACTTAAATCATCTGTTTTTGACCCGTATGTAACAGGCTATTAATTTTTACCCTGTTATTCATGTGTTGAGAACAATAATTACTGTGATTGCCTGTTTAAGCAGTTCTTGTGACAAACTTCTACTTTATTTAAAGGTTGTCACTCCGCCTTTCTGCCCAGGAATCTGAATGCCATCCTTGAGAAGGAACAGGATTTTAATGAGTAAATATAAGAAAACAAAATAGAAGGAGAGAATGGAGCGTTTGTAACTTCTACTTCATTATATAATTATATTATTTAGACTGTGATAATGCCACGAGACTCCAGTCAGTGATCAAGGCCTCATTGTGCCAAATACATCAACAGCTTGAAATGAGAATAGACAATGTAAGCTAGGCATGACTTGAAGATCTTTGCCTCAGGGAAATTACTTCTGTTTTGCACATCCCTTATTCAGACTAACAAGTGTGAGTTTTTCTATCATCAAGGAAAGCTTCATTCCCAAGACAATGGATTTTTTTTCTTTTTATTTTATTTTTATTCAGTGATGGGAGAAGAGTGGGAGGGAAGGGTGAAGAGAGGAAGAAATAGCAGTAGGAAGTGGAACAAAATAGAACGTGCCCATGCTCTCATTCTTTCAAAGGAACACCTTTACTACTTGCCACTCTCTGAAGCTGCTTGCTGTTGGGACTGCAGATGGTATTGTCAGTCAGTGGTGTTCCCTGGGCCTTTCTGCAAGTCACCTGATAGTGCAGCTGAGCCTTAGAAGTATGGTTCTGCCCAATCCAAAAAAGCTTTGGAATGAAGAAGAAAAAGCTGAGATACTGGCAGATCACTGTGCTCATACAGTGGCTATGTCTGTGTGCGTGCAGACATGCACTATAGCTGATCTATTTTTCCACCTTTCTTACGGAAAGTACTTAATTTCAGACCTTGCAAAGACTTCAGCAGTTCTCTTAAATAGGTTTCAGGTTGTCTGTTTGCATTGCTGATGATTCTGATTTCTCCCATAACAGAGTGCCTTTTGTTTGGAAATTGCCCTTCCATACAGAAACTCAGTGCCAGATTGAGAGTAACTTCAAGTGTCCCAAAAGCAGTTGATTGAATTTCTGAGATGCACAGGATAAAGATACACCAATTAGATCTAGGGAAGTGCTGCTGTATATTAAATCTCTGCAAGGGCACTGATTCTGAAACGACTTTCTAAAATTCACTTCAGTGACTCTCCTAGCTTAGTATATTTAGACCCAGTTATAACTGGAAAATTCTCTTTCCAGGAGTTTTGAAATACAGGTAGAAGTTGAACATTTCCTAGTGTGGTTGGGGGGAAAAAATAAAGAAAAAGAAAAAACCCACACCTTTTTAGGTAATTGCAAGCTGTTCTGAATTCAAGTTAAACCAGTTGGTCTTAGAGACTGGTGTTAGTGTCTAACAGTAGGAGTGATGCATCTGCCATCCAAGACAGTCAAGTACTTACAGTTAAGGTGTAAGATGCTGTGTGATGTATCATTTGTATCTCTGTTAAGGTTTTATCAGTATTCCTCTAATAAATCCACATTTCAGGGATTTATAACTTGGTTGCGTGTGTGATGGAAAATCATCAGTTACTGTAAAACTTTGACTGGGAATGAATGTATTTAAACGACTTAAAAATCAATATAGTTTTTCAAATTTGAATAAAATAGGACCTTAAGTTATGTTTTTGTGCTCTAAACTGCAATCAAATTTATTGTTTAAATGTGAACTAATGGCTTGTACAGTTTCATTGTGAGCTGGTCACTTTTCCTAGCTGTCTTTTTTTTATTAAATCACCTTACATCTTTCTGTGGATAAGTGCCAAAAGTTGTTTATTTATTTTTTTTGTTCTATTTTGTGCACATCCACAAGCCAAAACTGAGTTCAGCTGAATGCTTTCATTAACCTCTACATTTTAGTTTTGCTTTGCTCAGGTGCATCTTAATCTCTCAAATAAGGAAGTGACACCTTTTTTGCCGTATCT
This sequence comes from Meleagris gallopavo, assembly GCF_905368555.1. Lineage (NCBI taxonomy): Eukaryota > Metazoa > Chordata > Aves > Galliformes > Phasianidae > Meleagris > Meleagris gallopavo. Next base: position 180,103,048 of record NC_139404.1, read on the forward strand.
TATGATGAAAGTTCACAAGTGAAATATGCTGCCATAGCTATGACAAATAATAAAAGCAAAGGTGAAATGTCTTCCAAAACTAAATCACAGTGATGTCTATCTTGATATTATAAACTTCGCTTTAGTCTCATTTTTAATTTCTTTACATTAATTCTCTGTTACATAGCTAAATTTTTCTCAGTTCTTAAATAACAAAATTTTGGGTTTTTAATCTGAAAACACCCACCTGTTCATGGAAAAAGCCATACTGGTAGATTGGAATGTAATATTTCTTCTATGTAAAAATGTGATTTTGAATTAAACAGTCATGTATGTTTACTTATGTCCTTTAACTGTATCTGTACTTTTGATCACATTTATCTTTACTGTTTAACCATATAATTCTTTACTAATGGCTGTAATTTCACATTTCTATATAGTGGAACTTGAATTTTGCATTTAGATACAAATTTGGTACCGATCACAGATTTTCCTTCCCCTCCCCTAAAGGAGGCACTATAGTCTATATTTTGGTTGTTAAGGTATTTTTTCCTATCTTTTGAAAGCTTTGAGCTGATGCTGACCACAAAAAAAAAAAAAAAAAAAAAAAAAAAAATCAAAAGGGACCATAAGTTTAACGTTTCTGATGTTTTGTTCATTTTTCTTAAAGCTGGTGAACAGTTCTTTCAATGCAATGTGTACAAACTTGTACAGGTTTAGCTTTGTAGAGTATGACAAATAAAAGTGTTATGTAATAAGGCAGAACAAATCTTTTTCGTCATGCTGCCTTTTTTAGGTTTTTGTTTGTTTGTTTTTTGTGAGTGTATAACTGTTGTTAATCACTGAAGGACTTACTTTCAGCAAAATGGGTCAATCTAATTCCTAGCCTAAGCCTCAATGATTTCTTTACTACTCTGTGCTCCCACCAGTAATAGAACCTGATGTTAACTGAGAGCTATAGCAAACATCATCTTTGATCACAGTCATGTTGGTAGTTGTTTATGTAAGGCAGCAAACCTGGAAGTGAACTGTCCTTCTGAATTATGCATTCAGTCAGCCTTATTCCAACACCTGTTGCAAAGCATATGAATGGAGAGAGATTCAAGCTTTTTCTTCCTCCTCCCTCATGTATTTGTTTTTGAGCAATTATGCATTTATGATTTGTGCCCATTACCAAGACAACAGACACCGGGCACAAAGTGGCACACAGGAGGTTCCCTCTGAACAGCAGAAGCACTGCTGTGCTGTGCAGGTGATGGAGCACTGGCACAGGCTGCCCAGAGGCTGTGGGATTTCCTCCTTGGAGGTCTTCCAAAGCCTGGATGTGGTCCTGGCTGCTCTGGGTGTCCCTGATGGAGCAGGGCTTGGGCCTGAGGGACACAGAGATGCCTCCCATCCTCAATCTTCTGTGATTTATCTGGCTGTTTCTTAGAATATTCTTCCATAGGGATTTTTAGAGCATATTACAAAAGGATGAAAGCCAGTGTCCTGCCGTGTGTGTGTTTGTGTTAGTGCCACTATTTCCTTGCACATACCGCTTGCTCCATTACTTGGTGCTTTCTCATTATTGAGTTCCCATGCCATTCCTGCCTTAGGACACCTTTTCTTCCTTGAGGATCATCACTATGTCTCTGACCTCAGGAAAGTCTGCTTTGTTGTCTCTAATGAACCATTTCCGTCCACTTCTGACATTGAAGTCCCTCCCAAGTCAGAGGGATCTTTAAGTGCATGCAATCCAGGTATCTTATCTGCAGCTAGGAGAGATGGCAACACTTCCATTACTTCTCTCTTTACCCTTTTCTTCTATATTGTACATTCTGCATTTCTTCTGTGTGAGAAAGGACAGTTCAGAGTTAGATGAAGCATGTTAAAAGTGGGATATATACTTTAAGATGATGCTAGCTAGTGTTACCTTTATTTACTTTTTTTAAAACAACTACTGGGCGTTTTTCCAAAATTGTGTTAGTCTCTCAGATTTGAGTATGACTTCATCCAGTGAACAAACTTTAATCTTGCTCCTGGTTTTGTCCTAGTTAATCAGAGTATGGCACTCCCTACATATTACAGTCTTTTTTTTTTCCTAAAAGAAATTGCTCTTCAGTAGTAACTCACCATTATGACAACGGCAGAAGATGTATATTAATGAATTCTTTATAGACATTACATTGGACAGAACATAATCTCAAAGATCTGGCTACTATTTCCTGACCTGCAGTGGTTCCAACAGTATTTCTGTTGAAAAACCTTACTATTTTATAGTTTATTAAAATACTGTGATTGTGTCCCTTTCTTCTAGGAACTATAAGTTTAATAAAGATTCTTTTAAAAACTATTTTTCATCTTCTTCCTTCATTTTGTCAACTTAAGAAAAAATTGCTATGCATTTCAGGATTCTTGTTGACCTGTATATTTTATCAGCTTCGTAGTAAATTAAGCTGATAATAAAATCACTTAAAAGTGTTTTTGGCTTATTTAAATTCTATGTAGCATAGAACTTTAGTCTTCATATGTGGTTTTCAGATGAGTTTTGTTTTCACTGTGTGTCTTATGATAATGAGTTACAGGGCTTCAATATAGTATTCCAACTCGTTTAAGTTATTTCTGATTTAGTAATAAAGTTATTCTTTTTCATTTGCTTTCTAAACATTAGAATGTTTCATAAAGGTTTACTGAACCTATTGAAGTAATTTAAATGGCAGTAAAATGAAATGGTTGTTGTGATTTGTGGCCCTGCTGTTATGGACTAATTGTGGAATTCTTTTTTACATTCAAACTTATCTCCAAGTCAATTTACAAACGATGAAATATCCTATGATGAAATGCCCCTAGATAATTAGTTTTAAAACAAATATGATTAACAGCTAATATTGAGTCCTCATCTATTTGGCCAAAATACTTCAATATGAACGTGTAAAATTGTTGGCCAAGGCAGCTGAATAATTCAGAACACATCTGAAATAAGTTATTATTAATCTTTGAGGAATGTAGTCACTTAAGGAAATTGCAGACTACCGCCACAATAGAAGGAGTAACGCTAATTATGTAAGGAGTAGGTCCTCAGTGGATCTGGCTCTTGCTTCTGAGTAATTCTGTTGCATGGTGATTTGAGGTACAGCTTGTTTCCTCACATGCATTTCGCTTTAGCATAAGGAATGTAGTAGTAATACTAAACACATTGGTGCTGCAGTGCTGTGGGCTGGGCATGAGTCATAGCACTGATTTTTGATGTAAAAAGTGGATCTTTCTGACATATAAGAACAGGCGATTTTGCAAATATAACATGATCAAATTCTATCAGTTTTCTAATCATTTCCATTTCTATTTAACCTGTGTGATGTGTTGTTCCTGCTGCAGAGTTTTAGCCTGTGTACATGTGTGCAGACGTTTTTATATAAGGAAAAAGGTGTTACATCTGTTCTTCCACCTGGTGAAAGGAGAACTAGGAAGGCTCAGTTCTCCTCATGCTTTTCCATACGTACTTCTGGGGGCTGCTGGATGGGGCCAGTCAACTTTCTGACCTTCGCAAATCACCAATCTGCCACAATGGTGGTTTCCTCCCATCTGATTGGGGCTGTCCTCAGAGCTAGCTTAAAATTTTGGCAGTGAAATGCTACACCCTTCCTCAATCTTCAGTAGGCTTATTCAAGACCCATTTTCACCCTGTGATGGTGATTATTGACATAAGGAATGGATCCTCTGCTGCGGACGAGTGTCTTCATAGAATTGGAGATGCCAAACCTAACAGTGTTTGTTGTAATTGTTACTGACACGTGAGTGAAAAACCAGGATGCTTATGTGCCAAGACCTAGCCTTAGCCAGTTTTCCTGGTTTAGATTGTTTACGGAACTGTGATTTTGGGCCACATATTAAATTTTGCAAGGTTACTGTTGTGCTGGTGCTTTACCACTGAGTATACTGAGTACTATATACTGAAGTTAATTAGGATGTACAATTTTAAATGGAATGCTCATAGCTTTAAAGATACAGGATGACAGTTTGTAGAGGTTTTTCATGTACTTTTGCCATGTGGTAAGCATGATGCACAGCTCAAAGAATCACTGATAGCTAAAACCACAGGAAGGAATCTGAAGGGTCAGTCACTGTTAGTAAACAGTGCTTAAGCTTCAAAATATATTTTCACTTACTATATTTTTTGCTATTCATTGTAATTTTCTAGAGTATCTCCTTTCATTAGGGAACATGTTCCTAATCCTTGTTTCATAAAAGATGATCATGTTTCTATTAATTTGATAGTTTGGGGGGCAGCTAGCATACCTGTCAAGGCTTTAGTTTCATTGCACTAGATACTGTGTTGTTAGAGCTGTGGTTCTATCTAAGGACATCACTGTCTTACAAATAAATGCTGTGCTCATGCTTTGCATGGTGCTTGTCTTTTAACTAGAATGTTCCTGAAATCATAATATTAACTTTTTTCCATATAAGAACATGTATTAACTTTTTTCCTCTTTAATTGCTCAATATTCCTTAACAATGTAAGCATTAAACCAAGAACTTATTTTACAGTGTTAGCTTTATCAGTTCAAGACAGAAAATCATCCCATTCAAATTTATCACTTTGTTCATAGATTTTTAGAATTCTTTGCCTCATAGCTTATATTGATATTAGCATAATTCAACCCTACCAATGATTCCAGTCAAGCGCTACAAATTTACTGGTCAAACTTTGCCTTTTTGCATTTTTGCAGCCTAGCAAGTCGCAAGTTACTTTGTTTTTGCAGAGTTAGCTCTACAGGTTTTAAACTGGAAATATTCCCATGCAATATATAGCATATCTCATAAACAAGAGATTCATCACAGTTTTCCATAGTCATGTACTGCCAATAAAACTGAGTTGTTGGAGAAGAGACGGATTGTGTTTTATCTCCAGAACTTATGTTGTCAGAGTGCAGCTTACACGGTTCCTTCATTGAACATTGCTAATCTGATTTTAGAAGGCTTTTATACAACAGTATATTCAATTTAGTATTGCTCATCAGAATGGAGAGGAGGCGTGCGAGAGGGTTCTATGAAGTCAGTGAGTCAATGTTTCACATTCCACCAATGCACAAGAGGTAAACAATTGATAATAACTAAAAATTTAGAGCAGCAGTATAAAATATAGATAGGAATTCACAGATGTTTTGTCCTGCATTTCCATTGTTCATGTATTGCCAGCACTAATAGTAGCACTGTGCGAGCAGGGCAGCAGTGCAGAGCTAACTGCAGGCTGAGCAACAGCGCTGTGCTTCCAGCAACTACCACAGGCCGTGTGGTATGCAGAGATGCAGCCCATCACAGCTAATCACAGAATCACAGAATGGCCAGGGTTGGAAGGGACCTCAAGGATCACGAATCTCCAACCCCCCTGCCACATGCAGGGCCACCAACCTCACATTTAATACTAGACCAGGCTGCCCAGGGCCCCATCCAATCTGGCCTTGAACACCTCTAAGGAGCTAACACAGCTAAACAGCTAAAGATCTCTGAGCCCTTTTCTGGAAAATAAATTGAGTTTGTTCCAATCACAGGCAGCCCAGATATGCCTTAATAGTTTCCACTTCAAAAGGATTTACCAATCAGTTACTGTGAAAACATGGATATCTTTATCTCTCTGTTCTGTTATTACTGCAAAGTTATTAAGTAGATGACTTTTGAAACTTGGTATAAACACTAAGCACATCAAATATCAGAAGAAATGCTGGTTGAAAGCCTGACACTAAACAAATTCGCTAAATACAGCCAATAAAAAAGTGCTGTACATCTACTACACACAACGAGATGAGATGTGTTCCATCAGCAAAAGCATATTTCCTGTTTATATAAGCTACTACCTTCTATACGCAGAAGAATATAAAGCAGCTTTCTGCTCAAATTAGCATATTTTGGACTTTGATGAGCACGGAATGAATGGCTGTCATGTACTGATCCAAAAGCTCTTCATAACCAGCAGTGAGTGAAACTTCACCGTTAACAGTAATGTGCATACAAAATTATTTTCTGTTTAACAGACTGCTATGCCAGAATTCACAGGGCAAGTCACTGATGTATCAGGATCTGTGACTCTCACCTGCTTTAATGACCCTTAAAATCCTGCCAAAGTTTCTGATGGCTTTATGCTTGCAGGAAGGAGAAATGAATGGATGTTGATCCAGCTGCACAGGTGGAGTTAGTTCCATATATGTATATTTACCAATTCCATAGCTTTCATCACCATTCCATATAAATTACCTAAGGGAACAGAATGGAGAATCATTATTTCATTAGAAATTTGTGTTTATCAACTTAGCTTTTCAACAGGCTGAGGGGGCCTTTAAATTTCAAAGCACATTGACAAGTATGTGTGTACTTAATATTACTGAATGTTCATTATTGGTGTGAACATTGTCAATGCTTTAGTGTTCATAGCTAAATCAGAGTATATTAGCAATATTTCAAAAAATAAAGACCAGAAATCAAAACCATTTCTTTTTACAAACATAAATTTATGTGTAGACAACAAGAAATCCTCTATCTTTCCTTTTCCTATCCTCTTCTCTGCCCCACCCTCACAGCCCAACAGTTGTGATCTCTCTGTTGTACAGCATCTCTAGAATTGAATAAATCCTGCAGGAAATTTCAGAATGCTGAAATAAAGACAAGTGACTATGGCTGGAAAGTTTTACTTCATTTATCATTTTTCTGAATAATTTAGAGGGAAAATCACATAATTTGAAGCTAACCTTCAAAAACAATGTGCGATGAACTAGAGCCACAGTTTTTCAATACATAGCATCATGGAGCATTATAAACATCTTGGAGAAGCTGATCTTCTAGTTAGAATGGTTTGGGCAGGAAGGGATCTTAGAGATCATCAATTCCAACACACCTGCTTGGGAAGGGACATTTTCCACTGGATCAGACTGCTCATAGTTAACATTAAAACCATATTTTCCTCCTAGTAAAAGACATCTGTGGATCAATCATCTTCAAACTGTTTTAATTCTGCAATCCAATTTAGAAATGAATGTTTCTGTTCCATTAGCATGGCACCTGGTCTTTCCCAATTCCTCCCTGCATAAGGAGTCCAAGAAAAGTGTCGTGAAAAGACAAGAACAGATGAGAAACCACTACATTTAGTAGCATGATTAAATCTAACCATGAAAATCTGATTGATAGAATTCAAGTTAAGCTAGTTCATGCAGGAGTCTGAGACCAGAGGCGGTATTAATTAGTAGTTGGAGAAATATTGAAGCAATTGGTTTCTAGTAAAAAAAAATCCCATTTTTTTCCATTAATACTTGACATTATAAATGTTTTAGAGTATTTCAGGCTTCCACCTGTGGAATTAATTTGACTTTGGCAATCGTTTGAAAATTATTTTCAAAAAATGAAATGAGAGATGTTGAAGTATGGAAATTTTTGTTCTGAAATAATGATTTTCCTTCTTTTTGAACTAGGAGTGCAACACTCATGAAAAGAAAGTTGTTGTTTTTTTTTTCTCAGTGTATTAAAAGGGAGCCTAAGTAGGTCCTGCCTTCTGCAACAGGCTCTATTATTTCTGAGATAAGTGCAACCCACTGTTCTGACTAAATTAGAAGTCACCATCTCCCTACTCTCTCCTATTTTTTACTTCCCAGAAAAATGTGCTATGCTTTGGAATACGAAAATATAGCAGGTTCTTTTCAGTTTTAACCATGAGGGAGGATTTGGAACTTTTAAACAGTGCAACTTAGCAAATTGACTTCTAGGTAATTCTAACCAGAGAAGTTGCAGTAAATACTCATCTGCTGATTAAAATGTGCATTTAGCACACATCATGCACTTGCTGCAGTGCAGCATCAGAATTTGTCTCCATTTTTTAAATTAAGATTAATTTCACTAACAATCAGATTCACGTCCAAATTCTGATCCACGTAATCTCTTTATGGGACAAGAGCTCTTAGGATTGTCTCTTTGCAAAAAAAACTTCCTAGAAAAAAGATGATGGCTAACATAGTCCTGCTACAAAATCCAACAAGCCAAAGTTAGAGGCTGCTCTGCAGTGCTAAAACTTAAATGCCATTTTCATAAGAGATCTGGGTATGCTGTCTTTAGGCTGTCATAAACACGGAGGAATACCTAAAATGACAGATGCAGGATTACACTGGGGGCAATATTCTAAAAGTCTACTTCGAAATCTGCTAGGAGAACACATGCAAAAAGCACAGCCAACTCTGCATCTAACCTAAGAAAATATAGAGACTGAAAAAGCTTATGCAAAGAGTGAGGTTACTATTGAGAAAGAGTAGATATGTCAGCAGTACCCACATAGAAATTATTTAAAAGAATAAAAAGAAATACCTCTTCTATACTGTGCTATTTACAACCATGGGATTTTACTCTTTCAATAGGTAAAATTTATTAGAGTCCTACAGAACTGGAGGTACTGGATGGAGACAGATCTGCAGAATGATGAGGTAGGACAAAAGCAATCTAGTTTATCTTTTGGCTCTTGAATTTGATGTTGAAACTTAGTGTATCTATGAAATCAAGTTCTTCCTTCTTTCCATAGTCAGTTTTGTACAAGGTATGTTGAGGAGGTCCAGGAACACAACTCTCTCAGCTGACATTACTGAAACAAATCTGGAACAAGATTAGAAGCGAGCATCTAGAGCCCAAAGACTTGGGATACAGAGGTACAACATCTATATCTCTAAGGCCCAGGCTTCTGATTGTTCCCAAGGTGCCCAAACATCTCTTCCTAAGCTAAAGCAGTTCTGAGCAAGCAGGTGCCCAGATTGTGCCTAAACTCTATGGCAATTCAGAGACCTGGCATCTATTTTGCATGTGGACAAAAGAGGAGAGGTATAGGATCATAGAATAATTAAGGATGGAAAAGGCTTCTAAGAATATCATGTCCAACCATCAACTTATAACCACCATACCCACTAAATCATGTCTCCCTTAGTGCCATATTTCTACTTTTCTTGAAATCCTCAGGGCCAGTGACTCCACCACCTCTCTGGGAAGACTGTGCCAATTATACCTGATTATTTGAGTCACAGACGAAAGACAGTTATGAACAGAGAAGCCAGTCTTCCTTTTGTCCAGTAGCCTAGAAAGTTTATGTGTCTTTTAGGAAAGCTCCGATAAACATTATAAACTGAAATATTTCAATTAAGTAGGATATGAGTTTCATTTGAGGGCCACAGGAAATACAGGCACCATGTAAATCAGCTCTCCAAATTCTCTTAAAATCACTTTTAACTCTGACTGTTATTAGTCTAGTTCAATAGAAGAACTGATCACTTCAAATGTAGTCTACCAGCTGAATAAAGAGGTTGATGGTGAGTCAGAGACAGTAAATGAGTCCATTGGACTATTGGAAGCTACAGTAGGTAGGACACTGTGATTTCCTGCAAAAGGTGGTATAGTAATTATTCTGCTTCCAAAACTAAGCAGGAGATACCAGATCAGTTATACAGGATACAGAAGAAAGTGTTACTACAACTGCTTTCTTCAGCAGTTGGAATTTCCCTAGAAATCTGGCCCAGACCATCTCAAATCATCGCTGCTCACAAAGTGAGCATCCAAGTTCTGTAAAAAATCAGAAACTGTAATAAAGATGAAATTAATAGAATAAAGGAATAGTAAAAAGTAGGAGAATAAACTGTGAACTCAGACCATCAGGAAGGACACGATGCTTTTAAGAACAGTAAAATGATCAAACGCATTTCCTTTTCATTAACAATTTTTGTCCCTTTTTAATTTGTTCCTACTTTTAGGGAAGATACAGACATGGGAAGGCTTTTAAGAATTTTTATTAATTTTGTCTGCAATTTGTAGAAAAATGGAGTAGACCAAATGCAGGAGAAATTACTGCTCTTGAAGAATAACACCTCCACACCTAGCCCACTTTCGCTACTGAAACTGCCCTATTTTGAGCCGGGCTGTGTGTCTCAATAACTCTTTGCTGCAATATGTATGTTACTTAAGTGTGAATTTTACTTGCTGTCTATGTAGGACAAAGTGTTAAGTGTTCTTATAGCTCCATCTGATTTCTAAGAAAAGAGCTCATTTCAAGAAAATCCTGATTTTACATTCATTGCTTCTCCCAATGTCAGCTGAGAAATGTAAGGAACATTTCACTTGTGAGGCTCCTCAGTACACAAAAATTATGAATAATTTGTCTTCCAAAATAACCGTAGTTCCTTTATTTCAAGCAGATTTCTCTTTCCAAAGGAATGTTGTTATTAGAAAGTCCTTTTCTGTTTGAAATGTGAGTTTTTCTCATTGTTAAAAAGAACTGTTGTGCATGGGCCATGGGTTGCAGCCAAGTAGGTCAGCATCTCTGCACAGTTTGGTCGGAGTTATTGTGACAGCTATAGGGGAAGGAGAGACTGTGTAAGTTTTTTCATCTAAGCATTAAGTAATGGCAGGTATTGTTTAAATGTTTATAGTAAAACAGTTTCCTAGACAAACCCAGAAAAGTCAGAAGGCTGTGGGTGAACAGAGACATCTATAGCAAACACTGCCAAATGTATCATTTAAAAATATGCTCTATTAATTTTCTAATCTGTGTTCTCTGTTTCGTAATATACACATCTCCTGTAAGAAAAACGTGTTTTTTGATTACTTGTTATGAATTGAAGCTTTGATTCAGAAGTCACAATGTCACATCATGTGGACCATGCAATTCAAACTGAAACAACATAGGGCCCTCCCTGTATCTGTGAATGCAGTAAGTATTGCACTTCTTACTTGCTTGGGTTCTGCCTGCTTTTATTATTCATGCGACTGCTGCAAACTTTTTCCACTCAGGAAAGGACAATTTCTGCATACAGCTTGGTTATAAGAGCATTGTTTTAAGAAAGCCCAGCTACACTTGCAATATTATAATCAGTAACAAGACTGTGATTTGTTACTAAGCATTATCCTTTAAATCTTTTAAATATTTCAAATATTTTCATTGAAATATTTTAAACAATTTTATTGTTTGAAGAGTAGTATTAATGAATACAGTTGCAAACATAAACAAATACAGAATTAATATATAGAGAGAACCATTATATATCATTTTGGTCATTTTGTTTGAAAATAAAAAGCTGAGGCATGCCACTACACTTTGATCTATCATAATCTACTCTGACATATTTTTTCTACCAACGTTTCCGTGCCTCCTTCCAATCCTGTGCACCTAAAATTATCTCCTGGCTGCTTTCATCTGTTTTAAATCCTTATTTGAATCAAGAAAAACTTAACCTATATGAAACTCTTCCACCGAACCCAAAGAATCCAGACTAAGTTGGTAAGCTTGTTTACCTTCGGGATCTTGTTTAACCATAGAAATAGCCATATCTTGTCTATGACAGTGGGACACAGTGAAACTTACTGGTTTCAGTAACAGTAATTATTATTTTACCTACTTCTCCAAGAGCAGTATCTGATGTCAGATTTTTGATACTGGAGCAGTGCTGAAGTCCTGTGAACACTTTCAAGAAATTCATTTTTCCATTTTTATAACAGTGGAAAATTCCTGCTCTACGAATGAAACAAATCAGCCTTATTCTTCCCCACCCTAAAGCGCAGACGTGCGCAAGGATTTCGGACTAGCGAAGTGTTCCGCTAACGAAGATTCTAACAAAGATGTCACCACTAGGGGTCTCCTTGACTTCAGAGTTCAGACTCGAGCCTGGAGAGCAGCCCAAATTCGACGGCCGCGTGATTCAGCCCAAACTGAACTCTTTCAGTGCCCGGAGATGGCGTCAGTGAGCCCAACTAACCTTATTTCTTAGCAAGCCACTAGTTTTTTCGGGTTGTTTTTTTTTTTTTTCCTTATAATTCTAGTAAACACAGGAAATAAGCACAGCAAGCCTAGGCACAGCAAGGCTGCAAGTCTACCTATTTATGTTAATATTTCTTGGGATATTTATTTCATCACAAGAACAAAACGAATAAAACCAGGCCTTTAAATAATGTTTATCCGTTGGATAAGCATTGCTGCAACACTTAAGTAAAATGCTGGAGTAAGACTCGTTTTGAAATGTGACCTAGACACATGCAATTAAAAAATATATCAAAGCATCTGATTATGATAGCTATCACTAGAACAGCCATCTTATGGCTTTTAACAGGTACTCAAGTTTATGGGTAATCACAGAATCATGGAGTATCACAAGTGGGAAGGGATCCTTAAGGATTATCCAGTGCATTTTAGCTGATGGGAGTGCAGTCTGAAAAGTCAGCAGAAAGCACTCGTCAGTGATACAAAGTACTTTGAGCAACGTAACACAACACAAATGGATGTTTCTCAAAGAAGCTTGGTATCTAGTTCCTTAAAACAAAATCTTGGTATTGCACGATAAATAGGTAAAGTCAAAAATAAGATGTAGAATGGAATTCAATCCTAATTTTTCCTGTAACTTAATGATGGCCATGTAAGAATGAATAAAAATTATACTTTTGTTGTTGGTTTTGTGGGTGGTTTTTTTTTTTTTTTTTTTGCTTTACCGAGATAAACAGTAGATTCTTGTACCACTGAACTGGGACTCGCTTCAAGTGGGTACTTGAAATGCTCAGAATTCTTAAAAACATTCTGTTCTTTCACATCTTTTCATATGGAATATCCAGGTGCAATAGACTATTAAAAAAAAAAAAATCCCATATTGAAGAATCTTAAATATCTAATGGTTAAGGTCCTAAGTTTCTTGTGGAATTCTACTATAGCTGTTAACATAATGTAATAATAAAATCAGAGAATCTGAATATGTCATGTAGTCGGTGCATACTGTGCCACAGAACTATATGGATTGAAGTAAGAAACAAAAAGTTTGACAGGTAATTTAAATTACTTTTCTATTTCTATCCAGATAGCCAATCTTCCTGCTTTTATCCTATTTTCCTGTTTTTGTTGCAAAGTTATCATCAAAGTAAAGTATTATCATCTTGATACTTGAAATTTCCAGCATTTCAGCGAAGCTCCCGACTGAGTAGAGATGTCGTTTAAAGACTTAGTAAAGTCTTCTGAACCAGTAGGTTTAGAAGACATTCTGTAATGCATTGATTTTGTGAATGGAATCAGTCAAACCAAGCTGCAGTAGGCAGAATTTTGAAGGAAAAAAATGAATACTTTTGATTTCCTTTCTGACATTAATGCTGAGCTGTGCAGTTCGCTATGGATGTGCAACTGATTACTATTGGAATTGGAAAACGCATACGAAATCCGCAGTTTTGTGTTTCAGTGTAGTTTCTGGACAATACTCAAAGCTTCCAACTTCTATCTAACTGGATAAGTAGCAGGACATGTTCATCAATATTTCATCAAGAATATTTTTCCCACTTAATCCCCCATTCCCTTATATATATACATATATGCATAAATATTTATTAAGTCTTTGGATACTCCTATATGTAATAAAAGAACAGCTATAATAATTGTGTATTTTTCCCTATGATTTGAATCATACAAGATTTTATCATTTCTTAAAAACATGCCAGTGCTTAATAAGCCATTATAGTGGCTTATTATTAAATATATAGAGGACCTGAGTACCCAGCACTCCTTACCCCCTACGTATTTTTGAAAATCTAGTTCAATGCATGTCTGAATTGTTAGACATATTTGCAAAGGTGGTTAATTCCCTAAACAAGCAAACAAAGGAAATTGAGCTGTAAGTCCTATACTTCCCAAGAAACCAAAGTTCTTTATACAAATATTACTGCTTACTCTTAATCTTCTTAGCTGTGTACCTTGGGTCCTGGAGCATCCAACCAAGTGCACAAGCTTTGGTCAGAGCTGGATAATCACTTCTTTAGAAGCTTATTTTAATAGTGTTGAGAAGATTGCAGATATTTGGTCATTCCACAAGCAATTGGCCTAGGATGAATTTACAGTGGCATTACAATGTTGAAAACTTAAGCTCAAAAGGGAAATACGTATGGCATTTTTTCAGAGATAAATACAAACCTGAAGCTCAGGCTTCCTAAAAATGGCTTGTGACAAAACTCTAGTTTGGGCCCAGTAATTAATAATCTTGTGATGGCTGGAACAATGATCAAATGAAGTGTGACAATATGCCTGCCTGTATCTTATTTTTATGATTTTCATTATTTCTGTTGCAGAAGGCACTGTTTTTGCTGGCATAGTAGAGCATTGACTCAAGTGCAGCATACTGGCTCAAAATTCCTGTACTACCAGGTAGTCTTTTTGAACACAGTGGTTTGGCAAAAGCAAAGGGAAGTAAAACCAAAACTGCTCACCCACTGCCGGCAGGAGCAGCGCTGGGTTTGGTCTGCAGCCAGGGAGTTTCTGTCTGGCCCCATGTTTACTATTCACAGTCACTCAGCCCAGAGCTCTCTGAACTGCAACCTCTGCAGCTCATGGTTTCTTTCTGCTGTTAGAGCCAGTGGCAATCCAGAGCACAGAACAAAGCAACCAACAGACATTAGCTCTATACTGCAGAAGAACTACAATCGAGTTAGAATTCCAGATTTACTGCTCATTTGACTCCTCATTCCCTCTTATTCTGGGATGTGACATCACATTTCGTATTACCTGAATTGGATGTAGAAAATAAGCTATTTATTTAACTCCTTCACTACTTTGCTGTCTCCTCATCCTTTGCCCATTTATCCTTTTTGGACCTGGAACTGCAAATCACACCAGTGTGGGCTCTCCAAGTACCACGAATGGCAAGATCAGATGTTAAACCTAGGAAGCTCAGACAGAGAGAGCACGTCCTTCTGCATGACCACACAGTGATGATGACACTCATCTCATTCGAGGGAACACATTAATATTTTTTGTTTTTCAGAGGCTGATGTTGCGTCAAGCGCTACCTACTTGATCCAAAATAAAGTAATCCTACAGACAGAACTGTAACTGAAATCATATTCTGTGCTTTCATCTTAAAGTATCAGAGCCAAATAGATGGATCCTGTGCATAGGCAACACTGAGCTTCCGGGGCTCCCATTGAAGGATTTCCAAAGCAGAGAAGGGTTAACTAACAGCAGCACCATTGGGCAGCTCTGAAGACACTGATAAACACATATTTTAATATTTTTATAGTTATTCATAGATTGAAATTTAGTGAATGTTTTCTAATACAAACCCTGAAATGGTTCCAAGTGTATGCAGTGAGGAAAGATTCCAGAGAAAGGGCAGGATAATGGAAGCTTTTAGACCAGATGAGCTGGAGGTAATAGAAAACTTATTTGCAATATCTACTGCTAAAACTGAAGTGCCTGGTATGATACTCATTTACTGAGAAGTGAAATAGGTTGTAACTGAGGAGCTTTTGCTCTTGTTATTCGTTACTTTGAATCTCAGTGAGTTTAAGAAAATGAATTAAGGATTGGCCTATGTTATATCAGGGATGCAGCATGCATCACAAAATACACCATAGAGGTAAAAGGCAAAGCTACTGCACAAACCTGTGTGCCTTCTCAATCCTTCGTCTGAGCAGGATGTTTGTCAGTTTGATTATCTCGTAGTTCTGAACTAGTGCCTATGAATTATGAGTACCAAATGACCTGAAATCCTGGACTCAGTCAGCATTTTTCTTAGTGATATATTTTTGACCCAAAACTTGTAAGAAAATCAGAGCTTTAGTGTTACTAGTTAGAATCATATAAATATTTTCCTTTTCTGTTTCATCCAGGCAAAGAAATTGATTCTGAAAGGAAGTTTCACTATTTCTTTCTTGTATACTAGCTATAATAAAATATCTACAAAACTAAAAGAGGAAACTGAGCATGAGCAACTTCCATAGCACAAAAGAGAAAGCTGAAATCATCATGTAATAGAGCTGACTTACAAATTTACTCCACATGTCAGAAAACAGAAGCCAGCAACTGCTTTTACAAACACAAAGGTCCTGGATACGTCTTCATTTCATCCATTTGACTGGGACTTTCTGAGAGCAACCATCTAATGTAGTCATTAGTTTATTCTGGCACAAAAAGTAACCGCATATTCCTGACTGAAGGGAGAGCTTTATGATCTTAAGGAACACGTGCAGTGCTCTAGATGGGTGAAGATGTGAGAAATCCAAGAAATCAAAGTCTATCTGTACATTATTTCAAAATACTCTCTCAAAATCCCTTTGGAATATTCATGAATTGCAAAACAAGGGAAATTTTCATCATCTTGTAGTGTACTGATGGAGGGGAGCTAGCAGCTGCTTACTAGTTAAACAGAAGTCCCTCTGGCAAGAAGGCACACAGCACATCTTTGCTCTGTCAGTGACACCAGCTTGGGCTTCTGATTTGTGGTGGGAGCAGTGCCCAGAGAACACCCTCCTGTCTATGGCCATCCTTCAATGTTCCAGTGCTGTCCTTAACTTGAGTGACCTACTACAGACCTGTTCTCAGTTCAGTGGCTCTGTACTTTGTATCTAACTTATTTTTTATCATCTGAAATAAGTACTTTTTGAGCCTGGCTGAGCTGGTGTTTGAAGCATACAGTCACCTTTAAAGTTAAAACTTGTTTCATGATTGCTTTTCTCATTGGATATGTGCTGCCATTTATTGACCAGTGATCATACAGTACCTTGCTTATGTTTGCGTCTATATTAATGAAAATTGTAACAAATGTATTTTAGGTTCTATCTTAGAAAAACTGAAAGACAGTGTTTTCCAAGAACAGAAGTAACAACACTGGTGCTTCTACTGCCTGCTCATCTTTTGTTATTAGATGTTACCAAATGTAGAAGCTTTGATAGATGAAGGATGTGTATAATCACTGTAAAGCCAATATGCACTTACTGCTCTGTGCGCCCTGTAAAAATTAAAAGTGATTTCATGGTTTCTTGTTCAATGTCCACATGATACTGCTGATACTTTACATTCCTACTTCATAACATTTCCACTTTTTATTCAAATCCTTCACATTCTCACATAACTTGAGGTATAGTGGTATCTTCATTGAGCTTTCTCTTGCTCATGAGATTGCCTTTACATAGATTAGGTACTTTGCTTCTCCTAGGGTTACTCTGTTCTACACTCCTAGATTTTCTTAGATTATTTTCTCAAAAGTAACATTCTACCACTTGCTTGATTTTGCTGTGGTCTGCTTTCCTGAAACCAATTATTCTTACTCCAACTGCTCTCATTTACTCTATCTTCCCAAAAGCAGACTTGTTATTGATATGGCGAAGAGAAACATTAGCTGTGGCAAGCAACACAGTGTTGTTACAGTTGCAAAGTAAGAACTGTGAGTAATTCTATAGCTTTTTTTTTAATCTGATCTTAATCTATAGCTTTTTAATTTCATATTCATGTTCAGTTAAGCACAAGTGGAAAAAACAGTTTATATAATTAATTTCTCATGACAGCTACAATTATGGTGTTTTATTTTTACATCCAAGGATCTCTTAAAACGTTTACAGCAGAACCCTGTAAAATTTAGCAGGGATAAAACCATGAGAGTTGTGTGGAATTAATACATTTGAGATGCAGACGAATATGTATTTACTTAAATCTGCATGAAAAGCAAAGAGGGATACTTCTACCTCATTTGAAAAGACACTAGTGATTTATATTAAATAACTGAATTCCTTTTACAGAACACTAAAGCTTCTACTGAACGCTAAATAGCAGATTCAAAATATTAAAAGGACAAAATCCATACACACCAACTTCTTGGAACATAGCAATCAGATGAGGCGTCTGGCTTTTTCTTTCTACAAAGCTTCTTTATTGGTTTGGATTACTGTCAGTACTGTCAGTTCTGTTCTTTCTAATCTCTGATGCTCAAACTGGGAAAGTTTCTTGGACAGCAGGGAAGAGCACACAGTTCAGGCAAAGCTTCATGTATAACAAAAGAAGGCCAAGAAATTCAGTCTTCTGTGGCACTCTGCAGCCCTTCCTGGTGCAGCAAAACCACTGCTGGTGTCATATTCCAGTGGTGGATGCTTCCCACACCAGCTCAGATGGCCAGTCACCTCCCACTGAAGTAACCTGGGGGCTCAAGCTTCTTCTCCACACTGACAAGAAAGAGACTTGCTGTCTGTTCCCTACAAATCCGTGATGTAAACAGCAATTTTGTGGTTATCATTCTTAGCAAAAAAACAGTGCTTCCAGGAACAAAATCCTCTTTGCTTGGAAAATGGGAAAGAGCAGTGGCAGCAACTCAGACTTCCATATTGTATAGACTTTAGACCAGGGAAGAAATACCATCCCTCAAAAATCTGCTGATGCATTATGCAATTCCTAGGAAGACAAACAAGATTTATGGGGCCAAATGCAAGAGAAAAATATTTATGCGGCTTAGTGCCAGGACTCTGCTCCATCTCCCTCTCTGCCAACTCAGCATAAAAATGAGTTTTTAGCTACTCTGTACCAGGAACTGATCCTGCGGTGAGCTGTAGTACTGACTGCAGAGCATGGAACAAAATTTTGAGAGTTCAGTTAGAAGTGAGACAAGGAAGAGCATGGGATAGGATTCTCAAACTTTATTCCTTGAACAGTTATGGCCCAGGCTCAGGGCAGGCAGATGACTTAAAACATGATGTGAAATTCCTTTGAGACAGCAGATTATGAAAGATGTCACTGGTATCAGGCTGAAGCACTCTGTAACTGCATTTCTTTTCATTACTGCCACTGCATTTCCTTCCATCCCATGCTCTTTTCTTCAAGCCAGCTTCTCAAATCCACAGTCATTACTGTTTACCACTCCCATTCTTTTCAGAAGAATCCCTGTACGTTATAGAATCATTCATGCTGGAAAAGACCTTTAGGATTATAAAATCCAACCATTAACCTGATCTACAAAGTCCCCAACAATAAACCATATCTCTTTATGCCATGTTGACAGGGAGATCCCATTTAGGGTTGGAGACTCCATCACTCTGTTCCAATGCTTGAGCACCCTCTTGAGCTCCCTCTCCATAAAGGAATTCTTCCTAATATCCAACTTAAACCTCCCTGGCACAACTTGAGATGTTGAGAATGCATGATTCCAGACAATACCTCTGTTACATGTCTGCTATGCAGCCTTACATAGGTCACTCCAAAATAACGCCTCCTATTTATTTCCATGGAAACTATGAAAGATACAAAGACTATAACACTATTTGATAGAAGAGAGCAAATTCTCAGCTATAAAGCAGTGTTTTTCAACTTAGTCTCCACCATTAGCTATGTGTTTTAGCCTGGATGCTGTGCTCATAAAAATCTGCACATGTGGAGTTTTTTCACAGCTGTTAGGATGGCACTGTTGCTAGGAAAATGTTGCCCACACTGACCAACTTTCATTGTGCCAACATCCCTTGTTTGGTCTCCATTAAGGTTCACCTAGCGTGAGTGAATGTCAAGGGGTGCAACTTTTTCCATGTGGAGGAATACACACTTTTGTTTCCTGAACACTTCCATATCTATAGAATCATACAGAAACATATAGAATCATAGACAGGGTTGGATTGAAAGGTACCTCAGAGATCATCAAGTTCCAACGCCTGCCATGGGCAGGATTGCCAATCACTACATCAAGTAGTAGATCAGATGCCATCTTGTCGAACTGCCCCTCTGCTGCCATCTGTCACATGGCAACAAAACATAGTGGAACAGTGACAGGAAGGTTCCACCTCTACTGTCATACCACCAACATCAGCCTTTGACATTGTAGGCTAATATAATAAAATAGGAGGCATTACTTTCGGAGCAGCCCTCTGAAGTCTGCTTCTAAAAGACAGAGAAAATACATGAAACACATCCTCCTCCACTAACACATCCTACAATGGCACATCTGTTGCTCTGCTACTGAGCAGCACATAACACTGGTATGCCCACAGCACAGCTTCACCTGCTCATCCATCATCTGCACCTGTATGTTCACTGCCTGAGCTTCAGCACCCAGCACTTACGTTTAGGCCTTTGCTAATGGTTACTCCACATCATGCAGGACGTAACTGTAATTGTGATTCTGGTGATGAGAGGAACCTCCACAGCAATACTTACGGTTGTTTTATTCTCTTAAGTAAATTATCTGGTAAAATGCATAATCAGAAATTGGCTTCAGCTGGAACTGCAGACACTGCTGTTGAGAAACAAATCATGCTCAGAAGCCACAAACGCCAGTAGAGGCCTCAGCAAAAATATGATACTCTCAGAAGAGGCAGCAGAAAGCAACCTATGTTCGATAGCAGAAGATATTTAAAAAATAGATAGAGAAAATAAAAAAGAACATACTAAGACTGCATGGGAAATTGATTTCCCTCCTTTACTACCTTTCCCCTGGTTCTCTACACAAAAAATTGGTGCTCATGCTTTCATATTATTATTTTGCATACCTTTCACTACACTCAGGTAGTGGGGTTCATGCTGTGCCATACTATACGTGCAAGTCTTTGGACAGTGTTCTCCATGCAGCTGATAAAGCTTTGTTTCAAAATGTTCCTGTCCATAAAGGGCTGCAGCTTAGGAGCCCCAGATGTGGGGTTTTGCTGCAGACCCAGCACTGAGCTCTGCCCAGCTGTGGGCTTCTCCCTCAATCACAGCTTGTGCAGGACATGAGCTGTCTCTCACTCTTTACAAGAAGTAAAATCCCGAGGTCTCCCATAAAGAAATCCTGATGGATCCTGCTGTGGGGAGTTGGGTTATTCAGAATGGCTTTTGATGTCTGGTGGACAGTTCTGCTGAGAGAAGTGTAAGAATATACCTTTCAAAGTGCATTTGAGCTTGGAGACGAATATATTAAGAGAAAGCTGACTTGTCTACTTTGTGTTTGAGATGGAAATTAGCTGGTCTGGAGGAGAATGGGGCTGGAGAGAGGGCTCACCTCAGACTGGTCTTCAGACTAAATAGCACCAGACAGGAAAGAAAAAGGAAAACAAAGAAAAAAGCAGTAAGACATGATTCTTGGAAATAAATCAGGTAGGGAGGTGAGTTTCTGTGCCGTGGTGTTGTAAGTAGGTCATGGATTTCCACACAGGCCAGTTGGGAAGCAGTTCACATAGCTGTGGTTTGGTTTGGGTTTGGCTGCAGCACCCTCTGGAAGCTTCTGTGAGTTCCTGTGGGGTCTGCCAGGAGCTGAGCCACCCCAACTCTCCTCTCCAGACAGCCCATAAATCTGAGCCATCCTGTGCCCCCCTGACCCGCCCCGCTGTGGGGTCTGAGACCATCCCGGTCCCTGCTGCTGCCCTGCCCTGTGGGTGACTGGGAGATCTGCCTCTTTTGCTTACATGTGCAAAACTGCCGGTATCCTGCATGAAGTGCCCTTTGCAGAGCGATTGGTGTCAAAAATCTGTTGGTCTTGGCCAAGTGTGCCCCTGCCCTCCTGAAAATGCTTCCTTCCATTCTCAGACCATTATCTCTCCCCACTTCTAATTTTTTAAAAGTACAGCTGACAAGACTGAGAAGAGAGTTTGATCCAGATGAAAGCCTTCTGGATGCACAGGCCTGAGTTTCCCTGCAACATAATTTTAGAGTTCCTTTCTACCAGGGGCACATAGCTGCTGAATTGTCTCCTTCCTGTCAGAACAAGACTATTATTATTATTTTTTACTGCATGAATTAGACGAGTATTTTATTTACAAGTGACTTAATAAAACTTCTAAGATTTCCACATCCAAAGGATAGCATGGAGAGAAGTCCAGGGTTTTCAGTAATTATGGCTTTCTTAATTTTTCTGTTATTCATAGAATATACCAAGTTGGGAGAAGCCCTTAAAGATTGCTGAACCCAGCAATCTGGGTTCTACCCAGGACTACCCAAAAATCAGACCATATAACTGAGAGTTCTGTCCAAGTATTCCCTAAGCTCCAACAGCTCGGGGCCACGCCCACTGCCCTGGGCAGCCTGTTCCATGCCCACTGCCCTCTGGTGCAGATTTTAAAAAAGATTTATATATGTGTCTAAATGTTACATCCTTCCTTCCTACACCCTACCAAGAAACATTAAAAATGAAGTTTGCTCATTTCTTCCTTCCCCAAATGAAGCCTGAATTAATAGGAAAGCCAGGAATCTGCTTTCCATTCTCACCACACTCCACATCCGTAAACAGTAAAACCATCAACAGAGATGAGGAAACCCACAGTGATCCCACTTGGTGGCAACCCATGAGAGTGAATCTTATAATTCCTTTCTTCAGGGTTTACAGTCACAGTCATTCTCTTTCTTTTAGAAAAATAAGTCCCCAGTCTGCGATAGGAAAGATCCTGTTACAATTCCGAAGTAGTTCTTACAAATTTCTCACAAAATTCATGCAAACAAATTTGTACGTGGTCTGTTAATCTTGTATCTTTTTCATCTAGCAAATGTAGTTCTCAATCCTATTTCAAATAATTGTGAATGGAAAATTAATGACTGATAAACTGTGTTAGTCAAGAAGGATTATGTGTCTCTAGTACCTTTACATATGTTTCTTACAGTTGTGAACTGTGATGTGACACAAATTTAGGATTATTTCTATGTAAAATATATATTTATAAGTATTTTTTGAAATTCAACAGGCAGAATTCTGAACTAAAGGAAAAGTTTAATAACCAATAAAAGCCCTCTTGTGCAGCTGTGAACTCTAGCTCTCTGTAGAACTCCTGAAACTCTGAAAAATCTTCCTCCTATTTTAGATTTTTGTCCTTTTCCACTTTCAAATTTTCATGATACCCTTTGAAATCATCTAGATCTTACCCTGTAATGCTGATGTGTGGGGGAATTAACATTAACACTAGATGTGTTTAATTCTTTATGGCCTTCTGTTCATGACTAAGAACAGCAAAAATATCAGTAATATTATATTCAGGTGTTAGTTTTCTCTTAAAAGAAATACCGCCTTTTATCCAGAATGTTTAAATGTCATCTACAGCCACCATACTACGGAGTATCAAAATAAAACTATAACATAGCTTTTATATCATCAAGTAATCAAATAGAAAACAAAAGAAATCTTTGTGATCTCTGCTATTTCTAGTATCACTCATTCTAAGGCTTTGTAATAGTTATTAGTATCTAATGTAGTTTTTCAACTCCATCAAATTTTGGATTCTGTATTTGGAGCAGATTTTTGAACCACTGTATCTCTGAGTTACTGATTGGCCATGAGGATTCATCCTGGAATCTTTGTAACCTCAGGAAAGAAGTTCTGACTTATCAAAAAAGTACACTTCTGTTATCCAAAGTCACTATGGGATGATTAACCTGTACTTGTGGCCCAGCTCCCACAGGCAGAGGACAGCATACAGCCCTGAGTCAGTAGTTTTATATTACCTCTGGCCACACATTCTCATCCCTGCGGGCAGTATTTACACTGCTCAAATGCCTATATAGGTAAATTGTTTTCCATGAGCATTTAATCTTGGATACTTGGATTTGAACTACGGGCTGTGTACTGAGTTGAATCCTCACTTGTTTTCCAAGCTTACTCACAAACTGCAGATCTGAAGAGAGCACTTGCTGGACTTAAAGCTATTTGCAATGTGTGCTGAGGTAAGTAGCTAGCTTGACAATTTAGGAACCGCTATATAGAGTTTAACAGCTGCTCTGCTGCTTTAAAATTGGCTGCTATTCTTCCTTTCTTTATCATTAATTTGCGGCAGCTGGTGATGTGTATGAGTTAAAGAGTTTCATATTCATCTATTAAAAATGTTCTTGCTTTCCAACAGACAGTAATTATATTCATCCTTGGAATGCAAAACCTCTTTCCAGTGGAGGACAAAACAAAGCAAATTCAAGGTACCTCATAAAACAGGGTCCAATGTTTCATGAAGTGTTTTTGTTTATTCTATTTATTTATGTGTGTTTCGAGTCCAGTATCAGGATATGACTCATGTGTTGTGCTCACCAGACTTCATTTCATTTTGTGACATGATATAGACCAGCTCCAGAACATCTGGGATTAAAGATATATCACCTTTCCAAATTTGGGGCTGTAGTCTCTTCTCCTATCATTTTGCTTCTCCTTTAATTGTAATAGTTTCCCAAACTTAAACTTTATCTGTTATTCTTGATAGAGGCTGCAAATAGAAAATACAATTACACTGTATTTTGCCTTGATTGGTTTATTTATGTCTGTTGTAGAGTTATTTTATGCCAAGAATACATTAGGAAACTATTGTAATGTATCTAACTAAGCAGACTTTCTTGAGACATTTTCTGGAAGAAATTCTTGCTTTTAACATGTTGCTCTGCCATGAATTACAATTAGAACATACATGATTCCATATAACTAGAACCAGTCCTTCTAGAAAAATGCAGGGGGGAAACTATAAACACATGAGGAAAAAATTTCAAGCCACAAATCAACTTTCCTTCTTTGTGTTCCTCTTGTGGGAAAAAGAAATATAAATAAATAAATACATACATACATGAACTAACAAGACTGCTCTATTGACTCTGCTCATCTGTGACTATGCTTGTGAGCATTTTGTGACACCTTCTAGCATTGTTCTAGTAAGGAGAATAAAGAATTAATTCCATTAGATCTTTCTCTCTTAGCCTCAAGAGAATCATCCTCCCATATGAATTAATCAAATCCCATTTATGAAAGAGCATGTTGTTATCCCATCTTTGTTTTACAGTGTTTCATCTTCTCTTTGCCTTGTGTTCTTAATGCCCAGATCATAGGATATTGCCTAGTTTGAAAACATATTCCCTCCTGTTCTATCTCTGCACATTTCTTACCGCAGGCCTCTCTAGCATCCCGCCTTATGTAAAATGTGTTAATCTTGAAAATGTTTGTTCTATATTAGAGGACTTTTTATGTTTATAGACATTATGTGGAAAGCAGATGAATGTACAATAGAAGTGCCCTTGTCCCCTCAACTAACTATTTAGTCAAACCTTACAGTCTAAGGACTTTTTTCCATAAAAAAATGTGCATCCTGAGTAATTCTATATAACAGATGGCTCAGTCTCTTGTTTTAATGGACACTTTTTCAAAGGCTGACTTCAACTGTGTTTCATTACCTCTTTCAGTTCTTTTCCCAGGTAGGAAAGGCAGTTCCTTAACCTGTTTCTGTTAACTTATCTCTTCTGCACTGTATCAAAACTTCCCTGACAGTTTTTGTATGAAGTCTAAAAATTATTTGAATAAAAAGCATTGGAATCTCCGATGAAACTACTAGTTTGATATTGGTCTACCTTTGTACCCAGAATGCTCTCATTATTGAGATGTTAGAGATAAATTGTAGTAGAATACCAGTAGAACTGAAATAAAAACTATATTCAATACCTGCTTTTTCAGTTATATCCACATTTTTCCACAAAACAGTAAATAGACATTGAAATAATGGAACAAAAACTAGTGACTCTTTCCCCAAAGGCCCTACAGCATATGAGAAAAAAAAACAATGGACATATACACAGATGAGTTCAAGTAAGAAAATAATACTTGGCATTACTGTTAACAGGTACATGAATGGCCTAATTCTTGTTCTTTTCTTTGTCAGTTGAAGCCAAGAAAACCAACAAAGTAACTTGACATGCCAATGAGTTTTGTCAAGCAAGTATTCCCTTTATTACAGCTCTGGGTGCATGGGAGATCATTCTCACCAACATGCACACCGAGAGAAGCAGTGACTACATATTTAAAGATATAGCATATACATATTTGTTACATTCCAAGGACACGGGCAGAAATAACATCTCTGGTGGTCGTGGGATGAAGGTTGAAGTCATTCTCACTGTAAGTTTCCAACCTGTTAAGGGAGGTAGCCCAAACTGGTTCCCACTGATGTTATGTTGAGCTCAGGCACCTTATCTTCAACAACAGGACATCAATTCTACTTCCTTATCGTCACTTGACCACAACCTCCACGGCTCTTCTGCATTCTGTTCTTGAGCTGACACTTACACAAGCCTCCATCCTTCAGTTTATATCTGCTCACATTATGCAAAAGGCTGTTCTCACAATATAGAAAAGCCGTTCTCATGATTCAATAGTGCCATAGCAAAGGGAATTATGAAGATAAATGCAACTTTCATCTATGAATATTTTTGTAATCAAGAACATTAACTCAGAGAAGGCATGAAAGTTCTCAATATTTTAGCATTTGGTGACTGTATTACTGACAGCATAATAAGCTGATTTGAGGTAGGGACTGATTTGATTTAGAAGTTGATTTAAGAATACCAACAGGAAGGATAAAACCAAGCAATGCTTTCACAGTAAAAATATATCATTCATACTTGAAATCCTGAGGCTCAAGTGAAGTGAAAGAATAAAGACCACGTCTGCACTGATGATAGAAGTGAGGCATTAAGGAAGACACTCTAAGAAATTTATTTATTTTGCAATCCCATCTTCTCTGCAACTGTTAGTATCTATTGTGTTTTTCTTGTAAAGAAAAGAATTTTCTTATAAAGAAAGCAAGACTGATACTGCTGTTGAAAATGTAACAAACTCAGATTGAGTTAGAATAAATAATTCAGCTTATGTTTTCTTCTTTGTTTAACTGCAGGTGTATCTGTTCTGGCAGCTCAAATTTGGGATATAACCTAGGTCTGTAGAGGTACAACATTTTAACACTGAAGACTGTCCCTTGTTAATCAAGATACAGGAATTCAACAGCTTGTTCTATAAAGCTGACTGACAAGTAAAGTTGCCCCTTATGAGGACTTTGTTTGATTTGGTCTGGCTTGCTTTGCTTTCAGTCTGAGTCAGACAATACTCAAACATTTTTAACAAATATCTTCTGATACTTAGCACCTACTTAGAAATACTAGCATCTCTGTGGCTTCATTGGTATCAGCAAAGAATGCTAATTCCGTGGTATCACCTACAAATTAGATGATCTGGATTAAAGTAATCAGATGAATCACCAGATTCCAGTAATAACCTGTTATAGAAACAGAAAATGTTTTCTGTAAACAGAATGCTCCAAGAAAAAAAAAAAGGGTTGGGGCTAACTGAGCAGGATTTCCCCCCTGACACATCTTCAATGTCTGCAAAGCCTAGCCCAATGAGAGAAAGAGAAGTATCCAACATTCTTATCAAGATAGCTCTGACAATATATCTAATCATATTGATATTGCTCTCAGTATAGGACTGTATTTGAAAACACACCTTTTATTTAATCAGAAAAATCTACATAGCTAGACTTGGCATTCTAGAGCAATTCTGGTAAACAGTGGTATACTGGATATATCCAGTATACGTTCTTTGAAAATACTAACATAAATAAATGAACAATATCCTCCAGACTTTTTTTTTTTAACCGTTTAATGACTCTTTTCAAAGAGATTTAGAAATTCGTCAGAGAAGTGTCTACCTGCATACAGACCTTTGATAAAGAAGACTCTAGCATAATGTAACATCATGTCAATTAGATCACTTGGCTAAAGGATTTACAGTGAGAAAATACCAATATATTTTGTTGTGTCTGGGCAAAGTTTAGCTCTGTATGCTTCAAACGGAATGACTGTGAACTTAAAATAACTAATTTGAACCTCCTTTGGCATGCAACTCTTTAAGAGTTCTGTAGATTGTTTTGTGCTTCAAATTATTATTTATCAGCAGTTGTGGAAAATCCACCCATGACTCATAGAAAAGACTTTTCTGCTTTCAAATGTCTGTGAAACACCTTACTTTTCATTGCCTAGGTAAACAAGACATGGGAGTTCCCTGTCTCAATTGTCTTTCAATTTTTTAATAACCTAGAAACACCGTCTGAGTTTCAGACCCAGGCTTGATTCATAGACCTTAGTCAATAGCCATCAACCGGTTTCAATTCTCTAAGAATGAAGTGGGCGAGATAATAATTATTACTGCACAATTTCAACATAACTACTCATTTTATTTTCACAGATATCTCTCATAAACCTTGTGCTCACTCATTCACACTTTGAATCAATAGTGTCTGGCATAGAATTTAAAGGGAGAAACCTACTACTGTTGTATGTCTTTTGGGTGGTCAACTGATATTTGACTGGAGCAGGGATACCAATTGTGATAACATAGAGATTGGATTGGGAGACAGTTAGCAGTGGTTACTATTTTGTCACCTGCATTGTCTGAAGAATTAATTTACAAACTTTAGTTGCACATCATGCATGAGAAATATTGAAAATTTCATCTTTCAAATCTGTGACTATTTTTAATGAGCTTGCTGACATTATTGATCTTTAATATCGACTGATGATTTCACTAATAATTTTATATTCCTCTATACCACTGATTTTTCATTGCATTGCATTTGAGGACTAAATTATTATGTTTAACAAACTGCTGGAAATGAATGCACTGAAACTGACAAATGACTTTTAAATTTGGGATAAATATCTGAAAATGTTACTATAAACCCTGCAAGCAAAACTGCTTGGTTAGATACTAGAAATATGTAAGTATTAATTTGCTTTGCTTTTGAAGCACTTTAAACATAGAAGACTAATGTTTAGAATTTTCTTCTTGACTTATTACTGTGAAATCTGAGAAAACTCAGAGCTAAACAAATGTTTAGACAAATATCTTGTTCAATGAACAATACAGTTTCAGTTCATGTAAAAATATTCACAAATCTGAAGTGAGCAGAAGAAATATAATTCTAACTAAAGCCAAAAAAATCAGGTGAAGATGTACTTGCACTGCATTGTCAGCACCTCAGTGCATAAGATAATAGATTCCTTCTGAAAGACTTTCCAAAGACCTACGGACTGATAATAACCATCTTGCCAATTATCACATAAGTTAATTTTGATTGGAAGGGACTTGGTCTTCCAAAGGTCATATAGGTAACTCCTTATTCAGAATAAATTTAATTAGTCTGTGTCTCTAAGGATTTGACCAGTCAAATCTTGAACATCTCCTTGGATGGAAATCCAAAACCTCTTTTGACATCTTGTTCAAATATTTTACCTCCCTCTAAATAAAGAAAATTTTCTAATATCTAATTGGATTTTCCAATGTTCTACTTTGTATTCATTACATCTCTGCATGTTACAAAGTAGAATCTGTCTCCATATCCTCTGAGTTTTCTTTTTAGGTTGTTGATTATAGCAATAAGATCTCCCCTTC
This sequence comes from Meleagris gallopavo, assembly GCF_905368555.1. NCBI lineage: Eukaryota > Metazoa > Chordata > Aves > Galliformes > Phasianidae > Meleagris > Meleagris gallopavo. Next base: position 180,131,931 of record NC_139404.1, read on the forward strand.
ACCTTCTTTTCTCCAGGATGTAGAATCATAGAATCATAGTCTAGTTTGAGTTGGAAGGGAACTTCAAGATCGTTCTCCAACCTACCTCAGCCCAAAACTGGACACACCACTCCAGCTATGCTCTCGCAAGTGCCAAACAGAAGAGGGGAGGAATCACTTCCCTGGATCTGATGCTATGCTTACTAATACAAACCAAAGATTTTAAATGGATTTGTTTAGACTCTCTTTGTTTAGCTCTTTTTTAAAAGTACCTGAAATATGTTGTGGTTTTATTGTTTGTTTTTTATTTTTACTTTTTTTTTTTTTTAGCAAGAAACACAAACACAGAAATCTTCAGGTCAATTTCTTTTTTTTTTTCATATTTTTGCTGTTCTGATTAAACAGAACTATCAGTTATTCACACAGATTTATTAAAAAAAAAATCCACACATCTATCTGGTGGACAGCACATCATATATACTATAATTTAACTTGTATCTTTTTTAGCCACATGGTTATGGTTTTTTTCGTCATGTCAGCTTTGAATGGGAAATTGATCTTCCTGTTATTATTCTTTTCCTGTAAGTGAAAAAGAAACAGTGCAACTAAAATTGCACAATAAGATAAAACAATCCTTGTATTTTGATAATGTTAGAGGACAGTATGCACTTCTAGAGTTCTTTTTTCACTACCGCTAAGACAGTGGTAGCAAAAATCTACAAACACGTCAGATTTATTTCTGTAAGTTCACATTCTTTTTGCCTTTTGGAGTTCAAAGTAAATGAGGCATTTTATAAGAGTAAGAGTGAATTCTACAAGAATAGATCTTAAATCACAGGCTCAGCAAGCTCTGGCAGCCAAAAGAAGTCAACAAAGTGCTAGGCATCATCAGAATACATATTGAGAACACAATGGAGGACATAATTTTGGCAATGTACAAAACATTCTTGTGTTCAGTTCTTGAGTACTTCATACAATTTTGTTCTCCATGTCTCAGAAAGGATGTAATGTCACTAAGGAAAGTAAGCAGAAGGGAAGTCAAAATAATTAAATAAATGGCCAGCTATTAAATGAGAAATTTGGAGAACAGGAGATCAAGAACTTGATAGAACTAAAATTTGCAATATCTTGAAGGTGAATCTTGCATAACTGTTATGTACCAAACTGTACAGTACTAGAACTAAAGGGCATTCAGTCAGGTTTGTAGGAGTCTGATTTAAAACATGGAAATGAAAACATCTCTGACAGAGTGGTTAGTGAACATCTGGAACTTGCTATTGCATAAGATTGTTAAAGCAGACATCATCAGTCAAAAACTCATTAGACTTATGTTCTCCCTAGATGTAATCTCCTATTATCATTTCTAAAAGACGTAATACTGAGCTGGATTGATCCTTTATGCATTTATAGATTAAATGGATAAAATGAAGCAATTCACCAAAACCAAATGAAAGTATGCTTAATAGTACATTCAGAGTTTTGTGCTCTGGAAGTTAGGTAAGCCAGGAGATAATTAAAAACTGGATTAATTCCATCTCATAGAAACAAAGGCAAAAGGAACTGATTCATCCCTTCTGTTTATACCTTTACTAACCCGATTTTATTCTGTGATAAGGTGACCCACAGAAAGGACAAGGGAAAGGCTGTTGATGTCATTAACTTGGACTTTAACAAAACATTTGGTACTACTAAATCATGAGAACAGCATGAGAAGAGCTGCGGAGGTTGTGGTCAAGTGAAGATAAGGAAGTAGAATCGATGTCCTGTTGTTGAAGATAAGGTGCCTGAGCTCAACATAACATCAGTGGGAACCAGTTTGGGCTACCTCCCTTAACAGGCTGGAAACTTACAGTGAGAATGACTTCAACCTTCATCCCACGACCACCAGAGATGTTATTTCTGCCCGTGTCCTTGGAATGTAACAAATATGTATATGCTATATCTTTAAATATGTAGTCACTGCTTCTCTCGGTGTGCATGCTGGTGGGAATGATCCCCCATGCACCCAGAGCTGTAATAAAGGGCATACTTGCTTGACAAAACTCATTGGCATGTCAAGTTACTTTGTCAGTTGTCTCAGCATCCCTATTTCCTACAGCTTTCTCCTGGAGAAACTGGCTGTTCATGATTTGGACTAATGTACTATTTGTTAGGTAAAAAGCTGTCTGAATGGCCTGGGCCAGGGAGTCATGAATGGATTTAAATGTGGTTCACCAGGGCTCAGTTTTGAGGACAATTTTGTTTAACATTTTTATTAGTGATCTTGGTGAATGGATTAAGTGCACACTCAGTAAGTTTGCAGATGACACCAAGTTGTGTGGTAGTGTTGGCCTGCTTGAGGGAAGGAAGGCTCTGCAGAGGGATCTGGATAGGCTAGTTCCATGGGCTGCATCTAATTGGATGGTACTCAGCATGGATAAATGCTGGGTGCTGCACTTGTGTCACAACAACCTCATTAGGTGTTATAGACTTGGGGAAAAGTTGACTGGAAACTTGACCAGGAGAAAGGAGCTGAGGGTGCTGGCTGATAGCCAGCTGAATATGAGCCAGTGGTATGCTTATGAGGCCAAGAAGGCTGATGGCAGCTTGTCCTGCTTCAGAAGTAGTGTGACCGAAAGAGTCACAGCACTGGTGAGACTCCACCTCAAGTACTGTATTCCATTTTGGGCCTCTCACTAAAAGAAGAAAGTTGCTGGAATTTGTTCAGAAAAGAGAAATGAAGCTGTTGAAGAAACTAGGAAACAAGACATATGAGAAACAGCTGAGGGAACTGGAATTGTTTAGTCTTGAGAAAAGGAGGCTGAGAGCAGACCTCATTGCTCTCTAAAACTACCTCAAAGGAAGGCTGTAGTGAGGGGGGTGCTGATCTCTTTTCTCAGGTGATGAGTGATAGGATGCAAAGAAACTGAGAGGGTCAGGAAGATACCCACACTGAACATTCCAACGACTGCTTCTGTTCTTGCTGCTGACCAGGAAAAGCTCAGCCTGAAGCAGCAGTGAAACAGGAGTAACCTTAAGGAAAAGTATGTGGGAGTGCTAGATTAGGATGCTGAAAGCTACATCTTTGCCTACTCGCAAATGTAAGCTGAGATGCTTTCCCCACTTTATTGGCTTTTACTGTTTTGCAGCTTCTGCTTGAGTGCTTTTATAAATTTGACTGTGTTAAGCCTCCACATAACATAGTGTAACACTGGCACAGTCTCTCTGATACTGATATTGTAATATTATTTCAGTACCAAAATGAGCAAGCATTTTTAATCAAAGTCACAACCCTGGTCAATCTTCTCCTGTTAATTGATACATTTCTAATTTTACTTTTCTATAAAAATTTAACCTCACTAACCAAATTGAATTAATAGCAGATGCTCTTTATCACTGCAATGAGCATACTGCCTGCAGAGGAAAGAGGAACAAGTAAGAGAAAAATGTCACTTCTTGGTATTTACTGGTACAGAAAATGTTGAATACCAAGAAAAACATGATTTTCAGCAGATATAAGAGCAGAGATAGGTATACTGAGAAATTACTTTCTAAAGATTTGTAATAAACACTGCAGAAATTCCTGTTTCATTCTCATTTCTTCCCACAGCCACCATATTAGCAGGGCTTGCTGTTTAGAGTCTGACGACACTGACTGAGTACTTTTATCAGGGATTCTGTGGGAGTAATCTTTGTAATCTTTTATCTATCTCGTATAGTTGCAATTGAATGCTGGCCTTCATGTGTTTGTATTACTGTGTCTGTAGGTCTTGTGAGAAAGAGGAATAGAAGTCATTATATTTTTGTGGAAGTGGATAGAAGAGCACATCTATACAACAGAAGCAGGCATGAAAAGAACAGAATGACAAAGAATGGCAGAAGAAATGAGATCTGTAGTAACTGCTGAAAATGCTGTTAACATTCATATGAAGCACTATATTTTGCACAGTCTGGGTAGCCTGTGGTACTGCCTCACTATCTTCATGGAGAAAAAATGTTTTTCCTTACATTCAGACTCAACCCCTCTTGTTCCAGTTAATACCCATTGTCATTTCTTTCCTGACCTCCACTGCAGTGAGAAGCCTGGCTCCACACACTCCACAGTGTGCAAAATATGTCATGGTACTGAATAGTATATATCATGTATGTTTGAATTGTTAAAATTATCTGAGTCCCCTTAAAATGCAAAATGTATTAGGTGGTTAACATTTCTCTATCAGCTTCTGGCTAGTATTTCACAGTAACTAAAGATCAACTAATACTGTGAAAATGGTCATCAATAAATTTGAACATGATTGAGAAAACCCAAAATAAATGCATGATAATCCACTAAAGATAGATTTGAAATGAAATCAGACTCGGCTGCTCAGGGCTTCATCCTCTTGAGATTGAAAACCCCCAAAGACAGACACTGCACAACCTTTTTGGGTAGCCTGTGGTACTGCCTCACTATCTTCATGGAGAAAAAATGTTTTCCCTTACATTCAGACTCAACCTCTCTTGTTCCAGTTAATACCCATTGTCATTTCTTTCCTGACCTCCACTGCAGTGAGAAGCCTGGCTCCAGCTCCTCCATGACCTCTCCATGCACATTGGTGGCTGATGGTATATCCTCCCAGAGCTCTCTCTGCTCCGGATTCCCAAGCTTCTCCTTAAGAGGGCAGTTGCTTCAGCTCTCCCATGGCCTCTCGTGAATTCAGTGCATATGGAGCAGTAACTTTTTGCGAGATACTTTTACATTGTATTTCTTTGAAACAGAAAAATGGGATGTTTGTTTCTGTGTCAGTCAATTTAACGCTGGAAAATATGCACTTTGCCAGGTTTCACTAAGATGTTCTTAAAATATACTTCTAGTAGTTTTATTGGTAGTTCAAAACTTAATGTCAACCTTTTCACTTGCTAGTAGCACTCCCTATGAAACTGTATGCATCAGACATCCAGATTTTCCCACTTCTTCTCAAGACTTTTTGCAATAGAGTTGAGAAAATGCTTTTTAACAAGCCCAGCTGCATAAATAACGAGTGTGGTTGGCAAGAAAAAGCCAGGGCTTTAAAATCATACTTCCTTTCCTAAATGTTTTTAAAACATATGGTTTTACTCTTACAACTGCTTACAAATAAAAAATGTACTGTAAGCTTCACTTTATAAAGAGTCTTCTATGCACTTCTGTGGAGGACAAATAGTTGTCCTTAGCATTTGTGTTATTGTCTCTTTTTGGTAATTTCAGTGCACTTTTTTCCCATTTATTTGGCACAATCTTCAATTACTTATGTATATATGTGAGAAGCTCTTATCCTGAATAGAAATCAGAATTAGAATATAGTTCAACTAGACTGTACTTTTATTCACTGATGCCGGAAAGTGCCTGGTAATACCTCCATCGGGAGAGATCATTATTTTGTGACAGTGGCCACAACTCTCATATATTTAGCTAGCCTTAAGGAGAGGATTTCTCTCCCCTCCTCAAAATTCACATCACTACCTGTGACATATCTTCTTAGGATACCAAAGATGACAAAGGTGTCCGTGGCATTTAGGTGCTTTAGACAGCACTGGTTTGAAATATCTGGACTCAGCAGTACTTGTACATATTCTGATTTGTTATTACTTGAAAGGTATAGAAAGCACAGTGGTCTTCTTAATTGGAAATCAATAGAAAATTAAAACAGAAATCATGAGTAGCCCTCATTACTAATAGAAACACATTAGAGTAAAGAGCATGTGAAGGTAGAAGAAGGTGTGTTTTTCTGTTAAGCTCCTTTCTCCAATTTTTACAAATAAGTATTGTGAATAAAAATGTTTTAGGGGCTGATAACATTACTTTTAATTTCACATCCTTAAAGGAATCATCTATCCTTCCTGAAGATGTAGAAGGTGTCCAGAAGTTCAAACTCTACATAGATGTTAAACATGCAAAATTTGTGTTTTATTATGGAGTGTCCAACTTCTGAAAGGAACTACTGAATCACTGTATGAATAAATGAAGTCATTTGTTTCTTCCTTAATTTTTACACCTACACTGAAGCATGTATTTGTATGGAAAACAAGTATCCTTATATGGATTTGTTAAGATTTAAGAATAATATTGCATATTAAGTCACACATAAAACAGCTTACAGACAGGGAAAATATTTTGCTATGACGGAAGAACTAAAATTAAAATGTTTTAAATGCATATTATATTTCTTGGTTGACGCAAGGAAAAAATATCTCAAAACATACAAAGATCCAATCATGTATGTTGGAGAGCCACAGTGCTACAGACATAATCTTAAAATAGATTTTGTAAGCATTTGTGAATGTAAACATCAGGATTTAAAAAATAGAAATATAAGGTTGTTGATGTCTCAAAAAACAAACTGCATTTTTACTTTTGAATTGGATTCCTGGGTTTTTGGTTGCACTTTTTTTTTTTCTACTTCAAACCAGTTCCATCCCATTATGAGCAAAATTATGTTGGCTAGACAAAACCTCCCAGTTGCCTCCCAGTTTGCCAGCAATAGAGATAACAGGATATTTAGTACTTGTGTATTGGTGTGACAAGTCAATGAACCTCTACAGTGGAAGAAGGCTCTGAGGATGTGGGCAAGAGGGGTACACTCATGAGGAACATATGGTGTGGCTGACTGACAGGGGTGTTGCAAAGAATTATAAACTTAACACAAATGGGACTGGAGGTGACGTCCACCACGCTGGATGAGCTGGCTAAATCAGAGGATCAACCAGCTGTGTAAATGACTGTCCCCAAGTAAATCAAGAGTGCAAAATGTATTCCTTTGTTACTCAGATGAACATGGGGAGTGTACACATTGCCCCATCACTCTGCTAAATCAAAATTCTGTGTACTATCAAATATCTTCAAGTAAGTAAACTTTGTATTACATATTAAATCCTTCATGTGTGAAACATCTAAAAGGGCCCAGTCAGAGACTACTGAACGTTGATAACTGGGTACCACATTTTATGAAGTCATAAAGTAACTATAAGGGGAGAATAAAATAATTTTACAATCGTAGAACTCAATAACTGCAATCATTCTTCAAAATAATATTTTCTCACAGGTTCCATCTATTTATTTCAAGAATCGGTAAAATTCAATTACAGCAAATGCTGTAAATATCTTCCTCAAATTGTTCGTACAGATTGGATATGGGAGTGCTATCCTGATTGCAAAGAGAAGCACAACAAATGGGCCAGTTCTTGAGCAGGTCAGTGAGATACCACTGCGTGTGTACAAAAACTAAAGGTGACATCTGACAAAGGATCACAGACAGGTTCATTCATTCTGAAGCAGAAAAAAACTGTCAGACGCTCATATACAACAGTTACTCATGGGTCCTGTCACACTGATAAATGTGTTGTGCTCTACGTTGTCTTGCTCTGTAGGCAAACAGAAAGGCAGCCACTTTGTCTCTGTATGACATAGTGGCCCACAAGGTCTCAGGAACCCACTTGTTCAAGAACCATTGCCTTGACAAAACACGCTTATAATTCTTGACTCCAGCCCTGGACCTTGCTAAACACTTCCAATTGCATCACTTGTCCAGTAAATGGTACAGGGGTGCTGTTACTTTAGAGGAGTCAGGTGGGTGTAACATCCTTTACCATCACTGCTGAAAACCTGCTCATGCGAACCATTCCCAGCCGTCACTGTCCCTCTTGTAACAAACCCTGCAGATGGAGTTCCACCTCCAGATGCATGGCTGGGTTTTTATCTTAATCATGCTGGGACTTCATTTATCCATCTGTACCATGAGCCTCAGAATACCTTCCCAGAGGAAGCCAACCTATATGTGACTGTAGGCGCTGGAGATGTTCCAACTTGAAATATAACTTGTGGTACGGTGCATTTCAAATTGACCCACTGACTTTATTTGTCTTAAGTAAAGAGTGTGCAGTTTGGGAGTTAAAGAGCATTCACCACATTCTCTGTGCAGTGCTATTTTGGTCACCACATACAGGGAGTAAATCAAAACATGACACCTTTCCACTATCTGCAGTCACAAAACGTATGTTGAAACATTATTGTTGGCACAGTTCTTGTTTTCAAATAATGCTGGTTTCAGACACTTCTCACCACTTCTCCCATTCTTCTGTATTCATTTACTCTTGAGGGAAAAAAACCAGCATGCTTATTCCAGTCTCTGTTGTGCCTATGAAAATTGCCATCAGTCCAGCTAACTGCCCACACCCACAAGACGCCAGAACTGCAGAAATTTTGCAGTGCTTGTTGAATTATCACTGTTCAGCAGTTTTGTGAGTGTCAGTGCTTACAAAATGTAGCTTTTCAAGCTTGCTTGTTTGCAGTTGGATCAGCATGTCTACAAACCACTTCTGACTGCTTTTATCTTCATTTATGTCTCTCTTCAGTTTTCTTTTTTTAATTTTTTTTTTTTTTTTTTTTTTAACTCAGGCTCTGGCATCGCTTGAATGTGAGCAATGATTCCATGTAGAATCCCAGAATCTTAGAATCATTAAGGTTGGAAAAAAAACTAAGACCATCTAGTCTGACCATCAACCCATCATCACCATACCCACTAAACCACGTCGCTCAGTGCCACATCTACACATTTCTTGAACACCCCCAGGGATGACGACTCAACCACATCTCTGGGCAGACTGTTCCAATGCATTACCATTCTTTTTCTGAGAAGAAATTTTTCCTCATAGGCACAACAAAATGCCATCACTTCTTGTCCTATCAGTTACATGGGAGAAGAGGCCAACTCCCACCTCACTACAACCTCCTTTCAGGCAGCTGTAGAGAGCAAGGTCTACCCTGAGCCTCCTCTTCTCCAGACAGAACAATCTCAGTTCCCTCAGCCATTCCCCATAAGATTTGTGTTCCAGATCCCTCACAGCTTCACTGCCCTTCTCTGAACATACTTTAAGGCCTCAGCGTCATTCTTGTACTGAGGGATCCAAAACTGAACACAGCACTAGAGATGCAGCCTCACCAGAGCCAAGTACAGACCCCATGACCAAATACCCCTACACCAATGAAAGCAGTGCAGCAAATATCAATACAGAGGTGCTGGAAAGAAAGAAGCAAGATGCATGCATAGCTCCTAGTGATAAGCTGGTAAGAATGGCAATGCCTGGAGTGCAGAACAATGATTACATCAACAATATGCTGTCCGTGAAGCACTTTTTAAGAAGATGAGGTAATTACTAGTCTTTATGCCACCACTGCTAAACAGTCTCAGCACTGGTAATGGGCAATGTAGAGGATATGAAAACAGTCTGAACAGAGATTGTCTATCCCTAATTGATTTAGTCATATTTAGCACTGAATGAGGTGGGTAGAGTGATAAAAATAGCCTAAATAGCAAATTCCTCCCAGGTTTGTTTTCTTTAGCTGTTAGCCTTGTGAGGTAAAAGGCTAATACTGTTTACATAAAATTGAGCTTTGTCACATCCAGCTACACCGATTTTTGTCTGCTTCCTGTTCTGTCAACAAGGCAACACCAGCATGCAAGGGTGTGTGTATTAGAAAGCATGTACTGCTGTCTACCAGAAAGCTGCTTGAGGTTTTCCATGTGAGAATAGACTCCACAGAAGAGGAAGGTGGATTCAGACAAAACAGGATCCAGACTTCTGGGCATGGTAAGTGATACAAGCCTGGGCAGCAGCTAAGGTTGGAGTGACCCTGGGGAGACAGAAGACACTGCTCAGCTTTCAAACATAGTAATGCCTATGTCTGTCAGAACACCAGATTCATCCAATTTTCCACCTCATAAGAAAAACACACGTTTCTGTCATTCTAGATACACAAATTCATTGCCTGCCTATAGCAGTTTGCCTCTCTTAGAGCAGGTGTTTCACTGATCTATAGCTGTTCTCTCCTCACAAGTTAAATTTAAGTTATTAAGGAAGAGAGATTGTATGAAGCAGCCCCTCTACATGATCTGCTTAGCTACTAGTAAAAACACTGTTAGATATTCAAAACTGTTTCCTGACACTTAACATTTCTGCTTTTAGGTACATCTCAAGCTGTAAATTAGTCTGAAAGATTGACAGAATTTTAAGGATTCCTGAAGTAAAATTTGTGTTAATGCTTTAGAGTTGTATTTCTTTACAAAAACAAGGAAATGTCATGTCCTATTACATACTCTATAACATCATTTCTTATTACTCAAAGCTGCATTTAAAAACAACTGGTCTATTCCAACAATTAAGAATTGATGCTGAGCATCTAAGTATTGAAAAGTTGTAGAATTTATTTTGAAAGTAAAAAAAGCTGATTGTATATTTTTTATTTTCTGTCAAATAGGAAACAAATAATTACTCTAGCAGAGAGGAGAAATAAGCCAGCGTAAGTTATTGCAAAATAATCAAAAAGTGCCATTTTCTTCTCCTGATTTCTTCCCACAACCTTTGTAAATATTCTGAAACTGTTTGTATGAAGATGCAGTTTCAGAGACCTCAGTAGAACAACAGATGCCTAAACCACAATGCTGGGGAGGAAAGAAAAAGTGGCCGTCTAAGCATGTTTACTTTCAGGGACAAGGAAGTTCTAACTTGTCCCTAAGTGGTGACTCATCGGAACAGGGCTATAAATGTGAAGGTAACTGCTCTCTAACACATCAGGGCTTCAGACTTCACAAACTCAACATAATGCTTTCAGCTGTCTTCTTCTTCTTGCTGGGTCTGTCATTTTGTCTGACAGTCCCTGTTCCTCTTGATGATAGCCACGAATTCACAGAAGAAGACCTCCGGTTTGCAGAGGTACAGTATAAGTTAATCTGCATGTTTTATAAATAGTTGCGTAGTTACAAATGCATGAAAACTAAGCTTATTACTTTTTTTTTCCTTTCTTAGCGCTACCTCAGGACTCACTATGATCTCCGTCCAAATCCCACTGGTGTTTTGAAGAAGAGTGCCAACTCAATGGCCTCTAAACTTCGAGAAATGCAAGCTTTTTTTGGTTTAGAGGTGACAGGAAAATTAGATGAAGAAACATATGAAATCATGCAGAAACCAAGATGTGGTGTTCCAGATGTGGGGGAATATAACTTTTTCCCTCGAAAACTCAAGTGGTCAAAAACTAATTTAACATACAGGTAAATGAATGGCATTTTGAGTGTTCCATCATTCCAGGTAACTTGTCACTTAGGTTGCTTAGTATACAAAGTTGATGGGAAAAGAGCGTGTTCAAGTTTGACAGAATTTATATTGCAATTTAAAATTCTTCAAGCCCCTTAGACAGTTTTAGAAATGTCCCCTAGACCTGTCTTACAGTCCAAGGAAGGAAATAAAAATTTTCTTCCACTGTGCTTTTTCATGTAGTAGAGCTGGTGTGGTGTAAGCAAACTAGTCCTGAGCTGGCCTCCACGTCTGAGCACATCCATGGTTCTAAATGAAAGAGGGATGTGAACCACACATTTCACCTCTGATCCTCAGAGAGCTCAATCATTAGATCTCTCTTGTCTCTGGTTTGGCATCTGCTCCCCCTTGTCCTGTCCTAGGCAAATCTGCCAGAGAGGGAGCTCTCCCACAGCATGATGGCTTCTTTTTCCTAAATACCACAGTGTCATCGATAGGGTGTTCCAGTGAGCTGCAGCCAGTATAAAATCACTGAACTTTTTCAGAGATATCAGTCCAGTACCTGATAAAAAAATATTACTTTAATGCCGGTGATGCTGGCCCACAAAACCTCATTGCTGAAAATGAGGATCATTAGACATTTTAAATGGCATTAAAATAGTTTTAAGTTAATTATATGACTTAATGAATATATGTCTTTTTCTAAATCCTCAGGTGCATGTGAAACTAATTATAGAGATCTGTTGAATCTGAATAACCACAATGAAAATGGAGATGGTTATTTTTATTTCTTGGAGTATTATATGCAGCTGTTCAGGTCTTTATGTTGAGATAAGAACACAGGGAGGTAACAAGCAAAGCTTTTTAATGAAGTGTACTGTCAGATGAAAGTGTGCTTTCTTCAATATGCATAATTATACCAGAGATATTATTCTGTTTGATAGAATTGTGAGTTACACTCCAGATCTGAGACGTGCTGATGTTGAGAGAGCTTTCAAAAAAGCATTCAAGGTTTGGTCTGATGTGACACCCCTTAACTTCACGAGAATACGAAGTGGCACTGCTGATATCATGATCTCCTTTGGCACTAAAGGTAAGACAAAGCATGTTCTTCTTACATTATAGTTATATTGTTGCCAATTTGATGAGATATAATTGATTTCATTGGCTTGAGTGCTATTTTATAGAACATGGTGACTTTTACCCCTTTGATGGACCCTCTGGATTACTGGCTCATGCCTTCCCTCCTGGTCCAGACTATGGAGGAGATGCCCATTTTGATGATGATGAAACTTGGTCAAATGATTCTAGAGGTAAGAGAGGTTCCTGTGATTATTTCAAATGGTGATGGACAATTGTAAATGGTTTTGTTTTGTTTCTGCTTACTGTTCTTCAGGTAGTATGTTCACTGTCTACTCATTGGAAAGTGGATTTAATTGCTAATCATAAATGGGAATATAACATATGCATACCATAAATTTTAAGATACACACATCTTAAGTGGAGCAATTTTTAAAAATGCATATTTAATGTGCTCTGTCAGGTTAGCATTTTACTTACAGCTCATGGACAGCTAGTCAGGAATGACCTCACTGTATCTTTTAGAAAAAACATATGTAGTGGCTAATGGAGCTAAGTCCAGCTGGCGAACCAGCCAGGGTCCCAGGGGTGTCCCCAGGGGTCCCCCAGAGGTTGGTACTGGGGCCCATCTTGTTTAATATCTTTATTGATGACCTAGATGAAGGGATTGAGTGTACCCTCAGTAAGTTTGCAGATGACATCAAGTTGGGAGGTTGATCTGCCTGAGAGTAGGGAGCCCTTTCAGAGGGATTTAGATAAGCTGGATCACTGGGCTGAGGTGAATGGGATGAGGTTCAACAAGGTTAAGTTCCAGGTCCTGCCACAAAATTTGGCCACAATAACCCCAAGTAGTGCTGGAGGCTTGGGGATGAGTGGCTGGATGACTGTGAAGAGGAAAGGGACCTGGGGGTGTTGGTTGATGCTCGGCTGAACATGAGCCAGCAGTGTGCCCAGTGGCCATGAGGGCCAATGGCATTCTGGCCTGTATTAGAAATAGTGCAGCCAGCAGGAGCAGGGAGGTGATCATCCCCCTGTACTCAGCACTGGTGAGGCCACACCTCGAGTACTGTGTTCAGTTTAGGGCCCCTCACTACTTTTTTGCAGGACATTGAGGCCCTGGAATGTGTCCAGAGAGGGCAACAAAACTGGTGAGGGTCTGGGGCACAAGTCTTAATGAGGAGCAGTTGAGGGATCTGGGATTGTTTAGTCTGGAGAATTTCAAGGAATCCATCAAGGAATCAAAGCTGCCTTTAGAACAATGTCAAATAAGACATAACTTGAAGATCAGCTATGAGGCAGTTGATTAAACCCTTCTTAAAACAAATATTCTAGTAGGTGGAAAAAGTCAAGAAATTATGTATCATTCTTCCATTTCTCTCTCCTTCATTACCTCACATTAAATCACAGTGTTAAGGCTGAGTAGTCCAGTGCACTTTGGCTATATTGGAAGGTATACATTTACTTCTGTTGTCATTTGTTATAGGATATAACTTGTTTCTTGTTGCTGCTCATGAATTTGGCCATTCGCTGGGACTTGAACACTCCAGAGACCCTGGAGCACTGATGTTCCCAATTTACACATATACTGGAAAATCTGGTTTTGTGCTTCCTGATGATGATGTGCAAGGGATTCAAGAGCTCTATGGTAAGTCTGTATAATATAAAATATATATTGCCTGTGTCATTATAACCTGTTACAGATACGCTGCACAGTTACTAAAGGCCTTCAGATGTTCAGTAGCAACACTCATGATTGATTAAGTCCTAATCACTGAACTCTTGGCAACCGGACTAACGGACAAAAGATGCTTAGATTTAGTAGTCTGGGGGGATAAAAAAGACAGTAATACTGCAGAGGACTGTTGGTAGCTGTGCTGTTCCTTTGATCAGGTGGAAAAAGAGAGCACACAGAGTCCTTTTATTTTTTTACCTGAGAAAAGAAGGTAAAACAGGCAGATATAGAAGGGAGAAACAGAAATATTCTGTGAAATATAATGATTTCAATCATGGAAAGAATAAAACTTTTAGAGGATCTTCAGAATTAGGATAAAGGAAATCAGTCCACTTAGTATCTTTGCAGCTGAACTATATAGTCTATAGTGTATTTGGCTAAAGGAGGAGGAGGGAAAGAGGGAACAGACTTTCTCTGGTACAAATCATTTGCCATTCTGCTTTTATTCATGGTGGTTTTTGGGGACATTTCCATATCCTATTTAATATTAGAGCCATAGAACAGGAATGAAAGTTGACAAACTGTTATCATACTATATGGTTCCAGGTCCTGGAGACAGAGATCCCAACCCAAAACATCCCAAAACACCAGAGAAATGTGCTGCAGATTTATCAATTGATGCCATAACAAAACTTCGTGGAGAAATGCTGGTCTTCAAAGACAGGTAAAGGGTCTGTTGTGTGATGGACAGTGGCTACTTGATAAAATTTAAGTGAGAGAAAACCATTTGAGTTTTTCACTAAAGATCTATGTAAATATAAAAATTCCCAAATCAACATAGATGTTTTTAAGAAGTTACATCACATGTGTTTTTAGGCAGGACTTGCAATGCAATTACATCCTAGACAGCCCAACAATGTAAAGTGAAGCTGATACGACTGAAGGCTGCCACTATATCTTCACATTTTTCATTTCACAGGGCTTTTGTCAATGCACATAAATCTACTAACATTTATTTTGATGAAGTTATACTAGACTCAGAAACCTTACATTGAGGGCAATTGTTTTCCTTACTCGAAATGAAAACAAACAAACAAACAAACAGCACCCCAACTTCTCTGTTATTCTCTTTTTCTGAACTAGGTTTTTCTGGCGACTGCACCCTCAGATGGTTGAAGCAGAACTTGTTTTAATTAAATCCTTTTGGCCAGAGCTTCCAAACAAAATAGATGCAGCTTATGAAAACCCCATTAAAGATCTTGTCTTTATGTTTAAAGGTGAGTTTTTTGTTTTGTTGTTGGCAGGAAAATCTACATATTCAGTCAAGTTCAGTGAGAGACAGAGAGGTAATGAATGGAAGTACATAACATTCTATCTTCCTTATACAAAATACAATCAATGCAGGCTCCACCCCATGCAAACCTACATAACTTTCATTAAGTTACGAGATGTACAATCAAGCTCCTATGCCTAGGATTACTTTTAGCATGAATACTTTAATACCCACAGAGTATGCGGCCTAAGAATCTGTTAGATATGTGAAAATAAGGATCGTAGCATCTTCATTTTATCATTCTCTCAAAGCTCAGCCTTTAGAAAAGAATAATACATGCTTTATTTCTATTTTCAGGAAAGAAGGTTTGGGCTCTGAATGGCTATGACATAGTTGAAGGCTTTCCTAAAAAGATATATGAAATGGGATTCCCAAAAGAAATGAAAAGGATAGATGCAGTGGTCCATATTGATGACACTGGCAAGACTCTCTTTTTTACAGGGAATAAGTACTGGAGGTACGCTGCAAGCAGACTGGTGCTTCTTTTCAATGTACTTTTCATAACATGTGCAGAAGTGTCAAAAGATCTGCAAATATTTCCCATTATGTTTCAGATGCCGTCAGTCTATGGTTTTCATAAGTGTGACATTTGTCTATAATATATCATGAAAGTGCATGCAGGATTTTTATAAATACATGAGCACAGCTTGTAAAAACTGAAAGAGTGAAAGAAAGGAACAAATTTCCCTATCCATGAGAGTCTATAACATGGACAGATCTTCTAGATAAATTTTTTATCTTGCTTCCTAAAGTTGTTTGTGTGGCCCCTGTGGGAGCAGGACATCTAGCTTACTTGAAAATGGCTGTTTTTCTTGGCCAGGAGGGGGGCTTGCAGCCAGGTCTCTCACATATTTAAAAAAGTTATTACCATTCCTTCCAATAATCTCTATGTCAAGCAGCCTCAGGGCAGAATCACACTGCTGATAAGCTGATGTACCATCATTTCCCTATAATAGGTATTTTAAGCACTTCTGAAAATGTGACTTTACTGGTTTTGTGGTTATTGAGAGTGTATTCTGGTGTTCTGGTGCCCTACTTATTGCCTTGAGTTTTATTATTGCACTAAGCATAAAGGATCTAATGGCTGCTGGCTTCTCTTGGTGTGGGTAACTTCAAAGCATGCAAGGGAACAGACCAGGCTAAGTCCTCTGAATTTTTATTTTCTTTTATGCTTAATGTAGTTATGATGAAGAGACAGAGGTTATGGACACGGGCTACCCCAAGTTCATAGAAGATGAATTTGCAGGAATTGGTGATAGAGTGGATGCAGTCTACCAAAGAAATGGTAGGTAACGTGACAATGAAGCGTTATTACTATCAGTTGTGGCTGAAGCTTGACATTAATGTTCTGTAGGATATTCTGTCATTTGTAATTCTGACTTTTTTGACATCAACACTTCTGTTCTTGCCTAGATCAGGTTTCTGATCCCAATTATTCTTTGAAAATTATATCATTATAAAATATGGAGATGTATATCTTCAGAGTCAAAGTAGATTTCCTTCCTTGCTCAGAGAACCCAGAGTGATGTGTTATCTATATAGAAGTATTATAATATGGCTATTCCTTGAAATCTAGACAATTTGTATCCAATTTTTCCAGGAATTTCCAAGTCAGATACTCAAATATTTATGAACAAACCCTCAGTTCTCCTGAGCAAGCTCTCTATAATAGTGAAATGCAGAGCTTTACACCAGGTTAAGATATTGTTTGTTTTAAAATAATGATCTAAGTCTAGCAAATGTAATAAGGACTTCAAAAAAATTAGCTCAGCATTTTAAAGACAAAAATACTGCATGTAAGTTTTACTAAGAAATGAAAACAAATCACTTGATTTTTATTTGAAAGTTAGTTTTAACGTAATAGATTTTTCAATTTAAATTCATTTTAACTTTCTTTTTCCTTAGGTTACCTCTACTTCTTCAATGGACCACTGCAGTTTGAATACAGCATCTGGAGCAAAAGAATTGTCCGCATCCTGCATACTAACTCCTTATTTTGGTGCTAAGTACAGATGAGCACCATGCTACAAGCTGCAGAGCAGCTTTTAGTACATGGAAATAATAATTCAGGCATACAAGTTTATTAGAGGAAAGCAGAGTTCTGTGAACAAGCACTGGCGACCTAGAACCAAATGTATACTCATATACTGTATATATGGAACTATACAGCTGTATGTCAGTCTGGAACTGCATTAAATTAATAGTAAAACAGGAAGAAAATGATACTCATTTTAAGGGGCATTACACCATTTAAAGTTTGTCTAGCATTAAAGTGAGGAGATGGATACATTCTTCATGATCATAAGCATGACTAAGTCCCAGCAATCTAGCATCTTCTTAGAACTGTGTAGTATTTCTGAAGAAATAGAGCTGATACTCCCTGGAGTGTTTTATTTTAAAATTAATCCTTCTGTTCTTTGCAAAATTATTTCTAAAGTACTGGGGATCCAGGCCTGTAAGGAAAAAGTCAGGACTGCATGGTGTTTCCCTGAGCAAGATAACACCAGGCTGCAACACTGAAGTTAGGGAACCCAAAGTTATTTAAATGTATCCCCATCTGAATGGGAATGTCTCCCTAGAAAGAGATGTCCATGTTATATGTGAAAGAAGCTGAATGCATAGAGGCAGCAAGGCTGCATCTCAAAGCAGACAGAAAAGCAGGAAAAAGGAACAGTATTCCCTGCAGGAATCATCAGTTTGTATGACACTGGGAAAGCCAGAAAGCAGCAATACCAAGGGAGTCACACAGGTTGAAGCCTTTCATGAAACTGCATCTGGTAACAGTCCATGTTTCCAGCTGCTGTGAAGTTATTCAAGTGACATTCATAGAAGTTATGCCTATCTGTGCTGGCAGAGAACTCGAACATTCAAATAAAAATATTCAAAATAAAACCTTTTCATGTTTGTCACCCTTTCAGTATTTATGGTACCATATAAATTACAACTGTTTTGGTACCATATAAATTCTGGGGGCTTCTTTTGTGATTTTTGTTGTTTGTTTGGTTGGTTTTGTTTTCAATCACTGAAAATGAAGTGGGACTGTGACTATTTCTCAGTTTAAGAAAGTAGTATTAAATAAACTGGAGGAATGAAATGACACTGTGAAATTATTTCAATTAAGATATCCTTCACTGTATGTCATAAAAGCAAGACAGAGCTATGGAAGAAAAACTGAGAAACCTATCCTGTGCATTTTATTTGTCAACTTTTTCACCTCAAGCAAAATTCTAGTACATTCTTATCTTGAGAGTTTTTTTCTAAAGTTTTTTCTTTTGTTTTTGTTTTTGTTTTTTTTTACATAATAGATTTTATAGAAAAGACAGGAAGAGGGAAAATACAAAATAACCACCAATCCCAAGCCAACTTCATGAAGTTCAACAAGGCCAAATGCAAGGTCTTGCACCTGGGTAGGGGCAATCCCAACCACAGGTACAGGATGGGCAGAGAATGGCGTGAGAGCAGCCCTGAGGAGAAGGATTTGGGAGTGTCAGTTGATGAAAGACACAACATGTACCAGCAATGTGTGCTTGCATTCCAGAAGGCCAACTGTATTCTAGGTTGTATCAAGAGAAGCGTGACCAGCAGGTTGAGAGGTGATTCTACCCTTCTACTCTGCTCTCGTGTGACCCCACCTGGAATACTGTGTCCAGTTCTGGAGCCCCCAACAGAAGAAGGACATGGGAATGTGGGAGTATGTCCGGAGGAGGATCACAAAGATGATCAGAGGGCTGGAGCACCTCCCATATGAGGACAGGCTGAGATTTGGGGCCCTTCAGCCTGGAGAAGAGAAGGCTCCTGGGGGACTTTATAGTGACTTCCAGCACCTGAAGGGGGCTTACAGGAAAGCTGGGGAGGAACTTTTTGTAAAGGCAGGTAGTGACAGGACAAGAGGAAATGGCTTTAAATTGGAAGAGCGTAAATTTAGACTAGATATTAGGAAGAAATTCTTTACTGTGAGAGTGGTGAGACACTGGAACAGGTTGCCCAGAATGGTTACGGGTATCCTGGAAGCATAAGGCCAGGCTGGATGGTGCTTTGAGCAACCTGGTCTAGAGGGAGGTGCCTGTGTACAGCAGGTGGGTTGGAACTAGATGATCCTAAAGGTCCCTTCCCACCCAAACCATTCTATGATTCTATGATTCTATGATAAATTTCCAGAATAAGAATGAAGTTGTAAATAGTCCGTATTGTTACAGAAAGTATCGTAAATGATTAAAAATTACTATGAAATTCAATTCCATACTAATTTGAATGTTAATAACTAATTGAAACTAACAACCTTGTCATATTTTTCATCCTCAAAACCAGCCCCCACCCCAGTACACCCCAGTAAAATGCTTAAAAGACATACAAGGAAAAATTACAAATAGGAAAACTTATAAAATCAGAATCCTGTTGTACAATATTATATTGATAAAACTGCTAGAAAAATAAATGTCAGTATGATTCTCTATATCTAATAAACAGAAAACCATTCAATTCTATATCAGTGTAATTGTTGATAGACATTTGCCTAAGCAACGCTTGACACTGGAATGCAGTTAAGTTAAAGCTCTCTTCAGGGAAGTAAGGGCCTGGACATTTAACCTTAGTTCTCATTATTTTTAGTACAAAGACTCAGCAAAATATTTTCTATAGTCAAAATAGTAAAGAACCTTCCATGAGTGCCAATTGATTCATGTAACTATGCAAATTTCTGAATATTTGGCAGTGGAACAGGTACTGCATGGGAAGTTGGGCCTTTGAGAGGCTTCAGCATGATCATATCCAGCTGCTCCCCAGCCCAAACATTCAGATTCCTGTTAACTGCTTGGCTGCCTGGAAGCAGCCTTCGGCACAGGTCCAACATGGCTCCAGCTCATGTGTCTGTGTCCCTGGTGAGAGACATGTGGCTCTGCGGTCAGCTCTACCCTAGCTGAGAGAAATATCAGCTTGTCAGTTCCTGGCATTCCAGGTCCTGGAAAGGACCACAAGAATCTGCTGCATGCTCCTCAGTACTGGTTTCTGTGCTGACTGCATGATCCTAAAGAAGCAGGACTTACACAACGTCTCTTAGAAGAGACAAAATAAGAAAAGAACTCTAAAATTTCCACAGTGAGAAACAAGGCAGCCATCCACAGAACTGAATGATACACTGGAAAGGTAACAAACACTGTAAGAGGTGCTGTAACTACATAAGAATTGCTACTAGCTGAGAAACTGACGAAGAAATTCAATGTTAGTGTTCAGTTTTGATTTTGGTATAGTCTCCAGAAACCTTCTTCAAGGACACTAGATGGCAGTGACAACTTTGCTCCCTGCAGGACCAGTGCAGAAACTCTCAACCACAGAGGGCAGGACAAAAACAATAGAATGAGTGAGAAAGCTAAGCTACTTACAGCAAATTCTTACAGTTAGTGAAAATATCAAACAAACAGCACCAACAAATAGAATAAAGTGATTATATTTTGTTGAAGTGTGGATCTCCAGGGAACACTGAATCACCTACAACACTGAAATGTTTAGGAAACTTACAGATACAGTCATGACCACTAATTTTTTCAGCCCATTGATATTTCTTTTTTCAATATCAATGCAATACACTTAAACAGTGTATTCATAGAATCATAGAATGGCCTAGGTTGAAAAGGATCACAATGATCACCTAGTTTCAACCCCCCTGCTATGTGCAGGGTCACCAACCAGCAAACCAGGCTGCCCAGAGCCACAGCCAGCCTGGCCTTGAATACCTCCAGGGATGGGGCACCACAACTTCCTTGGGCAACCTGTTCCAGTGTGTCATCACCCTCTGTGTGAAAAACTTCCTCCTAATATCTAACCTAAACCTCCCCTGTCTCAGTTTAAAACCATTCCCCCTTGTCCTATCACTATCAACACATGTAAACAGCTGTTCCCCCTCCTGTTTATGTGCTTCCTTCAATTATTGGAAGGCCACAGTGAGGTTGCCTTGGAGCATTCTCTTTTGCAAGCTAAACAAACCCAGTTCCTTCAACCTTCCTCATAGGAAAGGTGCTCCAGCCCTCTGATCATCTTAGTGGCCCTCCTCTGGACCCGTTCCAAGAGCTCCACATCCTTCCTGTACGGGGGGCCCCAGGCCTGGACGCTGTACTGCAGATGGGGCCTCACAAGAGCCGAGTAGAGGGGGACAATCACCTCCCTCTCCCTGCTGGACACCCCTTTTTAATACAGCCCAGAACACAGTTGGCCTTCAGGTCTGCAAGCACACACTGCTGGCTCATGTCCAGCTTCTCATCCACCAGGACCCCCAAGTCCTTCTCTGCAGGGCTGTTCTCAAGGAGATCTTCCCCAGTTTTATAAATACCTGGCATTGCCCCAACCCAGGTGCAACACCTAGCACTTGGCTGTATTGAACATCATTAGGTTTTCATGGGCCCACTTCTCCAGTCTGTCCAGGTCCCTCTGGATGGCTTCCCTTCCTTCCAGTGTATCAACTGCACCGCTCGGTTTGGTGCCGTTCGCAAACTTGCTGAGGGTGCACTCGATGCCATCATCTGTGTCATTGATGAAGATGTTGAAGAGCACCGGTCCCTAGACCAACCCCTGAGGGACACCGCTTGTGACCGGCTTCCATCCTAACACAGAACCATTAATCACCACCCTTTGGCTGCGTCCAGCCAGCCAGTTCCTAATCCATCAAACAATCTATCCTTCAAATACATGCCTCTCCAATTTAGAGAGAAGGATGTGGTGAGAGACCATGTCAAAGGCTTTGCAGAAGTCCAGGCAGATGACATCCATTGCCTCGACAGACTCCAGGAATCTCCTGTGCTGTCTGCCACCCGCCATGCCGCCATCCCAGCAGATAACCCAGCAGGTGGTTGAAATCCCCCATCAGGACAAGAGCTCACGAGCGCAACACCTCCTGCAGCTGAAGCAAGAAGGCCTCATCAACAGGCTCCCCCTGATCAGGCGGCCTTAGCAGACCCTAACCACTAGATGCCCTTTACTAGACTGATCCTTGATTTTAACCCACAAGCTCTCAACCTGATAGAACACAGAAATCACAGAAACACCAAGGTTGGAAAAGACCTACAAGACCAACCATCCACCTATCACCAATAGTACTCACTAAACCATATCCCTCAACACAAAATCCTTGAACACAAATTCCTTGAACACCTCCAGGGTTAGTGACTCCACCTCCCTGGGCAGCCCATTCCAGTGCCTGACCACTCTTTCAGAGAAGTAGCATTTCCTAACATCCAGCCAGAATCTTACATGGTGCAGCTTGAAGCCATTCCCTCTAGTCCTATCACCAGTTACATGAGAGAAGAGGCCGACCCTCAGCTCACTACAACCTCCCTTCAGGTAGTTACAGAGAGCAATAAGGTCTTCCCTGAGCCTCCTCTTCTTCAGACTGAACAATCCCAGCTCCTTCAGCTGCTCCTCATAAGACCTGTGCTCCAGACCCCTCACCAGCTTTGTTGCCCTCCTTTGAACCCGCTCCAGGGCCTCAATGTCTTTCTTGCAGTGAGGGGCCCAAAACTGGACACAGTACTCAAAGTGCAGCCTCATCAGAGCGTTTTTTTTTTCTTCTCAGCCTAATTTAAAAGAAGGTCTGGACCTCAATCTTCAGTCTTCTAGATGAAAGAGCTGCATGTTCACTTATGATGTTGTGAGTTTATTTACATTCTTCTGCTGAAGGTGTTTGCTCTTCAAATACAATACAGCACTCTTTGGAAAGAATGGCTGCTACTGATCAGAAAGCTCATGGAATGTAAGATCAAGCCATGATGTCAGTCATGATTCTTTTCTTTGTACAGGATGGTCTGACTACACACACTAAGTCTACACAGATTTTGGGGTTTGATGAGATGATTCTACTGTTTCTAGTGGAAAACAGCATTTCAAGAGATGATCTCAGCAGTTCTCCCTGATGTTGTGCCGGAGCTTCAAAGCTCACAGAGACTGCATTCTGAACTGGCAACTTCCCCTTTCCCACACAACACCATTGTTCTGTGGCTGGAACATCCTTTTTACTCACCGCTCTTCAACTGCGTACTACAGAATGTATTTCCAGCCAGCATTGTTCAGGAATGCCTCTGGCACTCACAATAGCTACCTCCATAATGTCATGTGCCCCTATCTCCTGTGCATTGTGCTGTCTGTCTCCCTCTGTCTTTCTCAGAGAAACTAAAAGAGGGTGCATTATCCTCTAACAAATATCTTTCTAGCAGTAGAGAAATAGATACTGCCTTCTCACTTTCATAATAAACATGCTACTGCCATAGTAGCAAAGAATGATGCAGTTCTGAATGTATGTGAGTGAACCACTCAGGTTGTATCTTTACCTTTGTATGAACTACTCTGAGAGCCTGCTGCGAAGTAGTAGGACTGCTTTATGGAGTAGCATCCTGAGAATGATCTCATTCATACTGTGTAGTCTGCAATGGATATCACATGGTCTTGTTCTGCTCTTAAAGAAGAAAACTTCCTTTTCTAACCAAAGCTTGTATCATCTGAATGTAGTTTTCACAGGAAAATAAAATGACCGTAATGATCGCCCGAGGAACCTGGGGTAGTTATTCAGGAACCACTTGGATCAGAAGGGTCTGGAGATCACAGCATCCTTTCTATGTATTTACTCAAAAAAATAACTTTTCAGACATATGCTAGGCTGTCACCAAAGCCATTCTGAGAGGATAAATAGTTCAAGGGCTATTAATGTCTGCCATGCAGGAACAGCATGCAGCTACCCTAGGTAATACTAGAAACAGTGAGTAGTCTGAAGGACCCCCCATTTCTGGGCATGCTTTTGCCTGTGTAGTTCATTAGTGTCCCCCAGGTGATTCATGCCTGAGTCTCAGGCAGGAGGGCACTGGTGGCTGTAGCTTTGGCTAGTGGATTCAGTGGAGTTAGTGGAGGAATCAAGGTAACGTAGGTGGATTCAGCAGACAATCATAATGCAGACCCCAGCAGTGAAGGCGTAGCACGCATATACATTAAATGCACAATTTCAGAGTTTTCCTAAGCAGATCAAGAGATAAAGTCCCTTCTAGCAGGGACATGAAAATGCATGAAGTGCTCTTCCTTACACAACTGACTGGGGCTTATTCTTTACTCATACTAAGAGCAATGCTGTGTTAACATTACTGGTACAGTTTAGATTTGAAATGAATATCATTGAAAGTGTGCTGCTCGCATTATGACTACTGATCCACAGGACTTAGTTCCAAAAGGCTTCTCTTCTTCTCCTTTCATTCTAGCCAGAGAATAATCTTTCTTCACACGTTTACCACTGGCTGTGGCTGAATATTCTTGAGCTCAGCTGATTTTGGCCTGGACCTACAGAGTACTTCAGTAAAAGAAGGTATGCAAGGCCTTTGGGCAAGGGTCACAGAAGTATCACAGAAAAACTGAAACACACTATGAAGCTTGGGCCACAGAGTTCTGGAGAGGAGATGTCACCACTCACTGAGGCCTAGTCTGAGAGATTTGAAATCAAATCTCTAACCTTATACAGGCCTCCATGTTCTGGCACAACATGTGTTGGCCATAGTAAGCTGATAAATCACAAGTCTTACCTCTGGTCCAAATCATCTGTTGTTCTGCTATAGTACATGTGTAGATAACGGCAAGTGAATCATGCAGAGCTGCAACAAGGGGTCAAAAGACCTTAGTGGTGAAGAGAAGTTGGAGTAAGACAAATTACAGAAAAAAAATGTAATGGAAAGCTGCAAATGCTCATGAAATAAGATATCTGAGGGTGCAGTAAGCAGACTGCAGTACAGGTACCCCCAAATCAGCACACGTTTGCAGTGGAGTGCAGCTTCAGCAAGGAATCACCCAATTATGTGACTCATCAAGACAGTGAGGATGTGGTCAAGCAACTGGAAAAACCAACCCATTTCCTTGGTAAAATGCGCGTTTCCCGTCCAGCTACATGCTTTGATCTATTAGTCTACTACATTAGATCCTACAGACAAAGTTGTAAAGAAAATCTGTACTTTTATGATTCTGACAAAGCTCAGACACAAGGTGGTAGATTAGTTTGTGCCCCCAAGTAGTCCATACCAGCACAAACTTAGCTGATGACAAGGCAGGGCACAAATACCTTTACTCTTTAACTGTGCAAATGGATGTTTCAAGGAGCTCAGCTGGATGATCAGTTTCAGTCCCTCAGATGGTTTTAGCACTCAAAGATTTAACCCAAGTAATCCAGAACATCCATGACAAAGCAAGAAAATGAGTGTAGATTTCATAACTATAAGATGATGTTCTTTTATGGTAGAGCACTTCTCCTACTTCACTAAAGTCAGTAGTTTTCAGTTTTCAAATTCCAATCATGAGTCCAGCTGCAGTTGCTTGGAATCATCTGTGGAACCTTTCTCATGGAAAATTAGTGTGTGCCACACTAATTATTTTGCAGAAAGTTTTATTGACAATATGCTTTGAGAATATTTCTCAGCTTGAGTGTGGAGATTCTGCTCCAAATAAAAAGAAAAGCTTAAATATGTTCATCAATCCAACAATTATTATGTTTATGTGGATGGATTTCCAAACGAGAAGCAAAATGAAATGAAGCTGTCATTTGCAGCCCAAAAGTATCCTGTTTACAATTGGTTGGAAATCTTGGTGCAAATTCACTACACACCAGTAGTAAAGGATGGGATCCCAGCATTTTTTTTAAAAATCATATGCAACCAGCTCTATCTACAGTGACACAAAATGATGAAACAACAGGGTAGTAATATAAAAGGAAGAGGTATAACAGTAGAATCATGGTATGTTAGGAAATGCAAAGGAAGTGATAACATCATCTTATTTACAATTACTTAACTTCTACAACCACTATGAGTACCTAAAGTGTGAGAACAGAATTACTAAGGAGAGTTGCTCGGATTTGAATCAAAATTAATGGAATCATAAAGATTTGAATCAAAATTCATAGAATAATAGAATGGCTTGAGTTGGAAGGGAATTCAAAGATCATCTAGTTCCTACTCTCAGTTCAATTAATCAAATTCAATTCAATCAACATAACAGAAGACTCAGCACTGACTTCACTTGGCTTTGGCTGAGGAAGCAATTGCCCAGATAGCAGCTGCTGTGCAGGCACTACGTGGAAGATTTATTCCTTCTGCACAAGCAGTCTCAGTGACTTGAAAGAAAATGCAAACATCCGTGCATGGTGTTGGATGAACACCTGACCTTGGTGCCATGCAAACGTTTCTGCCAGTTGAAAGCCAAAGCCCTGTGGCAGCTTTCTTCTGGGTGCCAAGCAGGAAGCACAGAGCTCAGGGCTTCACATTCGGGAATTTTCCCAAATTATATTCATGGGACTTAGAGTATGAGTTACACACTCTGAAACTGAGTCACTTGCTGCGCAAAGTAAATATCGGATGTGGGCTTACTGCCCCTGTGTGGGGCTGCACAAGTATCAACTCCAGAGGATGAACACTTGTAGGAAGTTCAGGCTCACACACGCAGTACTGTGCATGCAGCCTTACGTAAACATTGGAAATGTTATTTGTTATGGATCCTCTTGCTCTGCTTACAACTCTCTGCATTGGATTTTTCATGGCACTCCAAGGAATGACTTGTGTAATATTGCTGCATGCTTAACGTGTGAAGTTTCTCTTAGATGTAATGACTACAGTTGCAGAACATCAGAATTGCTCAGCTGACCAAATCAGACATCCTTTTGGTCTGTCCTATTTCTGTCTATCCTTAATGGTAATGAGGAGTAAACAAAATACCATCATGGACTATTTCAGGAGCTGTTACGCAGAAGAAAGAACTCTTCTCTGTTCCTGTTTGTTGATTTTTACATTGTTTTTCTTTAGTTCTGTCTTACATAGATACAGATGTTCTTAATATCTGCATTCTCACTAAAATCTCAGATGTAAAATAATACAGTAAACCTCAGGGATTTTTTTGCACTCCATATGAAAGAATACTTCCCCATAACCTAATTGTAAACTATTGTCCTACATCACTGAACATGTCATTGTTCTTATGTTAAGGAAAAATAAGTAAGACAACCTACTTTCTGTAAGATGCTTCTCTAGTGACCTTAGCAGATATCTTATTTCAGTTGTAAAACCGGTGTGACCATTTTCTGCCCTTTGATGTGAACAGTGTTGTTTAATTCCCCTGGCAGTTTTGGCAGACTTTTATTCTTGGTTACTGCTTTGTAATTTCATATGACCAGAACTAGGCACAATACTCTGGTCAAAGTGAATCAATCTCTTTCTCAAGTGTCTTACTTTAAACTTCATAACCTTGTTCTTTATAGACAGGTACATTTTAAGATATTTACTTTAACTGCTGTTATCAGAATTACCATCTCATAAGTGAAGACAAGCTCAAGAACCCAAAGAAAATAATGAACAAACAAGGAAACTCCAAGGGCATCATCAATGATTAGCTATCTACAATTTACCATTGACTCTGGGCTTATTAAAGATAAGAGGATTTGTGTAAGCTACTCAAAAAGATCACAAACAAACAGAATAAATTGCAAACACAGTATGGGTCAACAGTCACTGCGAATAATGATTCACAAAAAAACCCAGCCATCCTGTTATAACAGAACCACTCAGGACTATAGTAATGGATAGATATTAGCCTTAGACAGCACCAGGAACTTGCATGAAACCACAGTTTGTTTTACTTCCTCTGATGCAAGACAAACTGTGGATGAACTCCTGTCAGAGTGCCTAGAGATCAGATTATTGTGCCAATCTTATGATGCCATGTTTTAGGGAGTAAATTCAAAAAAACAACAAAAGGAAAGAAATTCAGCCTGCAGAAACTCTTTTCAGAAGTCAAAGATCTAGTTTATGAAAGGAGACAAGTCTAATGAATGTGTGAAGTGCAAACTTTGGGGTGCAGACCAAGAATAGAGATATCAGGAAAAGGAGAAAGTTGTCACTACCAGTAAATACTGCCAATTCTGTCCTTAAAAGGCAATATGCATAAAGGCAAAACTTCCAGGTGCAAGAACTGTCAAGCCAACTTTGATAAATATGTGAAACCCACACACTGGATCATATATGGAAATACACAGGTGGATTAAATCATGCATCATTGCAGACCAGGCTACAAATTTGTGGAGGTGTAATTACACCCACTTTCCCCTGACCTTAACACAGCTGCAGCTGTGGAGGTTGCACAGATGTGTTTAGGCTCGGACGAGGTAGACTAGGTTTTGGTGAGATGATATAACCAAAACAATTCTCATATTTCCAATAATGTAACTTGTTACTGAAAATAGTGCACATGTAAACTGTCTATTTTTAAAAATATTGCAATGACATAATTAGCCTCACTTCCTCTTTGTTTGATGACTAAACTACAACATGCTGCATGTCTACCTAGTCAGGACAGAAACTGTATGGTTATATGATGTGAGACTTACTGTATCACTAATTACTCACACTGAGGACGACCCAAGGGGATTCACAGTTCTTCTGAAATACTGGGAAAGAAACAAAGGCAAGATATAGGTGGTCAAACAACTTAAGGTGAAATGCTTTGTTTTTGTACAAGTACTGCTTGTGGATCAGATGAGAGTAGTCTTCATAACTCCTTTTTGGGATGAGGATCAACTCCTCCTCCAAAGAGCTTATGCGTCAGGTAAGTACAATGCACACGAGTGGGAAGGTAAAACCATGGCCATGTGTGAGCAGAGTCCTGCTCTGAGGGTACCAGAGCCCGCCATGGTTTGTTTGTTTTCCCCATATTCAGGTGATGTTCTTCTGGCTGGAGCAGCCATTAA
Organism: Meleagris gallopavo; assembly: GCF_905368555.1. Classification (NCBI taxonomy): domain Eukaryota; kingdom Metazoa; phylum Chordata; class Aves; order Galliformes; family Phasianidae; genus Meleagris; species Meleagris gallopavo. Next base: position 180,160,764 of record NC_139404.1, read on the forward strand.
ACAGCATTAAAAAGAAGAGAGAAGGATAGCTGCAGAAAGGACCTGGAAAGAAGCAAAGAAAATGGGAGAGATGAGGAGGGAAAGCGTAAAGGGTATGTGGGATGATTGTTGCAGACGAACTCTGGCCTGTGGGGCAGGTCAGTGCTGTAACTCAGTGGGGACACACTAGTTCTTTGCTACCTGGTTTAATTCTGTGGAATCCAAAGCATATTGTTGATAGCTTTTTCTTGACCTGCTTTCCATCGGAACTGAAATGGTGCCAGGAGCACGCTGAGGCCCATGAGCTGGGATGGACTCCCAGATCCCATTGTCCACACCCAGAGAAGGTACTTCAGTGCCCTCAATTTCTTTCAGCAGGCATTAAATGAAATGCAGAATCATTTGAGTTGGAAGGGACATTTAAAGGTCATCTAGTCCAACTTGCCTGCAATGATCAGGGACACCTACAGCTCAGTCACATTGCTCAGAGCCCTGTTCAGTCTGACCTTGAGTGTCCCCAGGGATAGGACGTTCATCACCTCTCTGGATAACCTGTGCCAATGCTTCATCACCCTTATCATAAAAAACTTTGTCTGATATCAAAATCTCTCATTTTAGTTTGAAACCATTTCCCCTTCTCCTGTTGCAGCAGATTCTGCTGAAGAGTCTGTCCGTTTCTTTTTTGTAGCTCCCCTTTAGGTACTGAAAGTCTGCTATCAGTCTCCACAGAGCATTCTCTTCTCCATGCTGAAAAGCCCCAGCTCTTTCAGCCTGTCCTTGTAAGAGGACCCATTTGGATCATTTTTGTGCCCCTCCTCTGAATGCACTCCAATAGGTCCATGTCTCTCCTGTACTGAGGACTCCACATGTGGACGCAGTACTGCAGGTAAAATCTCACCAGCACAGAGCAGAGAGGCAGGATCACCTCCTGTGACCTGCTGATCACAATGGCATGGCTCAACATTTTATCTATATTATATTTAAACATTGTCAGTTCTTGAGGGAAGAGTTCTTTTAGAGTTTGGTCTATACTGGGTCTTTAGTTAAGAAAACAATAGACATATTCAGCATTGGACAGATATAAGGCTTGCAAGCCTGCCAGTTTATTCACTCAGGATTGTTTTTGAGTCAGGCTGAACTCTTCCTGTTTGAAGAGTCAGAGGAAAAAGGATGGTTTGTTTTTATGTAAACAGTAAATATTTTCCATGAGTCGTTTTACTAAATCCTGCATTCCCTGTTTTATTAAAGGGAGAGATTTGCTGGGACTTTGCGTTAAGTTTGAAATGACGTCTTTCTTCAAAAAAAAAAAAAAAAAATTTTTTTTGCTACTCAGTAATGTCAAGTACGGTTAAATAAGAAGCTGCTTGGGGTTGACACATTATTTTCTGCCCTTCCGAGTACTGTGATAAGTGAGCAAAGAGAGAATACGTGTATCAGTGGTAGCGTAGAAATGCCAGAGATGCGTGCTTACAGGCAGAGTCACTGCAATTACATCCACAACTTTTAATGACACAAAAATACTACATTTCTAAGGCATCGGGGACTATGTTTAAGTGGCAGCTAAGTGATTTTAAGTGGTCTGATTGTGCATTTAAATGTCAGCTGCACTTTCAGTGCTTCCAGCTCACTCTGCAAGTCCAAGGCACTTGATACTTCTGATGCCAAGCATGGTCAGAACTGCACAAGGGGTGAGCCATGCAAGCAGCTTACTGCACGTTATGACACTCACCAGTTATGCCACACATTCCTCAACACAATTGACTTTGTCCCTTTATGTAGTAGCTGTGATCTAGGCAAGTCAGTCCCCAGAGAAAACCCATAAAGGCTGATGAGGGACAGTATTTATCTCACTTGATTTTTGTCAGATTGCTTACGCATAATACAAAACATCCAGGTTCAAAATCCCTTTTTTTTCCTAAGAGATCTGAACACTTACAACCTATTTCCTAGAGAGAGAGCTGTAATTACCAGATTCCTGAGTTTATCATAAAGGTATTTTTTGGGGAAATTCCACTGTATAAGTAGTATAAGTAAAGTAATAAGTCAGCAAAAAGAGAATGATAATCATGGGATAAGTTTAGGGGTATCACCTTTCAGTGGGGGCCAATGGATCCATTCTTAGTGGCACTGAACATATTCAAATTCAAAATAATTTTCTGGGGAGAGCTGAGAAAATGACTTATTGTTGTATGTTGCTCGGGCAAGACTTCCAGTTGTTTCTGATACTGGAGGTCATCATAAGCTGCTCTTATTACTTTCTTTAATTGGGAATATCCCTGGTCTGATGTGTGGGTGTAGAACTTGTCTAGAACAATCCAGGTGACTAGTCTGCTTCCTCGCTTTGAATCATTAGATATTTACATCAAACATCTTGCACAGTTTTATTTTGGCTCTCACGTCCTTGTGTTAGCCCACAATTTCTTCTTGTTTTTTGTGTCAGGCACTCAGAGAGCAGAGACCTGGAGAGCCTTCATACACCCTGCAAATAACAAATATGCAAGGCTGTGGTGTGTTATGTGACAGGAAATTGTGCTTGCTAGGACTTGTGTGAAGGTTAATAGGGTTTGATTTAGAGTTGAAAGAACAACTCTTCACCACATCCCACTGACGTGCTTGTATAAGACTTTTGTAGCCATTGGGATGTCATCCAAGCAAGCAGGACTCCCATCCTGGCTGGATCCCCTGGGCACTGCTGTTGCATCAGAAACATGAATTAAGCATCTCATTTTATTCCTCTCTCCCTTCCTCACAGCCCTGAAGCTTTGAAATCTTTCATGTTCTTCAATTTCAAAGTTTATAGTATTCAAGTATTATCCAGTGGAAAACACCCTGCAGGTGAGGAGATATAGTATAATGTCCTGGGATGTCATAAAACATTTCTCGGTTACAGTCTTGGCCTCAAACTACCTGATGGTGAGCAGGTTAAAACATGTGACAGCAGCTAACTGAGCAGAAGACACTCATTTCTTGGAACAAACGGTTGCAAAACAGAATTTGTTCAATGAAGGAAGGAACAGGATAACCTTCAGGGCTGTAAGAGAAAGTACAAACACAGAAAACAACATGAACTTATATAAGAAAATTGTTTTTGTACAACAGACGAAATGCTTCTGTTGTGTTACGGAAAAATTAATCAAATAACATATGTATATAACAGAGATAAGCAAATCTATCTGTGCCACAGAACTGCAAGGTGAATTGTAGAACTCCTTTTTACAAACTTAAGTGTGAGACAAATGGCAGAGGCAGCACATTAGAGTAATTACTTCTTTATTAATAGTGAATAAATCTTCTGTTCCTCTAATCAATTCTGAATTAATGCTCTCTTTTTTTTTTTTTTATTCATTGAACCAGGGTTTACTTAAGTTCAAATAACAGAGACATCATGCACCTCATTTCAGTCCGTGTTTAAGATGTGATGTGTCTTGCAAGAAGAACCGACTGACTTTGGAAAAAAATAAATTACAAAGTTGTAAAAATGTAAGCAATTTTGGTTAAAGAATGAGCTGTTTTATAATAAGTGTTAACATGCATGAAATATTCAGTGGCGTAATAATCAGTTTCTGGAAGTAGAGGCTAGCTGGATTGTTTGGAAGGGAGATTCACTTTACTCTTTCCCCAGACATTATCATTTTGAGCTTAGCGTATTTTTCTTATGAGAACAATTTGACCAGAACGTCTTGTTCTGCTCAGTGGCCAGCTTGGAAAAAGCAAGAAAATATTTTTGATTCACAAAGGATGTTTGTGTGATCATTTTTATGAGGTCTGTGAAATACCAGGTTGATTTTCCTCCCAACTCAATGTTATTTTTTTGTGTCCAAACTTTCAGTTAAACTTCTAAAGTAGGTCTCTGAAGCTCTTCTATTCCTCTCTAAGCATATTACATAGCTATTTTCTTTATAGTTAGTTCCTTGTTCTCTACGCTGGTTTACTTCTAATCATTATATTCTATTGTTTAACCAATTTTCCTTTGATATTGCTTCAAAACCTTTAGAGAAACCAAAGAAAACACGATCTAACCCATTTTCATTGCCTAGTAAAGAGTTTCCTCAGCCAAAGGTAGACAGTAAGTTCATTTATCATATTAATTTGTTTAGTTTATGCCATATTTATCTCATATTCTATTAGATTCCATGCTGGATTTCCTTATCTTCAAATTTACTTAATGTTTTACATACTTATTATGCTTGAATTAACAGGCTTTCTCCTCTCTGAATCAATGTTCCACCACATTCAATATGGGCCTTACATTTACTTAATTTTTGCAATTTTGTGCCATTCCTTTTCAACAAACTTCTTCCAGCATGAACTTACTGACTTTTTTCAGAGATTTTAGTTAATATATTTTGCTCTGAATTACACTTCAGCTTGAAAATGTGGTTTTCATCTGATGTTTGGTCACACGTTCTGTGCCAGTGCTCCTATGAATAGCAAGGCAACAATTTTGCTTCCAAGCCATTCCTAGAATATCTTAAAACTCAACTCATCTATACACAATGTCTTGCTCTCTCCTACTTTTTTCCAATCTCTGTGTGCAACTGACAGCTTTCTTGCCATTAAGTTTTCATTTCGTGTTCTAATTTGATTTGACAGCTTTCACTTTATCCCTACATTTCCTAATCTCTAAATTAGAGCCTTTTTAAATGGCTGTATTCTTTCCCTAAGCTTTAGGCCTCCCAGTGAAATGCTAAGCCAGATATACAATTATTCTCTGCTTCTCATATCCTCAATGGATTGAGACAGGCACTACCAGAAAGTGCCTTGACCCACTATTATCTTAACTTTTGTGTAAAGACATCTGTTTTTCTCCCTTTACCATAATAAGGAAACTGAATGACTATGTTCTTAACTTAGATAAATTAATTAAGAATCTACATTTATGACAGATTTATCTTAGATTTGACCTAATATCTAGCCTTTGCATTTATCACCTTTACATTTATTTTTTTTAATTAAATTATTTTCTCTAATATGCTGAAAAGCTTCTCTGGGATTTTGTTTTTTGCTTGATGAAATAATTTTTTTTTCACGTTTGACTCACAGAAAATGTGGATCTCTTCTCATCCAAATGCCTTCAGTTTTTACTCCAGCTGCCTTCTATCTGATTCCTTGATTTGGGCCAGTGTAAGTCATGACACTATTTCTGGTCTGTCAATGCAATTACCTTTTTGTAGTCAGCTCTTCCATAACATCCTTGTTCTTAGCAAAGCCAAGGCCAAAATAGCCTTCATATAGTACTTCATATGGAGTCAATGACTATAAGTAAACACAGTCAACTATAATATTATGTTCATCTGGTCCATGAAACTGCTAATAGTATTTGTTAGGAAGTTGAGACCCAGCTGGTGAAAAAAAAATTAGTTTAAACCTGTGATCATCATTTTTAGTCCTGTTTTATAGTGAAAGCAAAGAAATACAGTTTTCTTTTTAAGCCTCATACATGTGATCAATGAAAGTGTCTACTTTAGGATGAAATGAATCATTCTCCATACAGATATCCTTTAAAGACAGACATCCAACATTAAGAGAAATTGATTTCACTCCTGTTCATTTCTTCAAAAACATTACAAATAGGATCTTCCGAATATACCCAGGGATCTCAGTCAGATATTCAGCTGCATGTAATTTTCAATCAGAAAGATAGTTTTTTATTTGAAATAACTCATTATTTTTCACCTGATCTCATCATAATGCTATGTCTAATTGACCTCTTTTTCCTCCTTTTGCCTTCCACCCACAATGCACATGTTTCAGTAATTATGTACTACTCACCCTTATTGCACTGTCATGTTATTGCTAGTTGCATTCTTGTTCTGAGATACTATCTATTATATTTAAAAGTGTTCAGTGCCTCTCTTTATAGCCAGAATTAAAGATGAACTGAGTTACAAGATTCAGAGTTAAAATTCAGAAGTGCTCCACACAGACACATACACACACAAAAAGTTAAACAGAAGAGTTGGTGAGAAAGAATAAGATAAATAAAGTAAGATAATCAAAAGGAAGAAAAGTGATATGTTTACTTGTAAGCAATTATTTGAGTAAGAGAATCTCCCTTGTACATATGTTTTCAAACTCTATTTGAGCTCAGAAAAAAGTTGAGGCAGAAAGATTGAGGAAGCCTCTGTGGTCACTAACACCCTTGGACAAATAACGTAAGAGTGTGAGAAAAGACAGAAGAAAGCCAAATTCTTGCTTGTTGTTGGTATCCAGGGAGCTAAAAAGGAAAGGCAGGTCTTGGAGAGGGATTATTCAATTCCATCTCTATCATCATAGCTAATGCTGTTACAAAACAATGAAACAGCCAAAACAAAATGTTGCATGTGGAATAAATTCAGATTTACAAATAGGTAACTGGCAGCTTTTATTTCGTGTTTATTACATGTTGGCCTTAGGATTGGTGCTTCTTCTACAGAAGTGCCTGTTACATAAAAAGATGCTCAAAACCACTGGTAAAATATTCTGTGCCAGATAATGAGACATCAGTAACCCCCACATTAGTTTCTGGGTCTAACTCCCATGTTCAGGCATGGCTTGGGGAGAAGAAGGGGATGGCACTGAGTGTGGTGGGACCAGTATGGACTAGCAGCTGCTGGGCAGGTGGGGTTTTTTCTTGGGGTTCAAACCTGTGCTACTTAGCATCCTCCAAGTAATGCTTCTGTGCACGTCCAGGCACTCCTGTCATCAGCGTCAAGAAAAGATTAGGGATAAGGAGAGCAAGCATGCTCTCCAGGACCAGTTCTTGAGCTTCTTTACATACTGGGTGTCAGAGAGTTTGTCTAAATGATGCACCAAGTGGATTTCTGCCAGTAAGGTCCATGCTGTCGCACCTGCACTGGTACCAATGTCATTATTCAAACCTGAAGATGTACCTTGGATTGGGGAATCTCTCATCTGAATTTTTTCAAGGAAATTCCTTGCAACCACTATTGATCTCAGATACTACTCAGGAAGGATCAGTGTCTAACTTTTCATTAAATACATGTGATTTTCAGAATATTCCTTCATCTTAGTTGTAATTTCCCATTCTTATAGACTTGTATCTTCTGGACATATGTTCAGACCCAATCTGATTAATTCTGCAGGTATGGAAGTGGGTACGTGACTCTTGCAGTGAAATGGAAATACTTCCAGCGCTCTTTGCTCAGGAATTAGGCCTCAAGCAGATACTAATAATTGAATCATTCTGCTAAATAATCTGTAAACACTTGAGTCATGCATCATTTTGATGCTCTTAAGGAAGAAATAACTCCAAAAAAACTGATAAGAATTACTGAGTCAAACTCCTTTTCCTGCAGTACAGCTAAGGATAAGTTGTCTATTCCTGAAATGTCTGCTATGTTGGCATACGCTGCCCAATTCAGTAGCCCGGGTTGTACTGGAGATTCTTTCTAGAAAACTTTCCAGAAAAATTAACTAAGTATGTTTCTTTTATTGTCATAGGAATAGAATGCTATAGGATGATGAAAATCCCACTGCACTTTCTGAATGTATCTTTGCTGTTTCTGCAAATATCTTTGTTAAACAGCACCATCCAACAGTCTTGTCCTTTTCTTTTCACTATCTGTAACAATAAAAAAACATTAATTTTAATTGAGCAGATTGAGTCTCCCCTAAATTGCTTATGAGCAGAACATGCTCCTGTCCATGTTTGCCATTCTCCTCGCTAATGATTCAGTAGTTAACATGACAGCCAGTTGGTTTTGGCACTTTTACTAAAAGGAAAAATACAGAAATATTTATACAGCTGCACTAAAATGTTGTCTCTTGAGGAAGGATTTCTCTCTATGGTAATGAAGAAACTGAGGAAACCAGGAGTTGGTTAGTTCCTTGTTAAAGGAGTTATTTCAGGCAGTTTGATTAAATTGCTCTCCTTGGACTCCTCTTACACAGTTTTTACAGTAACGGGAACTAAACTTTTAAAAAAAAGACTCACGTCTTTTTAGAAATAATAGCTTTTAGGTTAACTCCATCCTTAATCTTCTGGATTTTTAGCACTAATGCACAGCTGTAATGACTATTTCTAGTCCTCTGAAGGAGTTTGTCTGCATAAAGATATCCCTTTGTGTCCTTCTTCCCTCAGGCTCCACTACTGTATTGGAGGAATCTCCTTCTTCTGCTCCCTTCACCTGGAAATTATCAAAATTATCTCCTCTCCAAAGTCAGGAGAAATCTAGCAATCCCACTAAATTTTTTTTTAAGGAAGATTTAGGACAGACAGAATAAGCCAAGCTATGTAAGTAGTCATTGTAATAGTCCAACTCTTCTTCCTCACAGTCTGTCGATGCAGATTGTGTTTAAGTTCTTTCTGCTAGCTATTATAGATGAAACAACATGCATTAAGCTTTATGCATTGCTCCCCTGCTCTAATGAATCAAAGAATTATAGAATTATAGAATCACCAAGGTTGGAAAAGACCTCCAAGATCATCCAGTTCAACTGTCCACTTATCACCAACATTTCCCACTAAACCATGTCCCTCAGTACAACATCTAAATGCACAATATTATTTCCATCTAGAATTTACTAAGCAGCTTTTGTCAAAAGAGTCCTTTTCCATTTATTTTTAGTTTCAAGTACATTTCAATCTTTTTGTGTAAGTCAGTAATAAGATGCTGTGCTCCAGAGACCTTCTTGGAGTGAATCTAAAGTTCACATAAGTAGTCCAAACAAAAGCATATTTTACCTCCTCACAAGACATAGATCTGAAGATAAGAAAACTAGTGTAAAAAGGAAAGAACTTCATTAATTAGTGAATTAACAGAGGCAGGAACATTGAAAAGAATGCTGAGAACTGGCACAGGCTGCCCAGAGGCTGTGGAGTTTCCTTGGAGATTTCCCAAAGCCGCCTGGACGCAGGCCTGGGCACCCTGCTCTGGGTGTCCCTGCTGACGCAGGCATTGGGCCACGTGGACAAAGAGATCTCTACCAGCCTCCAACTTTGTGATTCTCTGACAGGAGCTTCCTAGTAGGAAGACCAAAAGCACTGAACAAGAACAGGACCCAGTTTGTCTCATGTTCCATCTCCAGATTGTGCTGTGATAGCCTCTGTTGGAGAGCAGTATAAGAAATTGAGTATGTGCATTGAGCTTCTTCTGTGGGGTGTTCTCCCATCATCTGTAGTTCTGATGGAGATACGCTGTGAGAGATAAGCACCCGAGCTTAGCACTTTATTTTTCTTCATAATTCCCTGCAGTGCACCTATTTGAGAATACTGGCATCAAGAAAGGATATTCCTGTATTGCCTGAGACAGTCATAAGCCCATGCTTTGCATTGCAAATACAAAGATCAAATTGTTCAAGAAACATTAACAACGTGAAAAATTATGCAAAATATGTACATAAAATAGATTACGGCCTATTTCCTGTGGACATGTGATATTTTTAATACTAATTAAACTGAATCTGATTACTATTTTTTGTTGCAGGCATCTATTTACTGCATACAAGAGATAAAATAAAATTTATTATCAAACTTTCAGGCTTTTCTTTCAGCGCAAAGGAGAAGCAGAGGGCTTCGGAATCAAATAAAGGCTAAGATTGTTTAATCAGAGCTTAATTATGAGTGTATCAACTAATGGTTTCTGTAGGAAAAGATTGTTGTGGTAGAGAGGGCTCAGAAATAATTATTAAGAAACAGGTAAGACTAGCCATAATTTCCCTGGGGAAATAAAATTTTCCCTAGTACCATACTAGTAAGTTGAAGCTGTGGTTTTTGGTATCCAGCACAGCCATGTGACTGCTTCATCTCTATGTTCATCTCTGAAAGACTTAGTTCACCCCTACATAGCCATTGAGAGAGTGTGGTACAGTGGAACTTTGTCCTGTCCACTTTCAGCCGAACTACTTTTAACAACTCTGAGAACAGTTTATGAGGTCTTTAGTATCTGACCTATCATTCCAAAAGGTTTTGATGAGAAAATACTGTGATCAAATCTTACAAAACTATAGTGAAGCAACATCCTGATGAGCTTGCTTCATGCTTTTTCAACTAGCTGTAGGGTACTATCAGTAAATAAAGCACCAAATAATCCCTCCCAAACAAGTCACAACTGATATTTAGCATGAAAAAAATAATTTAATATCTGAAAAAAAATCTGCTATTTCTTATTATTCAACCAGTACTGCCAGCTGAAGAAACTGCTGCTCACCAGTTCCTCTGCTCTATAGCTGATGCCTCCCTGGCATGCTTAGTGACTAAGAGCACCCTTTGATGTAATTCACTTGTAAAGGCCACCACATTTTTCAGGCACTATTTGCCCTTAGTCAAGTCATAATAGCTGGCTAAGGGTCACTGTAGATTGCTAAAAAAAAAAAAAAAAAAAAAAAAGTGGTGGTAAGATAGAGATAAAAAGAAAGAACAAGAAAATTATAAAGATCTCAAAGAACTCCAAGTTTATTAATGACAAACACCTCCAAGAAATGGACTGCTACCACCACAGTCACATAGAGGTTAAGGCTGCATCAATCACAGGCCAAGTGCATTATACAGTGTTTAAAATGGTTATTCTAGTCTCTGCACCTGAATAACTAAATATGTTGCACTTACTATAAGTCATCTGTATCCAAAATATTTTCTTCTTAAGAAACACTTATTCAGAAACTGTGTTTTACACATGATCTACACATGAAAGATAGCATGTAACATGAACTGAAGACCAAGACTGCCTACAGCTGATTGCCTAAATTTTCAAATGGTAACAATTACATACACCATCAGAATGACAGGCAGCTTCCTAGAGCTCTCCCTGTTCATGTCCAAAAGAATCGGAAAGCTCAGGCTTCTAAAAGAGGTGCCTTGAGCTTCAGTATGGTATAGTATCTTGGCTGAATATCTAAGTCAAATTATCAAAGCCGTATGCTTTTTCCAGTCAGCACAAAAAAGGATTTCAGAACTTAGAGACTCTTTGAAGAACCACGTTCTTCATCTCTCCCTCTTCTTCTCCACCTCTTCTTAATCACTCCATTGTAAAACTGATATTCATTACAGTGAATGAAATAACAGAGTAATATTAATGACACGATTTATCTAATCATCTAACTGAACAAGTCAAATACTTAAGCTGTTGTTAAGAGATATGATGATCAACCATAAATATGGATTTGTCTTCTGTCTTAAAAAAACAAGAAGCTTCAGTATACTTTCTAGGGGCTAAATGATCATCACCTTAACTGCCACCCTAAAGATGCGGCAGCTTGTTGATAGACTTAATAATGGAATAAGAATCCACCAGCTGGGTCCTTATCCATGAAAGTGAGTGTTGTGAGAGAGGAAAGGGGTGCAGCATTTACCAACCTTTTCAGCAAGAAGGATTGGATCATGAACACATTTCAGTTTCTTCTATGGCTTGCTGTGCTGGGACACTGGCATAGTCTGAAGCTATTTGCTGCCAGCAGGGCAAAGAGGGAACAGTGAATTAATTGTGTCTCACAACCACAGTGCTTCCTGCCTCACCCATTGCTCAAGGCCACATCTAACTTCAGATTATAGCCCCAGTAAATTGCCAGTTATGAAATGAGAGGTCACATATAAGGTGCCAAATTTCAAAATTTTTATTCCAATTTCTTTACTGCAAACCTCAAAATTATGCAGCATTCTGAACTTCTTGTTTAATGACTGGTAACATAACATCAGTGCATCCCAATCACTTTGTGAACATCTTCATGAGAAAATAAGCCAGAATTCAGGAATGAGGAAATGACATGCAGCTTACGAAACTTGTTTATATAAATCAGCTAAATAGAAATGCGTAAATGATTTCAGTTTTGTTTTTGTAGATAATACTTAAGGACAGAATACCAATACAAAAAATATATCTGAATTCCTAGTTAATTAAAATCAGCCACTGAGCTTATCTCTACATGCTGTCTCTCAGTTTGCAATGAAATCAGGATAAAATGCCCAGCTGAAGTAGAAAAAAATGAGTTTACTAGCAGCAGTTGGATGTAATAAAACTAGGATGAAAAATCTCCACTAATGAACACAAGTATAGGAGACAAATACCAGACAAAACTGTGCTATTCAACTCAATACTTACTTCAGGCTTATTTCTCTGCCATCCAGAGATAAAGTATTTCATTTTTCAGTCAATGTTCTTTGATTTCACTGACTTTTAATAGCAAACCTATTTCTTTTGTTTCCACATGGCAAAGGTAGAAACCCCAGTCATTTCTAAAATGTAATTCCCCAAACTATTTTAAAAAGTAAAATAACACAAACGCAACGAGTAAGTTAGAAAAGCCAGAAGGTAGAGCACAATGCCCTTGAGTTATTCAGAATATATTCAATTTCTGTAAAACTAATTTACTGACCCTCATTTACAACACAAGCAATTACCCTTTGGGAATATCCAAATGAACATGCAAGGCTCTGTTAAATTTTCTGTTTGCGTACCTACCCCAATCACTTCCTTGCTTTTTTCCAGTTGTTATCTAGCTAATGCTATGGATCATATAATGATACAAAGGGCTTTTGTCATTCCTTGCTAAGTTATTGCTCCTCAAACCTCAGAACCTCTCCTGTGAATTTATCTTGCAGATCTCTTCAAGTGGAAAAAAAAGCAGCATCCTGAAGGAAGCAATGAAAATCCTTCTTTCATGCCTGAATACATCCAAGATCTTCATAGTCTATCCTGCTTTTTTGGCATTAGCTGCGGAGAGTTTAGAAGCAGTATGAGGGAGGAAGAGGTGGGAGAGAAGATATCTACAGTTCCTTCAATAAATGTAAGGGGGAAAATCATAGTGTGTATATGTCTAGTTTCTTCAAGCTTCCTTTGACTTAATGAGCCGTTGTTTATACAGTTAATGGCAATTGTGTGTATGAGTACTTTAAGTGTACTTCCACTTCTTTCCACAAGTAAAAACTGCCAAACAAAACTGGCATGACACCTCTGAGTGGAATTTCAACCACATAAAAATAAGAAGTGGCAAAATTCCCGGCTAAAATTTTGACAAATCTACTAAAATCCTGGCACTTGGGCTAGCCCTCGTAAGATGATGTGAATTATGCTGTCAGAGATCAAGCAGTTCTGTGGCAGCAAATGCTCAGTCCCACTGCAGTGGTCTTCCTGGGAAAGTACCCACATAACTCCCTTAATGCAATGATTAAGGCACGCGCTGGTGATAGGGGATGTATGAGTCTGAGAGCAGATGGGGTGAGGGAAGAAATGAGCAGTGTTCCCGAATTCATCCTGGCTGCTTTGCTGCTGTGTAAGCATCACCACTGAGTGATCTCCAGGGCAGTCAGTGGCCAACAGCCACCTCCAAGCTCACAAAAAGAAGCTGCCTCTCAGGGCAGAGGGCAAGATCCGTGTCTCATTGGGTTTTACCTGTAGGGCCAGGGCATGAAAAAGGCACTGACTTGCTCAGCCTTGTCAAGAGTAAAGTGCTTCTGGGATCTCAAGAACCCATGCAGGGCAGAAAACACTATGGGAAGTCATTTCTTCTGTTCTGATCAACCCATATAAATCACAGATGTGCCTTTGTTGATGTATTTCCCCCATGTCCACTGGCCATGTGATTGTCAAGCATACTAAGCCTTTGATTAAAGCCAGAAAACAGTTCCTACTCACATTCTGTGGTACCTAAAGAGCTCTTCTTCATTTGAACCCTAAAAGCTACAAAGGTCTTTGGGGCCAGCACAAAGAAGGCAAGTCCTTTCCTGGATCTGCACGCAGGGGAAAAGCAAAGGCTTGCTCACACGCCTCAGTCATGCAGGATGCCTCACTGTGAATTTTCCCCACTTGTGCTGCCAAATGCACTGGGAAGGCAACAGCCAGCCCTTCCCTGGCGCTCAACTGCCTCTCCAAAAATGTCAGCTCAAGCATGGAAACAGCACAACAGCTACAGAGAGCTGTAGCAAATCTACCTATCGGCAGCTCTGCAAAAGTCAGCAAGAAAAAATAGTTTGTTAAATATTAGAGAGGGCTTGCTAAAAGGTTTGCCAATTGGGTTTGCTACATCTAACTGCTTCATCTCAGATCTCTCGGGTGCAGCAAGCAGAATGTTGACAAAACATGCAGCTGTAATCGAAGAGGACGACTTCCATATGCTAACTGCTGCTAGGTACAAAGAGATACAAACATTGTATTTAAAATGTTAATGCTACACATCTGAATTTCTTTTCAGAAATACAAACACTGCATGCTACAAATGCAGTTTGGGGTGCTCTCCCACGACAAACTGAGACAAATGTTTACCTTGTTGCTGCCAAAAGGAGAGGGTCCAGCATCCCATCTTCACGCCTGGCTGACTCCCTGCGTCCCCATTCCCATCTGTGCTGTCCCACCCCCCCTTTGTACTGGTGCTCTGCTCATGCCATAGGGAACCAAAAGAAAACAATTACAATTCATTTTTGTGGGGTACTTTTTTGTGGCTTCAGCCCTTTGAACCAGTTGCCCCAAGGGTTCATTTGATACTAGAGGGCACGGGGAAAAAGCAAGAATGCTAGCCAGGATGGGAGGAGCAGGAGCACACCTTTACAACAGCGGTGAGCTCTTGGCAGAGCCGCCCTCATCCCACCACAGCCTCAGACACAAACATCGGTGCCTTGGCTCAGTGGTTCAGGGCTGTGACCTCTGTCAGGCATGCAGTGCAACCTTCTCCAGCCCATCAGTTCAGCTCCAGTTGCCTTTGGAAGGAGGCCATGCCCTCTCCCCAGGCCACCTCACAGACTGCAGAGCTCAGCTGCTGTGGTGCCAGGGTTGTTTTTTGAACTTTACAATAAATTTGCTTTTGCTGGAAAAGTGGGCTTTTTTAACCTTCTTTTTCTCATGATCAAAACCAAGCAGATTATTTTTAGGTCAGTTTTCTCCTTTTGAACTTACATTTAGGCACTAAGTCAACACACGGGACTTTTGCTTCAAAAGACAGTGAGAAAGAAGTCGCTGTGTGATGGCTGTTCTGCAGCATCTGTATGAAGTGTAATGCACCACCTTCAGAAAAAGAATTGAGAAAAAAAGTAAAACTTCCAGCAAATCTGAGAACTTGAAATCTATAACTAAAATCATTGTCACCTTCCACTAAATTTTGGAGATACATTACTTTTTTTTTTTTTTTGAAGACTCCATACCCCCAGGCAGTCTCTAGGGCAATTTCCACCATTTCTTCTGTGGTGTGAGAATACCGTTGGCTGATGTTCTGCATAGACCCAGATGGGCTGCTTTACTGAGACCTTTACATCGTGATGTGTGGGTTTACAGGGGTGAATACGGGAGAAAAAGAAGGCAGCCATAAATCTGTGATTCCATGGGCCAGGCAGCAGCACAGATGATGGTTCTGTTACTGCGCTGGAGTGCTAGGGCTGCTCAAGAAGTGAAAATAAATGGATCATTTGTATTACTGACTATATCACTATAATTATCAGGCTAAAGAGAGAGGTTCATTCCTGAGGTGCTCAGGTACTGCACAGGTCCCACACTGAGAAAGGTGAAGGCTGTTTTCTGTAGGTTTCCTGTCAGGTGCCCCAAGGAATCACACACTGGTGTCCCTCACAAAGACCAGGTCCCTTCAGCACCTCTGAAAAACGAGGTAACTTTTATCCAGGTGATCAGTTATAGAGATAGATACTTGCAGGCTTAACATACTGGTCCAGCTTAGGAATGAATGGGAAAAAAGAATACTGTCCGGTAATACGATTGCAAAATCATGGGTTTTCAGGGAAGGTAAACGGTCATGTGTTAGCCTGCTTCTAAAATGAAATTTGTTTTCTGTGTTTCTGTGGGAAATCAGAGGATGTTATTAACTGAGTCATGCAGCTGTTGACTTTAGCAAGCAAGCAAATGATATAAATAGAGAAGCACCAGTGAGCCTTGGACAGAAGAAGTGGTTGAGAGATCTTCTTGAGAGGGCTCTGTCCAAGGACAGAGAGGCAGAAATGGAAATGAAGATGCTTGCTTTCCTGGGCTTACTGTGTATTTCATGCTCTTATGCTTTGCCAGTGGCTCCAGAAACTGAAAATGAAGATATGCATTTTGCTCAGGTAAATTCTATAGACAAAATGTAGAAAACAATTTACTGAGAAAAAATGAATATAATGATGCTGTGTTAGTGATGCAGAATATTTCACTAACAACTCTTTGCCTTTGAAAAGAAATATTTTTGCTCTAAACTGTTATATTTCCTTCCTAACAGAAATATCTGGAAAACTTTTATGATTTTAAAGAAGATAAAAGCTCTTTATTTAAATCAACAAATCTCGCTCACATGGCTGACAAAATCCGAGAAATGCAGGCGTTCTTTGGGCTGGAGGTGACCGGAGAGCTGAACCGTAAGACGATGGACATGATGAAGCAGCCCAGATGTGGCATACCAGATGTCCGCTCATACAGCACCTTCCCACAGAACCCTAGATGGAAGAAGGAAGATGTGACATATCGGTAACATACATTAAAGCATGTTTCCCTGCACATCAGTTCTGTGTCTGCCAGGCAGATGTAATGCCAGCATGTTCTTTACTATTTACTCCTGCATTCTCGCAAGAACCTCACTCAGGGTGGCAGGGCCAAGAACGTGGGGAGCATTTGTGTCTTTTGCATTAGACTTCCAAATACTAATAAAAGAGACCAGAATAGGAGCCTACATTGGTTTCTTAAGAGCATACTAAATAATTTAATTAGTGGATAGGAGGGATACAACTGAGAGTAACTGTTGGGATTTCTGAAAGGTCTGAAAGAAAACTTTGAAATCTTCTCCTATTACATAAGCATATAACTGGAAAATAAACAACCCAACATATAAATAATAACAATCAGTGCTTAAAATATTTGACCTCAGTACTATGTGCCCTAGACACAGTTCTGATTGCTTTTAATTCCTTCTGTCTTGTTTTACAGGATTTTGAACTACACCCCTGACATGCTGCAAGCTGATGTGGACGAAGCAATTGCAAAAGCCTTCCAGCTCTGGAGCAGCGTCACCCCTTTGAGGTTCAACAGGCTATACAGTGGTGATGCAGATATAATGATCTCCTTTGCTTCTGGATGTAAGGGACTCCCTTGCTGGGGAATGATAATTAATTGTCACTTTTTCTTGCCGAGCTGATAGAAAGTTTCACTTGTTTTTACTTCTTTATTTTAGTTCATGGTGATTTCTACTCCTTCGATGGTCCAGGAGGAACGCTGGCTCATGCCTACCCCCCCAGCAGAGGGATAGGAGGAGATGCCCACTTTGATGAAGATGAAAACTGGACCAAGTTTACCACCTATAGTGGCAAGTTACCTTAAAAAATTGCATTGCTTGTTTTTTATTAAGTAGCATTTGTCTTGAAGACACTGTGAAGTAAAAGGTACTATGGCAGAAATTCCCACATTTTCTGAGATGTAAGATGTCAGAGTAACTTAGTAAAATAACTGTGCATATTCTTATCTATGCTGCAGACATGATAGTTCTCAGAAGTTAATTCATACACTGCAACTGCAGCTCCAGTGAAGGAAATGAGATTAACATGAAATAGCAAATGGGTAAACATGTCATTGTAAAGCAGGGAATTTTGGCTATCAGAAATGATCTTAAAATTTTTAATAGTGAGCTCTCTCTCTTTTTTTTTTTTAATAAAATTATTTAAACTTTTAAATTCTGCAAAGAAATAAAAGGGTCATGAATTTGTTGGTAAGCATAATTTTGAGATTTTCTGGTGTCCAGCAGTGTTCAGGGGTGATATCGGAGCTCACATGCTACCAGTGCTACCAGCCTTCCTGCAGTAGTCACCAACTGAATTCCATGCTACTTATAATGCCTAAAAATACGATTAAAATGATTATTAAAACATTCTCATCCAACTTTCAGTCTTTGTTAACATTAAAGAATCCTTGATTCTTTGTTGGCAGGAAAATTTCTGCAGCATGAGCAAGCAATGTTCCTCAACTGGCTCCCCTGTGAGCAACAAACATTTATAACTGGAAACATTTCTTTTCCAAGATTTTAGAGAACCTCTTAACTGGGACAGTTAAAATTTCCCGTTTTATTAATACCATGAATAATATATAATGAGAAGTTAGAATGTGCATCCCACTGTCAAGAAGAAATTTTGTTTACTGTTTGTTCTCTGTGCTGGATTTTTTTTTTTAGGGTACAATTTATTCCTTGTTGCTGCTCATGAGTTGGGCCACTCACTGGGTCTTGGTCATTCCAATGTCTTTGGTGCCTTGATGTATCCCATATATATGGCCAAGGATACAAGAAATTACAGGCTTCATCAGGATGATATCAATGGCATTCAGGCCCTCTATGGTAAGCAAAAAGTATAATTTTTGTTGGCCAGTGGAAAAGCATTTACAATATATTTTACTCAACAGCTAAAAAGTACTTATTTTTACTTCAGGAAGAATATTGAGATTTAATTTCCTGACTACATTTTGTGCAAATCTCTCCATCTCTTTGTGGCTAAAAGACAATATTTGCAACATGAAATCTGTGGGCTGTGTCCATGCCAGTAAAACAAAATGTTTAAGCTTTCTTTAAAGCTACCAGAGGAAGAAGTTACAGACTGTATTAATTCTCTTACCATCCATAAAAGGATGTTCATATGCACGACTGCTATTTGAAAATTGGTTTTGCTCTACATTAATCCCTGAGCAAATGCAGTTTGAGCTAGAAATAACTTGTCAAAGAAAAACCATGCAAGAAAATATTATAACGGTTATCAACAGAGACAGCCAACTTAAATCGCCCAATTTCCACTGGCATTAGCTTACTAGCTGAGTTATAAACTCACCTGTACATTAGGCTCAGTAGGGTACACTCTTAAGCTCTGCAATGCAAAACTCTATTCCACCATCCAATTTCACACTTCTCTGTTTCCAAAGGACCCCCAAGGGAATCTCCTGCATTTCCAACAAAAGCATTTCTCCCACAAGAAACAACTGAAATGCCACCTATGGAAGAACCAACTCAAATGTCACCCCGGGAAGAACCAACAGAAATGGCACCCACAAAAAGACCAGAAGACTGTGACCCTCATTTGACTTTTGATGCTATCACTACTCTCCGTGGGGAAATTCTGTTCTTCAAAGGCAGGTAAGTGATTTCATTTCTACCAGCACCTGCTTCTGAGGCTCACAAAGATAGAATACAATGTTCATTTCAAGGAATTTATCTTCCTTTGGTTACAAGGGAAAATATTTCTTTCTGGAAGTATTAAGACAGCTTTGCAAATTTTTACTAGTCCAGCAAGAGTTGGGTGAGTAACACGGTTTACTGACAGGTGAGTAAACTGTGGCAAGCCATCATCCATCATCACTGTTACAGTTGTGCAAGGCTGAATAATCTCAGCATCACTCCTCAGCCTGCAGCTAGTTCATACACAGCACTTTCCTCATCACATCAGTCCAGGTGTGGGTCATGGAGCTGTGGGAAGTGCTACTGGTGTCTTTTGGCAGTACTCTAACCAAGGGGTACACAGTGAACTAGTGCCCAGCACTGCTCATAGAGAGTCCCTGCCATTAGATGGCCCTGCTGTTTCTGTATGTTCTGACACTGAGCGCTGTAACAGAGGGTTGGCAGCGTGCTTCCACTCTGGAGAAAGGGGACAGCATGTCAGGCCTTGGGTTTTATTCACTTCTTGGGTTGGTGACTGTGTTTCAATTGAATAAATTTCCTTTGATGAAGTGGGTCTGATTCATCTTCTAAAGCATGTGATGAAGAATTGCAGCTTAAAAACATTCTAGGGAAGGAGAGGAAGGAAGAATTCCTCTCTACTTTGAATTTTAATGTATTTTCCAAGGATGTTTAGTGAATCTTAGTAACCAAACTGAAATTAAGAACAGAGCTGTGCCAGCCCATGTGGTACACAGTGAAGACAAAGCTGTAGTCATCAGCATTACTACAGGCATCATGTGTTGATGGGCAAGCCATTGGAGTCTTGGTGAAGTAATTGTAGCACAAGCAGCTTTAAGTAGCACTGTTTGAGCAAAGATCTTGTACAAGATCACCTCCAGAGATTCCTTCATTCAACCATTCTGTGATACCAGAGTAACTAGTAGTAAAGGGGACATGTCTGAGAGAGCAGGGCTGAGTGAAGCAATCCATCCCAGAAGGGGTGATAGCATTGCCCAGTAGTGAGAACTGGCTTCAGCATCCAGACAGTAGCATTTTAAATCTAATTCTGTGCCACTGATCTCATAGAGAAATATGAACTATGAAACACTGCTGATTTTGTTTCTATCAGCTATGTCTGGCGCAAAAGTCCCTACTTCTCACAAATCGAGCATGATACCATCTCCACATTCTGGCCATCACTGGCAGCTGGCTTTGACGCCGCTTATGAGATTGACAAGAAGGATCGAGTGATCTTTTTTAAAGGTATTTCTCTTACATTTCCTTCTGTCCTTTTTATGAATTAATAAGGTTGCTGTAGTACTAGTAGCCTGTATATGTGCATGTTATAAGATAATAATGGAAGTAATATAATAATAACAACATATATTCTTACTATTTAAACCCATTTTCACTTTCTAAACGCTATTAATGTCATCCCAGCAGCCCTTTGCAATACGATATTACTCTTGCTACTAAGAGAGATCAGAACTGAGACAAAACTCATTACCCACACTGCTATTTAAATATATTTTTAAAGGTGCCCAATACACCTAAAAAATATGCTGAACTTTAGCCATTATGTGTTATAATATCATAATGAGTGTTAAAAATGAAAAGTCCAACATCCAGTACCTGAATAATTCAAAGTTGTGTTTGTTCTAAAGGGACACCTTCTCAACTAGATATATGTGTTACTTAATTGCTCAGAAAACTTTGATGGGAAATTCTGGGGCTTTGATGAAAAGTTCAGCTTCTTCAGTGATCCCTACTAATATTTTCTGTTTTTCTTGACAGACAACCAGTACTGGGCTGTCAGTGGCTACAGAATAGAGCCAGGTTTCCCCAAGCCTATTCAGAACCTGGGCTTTCCCAGAACCGTTAAGAAAATAGATGCTGCTGTTCATGATCAAAATACCAAGAAAACCTATATCTTTGTAGGCAACAAGTACTGGAGGTAAGGCTAATTCCTCTCTTGTGCAGCAGATAATCAAGACAGTTGTTTTTTAAAAATCAAACTACATAAGAATTTGTATAGTAAATTTGTGGCCTCTTGTCATTCTTTTTAGCCAATATAATGCCAAAATCAAAGGCAATTATTCATATCTTTTATAGCAAAAAGTTTGCAAAGATGAAGTAGACATCAATTCACTGTTGTCAGTCACACAAGCAAACAAGCACTATTTATCTGTTAAAAAGCATTATTACATGAAATTATTTGATGTACAGTTTTAATTACATGAAATTAGTACAAAATTTAGTACAAAAAGCCAATGTGAGTAGGCTTTGACATCATTTCTTTCACTCAGGATCTCGTAAGGGGCAGATGCACTCTCTGAAATTTGTAAGTAAAGGATCTATCAAGAAAGCTATGAAAGGAGATCAAAATATTGAATTTTTAAAGAAACAGTTCAGTGAAGCAGTAATATTACTCTAATAATATAACTGGGAAAATATTATCCTGTTACACCAAAATTTACATCCAATCATGAAGTCAGTTCTTTAGTTGGATACTGTCGAAGTGAATTAATCAATTTGAATAAAGAGTTAAGCTTATTACTCAGTATGAACACTGACCAGCCTTGTTATCAAACTCGGGGAATAGAGTTGAACATAGTCTGATGCTCTGAAAACAGCCTTGCTCATGACAGTGATTAATTCTTCGTAAGAGTAGGCTTCTTTAGTAAAAACTTCACCTGGTTTTACCATTAAATATTACACTCTTTCTTCTTTTCATTAATTTCTTTATGCAGTTTTGATGAAAATACCCAATCAATGGAAAGAGGATATCCAAGAAAAATAGCAGCTGACTTCCAAGGGATTGGTCATACTGTTGATGCTGCCTTTCAGAAAAATGGTAAGTAAATAAAAATGGAAGTAAAAACAGAATAGACCATCAACTGATGCAAACAAAAAAAATATATGTATGTTTCAAATATATATGGATATGAAATGTTTTTTTAATCATCCAGGAAAATAGAAATTACGGATCAATAAGTAAACAAAAATTAAATACTAATTTGCTATTACTTTGTCCTTCTAATTCCAGGACATTTTTACTTTTTCCATGGATCCAACCAGTATGAGGTTGACATCAAGAACAAGAAACTTGTCCGTAAAATGAAGAGCAACAGCTGGTTTGATTGCTAGAAATCTCAAACGATAATGCAAGTTTGCATTTGCTCCAAAAATGTTTTTCTCATGTTCCTTGGCTTTAACCAATATCACTCAGCTGTTACTGTGCATTTGAGTCTGCAATTACGGTCTTTGAAGAACCTAATTTAAAATTTTAATAATGTAAAACTTAATGTACAGTTTTAATTTATTTTTCCAAGTATTTATTAATCAAACTACTTTTGAGTAATAAAAAAGTATTTTGCTGGAGAATAGTAGCGCTTGTGTTCTGGTTCATTTCTCTGGTGACAATACTCCCAGGATAAGTGCACACAAGGACAGAGCCAGGATCCCACTGCCATTTTCAGAAGTGCTCAGTGTCTGTAGCAGGGAAGTTAAAGAGAATCTGAAGCTGCTGGGCTGTTTTGGGGCACAATGAGAAATGATCTGAGAGACAGACTGGGGAAAGGAAAGTTGTGGGGGGACAGAAGAAGTAGAAAGAGATCCTACAGAAGGAGAATCCAAACAGCAGCATTGGTAAGGATTCTGGTTGCTATGTCCTCATTTAACTTGATCTCAGAGCATGAATGAAGAGGGCAGGAATGCAGATGGATCCCTAATTTTGGAAGGGAACTTGACAATGAATTAAGAAGACACATGCTTTTGTGTCGCTTTGGGGTGGGCAGAGCTAAGAGGTTGGTATGGCAGGATTAAAGTAACTGGAGAGTAGAGCTGGGTAACAAGTTTGGGGATAGAGACAGCCTGCAGACAGGACGAGAAGCGATGGTAATATTGTCACGGGGTAATCGCTAGGGAGCAAGGGGATTATTCCTGCTGAGTTGTGACCATGTGCTATGCTCCGAGTGCTGGACAGGAACACTGCAATAACCACTTCCCATAGCAAAATAGTGAAGTTAGACAAAAAACAGGATTTTCATGTAACCACTGCAGATGACTCCTCTGGAGAAAGAGCAGTAAGGCACAAACAAAAGCACACACACTTCCTCCTCTTGTTTGGGTTCAGCATGAACCTCCTTGTAGTTTCCTCCACTATGCAGTCCATCATGTCACAACATGCATTCCCTCAGCAAATGCACTAACATCCATGAACATGTACTATGATCAATTTGCAGTGTATATACAAGTGAAATAGTCAAGTCAGACTGCAAATTTATCTACTTCTCAGAGTTAACAGAGAGTCATAACCCTCCCTCTGCTAGTCCAAACTAGTAAGGTACTGGGCTATTCAATCAGCCAGCAAGAAGCCAGTGCAGTTATGCCATTTTCCCCTCTTGTCCTGAGTCTGCGCTGTGTAAAGAGCAATCAGGTCAGCCTGATTCCTCTGCATCATTGATTGAGAACTGTGAAAATCCAGCTTGCTGAAGAAAGACATCCCTGGCGCACAATAGGCCTCAGCACAGTAGTGGAGCCATGCTAAAGGCCTCAGTTATATAGCTGAGCATATAATAATATATACACATTACTACTGAGTGATATCTCAGTGGCTAGAATACCTGTTTGACTGTAAGAAAGCTTGGCTGATATTCATCTTCCTCTTGAAGGGATTTGATCTCATCTTCTATAACACTGATCTGATCGTGTGATTGTGTGAGGAAGTCAGCTCTTCTGAACTGTTCCTTTTTCTCTCACAGCACTGGCAAAGGCAGCAGGAGTGAATGGGAATGGCTGACGAGGACAGTCTTCCAGTTCTTGCTGTTCAAAATCTCTTATCTGCCATGTTCTGCTCCCTGTGTGAGCAATGTGTAATGCTAACTGAGCAGTGCTGAAACAGGACAATAAACTAAGCCAGGGGAGAAACTGAGCTGTTAATCTCAGCCTGCTTTAAAAGCCTATTAGGGACTGACTGGCTCAGCATTGCCACAAAGGCTGCGGTGCACCAGAGTGAAGTCATTAGCTGACAAGTGGGTGAGCTCACCTGGCAGGAACCCAGGGAGGGCAGAAATACAGTGCAGCTGGTGTTGCCTCGACATCTCTCATTACCTTCTTCAAATGCTTGTGCTGTGTACACAGCCTGTACAGAAGAAACTTCTGTCCAAGGACATCAGGTGCCTCCAGGGTGAAGTTGAGCTCTCATGGTTGCTTCTTGTGCACTGCCTTTCATTTTGAAAGTGCCTACACACTTTGATATCCTAATGAGACACCTACTTGCATGCCCAAGGAACCAGGCTTTGCCCTGTTTGTTGGCTGAGTACTGAAAGCGATGAAAGAGAAACCAAAAGAACACGTCGGCAATGGTGGGACAGAGCACTGATAGTGTTGACTCACCGTTACCATTATATATGTATAATGCATATAACATATAGAAAACGCTTTAAGATAAGACTGGTACTGAGTTAGCACATCAACAAGACAGCTAACTGAAAGTAAAATACTGGCCTCACCCCCAGGTGCTAGTTAGCTTAAACTGCTTGCATCTGAAAAATGAATGGTAGTTACTTTGCTGTAAATGTAATCCAGAAAATTCTCTGTTTGTTCACCTGATCAAGACTACAAATGGAAGAAGACAAGGAATTAATTCTACCCTTACAGAGGAGCTGGTCAGTAGTGTTAACCGTGGATTTTCCATCTGTATTTTTGCTTTCTCAATGTCCTAAATTTTGGCGAAAAAAAAATTGAATTGAGCAAAGCAAGAAAATTCCTGGAAAATGATATAATAATAAGTAACTCCAATTGTTTTGGAAACAGGAGCACCGAAACTGCCTGTTGGCATTTACTGAGCAAGTGGAACTTTCTCATTGCTATGATTTCTTTATAACTCATAAATGGTTACTAGAATTAAGAGCATTAATAAAGCATACGAAATTTGCTCATAAATACAATTTCAGTAAGAATTTTTTAAGTGTATGGACTTTCTCTGAGTCTGAGAACAGGCATGTAAAAATAGAGATGCACAGAAACATCATTTCTCAAATTCTTGACTGTACAACTGTCATCCCAGACACAACCTATTGCACATCAAAAATGCAAAAATATCTTAATGACTTTAGTGGCAACTTTATAAGGCTCTTAAACAGTATTAGGTGAATGAGCTAATAACGGTGCATGCTGACACAAAAATGTCACAAGAACAAGTGGTAAATGCTACAGCAAAGCAGTGGGCTCCAGTCCCAGACATCAGGCAGTTCTCTCACAGGGACTTAGTCTACAGCTGGTGGATTGGTTTAGTGTTACCAGCAGTAGCCGTCATATGTTGCTTTTCGGGAAGGGAAAAGACTCTTTCATACAGAAGTCTTTGGAGATGTTGTGACAAGGATCTTCCCACGGCAGAACTGCTTTTCCTCTTCTTGAGGAAGTTTGATTTTCAACATTGTTGTTATGGTTGCAAAGGAGATTATGGAAATATCTGTCTAATGCTGTTCTCTGTGGCTAAGATTTGAGATCTTCCTGGGCAGGTTTTCCATATAAAGCAAGTCTCCACTCACATACAGACAGCACTGTTACAATCATGGAGAAAATGAAGATGAACTATGCAGTAAGGAGGCCCTGACTCAGCACTGGACAGGAAGTTGACCTGTGTGAAAGCTGACCGTGACAAGAGGAGTTCTGCTGGTGAATCAACATTACTGTGATAAAAACAGGTGACTGTAATATAAAAATAATAAAAAAGCAGAAGCTGGTCTCACATTTATCTTTTTCCAGAAATATGTTATTTTTGAGACAGCACAGGGTTTGCAGCAGAGCTAGGCAGGAGGTAAGCACTGCTCAACATCAGGGCTGAGGCAGATTAGAACCATCCTAAGCAGAAAACCAACTCTGAAAGAGGGGAAAAAGGGGCCAATCTTGAAAGATTGTCCTCACTTCTTTAAGCCAGAACACATGATTTTCTTTATATGTTGTAATACTTCTGGATGAAGTCTCCTCAAAAGACTCAAAAAAATCTCAAAGGAGATTGGTGTGGAATTTTTTTCATAAGACCTATTCTAGATAATTGAAAGATGTTTGATTTGGTGATTGATCTCTTGTGGGAAATGGTAAAGAGTAAGCAAATGTTGTCAGAATAGCAGCAGGATGTATTTGAGAGGGATGCCAATCAGAAGATTGCATAAATTTCACCAATACCCCTCCAGATCATCTCAACCTCCTCTAGTGGCCCACTCATCAGATTGAAAGAATAGTGAGGAATATTTGTACCAAATTTTACAGGTCAGAAAGTTAGTTCTGTGCACTGGGACCATGGAGACACCATACACATAGAGACACACTGAACTTCACTTGGTGAGAAGTTGCGCCTCATGTGGGAAGTGAAAAATGCTATAAGCTTCAGTGGGTTAGTTTGCAAGTACTAGAAGCTATTTCTACAAGTGATACTGTGGGTGTGTAAGCTGCATAGGAGAACATCACACTCAATTTATAGATTCATCTCACCCACCCAGTGTGACACACCTAGCAGAATAAGAGCAGAATTATCAAAAGATGCCTGTACGAGCTTTCTTGTGGTTCTCTTCCTGAATGCAGCTCAGTTGTCCCATTTCAGCGTCATTCCTCAAGTATGTCCATCTCCACCCAGGACTGAGGAGGTCTTTGCCCCTAATGTAAATGTTTCAGTTAGGTGTCTGCTCTCAGGTCAGGAATTCAGCCCTTGGTGACCAGTGTCCTCTGCTGAACCTCACAAGCTGCCCTCTTGCTTCCACCTAGTCCAGGATCTGTCTGCATTTCATTTCCATTCTGTTTTTCAAAACGCTCTCCACAATGCAGGAAGAGACAAGTTCAGTAAATGCTGGAAATACATAGATTGCTCTGAAAATAATGCCTCCTATTTTTTCCATGGAAATTGCAACACGTACAAAGAACATAATAACAATAATTGATAGAGCAAATTCTCAGAGACAAAACTCTACTTTTCAGCATAGTCACCGCCATTAGCCATGCATTTTCACCAGCAATGAACAAGAGCCTGCATTCCACACGTTAATATCTGCATAGCTGCCCAGAATGTGGCTTGTCTTTCATATCACCACTTCTGAAACATGCCACCCCCCACCTCATTGCACTCACATCCTCTTTTTGGTCTCCATTACCATACAGCAAGTGTTGATGAGTGTCAATGGGTGCCATTTTTTCTACATGGAGGATCTGCGCACATTTGAGTCTCAGCTTTTCTTACCAGCAGTAGGAGGCACAGAGAACAGAGAACTTCCTCTGAAAAAGGGATAGAGCATCAGAGAGCTCACACTAGAAAACCTCAGTGCTTTTTAAACCTGAAAATCAGAAGACAGGTAAGAGACTATGAAATAAGAATTTATCTGGCAATGCTGAGCATTCCTGAAAAAAGTGGCATTTTTATAAAAAGCTTAACATAACTATGCTGAAAAAGGTATTTTTGTTTCCTTGTGGGCTTTTCACATTTTCCTGCAGACAAAAAGAAGCTCAATCCAGGTGAGAACTGTATCAAAGAAAAACTGCACAAAGCACTGCTTCTGCAAACAGTGCAATAGAGCACTGATCTTCCCAAGGAAGAAATGATGATATTGCAGTAATCTCCAAAATTACATACTCCTGAATAGGCAACATGAAAAATAAATAAAATAAAACAAAACAAATAAAAATTTGTTATCTACAGTTGTGTAACGTTGTGTTTGTTTTTTGTTTAAGTGCTCCAACAACCCAGGTGGAACTTTCCAATAGGAATTTTAGATGGAAAATGTTGAAGTGACATGCATTAAGTTTTTGGAAAGAAAGGCTACAGCTTAATAACTAAAAGATTAATGATCTCGTTATAAAGTTCTATATGTCTATTATCACCTCATTAATAAGATTTCCATGTTGCGAAACCTCCAAGAGGGTGGAGCCAGATGAAAGACAGTACCAATCTTTTTATGTTAAACCTTTTTTTTCATGTACTCTGTTGCTAACTGAAGGTTGTGAGAAGCAGTGAGTCAGAGACTGGAAGCTTCGTAAAGCAAATGAGAGCTATATAAAGGTGAAGCAGGTGTGTGACATACACATAGAAAAGAAAACTTTTCTAGGGGCAAGTGAAAAAGAAAATGAAGAACCTTTCATTTCTCCTGCTATTATATGCAGCACTTTCTCATGCTTTTCCTGCACATACCAGGCAAAAGAAAGAAGAAGGCATGCAGCTTATCCAGGTGAGGATGGTAGACCTTAGGGGCTGAGGTCTAACAACTGTCTAGCATCCACTGTAGTATCTAAAGTAATACTACTGTATAGCAACTGGGGAGCTACTATACAATGCAAAATGTACTGCAAATTCTGTTAGAATAAATAACAAGATTATTTCTCAGAGTGGACATCCATTACGTACTGTGACAGCAAAAGCTGCTTTAATCTTGACTCATCCCTGTTTTATTTTTTGCAGAGAGCAATTAAAACTGATGATGCATTCATTACATTAGTGATGAATTGATTCTACAAATAATGAAACATCTGAGTCAGTATACATTTGATTTATAGTCAGGTGGAAATGTAGTAATTTCTGTGACTTCTGGTATTATGAGATGCAGCTCTTCATAAGATGTGGATTTTATTTTTTTCCAAATTATTACTCTAAAAAATATGGGTGTATAGGATACTGCTACTTAGATTTTGTAGTTACTCATATGTTTCTGTTTTTTCACTACTGGCTTTAAAAGACTCTAGATAACCCTGGAGCACAGAGTAGGTAGAAGGCACACTACCAGAAAATATTCAACTGATTAGACAAATAATGAATTGGAAAGTATTCTGAGTAAAACACAAAGCATTTGTAGTCATAATATAATCTAAAAAGAACTTACTAAGAGAAAAACATCCATGCTGTCTATAACAAACTCTGTTATCCATGTTCTCAAGGAACATAAAATATCAAATAAAATATCAAACAGGTCTGAAGGAGTATTATTATAATCTTTAAGAGCTTCAAAGATAAACGTATTTGACTGTCCTAAAATATCTTGTTTCCATTAGTACTTGGAAAATTACTACGGCTTTAAGAAAGATGGAGAATCTTTCATTTGGAAAAGTAACACTGCAATGGCAAAAAAAATAAAAGAAATGCAGGAATTCTTTGGGCTGAAGGTGACAGGGAGACCAGATTCCAGCACTTTGGACCTAGTACAGAAAAGTCGCTGTGGATTCCCTGATGTAGCTGGGTTCTCCACCTTTGCAGGAGAGCCAAAATGGGCAAAACAAGTTCTGACATACAGGTAATTATAATGGAATCCTTAATGTACAGACAGCGCATTATGTAGCTATGTTGAACGCAGTTGTTTTTCTATTTTTTATTTTAAAGGATATTAAACTACACACCAGACTTACGCCCAGCAGATGTCAATGCAGCAATCAAGAAAGCATTCAGCATTTGGAGCAGTGTGACCCCACTGAAATTCATCAAGAAGGACAGAGGTGATGCAGACATAATGATCTCCTTTGCAACTGGAGGTAAAAGTCTACATAAGCATAATGAGTTATTCCCAACTTCTGCCAGTGTGAAGCAGTTCATCTGAAATAATCGTGATTTATTCTCATGTAATGCAGAGACAAACACAGACCTTGCCCAAGTTGTTATACTGATGATTCTTGAAGATGTTTGGGGGAGATTAAGAGGGAAATGAAAAGAAGGAGGGAGAAAGTAAATGTAGTGAGCTACCATAGTTCACTGAATCTATACCTAGCATTTGATGCCAATGCATGCATGAACCACAGGAGGCTCAAGACTTGTGGAATATAATCACGCTCAGAGCACCATGGCGTGGGTAGCTCTAGTACACTCCCAGGATTAGTCATGGGCTTTATGTGAGCTAAATAAGTTCTAGACATACTCAAGGCTTGTATTTTTGGCATTGCCCTCAGGGAAGATTTACCTTCTCTTCTTTCATGAACAGCTGTGCACGCATGCACTTTCCTAATCAGCTCCTCTTTTTCTACCCAAATATATCTATCCACACATTTAGCCACTGCACATAACCATTAAGTCTATGCTCATAAATCCTGCTCTGGAGATGGCCTTCAAAGGCTCTCTGGAGAAGGGATAACAGTCTCCCCACAACCTTCCTTCTGCCATCAGCACTTCAGGTACCGCTCAGGTCAGGATCAGGTGGTAACCATCTGAGGGCTGCTGACATAGACCTTGAGAAAATTTTAACTTACAAGCAAGCAAGAGAATGTATTTCAAGCAAAACCATGTCCCCCTCCTCTTCCCTCATGGAGTAAATACATAAATGTCCACCCATGTCTTGAGGAGGCCAAGATTTCATTCCTGATACATCCCTTTTCCCTTTGCAAAATTGACGTTTTGGTAAACCATTGTAGAAATGAATCTTGAAAATTTACAAAATCAGCAGACTAGAAAGCTCTGTGCTTGACTGAAGTCTGTTACCGCACCTGCTGTAGCCTTCAATCAGCTGTCTGTGGGACTCACTCCTCAGGTCACAACGATTTCATCCCTTTTGATGGCCCAGGAGGGTCTGTTGCTCATGCCTATGCACCCGGCAAGGACATTGGTGGAGATACACACTTTGATGAGGATGAAACCTGGACCAAAAGCACAGAAGGTAGGAAATTCAGTTCTCATAGCCCAAACAGAAGGAATGCAAGGTCTGTCTCTTCACTCCGCTCAAGTGCTTTAAAATGGGGCTGATTTGAAGGAGATGACTGGGCAGCTGCTTTCTGTCTCTTAGCTCAGTCACTGAGCTGTTTTAAAAAGTTAGTACAACTTTTACCCAGGGCTGGGTAGAGATTATCAGGGAGGGAGCTCAGAGAACTGCTCCCCAACCCTCCACCCTCTTCCACATATTTATGTCACACGTACAGTTCTAGGGTTCTTCTTCCACGCTGACTTCTGCAGTACTACTTCCTTGGGTTCTACTCTAACAATTTCATTACGTTTCTTTCTGACATGAATTTTGACTCCAGCTGAATTTTCCAGCTTTCAAGCAGTTCTGACAGCAGTTCTTAAAGCCTGCATGTTTTGAGTTACAAATGAAAAGACACGTATCTCCTTTTATGCCTTTTGTTTGTTGTTTTCAGGCACAAACTTGTTCTATGTGGCTGCCCATGAGTTTGGACATTCACTTGGACTTTTCCATTCCAAAGACCCCAATGCTCTAATGTACCCAGTTTATAGGAAATTTGACCCTTCAGTCTTCCCTCTTCATCAGGATGATATTAATGGCATTCAGTCCCTCTATGGTAATTCCCAATTATTTATCAGCTATTGCTTGTAATTCCAAACCCTTTGGAATACCTTTCAGTAACTTTGCGTACTGGATTTATTTGAATGAATTTGCATTTTAGTATCTTCCATTGACTGATTCCTTTAGGACCTTCTCCTAACACCTCTAATGACCAAAGAGATTCTGCTGAAATAAAGGATCCAACTGAGTCAAAAGAACCTGTACTGCCAAACTCCTGTGGCCCTGATTTAACTTTTGATGCTGTCACCACTTTCCGTGGGGAGATAATATTCTTTAAAGACAAGTAAGTCAGCTTTCAGAAACCAAAATAGCCATCTATCATTTATAAATTATGCCCTACAGCACAGAAAAAATAATTTTATCCAGAATATTCCTAAGCTGGGATTTCTCACTGTGACTTTAAAGGGGTTCAGATAAGCGAGAGATCTAACCCTTCAGGTAAAGGGCTAATTTGAGAACTGTTGTATGAACCACAGCCTGTGCTATATCACTGATGCTGACCATGGTCTTGTTAGTACTTTCCCATTTGGTGATACCATACAACAGAAAAGGAGTGCCTAGATCTCACAGGGAATATTTATTAGGATCATTTATTATTTGCAGAAAAATTCACCTGAGTGGTTGCAAGCTTCAATTCACAGCCCAAATAGTGGAAGGCATTAATTATACAGCAATCTGGCTGTTGCAATTGAAACAAGCGCAGTATTCTTATTTATTGTAGAAGGTTAACTGTTACCTTTATATCTTTATTTACCATCTGCTGGTAATTCTGATTCTTTCACTTCAAAAATCTGTAATAGTGGAGTCTATGCTAAACAGCTAAAATTGGTGATTCTCATTTGGGTTTTACAGTGTTTCCAGAGTACTCACTAATTTAAACAACCAAAGAATTATACTTAAGAACTAGAAACCTCTCCCACATCAAAATATTAAAATTCTAGTGAAGAACAAGAATTCTGGGTAAGAGATTGGAGGAAAAAAGGAAGAAGGTGGTAGAGAAACAAAGAGAAGAGGAAGATCACAAATGAAACAGGATGAACAGGATGGGCAAAGATGTCTCCTATGAAAATACAGGCAGCTTTTATTTCAGGCTGGAGCAAGTCTCAGTAGTTGGCATCCAACGCGTTCAGCATCAGAAAAAGGTACCACCAGCCTGATATGCTCAACACTATCATTCTATCCTTACTTTGAAATATCTGAGGTTCTACCAGTCTTGACATTACACCTGCTTGTAAAGCCCCTGCGCTGGTGACTTAGTACAATAGTAAAAGGTAAAGGTAATTAATACAGTGCTAAGGTCAGATAAGTAGCCCATTTTCAAAGTCATGTCAGCCCAGAAAGTTGAGAGAAGGGGTGTGAGAGGTGATTCCTTTCCTTTGCAAGACATAGGGCTGTACTTTCCCTGCTTCAGACTCTCCTCAAAATCAGCATTAAAGGGAGCTTCAACTTCAAGGATTTGAGTTCACAAACCCAGAAATATGTTATTTTGGAGAAGATACTTGCACATTCCAATCATTTCTCTAAGCAGGTGCTGATAACCATGGGGCGGAGATTTGTTCCCAGAAATGTACCCCAAACTGGCTTTTAGACATGAACTGGGTCCCTCTAGGTCATCTTCTGCGTAAAGGGAAAATAATGGTTGTTTTAAAGGAATGGTTCATCTGACCTCTTTTAGATGTCTGCATCAAGAAAAAAGGAATCTTCACCATGGAAATGACATTCTTTCCACCGCTGTTACAAGGAGTTTAGGGTGACTAACACAGGGGACATGACTGTGTTTAGTCAGCTAAATCCTGTCCTGATTGCCATGATGTGGTTTCATGCATTAGTGTGTGTAAACGTTTGATTGTATCCAAAGTCTGTGCTATATTTACATCAGGCATTTTTGGCGCAAGCATCCTGCAGTCAGAGAAGTTCATTTTGATTTGGTATCTTTATTCTGGCCACGGCTGCCATCTGGTGTTGATGCTGCATATGAAATTCCTGAGGAAGACAAAATTCTCCTCTTTAAAGGTAAAATGTCTTCAATATTCCAACACTATCTTTCCTAATAGCTTAAGAGATAATGTCTGGATTGAAAAACACACTCTTTCTGTAGGATTCCATGAATTTTAATTTAATTTTAATTTAGTCCAATGAGGTGGTGTATTTCAGTCACAGAGATAACAAGAACATTATCCAAGATAAGTTATGTGTTTTTTTCTTTTTTTTTTTCCCTGAAGATATATCTGTTAATTTAAAAATGATAGTATGTCTGCTTCCAGCTTGTGAAAAACTAAGATAAATAAAGAGGAAGACTGAAGTTTTCATTTCTGTAAAATATGATGCACTGTACAGTTCTTGGATTTCTTGGACTGCAGAACAATATGTAAAATTCTTTCAAGTAATCGGTATTATCTCTCTGTGGTTTCTTTTTCATTAAAAGATAAGCTTTCATGCAAAGGTTTACATAATTCCTAGAAGATTCTGATAACACGTTTTCATCAACTTTTCTTAATAGGGAATGAATTCTGGGTTGTGAGAGGAGAAACCATACCACCTGGATGCCCACAAAAACTCTACGCCCTTGGATTTTCAAAGGATGTTGCCAAAATTGATGCTGCTTTTTATGACAGAAATAAGGGGAAAGCATATTACTTCACAGAGGACAAATTTTGGAGGTGATACTATCTATTACTTTCCTAAATTAGATCAAACATAATCTCGTGATCAATATCCTGTCACGACTGAGGATGCATTAGTCACACATTAGTTTTGGTCATCTTTTTCACAGTCACAAAATTCTAAAGAAATATTTGCAAGAGAAATGAAGCAATGTTTTTAGCTTTCCTTTTAAGTGCTTTAGCTATTTCATCATGTTATGTGTTCATTTATTTATATAAATTTACTTACCTTGGGAAAAAAGCCATCTTACAGCTCCAGAAATCATGTCATGAAATCTGACAGAACAGAAATGACACATGATTTATCTCAAAGCCACTCCTGCAGGTTAAGAAGAAGAATTCCACCTTCTTTCCAGTTACCAACAGAAAGCTCATGAAGCTGCAGACTAATGGTCTTCAGCTGTTCAGATCCATGTTGCAACCCTATATTTCTAACAGCTGAAGGAGATGCTCCTATATCAGAAGCAGCAGGCTACCTTAGCTTTTGTAGGTGAATGATACGACATCTATCTTCCTTATACATGTATATCATACATACAGAGAGGATCCTGGAGTAACTAACTGGTTACAAACTACTAATTTGAGCAGATTACACTTCCATGTTTTCATTAAAAATCTCAGCCTGGAGTCTTGAGTTGTTTTCCTGATATTGTTTGACATATTTGCTCTTGCTGAACAAATGTATCAGAAGCAGAATGTTTCAGCCTTGTTATTAAGTATGCTGACAGATATATTGAATTTCACTTAAAATTCAATGCCTGCTGTAGGTAGCTTAGGTAAAATAACTTAAAATATCTTATAACTTAAGAAAAAGTTAGATTTTTCCTAACAAACATTTCTTACAGAGAAGGAACATTAAAGCAATCTCTTAATAATCTCACAAACGTAACTTATTTTTGAGATAAGATTTTCCATCCAACTCTTCTCTACGGTTTCTTAAAAATAAAACAATACAAAAAAGGGTAGATTTGTGACAATAGCTTAAATTAAGTTTTCTTAGTCATACCTTGAGATGATGTAAACAGAAGTAATTCTTCCTGTGTGGCCCATTGAGTAAATAATGGTTTATGACCCTCAGATCTGTCTCAAGGTTATCTGAATATTGCTGAAAGTCCTCAGTGAACTTGGCTCCCTGGGTGGGAAGTATTGACGTGGGCTGAAATAATGATGAATTGTTTGCACTTTTAATTGACATCAGGTTGTTTCTTGTTTTTCTCAGTTATGATAAAAGAAATCAGTCCATGGACAGGAAGCCAAGGCTGATAAAAGATGCATTTCCAGGAATTAATGCAAAAGTTGATGCTGTTTTTCAACATGAAAGTGAGTCTCTGTTCTCAAGCGAACCTGAATTAAATGACCCAGGGACTCTCGGGGTTATAGGACTGAAAGTGCTTGGACAGATAGATGCTTTTCTGCAGGCTCCTCATAGCCCTGAGGCTGACCCTTGAAACCCCAAAACAGTCATGTAGCACTCACGTGCTTCATTTTTCCATCTTGAAAAATAATGATATATACATTTGATGTAGGGTTGAAAATTGTTTCACAGTTGAAATAGGCATTCCTAACGGACAGACTGAAATATCTGCATTCATGTCCATGTGTAACTCAAGCCATGAGGAGTACCAGTTAAGACATTGAGGTCTCAGCAGCATAAGGTCTACCTGCTGTGAGCAAGGCTATCACATCCTGACATGTCATTACCTTGAGAATAATAATTACCACTAGCTTCTCCTGCATGACAAAGGATGTGATTTCAAAAGAGAGATGCTGGGACAGACTGAAGAGCAGTGATCCCAAGCTCTAGTGCACCACTTTGCAAACATTATCCCTGGGAGCAGATACTGTTGGCAGTGTGAGTGTATGTGAAATATGCAAAGTTTTTGGAACTCTTTCCAGCTGTTGTTAAAGTGTATTAAGCTTTACACCTGCAATAACTTAATTTGTTATTTTTTTTTTTCCTAGACTTCATTTATTTCTTTCAAGGAAGAAAGCAACTTGAGTTTGACCCTGATAAGAAGAGAGTAACACGCCTGCTAAAGACAAACTTCTGGTTTCCTTGTTAAGAAGAGGAAATCTACAATGGTGTAGGAAAGAATGCAGTATTACTGCACTGTAAACACTATTTCTTTTGTAAATATACGAAACATATAGGTGCTCAGACTCAGTCATCA
Organism: Meleagris gallopavo; assembly: GCF_905368555.1. Taxonomy (NCBI): domain Eukaryota; kingdom Metazoa; phylum Chordata; class Aves; order Galliformes; family Phasianidae; genus Meleagris; species Meleagris gallopavo. The sequence continues at coordinate 180,196,875 of NC_139404.1, forward strand.
TACATCACTCTCATCACTCTCTGCATATTCATTCTGTGCTTCTGTAAATAACTGAAAAACAGTATTTAGCATACTGATACATATATATATATATATGTACATAATTAACATCAGAATGGCTAACATATTTTTAAAGCCTCTAGTAGCAGGGCTACTCAAATGGGACACTCCAATGTGAATTCAGACCATGAGCAAGTTTAATCTGCATTTCATCAAAGTCCACAACACAGTAAGACACGCTCGGTCTGCTCAGGACAAAAGAAATGCCATTTGTTCCTGCAGCAAACAGTGCAAATGATGCTGCCATACCCTGCTGTAGGGAGGTGACAAACAGGGCTTTGCTGCACTGGCAATACCGGAGACAAAATGATTAATTTGAGTTACATCACCTCCAAAAATAAGAAATGAATAGGTCTAATTGGTGTCTGACATTGCCAAAGTCAGAGAAACAGGTTCAAAAGTTCTAACTTTAATGTTAGTTGGAATTCAATAAGAAAGCTTTCAGTGACGTCAGCTTGTTCCTTGTTATTTGACTCACTCTGTTCTTATTTCATATTTCTGTTTTTAATTCATGTTTCTGGTGCAGTTTTTTGAGTGGTCCTATAACCACAAAATATTTTAATGTCTTAATCAGTCCACAATCTCAGCTACTATAGTAAAAGCCAAAAATATGTACGGATGGCTTGGCTCACACTTTATAGGTTTTTATTTTCTCAAGGAATTCTCTGCCTCTGGATTTCGGTGACTTCCTTCAGCTCTTCCTACTGCTCTTCCTACCTGTGCACTCCATAGCATTGCCACTGGGGCTAACTGCATTAGGTCATGTTATTTTAACTGAGATAATCGCTTCTGACTCTGATCTTTTAGATGTTTTTTGAAATATTCTCCTTCATGTGAGATTGTAATTCTGAAAGCAATGTAGGCCTGTCGTAGAACTGTCATTACTCTGACTCAACTCTGTCATGTTCTGACTCTTAGATACTTCCTATTTCTTTATTTTTGATGATTTCTGGGACTCTTTCCTCCCTTATTTCACCTATTACATGTGCAGAGGATCATGCTAATTACTGCATAGGAAATTGATATGTAGCAGAAGTAGAGTTCCACTGATTCTACTACTATCTGTCTTAAAATAATTTCAGTGTTTGGTTGTTTGGGTTTTTTGTTGTTGTTGTTGTTTTTGTGTTGTTTGTTTTTTTCTTTAACTGTTGTTTGGTGTCTTATTTTTCTTCCCAATTTTTAGTCTGAAAAGCCCTGGTACTACTGGCAAGTCAGCCTCATCATTTTTGTAAAAATTGAATTTTTAACCAAAGATTATTGACCTACATTTCAGATGTTGTACTCTTCAGAGGTATACTTTGAAACCTGGATTCATAGCTGATACATTCATTGTTTGTGGCACACTCAAACCAAGGGCTTCAGTAAATTTTTTCCTCAATTTCTTGTGTATTTCTAAATGTGCCAGATTTCTAGCCTGTTTGCATCAAGATTGGATGAAGATGAAATTGTCTTCACAAGGAAAAAGATTATCATGTGATTCTTTCTCCTATAGAATTCAGATCACAAAAAATGAGTTTATTTTCTTTAATAGTGTCTTTTTCTTCAATGATTTCATTTGTTTTTGTTGTCACTGTCTTGTTCTGGAAGATATTTTTTTCTATATTTGAATGTATCTTTTTGTTTTCTATTCACTAAGAACTCCATAGCACTTTGATCAAACATAATCCAGGATGCCCAACCTGGACGGCCCAACAATATTTTTGTTCAGGATGCTACTTTTCATACCTTATATTGGTTTTCTTGATTTCACACAGTCATCCTCACTGGTAGGCACAAATCTCCTTTGATACTGTTCTTGATATGATTATGTATGTATTATCACAATAGCTGAGGCGGTGCTATAGCTAAGGTAGTGAACTAAAAACCCATTGTGTAATGACTTGGAAATTCAGAACTAGAAGACCCCAAAGTATCACATAAATAAAATAGACAAAGATGATAAAAACTGTGCTGACTGAAAAGATCCCTTGCTCCCTGTCAGCATAACAACTAACCCTGCATGTTCACAAGCAGTAGCTCACAATGAGATGCTTTAACATTAGTGCTCTGCCTCCAGATGGGAGTCTGTGAGGCTGTACCAAATCCAGTATGTCCCAAATGGGCCAGAGCCCCTGGGTATATGCAGATTGAATTTTCAGATTCGTGCAGGGAAATTTATCCTTATTGCCTCTTTCAGGCTAACTTTTACGACCTTACATCTTGTATGACAGTTGCAATGTTTAGAGGTGAAGGATTTTCAAGCTGGTGAGGTCAGTTCTGAAGGCATCCCAAGACCTGCTTGCCTGCAGGGAAATCCTGCCCAGGATAGGATAGAGAATTTTCTCACCCCGGGCAGCAGCTCCAACAGGGAGGAAGAATCTGATTAGATTTCCAGTGTGTGTTCAGGAAACAGGTACTGAAAAGTGGCACTCCTTCCCTTCTCCTTAAAGTGCTACTGATTTCCGTGATGATGCCCTGTCTGAGAGTTGTGCAAGTCACTGAGGTGTAATTCAGGCACTACCCCAGTCTGTGAGCCATCACATTGCATTGCTTTTCTACAATAGAATAATTAGAGCTGATTCAGGACCTCACATCCTGAGCCCTATCTCAGTGGCCTTTGGACTTCAGTGCGGTTTGAACTATACACTTGTGCTCCTGCCACTAACTATCCCAACATCCTGGTTCGTAAATGGCATGACTGATCACAGTCTTGGAGCATGTACAATATTGGCTGATTGTAAATCACGAGATTGTGCAAACTTCAAAACATCTGAGTTGGAGGGTTGCCTTCGGCTTTTTCATATCAGTATTAAAATGTACATGGCTCACTAAGAGAAAACTCCTAATTAATCTGCTAACTTGAGGAAAATACCTGGCAACCAGCTGTATTGTGCCACAGAGTGATGTGATTTATACCCCTGACATTTCAGTCTTCCCAGAAAAAGTAACATCCTTCAAGGAAAAGAACTTGTTTCAGAATAACATTCTGGTTTTGTGAAAAGATTTTGATTTTGTTCCCTCAAAATATATTGGAAACATATGGAAAGATTAGGATATGCATAACAGCTCAGAAAGAACAAAAAAGTACTTCCTAGAAGAATGACTGTACTTTTTAGTACCACCTGTTCATGAGAAAAAATGGCAAGTATAAATGTGACAATTATGTTAACAAACAATTCTTTGAACTGTGAACTATGAATTATTTCCTTTTTGCAATATTAAAAATATGGAACTACCAATCAAAGTTCCCTTTTCTACAGTAATTCTGTTGTGAAGGACTTTGATTTAGGGAAACCCCACTGTGATTCACACTGAGTTTATTTTTTCATTATTTAGTCAGTGATGAGCATTGAAGTTTCACCTTAGCAAGAGAAAAAGCCATGAGAGGATTTTTAAATGTTTCATATATAACTGGGGGAATAGAACACTATCCTGAAGAATCACATACAAGCTACAGGTAAGTTATACACAAGGTCAGTGGAAGTCACTGTGACAGAAAATTGTTGGAGGCTCAAAAACTCTTCTGGGGAAATACTTGTCCTTTTATACTTCTGCCTAAAGATCATTTCCAGTTGGTGCTGAAAAGTGGATAAACCTAGAAGATCAGTGTGCTAGATGGGCCTGGGCAATGCTTGTGCTCCTATGTAGAATTGATGAACAAGGAATGGTGAGTAGACTGTCTAGAAAAGGGATACTTAGAAGTCTCTTGACTCATGACAAGCAAAAAAGATGCAGTTTTGTTTTTGATTTTAGAAAGGCATTTGATACTGTCTCCCACGACATCCTTATAACAAAGCTGAGGAAGTGTGGGATAGACGAGGGACAGTGAGGTGGGTTGAGAACTGGCTGACTGGCAGAGCGCAGAGGGTCGTCGTTGGTGGTGCAGAGTCTGGCTGGAGACCTGTAACCAGTGGTGTCCCCCAGGGGTCTGTGCTGGGTCCGGTCTTGTTCAACATCTTCATCAATGACCTTGATGAGGGGATAGTGGCCACCCTCAGCAAGTTTGCTGATGATATGAAGTTGGGAGGATTGGCTGACATGCGTGAAGGCTGTGCTGCCATTCAGCAAGACTTGGACAGGCTGGAGAGCTGGGCAGTAAGAAACCGGATGAGTTTCAACAAAAGCAAGTGTAGGGTCTTACACCTAGGGAGGAATAATTGCATGCACCAATACAGGCTGGGGGATGAGCTGCTGGAGAGGAGCTCTGCAGAGAGGGACTTGGGCGTCCTGGTGGACGACAGGTTGGCCATGAGCCAGCAGTGTGCCCTCGTGGCCAAAAAGGCCAATGGCATTCTGGGGTGCATTAAGAAGAGCGTGTCCAGCAGGTCGAGGGAGGTGATCCTCCCCCTCTACTCTGCCCTGGTAAGGCCTCATCTGGAGTACTGTGTCCAGTTCTGGACTCCCCAGTACAAAAAAGACAGGGATCTCTTGGAAAGAGTCCAGCGGAGGGCCACAAAGATGGTGAAGGGCCTGGAGCATCTCCCCTATGAAGAAAGGCTAAGTGAACTGGGTCTGTTTAGCCTTGAGAAAAGACGACTGAGAGGGGACCTGATCCAGGTTTATAAATATCTGAGGTGTGGCGGCCATAGCGGTGAGGCCAGTCTCTTTTCAGTGGTACGTGGAGACAGGACGAGGGGAAACGGACATAAGCTGCAGCATAGGAAGTTTTGCACGAATGTGCGTAAGAACTTCTTCACGGTGAGGGTGACGGAGCACTGGAACAGGCTGCCCAGGGAGGTTGTGGAGTCTCCTTCTCTGGAGATATTCAAGTCTCGCCTGGGCGCCTACGTGTGCAACCTGGTGTAGGGAACCTGCTTTGGCAGGGGGGTTGGTCTCGATGATCTCTAGAGGTCCCTTCCAACCCCTACAATTCTGTGATTCTGTGATTCTGTGATTTGTCAAGAAAGAAGTGCATGAATATTATGTATGATTATTGCTAATACAAAGAGTCATAAGGCTGTACTGCCTGGGGGAAGAATGGAAACCCCTCCTGAAAACAATGGCCCTTTATTCACAACAGCATCACTCCTCCCTTTCTTAGGCATTACGTTTGGGTTTATCTGTGCTGAGCAGATGGGTCCTGCACCTGGTGGTGATTCAAGGTAACCTGAGTATAGTGTGGGTGCTTGTTGTCTGGGCAAAGGCTGTCTCTGAACAACAGTTAGAGGTAGGTAAGTGCCAGGTTTGTCTCTCTCTGTTGGTTATATATGGTTATATACATCAGGCACACTTCAGGCAGAGTCAGTGAGTTAGGAGATGCCAAATCCAGTACCTTGACAAAGCTGGGGTTAGTGCAGCACCATGCCCAAAGTCCATCCAGCAGAGGTGTTCAGTGTGTGTTCCCAGAAGGTGCATCAACGTCCACATACATACATGCATGCACACACACAGAAATGTGGATGTGCCAGTAACATAGGCTCAGACACTCTGATCATGGACACACAGACCTGCAGCCTCTGGTTCCATCCTAAGGCGAGTGGGTCTGGTGAGACTTCACTTACCCATGCATGTAAGACAGAGAACCTTGCTCATGAAACTATTCAAGAGCATCCAAGGAAGGGATACAAAGATAGTGAAGGATATAGAGGGAAAGACGTACGAGAAGCAGCTGAGGTCACTGGATTTGTTTGGCCCAGAGCAGGCTGAGGGGAGGCCTGATGGCGGCTGCAGCTCCTCACAAGGAGTGGAGGACAGTGCTGAGCTCTGCTCTGTGTGACAGCGACAGGGCCCGAGGGAACGGCATGGAGCTGTGTCGGGGGAGGGGCAGCTGGGGGTGAGGAAAGGGTCTGCCCCACAGGGTGGGCATGGAACAGCCTGCCCAGGGTTGTGGGCATGGCCCTGAGGTGCAGGAGCTCATGACATGTTTGGACAGTGCTCTTAGTCACATGGTTTGTTTATTGGGTGTCCCTGTGTGGTGCCAGGAGTTGGACTCAATGATCCTCACGGGTCCCTTTCTAACTTGGGATATTCAATAATTCCACGAGCCTTTAGCTACTCAGTTTAATGGGTTTGCAAGCAAATTGAGAGACTGTGTAGACACCAGTTTGCACTCAGTAAACTCATTTTGGCACTTTCAGGTTTCCTTGGAAAGGATAGTATGGCAATATGCTAACTGCTGCGTGATTGGAAGAGCAGGTGACTGAAAGCTATCCTACACCCATTTGAGGGAGATGTGCTGAAGGACACGCAGTGGGACACCACTGCAGATGGTGAAATGGGACATGACTTTGTGGCCCGACATGATGGAAATTCCCAAGACAGAAGGAAGACACTGCTTCTGCTTCCTCTTCTTGATGTTGTTTGAGATTTTCACTTGATGACTCTGTGAGCACATAAGTGGCTCCCACAGCTAGTGCTGGAAACCAGGGTTCTCTAATCCTGTCATTGGCTGTCCTAAAAAGTAATTTATTTAAAGTTTCCAGGAAGATAGCCAGATGTCCCCTCCCACCCTCTGCCTGACTCAGTATCCTCTGGTCACGTTAAAATTTGGCAAAAGTCCTTTTGCAGAAATGCACATGGCAGCAGAACCTTCCAGTACAATCTGTAGCTTCTGATTTCCTAATGTTCCCGTTGCAGCCCCTGGATCCTTCCAGTTAATCTGCATGTCTTCTTTGCTTGCATGTGTTTAAATATGCCTATTATGCCTTCAGAAAAAAAAAGAAAAAAAAAAAAAAAGATAAATAAGGAGTGATCTACTCCTTAGGGAAAAAAAAATACTGGAAAAGGAAGAAAGAAATGGGGGTATTAACTTATTAACTCAAGATCTAAATTTGAATAAGTCTACAGAAATACATGAGGAATAAATATTTACAGGGAGAAACACTAATTTAGAAACAGAATTAGAAAAGTTAGGGAGCATTTCACTAATCCCAGGATCATTTGAGTTGTTCAGACTTTGCAGATGTATCTAGCATCAACAATGAAGTTTAACTGGACAATGAATCATGAGATTGAATCTTTTTAAATCTGTAAAAGCTGTTTTCCAGAATCATCTTCCTAGTTATTTCAATGACTTCAGTGTATTCAATGATTTCAATGTATTATTGCTTTGAAATGTTCAGTATTATTTTTATTCAATAGCTCCATATAAGAAATATGACAAAAATTAAAAAGTATAAAGAAATTTACTTTTCCAGGAGTAGTATCTGCTCTGCTAAACTTCAGTGTGGTGGAGGATGCTGCACTACAGTGATAGTAAAACTATATAGTAGCTATATAGCCTTGGTACTTGAGAAACTAATTAGAATACTTCCTGAAGGGTATTTCCAACTTCTTTGGAGTTGAACTCAGTGATCCTTGTGAGGCTCTTCCAGTTTGGGATATTCCAAAATTTAATGATTCTAGAACAATACAGTTTTCACCCTGCGTTATATTTCTTCAGATCAAACCCTGCTAGGTTTCAGGTAGCAGAAATAAAGGAGAGTGGTATGTATTTGCCTTTTCCCATCTCACACTAGCCTTTATTTTTCCTTTTTATGACATTTAATCACACACAACAAAATTTATAATGTATTGGGAGAAACCCATAGAGGTTTCCACAGAGTGTCTCTGGCAGGAGAACAGCACCAGATTCAGCCTGACAACTTTCAGAGTTAGCAAGCTTGCAGCCCATTCAGGCCATCTACTCTAGTAGTTAGCTGTCCTAGCAGATAGAAATGCTTTCTTAAAATTAGGGGTCTGCACTATAGGTACCATATAATCAGCAGAATCATTCCCTAGAATCCATTTTCAAAAGGAAAGTCAGATTCCTACATTACATATAGAGATATTATGCATCAAAACACTTAAAGTTGATTCTACATCAGAGCATTGTTCATTTGGTTATACCTGAGACACACGCTCCTGAGGCTTGCTGCCATAGCATGAGAAGTATGAAGACCTACGTCCTTGCAGGGTAGCTGGAGGTCAGGTGGGCTTTCCTAGAAGACCTTAAATTGCACAAATACTCAGATAGCCAAACCCTATGTCTACATATAATCACTCTTGTTTAAGACCATTGTGGAGTCTTGGAAAACATTTACAGCCTGTCTTTCAGGAGCAGCTCTTCATTTATTTAACAGCACTTACGACTCTCCTTGATGGAACAGGGAACATAGTGTCACAAAATGGTTTTCAATCTTTATTTTCAAGATGCACAAATGTACCCATTGAGCTCCATGTAGTCTTCCCAATCAAAGAACATCTCTCTGCATGAATCCAAACACCCCATTGCATTTTTTTTCCAAGAGTATAACCATTATTCTGTTTATCATATATATGGATACATAGCTTATGTGTTCCAGTAACCTGATTGTTTGTTTAACATCAGTCAAAAACTGTTGAACCATTTTAGCTCTCAGTTTTGAGAACAGCGCAAGATTGTTTCAGACAGAACTGCTAATTATCTCATGGCAACTCACCTGGATTTATGATACTAATTATTCCCAGATCAGTTATTTACATTTTCTTTTATATGTTATTGATACTTACTTTGACTAAATGTATGTTATTATTCATTGTAAGAGAATATGTTTTTACTGATTATAGTACAATGCAATAGTATATTATTGCTATATCTTATTTCATATTGTAGATCCAGTATATCAAGAACTTGCCCCACAAATATATATATTTCATATATATTGTGTATATAGGAAATGTAATTCCACCTTTTATCTCTGACGAGTATTTCCTTATTTATTAAAAACACAGTATGAAACTGCCCAAAACAGAAGGCTCAGGGAAGAAAAAAAAAAAAGAGAATGGTAACATTAGTTAAACTCATTTCATCACTCCTTAATGATGAAACAGTTATGCATCATTTTTACTAATCAGAGGATATTATGCAGCATGAGTCAGACTGTCACTGATTTACAATTTAGCTATATAAACAGAGCTGAGGAACACGTTCAATAGGTCAAGACTTCACAGTGTAGCTGAAGCAGAGAACCTTTGACAAGAATGAAGGCCCTTTCTCTTCTCCTCTTGCTGTATGTGGCAGTCTGCTCTGCTTTCCCTGTGGCTCCTGAAGAAGAAGATGAAGTAAAAAACATAAATCTCGTGGAGGTAAATATTTTCTACTGCATTTCTAAATGAAACAGAAAGTAGTCTGAGAGATGACCAGAATTATTTTCAAAGAATGTGACTTGAAAATAAAGGTGTTTCATTTTGCAAAGGCTTCAAGAGAAAGCTTTTCCTATTAACCTGAAATTTTTGTGAGAATTTTCTAGAAATTATTTACCTATATGTTATCTAAAATTGCACAACTTCACTTTGATGTTGTCAGTAAGATGTTAAAAATAATACAGAAGCATAATTTCTGTCTCAAGGCTGCATGGCTGTGCAGAATTAGTCAAAATCAGTAACAGGTTATATTTCAGAATGTGCTTTGAAAACTGTGACATAATCAGTCTCGGTAACACAGGGAAAGAAACTAATTTAATTATGTATGTATTTCAATATTTGTTTGAATTGATCTTTTACCGAATATTTTTTTAGACATCTTCAAGAAATGCAACAATTATATAGATATATCACTAACTATTGGAGAAAAAGTTGTTGAAATTTAATCAGAATATCTGGTTTTCTCAAATCATATTTCATAGCTAAAAATGAATGACATGATTTGCCAAGTGCTGACTCTCTTGCTCTGTTCACTGACTTTGTCAGGAGTCCTGTGTCTGGAGCTTCACTGCTAATTTATATTTCCTTGAGTGAGATATGTGAAGTTATAAGCTTCCTTAAACGCTCTGCTACTAAAATAACAGGTTATAATAAATAAATGTGGAATTAATTATTAATAGCAAATATTATATTTAAATACAAGTTCTCCATATAGTCAATCAGTGAAAAAAGTAATTCAGGTTACTGTGAAAGCTGTAAATCATATCTACCTTTTCACACTGATTCTTGGAAAAAATAGGCAGCTTTAGCCCTTGGTAGACACAAGGCTTCATGATAGAATAGTTCAAGATAATTTAGGAAATGTAAATGTGACTGAAGACAATACTGATACATTGTAATACTCTTCTTTTTAAAAATTCTGGTTCAGACTTACCTACAGAATTTCTACAATCTTCAAAAAGATCATCGACCTCATCTAAGGCAGGGGGGTAAAAATCATCTTGCTGAAAAGCTCAAGGAAATGCAGGAGTTCTTTGGGCTACAAGTGACTGGGAAGCCTGATCGTGACACTTTGGAGATGATGAATAAACCCAGGTGTGGTGTTCCTGATGTAGAGCAATATGTCTTCACAACAGGGAATCCAAAATGGAAGAAAACTAATCTGACATACAGGTAACATTTCCTAATCTGCTTCAAATAGATGTAAATCTAGCATTTCAGTTTTGGGGGCCTGAAATAAAGTACATTATGACCTATCCAAAATTACATCTAGAATGATTAACCAATTTCTAGAAAGAAACAGGCACTCTAGAAGGCATTGTCTAAAGTTAAGTCATTATTGATTTGTACTTATGAAAGATATACTTAATATATATTACTTTTGTAATATATTTCAATTTATATTATATTACATATAATATAAATGAATATTTTTCAATTGAAACTCTGTATTTTTAGCATTATGTAATGCTTTCATTTTCCTTTGAAGGATTGTGAATTACACCAGAAAGATGAGACAAACTGATGTAGATGAAGCAATCCAAAAAGCTCTGAATGTCTGGAGTAGTGTGACACCATTGACATTTCAAAGGATTGAGGACAAAATTGCAGATATAATGATCTCATTTGCTTATAGAGGTAAAATTGATATCTTTACATATTGAATAGACATCTGAAATCATAGAAATAACTTGGGAGTCTAAATGATTTTTTACTCTTCATTTTAGATCACAATGACAACTCTCCTTTTGATGGCCCTGGTGGGCTGCTGGCTCATGCTTTTCAACCAGGAGAAGGTCTTGGTGGAGATGTGCATATGGATGAGGAGGAAACCTGGACAAAAGATGGAAGAGGTAAAGGCTGAGACCAAATCCATTTACACAGTTTTACCTTCTACAATTTTTCTCATGTGGTAGTTAGCTCATAAGACTAATTGCAGATAAAGAGTGAATAAGAGTGGCAGAGCTTGTCCTTTTAATTTATTTTTTATTTTTGCCAGTGATTCATTGGTAGGAATCCTTCTTACCTAGCACTTCAGTGTTCCAAACTAGTGAACTCAAATGTCATCAAAACTCCTGTTGTGAAATATTGTTCTCTTGAATCACTGAACTTTCAACATCATTGGAATGATTTTTGATTCTTAGCAGTTTATGCAATATCAGGAGAAATAGGGATTGTGTTTAAGGTACAAGGATACTGGAGAAAGGATAAAGAGATCATAATTAGAACGTCCAACATTCTTCGTACACTCATATGGATCTTCAGCTACAAGATTTTTTGAGTTATAATGTGGATAGAATTACTTATAGGCTGTCTTGTAGCTCTAGCACATTTTGGTAAGTTGCATAAAACTCTTTTATGTTATAAATACTGTGGTAAATACTGTGGTAAATACCAAAACAGATTTTATCTGCTTCCTATGATTTTTATCTCACAGGCTACAACCTGTTCATTGTTGTTGCCCATGAGCTTGGCCATTCACTGGGTCTGTCCCATTCAAATGATCCTGGAGCACTGATGTATCCAAATTATGCCTACACAGACCCCAAAGAATTCCTTCTTCCTCAGGATGACATTGATGGCATTCAAGCCATATATGGTAAGAAATATTTTTTGTTTAATATTTCTACTTGGAGGCTGGCTAATAATGATAAGAATATATTTTTAAAACGTTAATTTCACCTACATGAAAAGTCTAAGTGTTCTAAACAATGGATAACAAAATAAGGAAAAACCAGGAGGCTTCAGCTGAAGAGCTTCTCTGGAAAAAAATCTTGGAAAACATGAACACAACTGCTTTAACAATGTTAAAAGTTTGGCTTTTATGACAGACATTCAGTATACAATGATATGTCCTTTCATTTTCTTTAAAGAAGATCCTTGACAACCATGGACACCTTCTGAACACTATATTTATTCTATATTTCCCTAAATACAAACTGAAAGATTTTTATTTTCTTTAGGACCATCTAGTGATGCTGTGCAGCCTACAGGGCCCACAACTCCACAAGTTTGTGACCCTAATTTGACATTTGATGCCATTACCACTTTGCGTGGAGAAATGATGTTCTTTAAGGGCAGGTAATACCAATAAGCACACATATCATCTCTTAAATGTATCCAGTAGCTTTAAAAAAAAAAAAAAAATCAGTAATCTATGAGGGAAAACTGTCATTTTGAAATGTAGTACAAAGAGAAAGAGTATAAAACCATTATGTACCTATTTACCCAAGAGAGAGTTCTTAACTCATTAATATCAAGAGTCATAATTGACAAGAGCAGTGAAGGAGATCAAGGCTGGTAGTCTTTTTTTCTAAATATTATGCCATTGTGGCCATTGCTGTGCTAGATTTGGCTCTGAACTAGATTCAACTAATAGCAAGCAACAGTATTCGTATATTCCTTGACGATGTGCTCATGTGTCCCACAGTGTAAGCCTTCTGCTGCACACCCATACAAGAGCAAAGCCACGACTGAAAGTACAAGTATGTAGAAAGACATACTAGGAGTTCACTGACACCAGTGGTTCAGGTTGCAGCCACTCTAGACTTCCTTTACATTTATTGGAGAGGGATACGTACCCAGAAGGTCATTTTGACATTAGACAGAATATATTACTAAATGGAGGTACTTGTCTCTCTCCTGTTATACTCCAGGAGCTATAATCATTGTCTGACATCTGTGAAGAGTGGAACTATTTTAATCTATAAATTTTGTTCAAACCAGATACATGCTGCGTAAACATCCTGAGAGGTCAGAGACAGAGCTCAATTTTATCTCACTGTTCTGGCCAAATTTGCCATCAGGAATTCAAGCTGCTTATGAGAACATTGAAAGGGATGAAGTTTTACTCTTTAAAGGTAATGGCATCTGAAATTCTTTGCTTTTTCTCACCAGTTCTTTCCATAACCTTTGCAAATTATCCAATTTCAGAGGCTAAAGTGGTTCTTTAGCAGAGGTCAGTGAAACAAGGTCTCTTACAAAGTTGCAAATTACTGAACCTGTGCCTGATAGAGCTATAATTCTGGAAGAGATCTCCAGAGGTCATAATCCTAAAAAAAAACCTCTTCGCTCTGTTTTATTCAGTGCTCTGAAAAAGAAGACATAAAAATAGCTTCCTTTCTTCAGATCTAGTTCTCTTCAGATAACAACATTTCACATGATTTTTGCTAAGTTCTAACAAGTAATTCAACTAGTAAATAGAGGAATTTGCACATCACCACTATTCTTCTCGCTATTACCTTGGAATATATTGTTACAAGATGGTCTAATAGGACTCTTACCAAAGAAGTCTGAAGCCTAGTTTAAGACAGAACAAGATAATTGTTTCTTAGACTAGTGAAGGAAAAATTCTGGAAAGATATTTCAAAATGTATTTTTTAGAGATTATATCACAAAAGCAAATTTATGTTCTTCCCATCTAAAATACAATTAAATGTTTATTAATAACAAAGCCAAATGAAATACGCTTATATTTTTCAGAGGATAAGTACTGGGTTATCAGAGGATATGACATTGCATATGGCTATCCCAAACCAATCTATCGTTTGGGATTCCCAAAGACTGTTAAAAGAGTTAATGCAGCTTACAACGATGAGACCACAGGAAAAACGTATTTCTTTGTAGCTGACAGATACTGGAGGTGAGATTTAATATTTATCTACCAGAAATAATATTTTTACTTGTAACTGAAAATTGATATAATTAGTATAAATTAAGCTATGACATTTCAAGTATACTCTGGAAATTCAAACAGGTTTGTCTGAAAGTTTAAAGAATGCTACGTTTGCTACGTTGAAAGCATTTGCTAAGAAATGTCAATATCTCTAAAGCTTTGTTTGCCATTCATTACATTCCTATCGTGGCAACGTAATTACTTGCTACCAGATGAAATATCTGTCTATTGAAAAAGCTATTTTATAGCAAACTTATTCACTTTTTATTCACAATAGTGTTGCTTTTCTGTGTAATGTTATGATAGTGTACACTTTTCAGTCACATTTCAAGCAAAATGAATTATTAATTAAAAATGTTGTAACTGAATTTTCCTTTGAATAATCAAGCTGTGGATCATCAACAGTTGTATAGTTAGTATTATTTGTAACTTAAGTGCAGCTTGTGATAAATTTCAGAGAGTAGTTTTGTTTAAGAAGTATGTGATTGACAGTAATACAAATATGTTTCAGGTCTGTGCTTCAGTTTTTCTATTCCTCTCCTTTATATGCTACGATTTTAGAATAAACTGGATATCCAACAGCTAGATATAGAAACACATTTTAGATGCAGTGATGGCCAAGGTATTAGCTTAGCCTGAAAATCATTAGTATGTTCATGGGCTTCATTCCCAGGATCCTTGAGAGCTTTGTTACAAACATCTCTGATGGAAGGGTTTTCAGACACTCATCAGAACCTTACTACATAACAAGAAAAAATCAAAATCTACTTTAGTTTATCCTTATGAGACTTCACTCTAAGAGCAGAGTAGCATACATGTATGAACTGCTTTGAAGTTTTAAAATGTTATCTGCTTCACTAGAAGTGGTAATTATGGCTTTTTTGTGTGCTCAGATATGATGAAAACAAAAAATCCATGGATCATGGTTATCCCAGGAAAATAATCTCTGACTTTGGAAAAATTGGCAGAGTTGATGCTGCTTTCCAGAAAGATGGTAAGTAAAAAAATGTCTTTAAACTGAATTTATTTGAATATCTATCGTTCTGTAGACAGAATCATTTATTTTCAAAAACCTGTTATTAGCCCTTAAACATAGCAGCTAAAATGGAAATGAAAAATAGCAAGTATGCATGGAGTGTTTTTGCTGATTTTTTCCCCCAGAATACTAAAAAGAAGTCATATATGAAATATAATTGGATTTAATTTTGTTTCCAGGCTATGTCTACTTCTTCCACAGAACAACTCAATTCCAGTTTGATCCTCGTGCCAAACGGATTGTCAATCAAATGAAGAGCATTAGCTGGTTTAATTGTTAATTTCAATGATTGTGTTTCTTCTTCACATGCACACTGCATATTTTTAAGAGTATGTTTTATATGTATATTTTTTACTATTTTTATATTTTATTATTTTTCAGCATTTCATGACTAACAGGTCAGAATGGATTTCTGCCTGGATTCCATAGAAATATGGTTTTAATAATTATTAACTGTAATACAAATGTGTTTATATAAGTTATTACACTTTTACCTGCTGCATTAAATACTCCTAATAAATTGTGTTTGTCATATCTTCTTGTCCTTGCTTCCTTATTTGCACTAATATTCAAGAGCAAACTCTAGTTTCAACACTAAAAAATGTACTCTGGCATGAAAAGGCAAATATTTTTTCCATGCCAGGCAGAGGAACAACTAGCAGGCTCTGAGCTCCATTGCCCCACACAAGCTCTGGTGAAAATATTATGGGTACTTAGGACAGCTGGGACTCATGAACGTCAGTCCATACATCCCACTTCCACTTTTTGCTCTCTCTTTTCTTCCTCACTTTCCAATCTGAGCCTTTCCTCCAGAGCACAGCTCTTTGCAAAAACAGGCATCTTTTCCCCTCATGCCTTTAGATTTAAGAACCGAATTTAAAACTGAAAATTACAATATTGTACAAGAGATTACTGAAACCTCTATCCTGATCTGTTAGATCATATTATACAAGGAGTGGATAAACCTTATTTGTAGCTCTGTTAAGTGCTTTACCACAATTTTCTTCAAATATCATGAATTAAGATGGTCTTTCATGGTCTTATTCGCTTTCTTTCTTTTTGTAGTTCAGCTGATATCATTAGAAGCCATATGGCCATAACAAAGCTCATTTTCTCATACTTCATCTGTATTATGCAATGCAGTAACCCAGAACCTTCAGAGGAAGATTCTAGGTTACTGCAATATAGGAATCCAAGAAAAGATCATAAGTTTTTTCATTACTTATTTGCTGTATTGGAAGTCTGTTAAATTACATCCTTTGTAAATAAAGAACAGGCTTAGTAATTCTCACCTCCATTAAATTCAAGAGTAAAAATTAGTCTAAAAGTGTTTGAAGATAAGAAACTGCATAACTGAAAATGGAGATTAGGTATTATTGGGAATATCATATATAAAAAAGAAAAATAATTAAATTACAGTAAATAAAAAACTTTAATTAAATTCATTTATATGAATCTTGTTCTCGCAGAGTCATTCAAATACCCATTATTTAATTCATTACATCAGTGGCAATCCTTTTCAATATTTTTCTTGTGTAAGCTAGTGCTATTGAACAATTAATCCAACAATTGTTTCAAAAATATAGAAATCTAAATAGATTATGTTGCTTTAATAGACATTGTCTCCAGGCATATCAGCAGAAGATTAAAGAGAAAGATAATACTTCTTTCTAGACCAAGATTAAACTAAAAAATAGAAGATTGGGTTATATATTCCTTCCAGATGTGAACAGATCCTCAGAGTTACAGCAGAAGCACTAATATACCTCTAGAAATTGTAATTTGGGGTACTTATGGAGCAGAGAAAATGTTAAATGTGAGACAAAGGGTAAGGAGATGGTTATGTTTTAAAGAAAGGAAAGAGAGTAAAGATAATTTACAACCCTGTTTAGGCAGCTGAATTGCAGCCTAAGAGTTTTCATGTGATCTCAGGCATAGGCTCTCATCGAAGTCAAAGGTTTTTGTCAAGACATTTGGTGAGCTCCTGACAGCTGTGCAGATCTCATCCTAAGTTTACATCCTACATGTGGTCAGAATAAATGCCATTTGACCATACTGGTTAGATTTCTGCTGATACCATGCAAGACTAGACGGTTAACTCACATATGGACACCAATAGAGAGAACAGTTCGGAGAGCTGAATCTCTGATGGTATCATGCTAAGATGACCATGCTGCAGAAGTACTGAAGATTACTATAGCTCTTTGTAGTGTCACTTGGTACTGCTGATGTGGTGAGGAAAGACAGTAACTTCCTGAGTGAAAACTTGGGTCACCTTACAGCAGTTTGGATGAAACCTACTCTAAGACTACAAAGGAAGTCACGAGGTAGATCAACATCCTTTAACTCTAACCAATGCTAAAGATAAAAAAGAAACCACAATCAGCAGCTGCTCTACAGCTACTTCTTTTCTCAGGCCTCAAGGCTCACTACAGACATATTTGTGAAACATCGTCTGTGAGAAACTGCACTTAGGCCTTCCTCCCATGAGCAGTGGG
Source organism: Meleagris gallopavo (assembly GCF_905368555.1). Taxonomy (NCBI): domain Eukaryota; kingdom Metazoa; phylum Chordata; class Aves; order Galliformes; family Phasianidae; genus Meleagris; species Meleagris gallopavo. The sequence continues at coordinate 180,214,225 of NC_139404.1, forward strand.
AACTGGTTGCTGTGTTGTGCAAGCGGTCAAGTAGCAAAAACCTTACACTAGCTTTGAGTAACGCGGGACTCCATAGTTGGCACACAAGTCTCTTCTAAGCAAAAGTAATGTAGCTTGAGCTGTTAGCTGAAACCAGAAATATATTTTAATCAGTTGTTCAATCTTTTCTGTGCTCAGTAAAGACAAAAGAGTATACTTATTGAGATAGTTCATCCTATCTTAAGACAGCTGGTTGAGTTACTTTCCAGAGAGACATATTTCTCCATTTTCTGCACACAAATGCTCAACTAATAAATGTATAAAGATAGGTGCAACTAGTCTTAACCTAGCTGCTTTCATTGTCTTTGTCCTGCTGCTGCTATACAGCAAACAGATGTGGAGAATTGATGGCCAACAACAGCAGGAAAAAAGGATACCATCTTCTCCCAATTCATATCAAATCTCCTCACAGTGTGGCCTTGATTTTTTTACAAAATTATATTCAAATCAGACAAAGCACTTTTTTGAAAAGGATCCTCTCATATCATTGAGAATTATGCATGGTGCAAAAACCACTGAACAGGGGTTTGTATTTCATAACCTATGCTATGTATATAATCAGAGGGTAATGCCTTCTAGGTTTAAAGTTATCGAAACAACCAAATATTTCAGTTTTAAAATGAAAGCAGAGCTCAAAAAAGACATTCTCTGTTTCTGGGTAAACACGTATCAGTTCAGTCATACTCCCCATCTCTTAAAATTTGTTGCCTTCATTTGTACCTTAGTAAGATAACTGAGTGGTATCCAGGTCCTTTGGGTCTCTTACCTTATCACAAGAAAATTATTGTAATGATAAATTAAGGGAGGTGGAGTTTTTTTTGTTACTGTAACTGAGAAATACCATTAACAAGAAAGTTTAACAAACAAGGATGCATTGTGAAATTTGGGATAGAAAATTTGTCATTAACGCCTCCAGTTGGAGAAAAGTTGGCTGCAAGTGACAGCAATAAGCCAACAATGTGGAAACAAGGATTTCCTTTAAAAGCCACAGTCCAACATGAGGGTATTTCTTACAGCTCTTTCGTAAATTTTGAGCACATACTGTCAGATGTCCTCGGAGGTGCTGAATACCTTCAACTCCCATTACTATTGATGAAAGAGAAAGGTACTTTGACCAGTACAGGATGAAATCTTATAATTTGTCACAGTTTGTATGACTTGAAACTTCCTTTATTCTGAATTACTTAAGACAGGAAATAATCATATCCCCTGCGGTTATTGCGGTTAAACTGAAGTAGGCTTTCTTGCTGAAAAGGAAGATAGATGAATAGATAGATGGATTAATAGATAAAAAGATGGCTGATGCATGGATAGAAAGATAGATGGTTGATAGATGAAAAGGAAGGGAGGGAGGGAGTGAGGGAGGGAAGAAGGAAGGAAGGAAGGAAGGAAGGAAGGAAGGAAGGAAGGAAGGAAGGAAGGAAGGAAGGAAGGAAGGAAGGAAAGTATAACATCATTCACATTCTATGGGCTGGATTTATAGGGAAATAAATTTTGCATATGTACACCCTGGATTTTATCACTTTAAGTTAAACATACTGCCTTTTTAAAGAGTTGCAGGGAAGAGATGGTTAGTGAGTTGAACTTTTCCTCCAATTTCCAAAATAGCCATTCTCACATAATTCAAAAAGAAAATTTTGTACCTCTACACGACGATAATTTATCCCAAAATTTTAGTTTTTAGGAAAGGATTCATACCTGGTATATGACTCCTGTTCTCCAGACTGAGAGTGGATAAGAGTCCCTCTACATTTGGAGGCCCCATTTCACACAACTGGGCCGGGACACCAATTGTCCACCATTGCATCAGCTCAAAATTGCTCAGGTTCTCTAAAATTCAGTGTAAAATATCTAAAATTGAGTGTCAGGTTCAAAATGTCAGCCAGGCAACTTAGAAGTATTCAAACACTAACTGACTTCAGATGTCTGTGAAATCGAATGGCTTTAATAAACTGTTATTTTGTCAGCCGGCAGAGTGTTATAGGATGTCTGGATGTAATCAGAGCATGGCAAATTCTGAGTCAGTTTACAGCTGACTCTACAATATAACCATACAACTGCAATCTGAGACACGACGCACACTAGGCAGAAAGCAGACTGCTCTTGTATGAGGATGGAAAGGAGTGTAAGAATGAAGTATCTTTTGCTGCTTCTCTTAACATATATAGCTGTTTCCAATGCTCTTCCTGCCCACCCCGAGAAAGACAACAAAGAAGATACAAAGCTTGTAGAGGTAACTTTATTGTCTGTATCTGAGTCTATAGCCTTTCCTCTTAGATTTAATCTGCATGTTCTAGCTGTGCAGCAGTTTGTTGTCTTTCTGAGACAATGCGGTTATACAGAACTCTGCAGTCCAAACTTTATTTAAATAGTATACTCAGTAAAAACTTGGAATGTCAAGTAAATAAGAATCCTGTTTCTATTTAGGTATGTTCCTCAGGAAAACATCTGTTTTTCTCTGAAATCAAAGGGAGATGATTCTGCTACCACAATACACAAACAGTATCAGTCCTAAGGTATTTATTTAAGAAACAGATCAAAGCATGAAATGTGTTTGCTTTGTTTTTTTCATTAGGATTACTTAAGCAACTTCTATGCCAGTGAGACAGACTCGAATCAGAGTGGATGGAAAACAAAAGCTGATTTTACAGCTGAGAAACTCCAAAAAATGCAAAGATTTTTTGGTTTGAAAGTGACAGGAAAACCAGATACCGAGACATTAGAAATGATGAAGAAACCTAGGTGTGGTGTTCCTGATGTAGGTCTCTATGGTGTTACTCTGCCCGGATGGAAGAAAAACAATCTCACATACAGGTCGTATTTCCATAATTAATTTTCTGTGCTTAAATTGTGGTTTTGTGGATATCCACTTTTGTTATATTTAAATATAACTTCCATAGCAACAGTTTCCAGATGGGAAGACAAAAATATTTTTCTTTCTCCAGCTGTTTGCTGAGCATATCCCTGAGAGCAATCTCTGAGAGTCAAGCTGGATACTTTACATTATATGAGACAACTACAGAATTTTGCCTGCTATGTGTCATTCCTGATATATATTCTGTGAGCCAAACAGAAATATCAGTTGCACCCAACACAAACCCCTTATCATCAAAATTTGTTGTGACTGTCAGCATAGTCACTGAAACCCAAGGAAACAATTTTCTTTATGCTCAAGAGACCAATTCCTGGATACAGTCCATTTTGTGAAAAACTCTTACCATGTATACCATTATTTTCCTGAAAAAGACATATTGGACAGTCATCACATCCCTTAAACTCAATCAGTTCAAGATGAGTTTGGGGAGCTGTTGGGCTACAGTGTGAATTGCTTCTTATGTATCTCTGTTTATCATCTTAACAATATCAGAAAAATTCTTTATGCAAGCGCTAAGTATTATTGCTTGAACCCTCGTAACTGTAGAACTGTGAACTACACCCCAGATATGAGCAAAGAAGATGTGGATAAAGCAATCCAGAAGGCATTTAAAGTGTGGAGTACTGTCACCCCACTGATTTTCACTCGCATCCAAGAGGGAATTGCAGATATAATGATTGCTTTTGGGAGAAAAGGTAATACACTGACTAAAAATCAATGGTAAGATTCATTTAAAGATTTTCCTGAAGTCATGACATAAAGTCAAAGTTATTTCAATATCATATTATAGGACAATATGATAGAACAAGAGGTAATAGCCTTATTAAGTCATTAGGTTATTAGGAAAAATATCTTCTTGGGAACAGTGGTGAGGCATTGGAACGGGCTGCCCAGGGGCATGGTGGAGTCACTGTCATCGGAGGTGATCAAGAAACGTGGAGATGTGGCACTGAGGGACATGGTTTAATGGGTACGGTGGGGGTGGGTTGATGCTTGGATTGGATGATCTTAGAGATCTTTTCCAACCTTAATGATTCTATGACTCTCCTTAGCTCATGGACATTGCCCTCGCTATTTTGATGGTCCTCTTGGTGTTCTCGCTCATGCCTTCCCACCTGGCAGTGGTTTTGGTGGTGATGTTCACTTTGATGAGGATGAAGACTGGACCACAGGCTCAGATGGTGGGTAACCAAAGGTTTCTGAAATGCTATGCAAATGGTAAATTGCTTTCTGATTTTATTAGGCAAAGGATAAACTGAGACAAAGCAAAGCACTAGCAGTTTGAGGATGTTACATGCTGCTGATGTGAAAACCAGCCTGATCTACTCTAGACCATATTACCAGATCCATGCTAAAAGCTGGCTCTGTTTCACCTCCCACTGCACATACTAGCTCCTGGCCTGCATTACTACACTTCCAATCCTCAGCAATAACACCAAATAGGTCCCTCAATAGTTTGTTGTAGCTTTACTTTGTATTCAATCTAGAATGGACTGATGTGTGTAAGTATTCTCCCAGTAATTTCAGCTTCCTGACACAACTAGGAATCAGAACATTCTGTTTGGATCACCCATGGGCTGAGGTACAGAGTGGGGAAATGACTACTAATGTGTGCCACCAGGTCAGAAAAAAGAGGAACACGAGGTGTTCAACCTTCCACTTGGGACATGGCTGTTCTGTGCCCAGCAGGCCATACAGCACCTGCTGCCTCTGACAGACCTGACAGTACATGGGCACATCACCCTCTTTTTATTTTACACTCTTTTCTCATCTGATTTTGAGGATGGGAAACAGCAGAGGAGAACTGCAATAGACTTGAGGTCACACTGCAGGAAATACAAGGAACTAACAGGAAGGTGTTGTAAGAGCACTGCACGAGGAGAGATGTAGGCTCACTGTGGCAGAAGAGAGCTGCACCATGGTGGCTGGGCTTGTCACATGGACAAAATGCATTGTTTATCCTATACCGGGAATGAATGGGTCAGCCCCAGCTTTGCTGCTATTCCTGAACAACGCAGCTCCATCAGTGATGTGCTACAGAACTTGTTGGCCAGCTTGGAAAACTCATGAGAAGAAAGGACAGGAAATGTGTGTGGAAACTTATGGCTTTGTTTGTCTTTCTGAGAAATGGAAATATTGGCTTCAGACTGCCTGTCTTGGGCAATCGATGACCAGTCCTCTGCTCTGCCACAGGCTTGTGATCTCCACTGTTATGTTGCTGGCTCCCAGGCAGCAGAGCAGATGGTTGACCTTCCCAAATTCAGAAAGGCGTATAACTTGGAGGAATGCAAATAATTAAATGCACGTTGAAGGAAGTCCCATTCTTATCTGATTACTGTGTTAATATTTCACTGGTAATAAGCATGTATAAGCATAATTTTTTAAAGGTATTTTATTTGGCAAGGCTATAGAGAAGATATATGCTTAAAACTCTTAGATAAAAAGGTAAATCATTCAGGTAAAACTGTATTTTTCTTTGTTCATGACTTCAACTTTGTTACTCACATGGAGGAGAATGGCACACAATGACACTTTGGTATCTCAGCTGAGCACACAGTGCACCCTCTTCTTTTCCTGTAGTGCCGTCAGTTTGACCTGACTCATGATCTAATCTGCTCAAGCTCAGCTGGGAAACCCTGCCAGGACACTCCTCAGGGCTGCACCCACACTCATCTCCAGACATCCATTCATGCCACACACGTACTTTCAACAGCTAATAGAAAGAACAGCCAGAAAGAGAGCCAAGAATTGCTCTCTTTGAATGGTGGAAGAGTGAAACCTACCTACATATAAAATGTTTGTGTATATACACATATACATTATAGGTACATGTACATGCATACCCTAGTGAATTTTGATATACTGTGTACAAATCATCATAGCATTAGTTGTGTTGTGTTCAGAATGTATTACTCAATTGTAGGTCAAAATTAGACCAACCTCTCTATCCATTTCTTAAGGATTCAATCTGTTCCTGGTTGCTGCTCACGAGGTTGGCCATGCGCTGGGTCTCTCCCATTCTAACGACCAGAGGGCCTTGATGTTCCCCAATTACGCATATACCAGCCCCAGTGAATTTCCTCTCTCTCCAGATGACATAAGTGGCATTCAGTCTATTTATGGTAAGTAAAATCCACTTCCTAAAAAAAAGAACCGAGCAACAGGGAAGTAATTTCTTTCACAAATTTTCAGCATAAAATTCTCATTGAATTCACATAGTATCAAAAATCCATTTATATATGAAAAGCTTAATGTTTCTACAAATTTTGTACTTTCTAAAACTTCTTTCTAGGTTCTGCAACAAAAACCCCAGGTAAAAGGCCATCCATCCCTACATCACCTAACGCCTGTGGCCCCCAGATATCTTTTGATGCCGTAACTACACTCCGACGAGAAATCATATTTCTAAAGGGAAGGTAAAAATTGATGTGGCTTCTGTCTATGTGGAGTTTATGTTTTCATGTTTGTTTTCTAGAAAGACTGAATGTCTAGGTGGATAACATAACTATGATTATGGGATTTACAGTGAAACAAATGGATAGAATTCAGAAATAATAGTATATTGAAACAAAGACTGTTAGCAGATAGATAGGAATTATGTTAATCTTTTTGTAGGATCCCTTGACAAAGTAGCCTACTTGTTGTTTCAGAAAACATCTTGATCCTAATAGATTTTCTCCCAAATGTATAGATGGTTACACCAAGCAGTGAAATGAATAACTGATGCAGCCATTTCCTAAGGGATAAGTATGTTCTAGAATATAGTTTGACCACTATCTCTTCCAGCTACCTATCCAAGCCTTGTGTCTGGGCACACAGAAAAAAGCCTTCTCATCTGGGACCCTATGCTTCTCACATTATACAGTACAACATCAACCTGCATTTGTCAGCTGCTTGTAGGTGATATCATAAATCAACCAATACCAATGAGAAGGGTAATTCCAGAAATAAATCAGAACCAAAAAAAGCTTCATATCCCAAACAAGGGAGTTTTCCTTTCTGACACATCAAGCCAGGTAGTGCCACTGACATGAAGGAACTTGTGAGTCAAATGTTGTTCACATTCTTGTGCATATGTAGAAACATCTGTGGTTTATTGTTTACTACTAAACCTGTTTCATATTTAAATCAGACACTTATGGCGAGTCTATCCTGATAACTCAGAAGTTGAACTTGAATTAATTTCTGCCTTCTGGCCATCTCTGCCATCTGGTATTCAAGCTGCATATGAGAACATGAAAGATCAGATCCTGTTTTTCAAAGGTGAAGTATGGGAATTTCTTTAAATTTTTCTTACTTTTAATTTTGAGGAAAAATAGGAGGGACAAAACCATACCACCTTTAAAAAGGGAGGTTGGGCGGGTTTCATCAAGTTTTCTTACAGTATACACTGAGGGATTATATATTTTTTTTTCATTTAGTTTCTCAAAATCTAGAGTAGAAGTTTAGAATTGTTTCTTTTAATAGGCAATAATTTCTGGATTGTCAGCGGATATAAGGTGCTGCTTGGTTATCCAAAGAACATCAACACGCTAGGCTTCCCTAAAGGTGTTAAGAAAATCGACGCAGCTGTTTGTAACAAAAATACAGGGAAGACAGACTTCTTCATAGGTGACAAGTACTGGAGGTAAGAAAAATAGACAAATACTTTCTTATGATTGATGCCTATATAATTACACCGTTAAAATCATCTGTATGATGAAAGAGAAATTAGACCTCTAGAGATCTCTGTGGAATCAGGTAACACAAAGACATAAAGAATGTGTTTGACTCCTGCGGGGAAAAGAATAAAGCTTCCACTTTAGAGAGCTTAATAATGTGCTGAAACAGGCACCCAGGATCATAGAATCATTTTGATGTGTTATATCTGGAAGCTGAAAAAAAATCCAACATCTAGACTGCCTTTACAAATAAAGTAGACAAAATTATCTCTAGAAAATAAAGAATCGAGAGGCAACTTATTTCAGTGGAAGGCTGCCTGGGATAGCCTGTGCAGAATTTTTCTGATTTCAGTTCTGAAGAGCCCTCTTTTAGACAGTTCATTTCCCTTTGTTTAACTGATTAGAATTAGATTTACAAGACACAACTTTTAAATTTAGTATTAAATGTGGAGGTTGGTTGCCCTGCCTGTGGCGGGGGGGTTGGAGATTCATAATCCTTGAGGTCCGTTCCAACCCGAGCCATTCTGTGATGCTGTGACATCCTATTTACTATCTGTACGAGTGATTGCCAATTCTTGAACACCAGGCAAATAGAAGTAAAGTCAGCTTTGAGAAGCTGACAGATTTCTCCTTTGTGGAAGGGCTACTGCTGCAAAGGCTTCTTCAGGCAACCAGGAGCATATGTGGGTCAAGTTTACTTTGTTATGACTAATTGTAAGGGTCCTTAGTAAGACATACTGTATCAGCTGGATTTTTGGCTGCATGTGGTTTCCTGTCCTTTGTTTTTGATAGTTTTGTAAAGAATGTTTACAATATCTTGCAGTGCTATTTTACTGCCTTGGTCACAAGATAAGAACCTAAGAACCACAACAGCACAAATTTCTTACCTACTAACACTCATTCTCTGAGTCTCAAGTCTCTGTGACAATTATTTATTGTATCCAAGGAGAAGTAAACAAAGGCTTGCTTAGATTTGTTTGTCCCTCAAATTCCTCAAATTTGTTTCCTCAAATCTTCAGGAATCTTGGTTACTCCTTTCAGCTCTCAAATTCAGTTTTATCTTATAAAAATTGGCCTGGCTTCATTAGGAACAACTTCATTTTCCTGTCTTCCATCTAAATCTGCCTGCTGATAAAGAACTATGTAGAATATTATATGAGTCCAAAAACAATTTAAAATTCATGATATTTGTGCAACTACTATAGAGACAGTGAATAACATTCAAAGGCTGCTTCATCCTTTACAGAATTTATGTTTACATTCTGTAAATTCCATGTCTCTGTTTATATGATGTAGGTATGATGAAAACACCCAATCCATGGAGAAGGGTTATCCTAGGAGGACAGTCAATGACTTTCCAGGAATTAGCCAGAGGATTGATGCTGTTTTCCAACATAAAGGTACAAGAAATTTGGGTACCTGTTTTAGCAGGAGGGCTGGACTCGATGATCTGTTTGGATCCCTTCTAACCCCTGTGATTTTGTGATTCTGTGAAATGAACTTTTAATTAAAATCAGTTTACTTGTAATGAGTATAAGTTCAGAAGTTATTATAAATGTCATATTTCTGAATCTTGCAAAAGACAGAACTGAACAGATGCTCTCCTTTGTGCACAAAGATGGTGTTCCTCAGTTTGTTATAATGAAGCTACTTCTTGTTTGCATAGTGTAATGATTTATTTTTTATTCCTAGGATTATTCTACTTCTTCCATGGATCAAGGCAGTTGAAGTTTGACCCTACTGCTAAAAAAGTTATCAGTGAAATAAAGAGTAACATCTGGTTTAACTGTTAATACCATTAATCTTTCTTATACACAGCAAATGAAAAAAAAAAAAAGTTGTACTAGATTTCTCTACAGTTGTTCATTTGTACACTGTTATATGGAAGAAATAGCTGGACTAGTTTTTGTATGTGTCTACTATTTTAAAGAACCAGCATTGCAGCTATAATTGTATTCTAGAGGTCAAGAGAAGATAAAAAAAAGGTATTTTTTCCCCTGATTAGGTGCAAAATGTCCAACATAATTTATGATATGGGACAGAGGGGTCAAATATTTTGGTAAGAAATCATTTTAAGTTTGATGTATTTTCGGCTTTGTAAGTTGAAGGCATTTTGTCTTTCTAAGAGAAAGTGAAATACTTCATATTAATATGACTATTAAAGTTGTAAAATATTCTTCCAACACAGAATATTTGTATTTTTCTTCTTTTCTCCCCGGACAGGGGGAGCCAAGCTTTTTGTTACTCACTTACTCTGCTGCCTCATCTCCTGCCATATTGTCCTGTACCTCTTTGGTTATAGCAACTTTGCACCTTTCACACCAAATCAGTATTGTTGCCACCAAAGTCATCTCCCTGCCACAGTGTCCAAATACATTTACTCATCCCTATCTGTCTTTCAGTTATGTCTAACAGTTATTTCATCAGCAGCCACTTAGGATCAATTCACAAATCTTTGTAAGCCTACAAAAGATATGCTTCACAAATCCTACTTAAGAAATACATTCTTCTATCATTCTGTATTGCACTACCTTTGCTCTGATAGTACAAAATCTGTGCTCCAAGTGGAAATACATCTGATATTTATTGTGTGCTTCCTCTGCACTTGGGCTAGACCCCTCACAAAACCAAGCAAAAGCTATAAAATGACAGCTATAACTTCTTCAAGCATTTCCTTTACTTTTAATTCTGGAAAGAGGCCCAGAGCACACTGCCAAATGGCTGTCATATCATGTGCACAGCTGGGAATATCTGAGAACTTGGTATCATTGATATTGACTTGCCCTGCTCCCTAGTTCTCCCGTGTCTGGCCGTTTTACACACCTGTTGCATGTTTAAGTAAAAAGTTCATTTTTGCTATGTGCTCTTACCATGCTAGCTGCAACAATGTAATGGTTTCAACACAGACTTTAACAGCTTGGTTTGGTTTAAAGGATGCTGTCCTTATGTTGCTGCCATTGCTATGAAACTGTCTGGCTTGGTTCCCAATGGGAAAACTTAATGGAGAATCAGATATGCTATCTCACTAATCTACAAAAGTAATCACAGTGAACAGCAGCATACTCTAGATCCCTAACAAAATTTAAAGTGGGATGAAACAGTAGACATTTGATGGAGATTCATCTGACAACTTCAGCTGTCTGTCTCTCTGTATTCATAGTCTACATGAGTTAGGGAAGATCAAAAGAAGAGGGAAGTTCTCCACAGTGTTACTCATCTCATCCAAAGACTGTGTTAGGACAAGTCAGTACCTCCACCTTCTGGAGAAAACATCTATTTTCAGAGGCGAGCCAGTCAACTAACCTAAAGTAACTAGTTTTCAGACAGCTGAAGTTTGTTCAAATGTACAGTGTCACTGCTAAGCATTTTTCAGTTTTTACGGGATCCCAAACAGAAGGGCATGCAATTTTTATCTTTTCTGATGCAAAATTTTTGGTGAGACACACCACTGCTTTATCACTACAAGTCAATGATAAAGCTGAAGGCACCTACTTGGATCAACACTACCAGTGACCACAAAGGAGGTGCTGAGCCAGTTACACCCAAATATTTATACCCAGAGGCAAGTTTATTCTTTCGTACACTCTGCTTGGTGTGTAACACAATCGTAATCTTAACTGCAAGTTTAATCACTGAGTCATTAAGGTTACTCAGTGTTTCATAATACATGGGCAAGTTCCTCTACTTCAAATACATAAACAAACATCATAGCTATTCTGTACTCCCTTCTTTTCTTGTGTGTTTCATTGTTTCGCAACTCGAATAACTTGTCTTCAGGAAAGTTAATTTTTAACATCAAAATGCTGTTAATGTTTTCTGACTGGCAGCTTAGGCATTGTGTTAAGCCAATGTAGGGTGCACGTTCATAGGTCATCTGCAAAAATAAATAAAGCAATGAATACTGATTTTCCTGTATTCACAAAGGAGGTCTGAAAATCCACACCCAACACAAAAGAGCTGGACTTTTGCTTAGTGATAATGGCACAATCACTCTGATTATCCTCTTCATTTATTGCTTCTGTGGTAGAATAGGAGTTGGAACAGAAACATCACAGTAGAAATCCAGTGAGGTTGTCCTCTCCCCAGTCTCTGTCAGTAGCTTGGCTAACAAGGAATTATGTATTGTACCTCATTGTGCCTTCCCACAGCCCTTGAGAGCTGCCAACTCCACCTCCCAGACATTCTCTTACAACACCTGTAACTCCTCATAATGTGTATAATTCCTTATCACATTCCCATCCCACATGTAGGTTACCAGCCTGTAATGCTGTGTGGTTACCCATGAGCTGATTAGCCAGCTGGCCCTACAAACCAAACATGGAATCAGTTATCATCCTTTCCTCATCTAGTAGTAATTCCTCTCCTCTAACCAGCTGCCATGTACCACAAAACTCCTAGGAACTTCAACGACTCAATTCACCTGGCTGAAGTTCGCCAGCACACTCAACACTAACTGTGGGAGCAGATGGGCACACAAGCAGATACACAGGACAAGATCCTATGTGGTCAGCCTGGAATAATTTTGTCAGAGTTTTCATTGAACATCCTTCTTGCTTTTCATTGCACATTTCCATTTGGTTTTGTAACATTATATTCCTCCTACTGCTGACCAGGGGATTTTGAAAGAGCAAACAAGGCAAGCAAAAAAGACATATAAAAACAAGGAAGTACCTAATTCACACTTGTCTCTCCAGTTTTCATATCACACATATATATTAATAAATAAATAAATAAATAAATAAATAAATAAATAAAAATTGTTCTTTGTTTCTCAGCCAATATATATTTAATGATATGGGGGCCCCGGGCAGTCTGATCTATAGTTGGCAACTCTGCCCATGGCAGGGGGGTTGGAGCTTGGCAATCTTTAAAGTCTCTTTCAACCTAAGCCATTCTATGATTCTATGAGACTGGATTAGGAAATGAGAAATTTATGTATTCTGATGCAATGTGTTGCTGAAACACACAAAATATAGCATCTGTGATGGGCTACCATGAAGAGTTCCTGATCATTCCTCTGACTGTGAGGATGTGGATTCCCAATATTTATAAAGAAGTGCTTTAGCTACCAGAACAGGGTGAGGGCTATGTGCAATTGAATACTGACTAGAGTAGAGCTTAAAACCCCTTTTCTTCCTCTTCCCTTTTGAGATGAGCAGCCATCTGCAGCACTTCCAAGTGACTCAGATACCCCTGTTTTCCAAAAGCTTCAAGAAAACTGATACTGCAGGATCTTCACATCACTCCCATTTACCAGAAAGGGAGCAAGGAGGACCTGGGGAACTACAGGCTGGTGAGTCTCATCTCTGTGCCTGGGAAGATCATGGAACAGATCCTCCTGGATGACATGTTTGATCACACAAGGAATGAGTGTGTGATCCGAGACAGCCAGCACGGCTTCACCAGGGGAAGGTCATGCTTAACCAACCTGGTGGCCTTCTATGATGGAGTGACAGCATTGGTGGACAAGGGAAGGCGACCGATGTCATTTACCTGGACTTGAGCAAGGCCTTTGACATGGTCCCCCACCACATCCTTATCTCCAAATTGGAGGGATGTGGATTTGATGGGTGGATCACTCGATGAATAAGAAACTGGTTGAAAGGCCACAGACAGAGGATGGTGATCAATGGCTCTACGTCCAGGTGGAGGCCAGTAACGAGTGGTGTCCCCCAGGCATCTGTCTTGGGACCGGTGCTCTTTAACATCTTTATCAATGACATCGATGACGGAACTGAGTGCACCCTCAGCAAGTTTGCTGATGACACCAAGCTGAGTGGTGCAGTTGACACGGTAGAAGGAAGGGATGCCATTCAGAGGAACCTCAACAGACTTGAAAGGTGGGCCCAGGTGAACCTAATGGGGTTCAACACAGCAAAGTGCAGAGTTTTGCACTTGGGCCAGAGGAATCCCAGGCATCCATACAGACTGGAAGGAGCAGTCCTTGAGAGAAGCCCTGCGGAGAAGGATCTGGAGGTCCTGATGGATGAAAAACTTAACATGAGCCAGCAGTGTACTCTTTCAGCTCAGAAAGCAAATGGTATCCTGGGCTCCATCAGAAGAGGGGTGGCCAGCAGGGACAGGGAGGTGATTGTCCCCCTCTACTCTGCTCTTGTGAGGCCCCATCTGGAGTACTGTGTCCAGGTCTGGAGCCCCCAGTATAAGAAAGACAGGGAGCTGTTGGAGAGGGTCCAGAGGAGAGCCACGAAGATGATCAGGGGACTGGAGCACCTTCCCTACAAAGACAGGCTGAGGGAGCTGGGCTTGTTCAGCCTGGAAAAAAGAAGGCTGGGGGTGACCTCACTGCAGCCTTTCAGTACCTAAAGGGAGCCTACAAACAGGAGGGGAATCAACTCTTTGAAAGGATAGATAACTGCAGGACAAGGGGGAATGGTTTTAATTTGAGGGAGGGAAGATTTAGATTGGATGTCAGGGGGAAGTTCTTTACGGAGAGAGTGGTGAGGTGCTGGAACAGGCTGCCCAGAGAGGTTGTGGATGCTCTGTCCCTGAAGGTGTTCAAGGCTGGATTGGATGTGGCTCTGGGCAGCCTGGTCTAGTATTAAATGTGGAGATTGGTGGCCTTGCCTGTGGCAGGGGGGTTGGAGATTTATGATTCTTGAGGTCCCTTCGAACTCAGGCCATTCTGTGATTGTGTGATTGTGTGATTCTGTGATACTAAAAGCAGTAAAGACATATGCATTGGAGCTAGTCGATGAAGAAAGAACTTGTCACCTGGATGTGCATAACACTTTCTTGCATTCAGTGGTAATTTCACGCTGTTAATTGCCCAAATCGTTATAACAGAACAGGAGGGTGCATGGCCAATATTTAAGCATTGGGAACCAATAGACACTTCAAACAGCTTAATTAACATTAACTCTTCTAAACTCTGAACCTTCATCATATCAGAACTACATCCAAGGCACAGCACTGGCACTCAGTGCTGCCATTGCAGGTACCAAGATAGGAGATCAGCAGGAAACACAGATGGGTTGCACCATGTACAGGTGCCTAAAACAGGGGTAAGCACATCTCTTAGGGTTACAAACAGGGGCAGAGACCTTTGCAGAACGACCACTCTTAACAGCCATCTCAGGGGTACAGCCAAGGGTGTCTGGTACACCTACTTTGTAAACAGGACCTTAAACAGGACCTGAAGGTTTGTGATGTGGATTCTGTGGTTCTGGCTGAGGGACTTTTCCCTGGTCTGCTTACGTTCTTTAATTAAAGCAGTTTGTGAAGGGTGGTGGTAGGAGACCACAGGGAGTTGTGGGCCCTTAACAGCACAGAGGTCCCTCAAGGGCTGGGACAGGAGGTGCACAGCTGCCACCCAGCGGTGACAGCTTTTCTGGCATCTGCTATGGGCTGAAAAGGTTACACTGATTCAGATGAAAAATCAGTATTAGAAAGTGAAGGTGTTTTGGGGAAAAAGAAAAAAAAAAAAAAACACACACACGAAAAAGAAACCAAAGTCTTACAGACATATGGCAAACGTTGTAATTACATTGAAGAATTTGGTAATAAAGATGAAAAATACATAGTTCACTAACAGCACTGAAGAAAATTTTTCAAACATATGTTATGTATATATAGTACAAGTACTCCTTATTTCTCACTGTGTTTCAGACTATTTTCATTACCTTTATAAGCACTGCTCTTATTTTTTTCTCAGGAGAAGGAGGCCAAACTGCTACAGGTATGTTCTGGAGTAAAATGCTGCAAGTCAACAAATAGAGTGTTTGTGTACAGACATACATAAACATCACCTGGATATGTGCTTTAACAAGCTTAGAATATAGAAAGAGAATGGTTATAATTAAAGAAATCTTTTTCAAGAATTATAAACTCTACCTTACTTTCCAGGATCACAATGCAGCAAGAAGATAGGCTTTAATTAGAGAAAATTCATATAAAAATTCAAATATGTATTTAAGTAACACTACTTTGAAATCTTTTGCTCTGTCTGAGTCCTTATGAAAATATCTGTTCCCTGTGACCACAGAAATGTACCACCAATAACAAAGCCCACACAAAGCATGGCCATTCCTCAAGCACTTGGATGAGCAAATGTTCACAAGTTATTACAACCAAACAGGTTCTTTTGCCAGCTTAGACAAGCATCAAACTATGTTACATGTTATGTTCTGAATGAAGTTAACAAATTCTGCAGAGGCCTTCATATACAGAAAATAAGTTAAATTCAAGGCCATACGCAGGGCTAAATTTCTACCAGAAAGGTGAGTAGAAGCAGCTGGAGAACAAATGCCTAATGGATACACTGGATTGAATTAACTCACGGAAGCATGTGGAAAATAGATAATATCCCATAATTTAACAGTGTTGATTATTCACTTGTGTATGAAACAAGACTGGATCTCACCATTCTCATTTCCTGTGTAGTCCCCTGATTTCTCATCCCTATAACTAAACCCTGCACTACACTGACCTTTCTATCTCCTCCTCTGGTTTTGCACAGGTGATTTTCATGTGCAGATTATTGTAAGTCACAATTTTGAGAACTATTGCTATTGCTATTAAAGAGAAAAAGGCTAAATAAAATACTAATTGTAGAACAGAAGATACAGAGGACATTACAGAGGACATTACAGAGGGCCTGGGGCCCTCAGTACAAGAAAGACAGAAAGCTCCTGGAACGGGTCCAGAGGAGGGCCACTAAGATGATCAGAGGGCTGGAGCACCTTTCCTATGAGAAAGGTTGAAGGAACCTGGGCTTGTTTAGCTTGCAAAAGAGAATGCTCCAAGGCAACCTCACTGTGGCCTTCCAATAATTGAAGGAAGCATATAAACAGGAGGGGGAACAGCTGTTTACATGTGTTGATAGTGATAGGACAAGGGGGAATGGTCTTAAACTGAGACAGGGGAGGTTTAGGTTAGATATTAGGAGGAAGTTTTCCACACAGAGGGTGGTGACACACTGGAACAGGTTGCCCAAGGAGGTTGTGGTGCCCCATCCCTGGAGGCATTCAAGGCCAGGCTGGATGTGGCTCTGGGCAGCCTGCTCTGGTGGTTGGTGACCCTGCACATAGCAGGAGGATTAAAACTGGATGATCATTGTGATCCTTTTCAACCCAGGCCATTCTATGATTCTATATGATTTATGGATATTCCTGACCACCAGAAGCACTTGTGTGTTGTGCAGGTGACAGAGCACATTTGCTTTAAAAGAAATGACAAACTCATGAGGAAGGATCCTGAACTTTGAGTGAGAATGATGATTAAGTGACAAAGGACAAAAATAAGGACTCTGCCTCTTAACAGCATCTACTAGGGACAGGAGATAAGTGACTTTAATAAACTAGGACCAGTAACTTAGTAATGCATTAGCATTTTGTTTCAGAGTAGCAGTGCAGTTTTGAAGTCAGTCTCCTCCTCGTTCTCACTTGCCATGCATAGTTTCAGTTTGCAGAGCAGTCTGGGGCCACAGAAATAAGATTGCTGGTGGAGGACAATCTGTCACAGCTGCCCACATACTGACAGAGATCAGGGTTCAAACTGAAGAATGGCCCTTTGGGTACTTTCTAACGATGTGGCCACTTCAGAACCAGAAATCTGTCCCAAGTCTCCTCCTGAGTGCTTTGCCTGTGGGCAGCTAACAGCAGGGAGTTATAAAACAGATGAGTCGAGCCATCTGGTAATGTTTCTATCAGCAACAGTTATAGAAATGCAATTATGCATGACTGGGATTGTGCTGGAATACATTTGTGTTGTTCAAGGCAAGCAGATGAGTACATAGTCTGGGCACGTCTCCCTGACAAAACTGTGTCTGTTTGCTGGTGGTAACCACAATCACCTACACTGATATCCATGTATAAGCTTCCATTTCATATTTTTTTGCTTAGAAATTGCAAAATCATTCAGTTTTTCAGAAATATAACTGTAAAGTCTCTGGCAGGAGTAAATATCTAGAGTAACTCAGATGCCAAACAGGTAAAACAAATTTGTGCAGGGAGAAGTCAGTGGAACTGAAGGCTAAGTGCACAGTCAGAGGTGTAGCTGTCCCACAGAGTTGTCCTGCAGCTATCCAAAATCCCACAGCTTCACTTCAGGGCTGCACTTTGAAAGGTCATGTCAGAAATTAAAGTTCTATGAATGATACAGAGCACCTGTCAGTATCCAAGTGTTGCAATGTGAGCTGAATTCAGCAATCCTGCTGAAAAAATCGAAGGATTGAGTTTAGTTTTACACAGAAGCGAACAGAGCTGAAGAGCAGTGATGAGCCAGAACCTGCATTCAAAACCTATCTGGGTTTCTGTATGTCCCTCCCATATTCCCCTGGCTGTTCCCTGCACCTCATGACAAGACAGCTAGAGACATGTAGGCATACCTAGTGTCCAGGGACAGCGGAAATGGCCCACATCACTATGTTCATGCTCCAGAGACCATGACATAGGGTTCCTGACAGCAAACTACCAGCTTTTTTTTTTTTTTCTTAGAATCACAGAAACACCAAGGTTGGAAAAGACCTATAAGATCACCTAATCCAGCTTTTTCCAGAAGCTCTGAGTTCTGGATTTTCTGGCTTTGGAAATGAGTAGGCATTGTTTGGACGATTTAATGGGCCACTGGCATTTCTGAATTTATATCAACACTTCTCCTGTTTGTTACTCAAATCTCTTACCTTCATTCTGAATTTAGCCCAAAAGATCCATAGTGCAATTTTGCTATAAGGTACAGTACTTGAAATTACAGAAAGGGTCTATTATAAAAAAAGGCAGAGTGCAAGTTCAGGTGCAGGATTTTTCATCTGTTTTAGTGAGAAACACATGCTACACCAAGTACGCTGCAATATGTTATGAAGACTTTTGAAAATATTTTAAAACATAGGTTGGTTGTCACTAAACGAAATGCTGTTACTGCATGCTAATCAGTAACATTTTCACCTGCTATCTCATTACTGTTACACAACACTGCCACTAGATGTCATGTTATAAAACACATTATATTCATCCCCACAAATGCACGAATGTAGTTAACAACTGAAGTAGAGGAAAGTATTGCACATCTTACTATTGATCTTTATCTTTCAGCAGTAGAAAACTATTGGTCTCCCCTGAAGACTCCACTGTTACAGCATATAAAACTATAGGAAAGGCCATGAAACCACGAAACCACCTCTCTCATTTGGGCTCATACAGTGTTTTTAAAGCATCTTTCAGAATGGATCCTGGTTCATGACAGGAGGGTTTAGGATTTATCACATGGGAAAGTGTTTGTGGAGTGCTTTTTGTTCACAATGCTCCAGTCTGTTAGCAATAAATTAGTCTCCCTGAGCTGTTTTGCTTGCGACGGAAATTGACTCATGATAACCCTATCCTTATCTCAATCCATGAACCTTTTTTTCCCTATATTTTCTCCCTCCGTTCTTTTGAGGACAAAGAAAGAGAATGTGGTATTGTGGAGTTCAGCAACCCTTCCGTATGAAATGACCACGCAGATCAATTCTGAAGCATTTATCTGCTTGTAATGTTAGAGGAAAAGGGTCCAGAAATACATGTGGATCACAGTGGTCCCTTATCTATTCTTGAGTAAATTAAGCAGTGTCACAGAAGCATTAATCTATGCCATTACATTATTACCTTGGTTCCTGGCACTGCTTTGCCCTGGATAAACATGATTCAGGAGTCAGTACAGTTCATCGACGTTTCTCAAGAAGTAATCTACATGTAGCTCCTTGTATTAAAAGATAATTTTAGATAAGTGGAGAGTGTACAGCGATAGCCTGTGTTTGTATCTTGATAGCTTGCCGCACTCGTGTGATAAGTACGATGTGCCTGAGCCTACCTTCTTGTTAATACCACCAGGTTTTACTCCCACCTGATAAGCAATCTTTCATTCACCTGGATCTTGCACAATCCTTTCCCCTTCTCTGAAGTCCTGGGTTCTAATAGCCTTTCTTTTGGGGGCTGGAAATGAAGGCAAACCTGACCCTCGGAAGTCAGAGATCCAACTTTAAGACCTTTTTAAAAATTGCAAAAGCTTGTATTTTCTGGATATTCCATTCATACCTGGCTTTCTAAAAGCACATCCTCTCATTCATCTCAGCCCTTCGCTCAGTTATGCCACTGAAATCAACTGCAATGGGAAGTCTTGTTCAGTGCCCAATAATTCTTTATCCTACCATTCTCTATAGACTCCATCTCTGTAAGGCAGACCTAAGAATAATGTCTACTACTGCATCACTTGTGCTCTGTTCAAAACAACCAAGTCTGAACATACTCAGATAAACTTCCTTCTGCGAATCTTTCTGCCAAGTCTTAGGATCTTCAAAATCTGGTCCTTTTTCCAGTCTGTCCCAGTGTCCCAGCTTTCATCTGCCTGATTCCAGCATCATACAGATTGTTTAATCTGAACGATTTAGGAGCCCAATCATTGGCCAAGTGAAAGCATCCCAGGGACAAAACAGATTTCAAGTATCTCTTCTGAGTTTCTGGGAATGATCATCACTAATTTTGTTTTTCTCAGATATTGTAGCATTTGGGAAATGTTTAACTTTTCTAAAAGTCTGTGTAAACTCAGAATCCTGAACTTCAGTTGTTAAGTGGTAAGAAACAGAACTGTTTGCACGTGATGGAAATGTGGGCTTTTTTTTTTTTTTTTTTTTTTTTTTTTTTTTTTTGTTATGGTGGTAGCTTTGTTGTTGGTTTTATTTTTGTATTTTTGTTTTTTAATTATTTAAGATTTAATATTTTTTACTGTTGCTACTCATGAATTTTGAACACACTCCAGGCCTTGACCATTCCACTGCCCCCTCTGCTTTGATGTATCCTACTTACAAACAACAGTCTCCTTTTGAACTTTGTTTGCCAGAAGACAATATGAAAGGCATCCAAGCATATAATATACTTTGTCCTATATCGTGGTGTTGTATGTATGTGTATCTCTTAATAAGCAATCTGCTAAATACGAAATGAAGAGAACTGCAAGAAGTTTCTGCCACTTTCAATGCTCTTACATTGCTGGGAAAAAAAAATCTCCTCCTCAGAGATGGGCAAGGTTACACCCTTTATGTCATACAACACGTGATTTCAGAATCAGTAAATGTTTCCAGAGGTTTTGTGAAGTTCTCTTTGTTAGCTTTTGTTTGCTTGTTTTGTACAGTTTCTCAGTGCTCTGTATAGTTTCATTTTGGAGTAGCTGAAACCTGAGTTTCTTTTCTGGCTATAAGCTTTTGAAAGATATGAAAACTGTATGTTTCATTAAGATTTTGTTGCCCAGTTATGATAAAGGATATGGATGTTTTTATCCTTCCAGGCAGTTTTAACGCAGGTCTGAATGAAAGTCAGTCAAAAATGCATTAAGACCTGAGGGGAATCTCTGTCTTCCAAGGATTTCAATACTGTGACCAAAAAAAAAAAAAAAAAGAAAGAAAGAAAAGAAAAATTCTGAGATGATGGGATCTGAGCTATGGGACAGGTGAACCCTCCTGATTACACAGAGTCATTTGGAAACACATAGATCTACTTAGTCCTGTTACCTCCAGAGCAGACATTGCAGAGGTTGCAGAGGGTGAAGGAAGATGGGTGTCCTTTCTGCAAGAGCACTGACCAAATTATCACTTTGAATGGGGCTGCAAATGGTTGTTTGGATCTTTTTGAGCCCTAGTGTACAGCAGAAATGACTGAGACAGGCAGGATATCATTGAACCACACAAAAATCAGACCATACGACTCAGAGCGCTGCCCAAACACTCCCTGAGCTCCAGCACTGGGGCCCTGCCCACTGCCCTGGGCAGGCTGTTCCATGCCCACCGCCCTCTGGTGCAGCCCCTTTCCCTCACCCCCAGCTGCCCTCCCCTGATGCAGCTCCATGCCGTTCCCTCGGGCCCTGTTGCTGTCACACAGAGCAGAGCTCAGTGCTGCCCTCCCCTCCCTGTGCGGAGCTGCAGCCGCCATCAGGCCTCCCCTCAGCCTGCTCTGCTCTGGGCTGAGCACATCCAGGGGCCTCAACCGCTCCTCATACGTCTTCCACTCCAGATCCTTCGCCATCTCTGCAGCCCTCGTTTGGACCCCCTCTAATAGTTTTGTGTCATTTTTTTGTGCTGTGGTGCCCAAAACCGCAGACAGGACTCAAGGTCAGGCTGCACCAGTGCAGTGTAGAGCAGGACAGTCACTTCCTTTGACCAGCTGGCAACGCTGTGCTTGATGTACTCCGTGACATGGTTGGCCTTCTTGCTGCCGAGGCAGAAAAATCAGTGCCAGCAAAATGCATTTTCAAAATGCCATAGTGCATGAAAAACTTCTCAGAAAATATAGAAAACTTTCTGAAATACAGTGTAATTACTTTTTATTTCGTCTTCTCACCAGAAAACTGAAAAAGGCCCGAGATCCCAAAACTGTTTGCTGTATCTTTTGTGGCCTACTCATTGCCTGGATCATTAGAAAGGAGAATTTAAAGAAATAGCAGCTTTTACTATAGTTTGGTCTTTCCAAGGCTCTTCTGAGGCTCATAGAGGAGGTAGTGCCTGTGAAGATATCTGACTAACCAGAAGCAACATGCTTATTGCCAGATTAATGCACTGATCAGTGCTGGGGAGTGATCTTTAGCTACAGATGTAACCTATATGATCAAATCAAAGAGAAACCATAGGACTGATATGATGAGCTACAAAATTGAAGTGCATGAGACAGCTTTTCAAATGGAGACTAAAACCTAAGCTACCTCTGTAGCAGGAAATCAAATATGATTGGGACATGGAGGCCAACAAGTTTAAAATTGCTTATGCCCACACTGTTTGCTCACTCTCCAAAGTAGGTTGGATACATCCAAACCAGTTACTGAAAATACTCCTTGGCTCATGACATATCCTGAATATTCCTGGGAATCGTTCAGAAGGGTGAGATAAAATGGAACCACCCAGAAGCAAGTCCAGCAACAAAGCAGTACAAACTTTGTGCCTGGGAATGCTTTATATACTTTATATGCTTATATTCTTTATGACATTTTAAAATATCATCCATAGCCTGAACATCCACCCATCTGTCTCAAACTTCTGCTAACATCAGGCTCACAGATTCCAGTCTAGCAGCTTCCAGTGAGGCCAAAACTGTATGCTTTATGTTCTTCTCTTTCCTTTTATTTTTATGACCATTTAATTAGTCTCCATTTAATTTCATTCTTGGTAGTCTGAGAAAATAGATTACTTCAACAAGAATTTCAGTCAGAGTGGCAGCTGTTGAAATCGTTTCACAAGACACAACATAACAGCATCTCATAGGAAGCCACAAGACCACAACAGAGAAGGAAAGATATACAAAGCAGGATATGCTTTGGAGACTGCTACTACTCATTCAAAACAGATGTGAAATGCATTGGTCTAGTGAAAGGATGAGCAAACACAAGATTACCTTAGAGAGCTGGCCCACTAAACTTACACAGAATATTTTTAGACATGCGTACATTCACATGCAGATGAATATAAGCATATATATGTATGTATGTATATATTTAAGAGCAGAGGCTCATCTGTGAATGCCTAAATAGATATGTAGGTACATATGATATGCAAACAAGTGTTGGATACAACATGTCACCAAACATTAGCGGAGGACTCAGCCAACATACTTCTGAAGTGCTGTGTGGGTGTTTAGTGGCTGCAAATGAGAAAGACACACTCAGTAGATACATAGTGTTTTGACTGTCTTCTGCTACTTGTCCTGTTACATGCAGCCTACAGTCTGATAGCTATGGTCTTCCTATGAGCAAGGCAGAAGTCATAGTTGCAGTAGATACAGTGCAGATTTCCTATAGATTTCTCTCAATGGATTCTCCACAGAGTGAAACTGTTTTCCTACTTGCTGAATGAAAGCTCTACAAAATTAGTCTTTTATGTATGTTCCTCTTATATTATGTGTTCAGATACAAATGTAGGACACTTTCTCAAACAGAGCTCTTTTCTGTCCCAGGCTCTCTGTAGTGAATAATCATGAGCTAGGTCATTCCAGTAGCACATCTACATGTTACCACCAGTTAAGAGAAACAAGTATTTTTGTGGAGTGAGATGTTTCATTCTGAAGTCAGGAGAGATTAATCCATTCTTAACATCCAAACCTGCTTCTGACAGTATGGGAAATACTCATGCATGAGTTATTTTAGTGTCCTTCTTGCTAGTCCTATGGTGCTGGTACAACTCTGGCAGATTTCCTGAATGTCTTTGTTTCAAGGGAACATAAGGTAGTAGCTGACAAGGAAGTCACTGCTGTGGTGAGCCACTGAGCAAAGCAGTGCCATGTAGAACACAGCAGGGAGCACTGAGCAGTCCTTCTCAGAGACAGAGTTTTCATCTGTTTCCCAGAAATGTTCTTCTGAAGAATACAGACTCAGATGACCACAAAGGTACAGCCAGTTAACAGCAGGAGTTCCTCTCCTGAACTCATATCATATGTTGATGCTGTTGATGAAGTTCTAGAGACACACTTGGCTTATTTTTTTTCAAAAGCCAGTTATTTTTTTTTTTGGGGGGGGTGGAGGGGGGGAAGTAAAATAATTTAGGAAAGATAAAGTTCTATTGGCCTCTTGAAAGATGAACACAACTGTCCATAATTTATATGGAACTTAAATCATTGGATTTGGTCAATGGAGTAGAGAGACAGCACTGAGGATGAAAGTCTCTGAAGTAGCTGTCACAGAATCACAGAATCACAGAATGGCCTGGGTTGGAAGACTGTTAGTTTATATGGATCATGTAGCTGGAGGTAGAGAAACATGAGTTAAAAGTTAAATTTAGTAATCACAACAGCAAATTAAACCAAATTCTACCTACTCCTAAGCTACCTTTAGACGCATAGTCTGGAATTTGCTAATTCATGGCAATATGCTAGTTTCCTGACAGTCACTGGAATAATTCTGTATGAACTAGGACTTCAAGTTTTGTACATAGGTTCTAACTCTGTATAGAGAAGTTATTTCTGCAGAGGAGAACACTTAGGGATGATAACTGAGCACTACTGAACACTAAGTAGAAGTAAATATACCAATATTTCTTAAGAAAGGAGTTGTTTACTAGCATATTTGCATTTAGAAGATGCTATTCTATCATTTCTTTTCACTTCTTGCAACTCAGAGAGTATAAACATCTCCAGTAGTTCTTATTTTCCACTCAAAAGGCCTTATAGTTGAGTAATTTTTTTAACAAATGTGTCCAAACTTTCATGAAATACATCGAGTGATGAAGAATTTCCAAATATTAAATGAGGTGTTTTAGTATTTGAACTATTTTCTGTGAATGTGGATGGAAAGGTACAGCATCTTTAATAAAATCCAAGAACTTAGGGCTTCAGATACCATCAGTCAGTCCTAAAGCTATGCAGAAAAACCAGTGCAGACTCTGCACTGGTGGCACTTACATCCCAAAGAAATATATCATCGGTTGCATCATACAGCACTTCTTTTTTTTTAACTTGTGCTGAACTGTAGCAGTGGCATCTTTTTCCCTAAATTCATATTCAAGGACTGTATCTGCAACTGCAATGCAAAGAAGCCAACAATTTTGGTATAACATCTTTCATTTCCTTAGCATGAACACCTCTTCTGCCTTGGTCACTGTTCATCTTCTCTCCAGGAAGATGTTCTGGAGGAATATGCACAGTCCTTACGCCCATCCAATCAAACCTGCAATTAAAATAGAATCAATCATCCTTCAAGTTTTCTGGTTTTCTTTGAGTAGAGGTGCAATTTTAAATACTTACAATACTTAAGGAAACAAAGAATAAAAGTATCTTTAAATTGCTGAATGAAAGGAAAATCTCAGTGGAAAAAAAAAAAATGTTTTTATGTATTTCTCTGCCTAAACAGTTCTGATTATTTTTTTCACTTGTCCAATACATTGCAGTTTTTTCTGATCTGTCTAAATAATTCTGGTTTTTTTTGCTTTTCAAAAGGAAATGAGAAAAATAAACAGTACTGAAAATTGCTGAAAGATGCAATTACTCCAAAAGAAAATTTTTAACAAATCCACAACTTTTCCAAGAAAAATTTTCTGGGAAATTCTAGTCTATCTATCTTACAATCAGTTCACACTTACTAAGCTTATGAAGTAAGGATGCAGAATGAATGCAATATTATTACAGCTGTTCAAATGACTGAGCAAACACATTGATTCATTCTAAAGAAACCGCATATGGAAAAACTGTAAAATCTTTAGAGGAGGTATTAAATTAATTTGACTTGGTGAATACAGAGCATGTGTATATTGTGGTACAGGCATGGGTAATAAAATAAGTAAGAATGAAACAAAACCAAATGTCTGTGCTGCTGTAGTTGTACTTAGCAAACTTGTTCAGCTGATGGACTCTGAATTTTGATGAAGTCTAACATTCACAGAATCACAGGAATCACAGAATAGCTGAGGTTGGAAGGGACCTCTGGAGATCATCCAGTCCAACCTCCCTGCTCAAGAAGGGCTCTTTAGAGGATATTATCCAGAACTGTGTCCAAATGACTTTTAAATAACTTCAGGGAAGGAGGCTGCACAACCTCTCTGTGCAATCTGTGCCAATGCTCTGTCACCTTCACAGTAGTTTTTTCTCTTGTTCAAATGGAACTTCCTGTATTTCAGCTTGTAATTGTTGCTTGTAATTATCTTATCACTGGACACCATCGAGAAGAGACTGGTCCCATCTTTTTGACAATCTCTCATCAGGTACGGGTATTCACTGATCAGATCCCCCAAGTCTTTTGTTCTTTGGGTTGAACAAGCCCAGTTCCATAGGAGGAATGCTTCAGTTCCTCAATCATTTTAGTAGCCCTTCAAGTTCTACACTTTTGAGTCACTAAAAGTCAGCAGCTGTACTGTCTTTACTGAATGCTCTAACTAATCACAGAGCCAGTCGGGGAATTGCAATAATGCAACCATACTTAATGTCTAGTTTTCTGCAGAGTTTCACAGGGCTCAGGTCATTAGGAATAGCCACCCACAATCTATTCATGGAGTTACATTATTTTTGGCCATGCAACAAAACAGGTAGCATTAAAGATTTCAATCTGATTTTCCATTTTACAGAGTTGACACTAGGACAATAACTTTAGAGAAAGAGACATTGAGTTAATTTCCAAGAGTCTTTTCTACCAGTCCTAGAAAACTTCCGTTATTTTATACCTACTGATTGTTACTTTCAGTTTCTATAGCTTTTTAAAGATTAAGGCTACAGCCTTATAAGTTTTCTCCTGTAACCAAATTTTTCATACATTTCTTTGTTCTGACCTGTGCCATCTATTATTCTTAAAGTATCAGAATGCATCCATAAAGACTATACCATCATGTCTGCATAATCCAAGTAAAACTGTCTTAAACCAATTGCAGTGATGATAACAGTTAGGCATAGCAGGTGTACTGGGACTGCTCATGCTGTTCTGAGGGAGAGGCAGCAGAAAGAAAAAGGAGGAAGGAAGTACTTTTGTTGTCTTACTTCTTCTTGAACGCCACTGAAAAGAGCTGTCTCTGCCCACTTTCTGATATTCTATATTCAAACTTCTGTATCAAAGGCAGTTAAAGATCTTAATTATTGATTACAGTGAAGAAACCTTCCCATCCCAAATATATTTTTAAATATGTGAGAAAATAGTGCTACCATGGACCTATCTATAACATTTATAATAGAATTCTTCCAAATCTATTATGAAAAGCAAAGGGCAGAAAAAGACTATCCCAAGGGCATTGGGAAGGATTTTGTAGGAATCAATGGCAAAACAGATGCAGCCCTGGAAGTGAATGGTGAGTATTTAACTATACAGCATTTAGGCCTGCTCCTGCCAGTCCGCCCTCTGTGAGAGTAGGGAAGTCAATATAAACACAACATCTACATCAAAAAAAAATCTTCTTTATTGTTTGATGAAGCTGAATAAGACTTCCTGTACTGCTGCTTTAACCAAGACTCTGAAGGATATCAGTTCCGGATTTGAACTATGAAATTCCCTATTGATTTCAAATCCTAAGTTATAACTTGCATTTAGGTTAGCATTTTTCTCCATGTTAATTTTAAACTTAAGAAATTAAGAAATTCTTAATATTTCTTGTCTTCAGTTTTCTGCTGAAAAGCCCACAACACACAAAAATGATGAGTTTCCAATTAGGAAAAAACTGTGCATATTTTTATTATGCAACTGAACAATAATCTCTTTAAAAGTGACTTGGAAATCTCACACAAAGTCTCTGCCAGAGAGGATGTCTTTCTGTTGAAATATCCTGCCTCGATCCTGGGTGCTTTTCAGGATCAGAGCACCCCCATATGGGCACATTGCCCCTTCACAGGGTGTCTGGTCCTTGTCAGCCTTCTGAGTCTTTCAAATTGGAAGTCTCCTGCTGGGACAAGCTGTGGATCCTGGGGGAAAAGCAACATAAACTACTGAATTTTTAGGCATCTTGTTTGGTCAGCCTCTGAAGAGTCCTACTCCTCTCCAGAAAGAGGATGAAGAACCTGGACCCAAACACAGACCTTTACAGGATTATCTTTTAGATGAACTCCTACTTTAGAGTTCTTCATATTTTGATTCTTGTTAGTATTTTGTAACTTAAAGATGAAGCATAGTAATATTCACTGTTCACCTCTCCTTGTAGACCTCTTATTACCAGTACTAATTACTTTATAACATCCTGTTTTAAGGGCACAGCTGGAAACTTCCCTTCTGAAATTGGCCTTAAGCCTACCTAAACCTTAGTTTGTGCAATCTGAATGCAAAGTGGTTTTAAAATGCTGATCAATTAAAACTACAGAACTGCATTGTGAAACTCATTCTTGTTCACTGAGCACAGAGCTGTTAAGCACACACATTGCATGGCCCCCTTCATAAATTTACAAAGCCCTTTTCTTAAATCCACTTTAATTATTGCTCTTCTCTCTAGAGAGTTATTACAGAGCTTCATTCATGGGGTGATTAGAAACTGGCTTGTTATTTCTTTTTTATTTTCTCCCTATAAATTTCCATGTCCTTTAAATTCGTTTATCTCAGCTCTTATTTAATCTCAGGGATGTGTTCTAAGAGAGCAATTGTGTGTCATCTTCATTTCAACAAAATAAACCATTATTGCCAACTAAAGGTGGTTGGACTTTGCTTGTGAGATTAGTAGATGTTCTCCAATATTGATCTCATTCATTAGAGTTAAAGAGAAGCACTCCAGAGTAGAAAGCGAAGACCTTCATACTGTATAATATTCAATTTCTTCAGCTTTGAATGTCTTGGGTGTTAGCCTTGAAGTGGCTGTTAGGCAGTTGGACTAGGTTATCTTAAAGATCTCCTTCAACAGGAATATTCTATTTTCTCACAGATAGTTCTCCCACACAGTATAAGAGTATAGAGGCACAGTGGTGCAGTGAAAAGAAAGGCAATTTAATGGTATTTAAAAGGAAGGCATATTTCTGCCCTTCCTCTGCAGTCTTACTGAGTTTTGCATTCAGTACTTCATGCATACATGCTACAGATAACTATGTGTAGGATTACTCAGTTAATTCAGCAGAAGACTTAATGCATGGCGTAGAAGAAAGTGTGCTTTTATAAATGCTTTTGTAGCTTATAGAGAATTCCACCCTTTTGACAGCTTGCTATTGTGGTTGTGTAGCAGATCAACAAAAAACACTTTATCTGTGATATTCCTGGAACTGTCTCAAACACTTGCAAGATAAAACCACTGCTGTAATAACAGACTAACAACTAAAGTTGTGGTCAGAGGAGGCAGCTCTGTGGGGACAGGACTGACCTGCTCTAGCCAAAACTCCCCTTTTGAAGGGAATAATACAGATGTTGATTGTGGGCATGTTGACTGCAGACTTCACCAATTGAGCAGGCATAAAAGAATGCCTCGGAGAAGCTCAGATGGAACTCTGGGACTTTGTAATATCCTAACTAGTCCAGAGCTCTCTCACAAGCTGAGGACAGCCGTTGTCTGAACCAATGCTGGAATCCAGATCAATGATCTCTGTCTCCCTGTCTCTCTCCTGCCTTCTCTTTCTCTTCTTTCTTTTTTTTACTCTTAAAAGAGGCTTATTTCAACTTCTGGTAAAGTTGTGTAGTTTAGCCACACAGCTTAGATAGGCATTATTGTAAGAGTGTTAGTACTTTTAAGATAATTGTATTATAGAGATTCTTATTAAAATTTGATTGTGTTTGGACCTTGAGTGTCATTTCAACTAAATTTGGAAATCTGGTCACCCCTCCCTGCCTTCACTGTCAGGACATGACAGGTTGGACCTAGACCACAAGTAGATGTACATTATGATCAGAGTGAAAAATAATGTCTACTGGGGTGCATCGTGGAAACAAAGAAAATAGAAGGAAGAACTCATCTTCAGTGCTTGAGCATGATTAGACCAGGCCACAACCACATTTTGTTCAGGTCTGTCCTGTATCAAATCAGAAATTCCACAGCTGTTGTTTGATATTTCTTCCTGACTGAAGCTATATACCACTTCCCTGTGACACACCATTGCTTCAGCTTTTGGAACAGCAATTTCTCCTCTATGTTAACTTTTCCACCTGTTAGCTTACAATTAGTTTGTCTGCTCAGTCTGACTTTCCCTTTCTAAAAACAATCATCTCTGATGCATCCACACAACAAAACAGTGGTTGGGGCCACTACATTTTCTTGAGGATATGTATATGTTGCTAACACTCTATGACATGAGCTACATTTTACAGTTTTGTAATCAGTGCATCAAAGTGCGTTTTATGTTACCCAACAGGGCTGGATGCCAAAAGCGTCATTTTGTTTAACACCAAAATACAAAGATGATCAATGTGAGGGAACATAACATAAGGCTAATGTTTGTGAACTCAAGGATATGAAGCTGAAAGCAAACATTATGTGAAGAGGAAACCATAAAGGGTGCCAAACTCAGCAAATCTCTCCTAATACATACCTTTTTATGCCCGCATTCATAAGTGTCCTTTCTCAGACTCAGTTCTGGAAACACTCAAACATGGGGAAAACTGTTTCCTGAGAGCAATCTTGTTGGTTTCCCAGAAAATGCGTACGTGCTTGAAGTCAAGTGCATAGAAACAACTGAAGAACCAGAATCTTCTTTTAAAAAACTGTCTTGATTTTTTCTTTGCTTATGGCACTGTTAATCTCGTGCAGTGCTGCTGAAAATGAAATAAAACTGCTAGAAGTGGCTAGGAGAATAAAACTCAACTCAGGAAAGATAAATTTCAGAGGACACAAATCTGGAATATAACCACTGTGCTTGTTTCTCAAGACCATGGATCCTCTTGCACTGCATCTCAGGCTGTAAACACATCCCACCTTGTTTGACATGAGAGAGAACCTCCAGCTATACTGACTGCTGTGCGATGTCAACAGGAATTGTTTATTAATAAAATATTTTCCACCTTACTTAGAAGATTTCATAAGGATTAAAACTATCCTTGGCTGAAATCAAAGCTGCCACTGACTTTAAGAAAACATGGTAATTCCTTGCTGGCTGAGATTCAAGATTCCATGACAGTCAGTGGCAGATGCTTCGGGAAAAAAAAGTACAAGACAAAATACGTTAACCATAGTCCTTGTCCTGGAAAATAACTTTAGTGTTTGACCAAGTACTTGCATTCACAATTTCATTCATTTTAAATTTCCTAGGAACAGTCAACCCAAACTCTCAAGTGAAACTAACCTAACATTTGTTCTTGTTGGTAGTTTGAGGGAAAACTGTTGCATTTTTTTCAGAAATAGGTACAGTAAATATTGTACCATATAAATTCTGGGAAAAAGGGAGATATGCAGAAACAGGGGTTTTTAATCACTCTTTTCATCAGTGAAGTGTCATTAGTGTCTAAAAATATTTTTTCTTGCCGGCCAAATGTTATCTCTGAATGTTATAGCCAGAGTAACAAAAACACAGACTGTGGCCAAAAGATCAGCAGAGAGGGAGCCCAAAGAGTGCTAATCAGCATTTAAACATCACTTCCTCTGCAACAATGAGCAAGGAGCTTGTAGATAAACTCAAAAGGTAGGAGAAGGTCCATGAGATGTGGGAAAAGGTCCTGTTCACTTGAGAATAATAAAAGAATGTTGTCAGGTCTTGCAGAGATGCAATGGGGAAGGTGAAGGTCCACTTGGAATTAAGTCTGGAAAAAGAGTTCAAGGATAAGAAGCAAGGCTTTCTGAAGTATGTCAGTAGTAAAAGGAGGACTAGGGAACATGTGGGTCCACTACTGAATGAGGTGGGAGCTCTGGTGACAGGGGATGCTGGGAAGGTGGAGATGCTAAATGTCTTCTTTGCTTCAGTCATTACTACAGATAATGTACCTTGGGAATCCTCAACCCTGGAGGTAAGAAAGAGAGTCTGGGGAAGGGAAGACTTCCCATTGGTCAAGGTGAATCTCATTAGAGAACATCTAGCCAAAATTAACACACACAAATCCATATGCTCTGATGGAATGCACTTGTGTGCTGAGAGAACTAGCAGAAGTCATTGCTGAACCACTCCCTACCATCTTTGAAAGGTCTTGGAGTATGGGAGAGGTGCTACAAGACTGGAGGATAGCCCATATCCCTCCAGTCTTCAAAAAAGTCAAGGACAATCCAGGAAACTACAGACCAGCTCCATCCCCGGAAACATGATGGAACAACTTGTTCTGGATGCCATCTCAAAGCAACTGAAAGAGAATGAGGTTATCAGGAGTGGTCAGCATTGATTCAATAAGAGGAAATCATGCTTTACCAATCTAGTAGCCTGCTACAATGTCATAACTGACTGGATAAATGGGGAGAGAGCAGTAGATGTTGTATACCTTGACTTCAGCAAGGTGTTTGATACTGCTCCCACAGCATCTTTGTAATGAAGCTTAGAAAAAGCAGGAGAAATGAGTGGATGTTGTGGTGGGTTGAGAACTGGATGACTGGCAGAGTCTAATTGGAGGCCTCTAGTGAGCAGTATTCCAAAGAAGTCAGTGCTGGGTCTAGTCTTGTTTGTCATCTTCATCAGTGACCTGGATGATGGGATAGAATCCACCCTTAGCAAGTTAGCTAATGATACGAAGCTGGAAGGAGTGGCTGGCACACCAGAAAGCTGTGCTGCCATTCAGTGAGGCCTGGAGAGACTGGGGAGTTGGATGGAGAGAAACCTGATGAGGTTCAACAAGAACAAGTGTAGAATCCTGCACCTGGGAGGAATAACCGCATGCATCAGTACAGGTTAGGGGATGATCTGCTGAAGAGGAGCTCTGCAGAGAAGAACCTGGGTCCTGGTGGACGACAGGTTGGCCATGAGCCAGCAGTGTGCCCTTGTGGCCAAGAAGGCCAATGGTATTCTGGGGTGCATTATAAAGAGCGTGGCCAACAGGTTAAGGGAGATGGTCCTCCCCCTCTGCTCTGCCCTGGCCACAACTGTCTCAGTTCTGGGCTTCTCAGTTTTAAGAAAGACAGGGAAATGATAGAAAAAGTCCAGTGGAGGGCCACGAAGATGGTTAGTGTCCTGGAGTATCTCCCATACAAGGAAAGGTTGAGAAACCTGGAGCTGTTCAGTCTGGAGAACAGAAGGCTGAGAGGGGATCTCATTATTGTTTAGCTAAAGTGTGGGAATCAAGTCAATAGGGGCAGAGTTTTTGCAGTGGTGTGCCACAACAGGGCAAGGGCAGTGGGCAGGAAGTGGAATACAGAAAGTTCCGTACAAACACAAGGAAGAACTTCTTTACTGTCAGAGTGACAGAGCAGAAAAACAGGAACAACTAGAG
Organism: Meleagris gallopavo; assembly: GCF_905368555.1. Lineage (NCBI taxonomy): Eukaryota > Metazoa > Chordata > Aves > Galliformes > Phasianidae > Meleagris > Meleagris gallopavo. The sequence continues at coordinate 180,247,480 of NC_139404.1, forward strand.
AGGTTGTGGTGTCTCCTCTGCAGACCTGTCTGGATACCTTCCTGTGTGACCTACTGTAGGGAACCTGCTTTAAAAGGGGTTTGGACTTGATGATCTCTGGAGGACCCTTTCGACCCTTACAATGCTGTGATTCTGTGAAAAATGGAAAATAGAAAAAGCAGGCATCATTCACACATAGTCTAGGGGGAAAAAATATGGTTCCTGTCATAATAGAAAAAAAAATTCAGTGTGTTTAAAGGTATTTGACAATACCCTTAAACATTAAATTTTCATCTATCAAGAAATGTCAGGATGAGGCAGATGCTACTTTCAGAAGATAAATAAAGTTTTATTAGAATGATCTTACTACATACTTGATTAAACATCAGTGCTTTTTATTAAATCTTCTCATTTAAAACATGATATATTTTCCAAGATAAACTTACTTCATTCTCCTATTCAGTCCTTGAACATTTGGAAAATTTGTATTTATACATACATACACACAACATATTTCATCATTTGGTGACCATAGACATTATTACAATGTCTGAAGCGATATTGATATATTTTTTCTGGATGAAACTTAACAAGAAAAGAATCCAGAAGACTCGAGCTCTGTTTTGTTGTCTGGCTGTCAGTGTGAACTAAGCACAGCTCATGTTGAAATCATAATCTCTGGTGCCAGAGTGCTTCAGCCCTGGGATGTTTTTACATACGCACCGTTACATATGCACAAGATTCTCCCTGCCTGTAAGATACTGACCATTAAACATTTTACATCATTTTTCTGTATTCCAGCTACAAAATCTGGTCTATGCTGAAACTTCTGTTGAATTCCACAGATGCATATTCCTAGGATAGCTATATGCAGAAAATAGCAAGTGATAGATGTCATCAGTGTTAAAACTCTTTTGTTTGTCTTTGTCAGTGAATTTTTCATACTGTATTCCATGTCTACCTTAGCAAGGTACAAAAACACTAAGACAAACAAAAGAGAGCTTAGCTTTCTTCTTATAAGCTATCCTTTCCTCTTTGTTCAACAACATTCTCTTAATTCCTAGAAAATGCCAGACAGCAGAGGTTGCTGTAGTCTTCTAGGAAATGTTTCATCCTCTTTCTTGCTTATGCTGGAGTCCTACAATCTATTCGACTGTGCCCCTCTCAGACTTGTTTTTGACCCTCTCACCATCTGCCAGTTCTCCAAAAGCTGCCTTTACCTGAGCAAGTTTTATGGGAGAATTGATTTCCTTCTCCTGCTTTGGATTTTCTCCTGGACTCAGAGAGCTACAGACAAGAAAAGGATACAGGAAGCCTGTTTGGTGCCAAGGAAAGTGTATTTAATTAATGCCAACACAGCAGGTCTTTGACTGCAAAAACAAGGAAGACAAAAGGCTGTTTAAAAGAGTTAACTTTCAAACACAAGAAGTTTCAATGCCTTTCTGTTCAATGTAAGCAGGCTTCTTTACCAAAACAGATTTTGTTGCACTTCAGTATTAGCTTTAAATCTATGATCACAGATCTGGTGCTGTGGACATCTGGATATAGATGGTTAGTAAGATGCTAGCAGCAATTAGAAAGCCCCTTCTTCAGGAGGCATATGAACCTTGTATTTTCCATGTTTTAAATTTTGTTGCAGCTGATGCAACTTTCTAAGAATAAAAGCAAAGTTACCAATATTTTTCTGATCTTTTTGTAATTTGCTCTATGACATTCATCAGTCAATGAAGGTTTTCAATGTCACATATCTTCAAAACAAAAGAAAAAGGATGTTTTTTTTTTCTTCTTAACTGAGACTTAAACACATACAGTGTATCTATTGTTTGAATCCTAAACAATTATCTGCCTTTTAAGAGTGACTTTCTGGTTCTTCTGTTGAGAAACTGTAACTGCATGCAGCACACCAAGATATTTTTTTTTTACTAATACAGGATTCTGTCACACATTCTGTAATCTCTACAGATACAAACTATTAAGAAATTGGAAAAGTTTTTGAAAATGTAACATTATAAGAAAAAAATTATAGAAATAAAATGCAGTATTTAAGTACATAATGTATATTTTTTATATCATTAAGGAAAGAAAAAAAAGAAAACATGGCAATAAAAATTCATGTGTTAGGTTTATTTTGCAGTGTGACTGTCATGGTTCTTTTTTCATTTCCATGAAGAGATGTTCTGACCACAACAGAGTATGACACTTGAAGGCACACCAAAACAGCATATCTTCTACATTCTTATTTACTCCATTGTCCATTAGCATTCGCCACCACTCTCTGTGTTTGGCCATCCAGCCAGTTCTTTAAGCAGCTAAGATCATTCCTGTCCAAGCCATGGGCTGCCAGCTTCTCCAGGTTAATATTGTGGAAGACAGTGTCAAAGACTTTGCTGAAGTCTAATTGGACTGCATCAACAGCCTTTCCCTCATAAACCAGGTGTTCACCCGGTCACTCGACCATAGAAGATAGAGTTGGTGAAGCAGGACCTGCCTTACAGAAACCCATGCTGGCTGGCCTGATCCCCTGGTTGTCCTGTACATTCCATGTGGTCTCACTCAAAATCTGTTCCACAACCTTTCCTGTCACCAAGATCAGGCTGACAGGCCTGTAGTTCCCCTGATCCTTCTTGCAGCCCTTATTATAGATGAGAGTCACAGTGACAAGCAGAAAAGCATGAGATAATCCCCCCATTCAGGAGGAAGACATGACCCTGTGACTTAAAATTTTTTTACTACTTGTTTCAGGTGATCAAAGTATTTTATTGCCTGTTTTAGGATGGGATAAATCATTTCCTAGTGGCGTTTGCTACTCTTGCTAAGTACAAAGCACAAGTGGCCAGCTAACATTAGAGAAGTCCTGTACTCATAAAATTGCAGACACTGGTGTAGCAGGGGTTAAGTTCCCCATTTAACTAATCTGTGCTCATCTATCCACTCTTCTGATACATTCACAAAGGAAAGCAAAGCCATGAAGGCATTAAGTTTAACTGGTATAGTGTTGAAAGGCTGGGGTTAAAATATAGGAAAGAAAAAAAAGTCTGTTTTTGAAGTATAAACATGAAGGAATACTATAATAGCAAAAAGAAGTATGGGAGCCATTGGGAAAATTTGCCCACCCTAACAATATCGACTTTGCATCTTATAACATTCTCAGACTGTCCATGAACAACTGAAATAAGGTTCTATCAGCAGAGAATGAAGACGGACTGCTAAGAATAGAAGTGTAGCATCAAAAAACATAGGATCAAAGAAGTACCTTTAGTTATTCTTCTCACTGAATGGCATGAAAAATGAGAAGAAAGAAACCTCCACACTGATTTGTAAGTAGGCTTAAGAAGATGACAGAAGATTTCAAGGTTATTGGCCCTGCAGATCTGAGCTTCAGTTTGTCATGTTAGCAAATACATATTTAGAAATTGACATTTCCAGTTCATTGTTATAAGTTATTTGTCGAAAGATAGAGGTTTTGACTATAATAATTAGTCTTAAATAGCTGCTTGATTCTTCACTTGTTTAATACGAAAGACTCAGTGTCTAATGGCTATTTAATTGTTCTTCATTGTGCAGAAAATTTCCTGAATTCACATGCAATCAAGCATGCATATGTGAAAAACAGAATTAATCAGATGTAACATATTATGAAATTTCCTGTGAAGGAGAGAACACAAAACAATCTCTCTTCTCATAAGTCTCAGGAGTCTCAGTTCAGCAAAATTCTTATCAGACACTGCACATCATTATGCTTGCACTTCTCCATCACTTTGTCATTCAAATTTCCTACCATATTCAGAAGCACAATCCATATACTATGAGCAACATTGCAAATCACACTTGAAAAATTCGTGTTGGTCAAAGTGAACAGTTCATAAGCCAACCATAGTTCATAACTGTATTTTCTAGCAATCTGTGAAAAATGAACACATTCATTAGCAATCCAATGGTCAAATCTAAGCACAGTACAAGTCTATACACTAAGCAATTCCATAACAATATCATTTAGAAATCTCTGGTCTGTATGCATTTGTGTAACTCTTGCCAGATCTAGAGATGAGGAACTGGGCTGGAAAATCTGATTTGGGAATGTAAGATTCACAGTGGGAAATTGAACCCAGACATCTTCTCTTTCAACTGCAGAGGGCTGGCATTGTCTCTACATGCTTGTTAACTTAAGAAGCCCTGAGAGTTCTCAGGAGAAAACTGGGGTTCTGCATGATTAAATTCTAATTGGAGGAAGTGATTGTTTCACTATCACATAACACAGCTGCTTCTCCATTGTTTGTTGTTGTTGTTGTTGTTGTTTGTTTTGTTTTTTTTTTGACTGGATTTTAATGAACAATTCATTTGCATAGAATGTTTTGTTTCCTATTTTGTTTAGGGAGGACAGAAGAAAGGATTAATGTGTCCTAGTTTCTTTTAGTTACATGCTTCTGGAGATTATCCAGAAACTAGGGAATAAGATTGTTCTGGGTGTACTGAATAGGGGCATTAAAACAAAAACACTTGATTTGCCATGAAAGGAACTCAGACACAAAAAGTTCATCTAATCCAACTGATAGATGCAAATGTTTTAACAAAAGTTGCTATACAAGAGGAATTGGGTCAGTATATCAGATATGTTAAACTGTAGAGACTACAAGTTAGGGCTTACTGTCCGGATAAAGCTCAAAGTTGCTTTATCTGTGTCTTTAAGCTTGTGTTGTTAATGCTTCCTGCTCTAAGTCAGTGTTGGATGTACATCATGTTGATCATAGAATCATAGAATGGCTTGGGTTGGAAGACACCTCAAAGTTAATCAATTTCCAACATGCCTGCTGCGGGCAGGGTTGCCAGCCACTAGACCAAGTTACCGAGGGCCCCATCCAACCTGGTCTTAAACACCTCCAGGGATGGGGCATCCACAGTCTCTGTGGGTAGCCTTTTCCAGCACCTCACCACTCTCAGTAAATAACTTTCCCCTGACATCTAATTCTCCCCTCCCTTAGCTTAAAACCATTCCCCCTTGTCCTATCACTATCTATCTGTGTAAAAAGTTGATTTCCCTCATGTTTATAAACTCCCTTTAAATACTGGAAGGCTACAATATGGTTACCCCACAGCCTTCTCTTTTCCAGGCTGAATAAGCATAGTTCCTTTGTCCTGTCTTTGTAGGAAAGAATGCTATACTCTGGTCATCTTCATGGCCCTCAACTGGATCCTCTCCAAAAGCACCATGACTTTGTTTTGTTGGCTGCCCCAGACTTGGATGCAGTTCTCCATCTGGGGCCTCCTGAGGGCAGAGTAGAGGGAGGCAATCATTTATCTGTCCCTGCTGGACATCCCTCTTCTGATGGAACCCAGGATAACATTGGCCTTCCAGGCTGCAAACGCACACTGTTGGCTCATGTTAAGTTTTTCATCAACCAGCACCTCTATGTCCTTCTCAGCAGGGCTACTCTCAATGAGTTCTTCTCCCAGTTTGTATACATACCTGGGATTACCTCAGCCCAAGTGCAATACGTTGCACTTTGCTTTGTCAAATCTCATTAGGTTCACAAAGGCCCAACTTTCAACTTTATCAAGGTCCTTCTGAATATCATCCCTTCCTTCTGTTATAACAACCACACCATTTAGCTTGTCATCAGCAAACTTGCTGAGGGTGCAATCAATCCCATCATCTATGTCATTGATATAGATGTTAAAGTGTTATTGGTCCCCAGATGGATTCTTGGAGGACAGTGCTCATTATTGGCTTCTATGTGAACATAGAACCATTGACCACAACATTCTGGCTGCAATAATCCAACAAATTCCATATCTTCTAAATAGTCCTCCCTTCAAATCCACGTCTCTCCAATTTAGAGATTAGGATGTGATGGGAGACCATGTCAAAGGCCTTGCAGAAGTCCAGGCAGATGACATCAGTTGCCTTCCCTTTGTCCATTGATACCATCACTCCATCAGTTGATGTACAGGGGTGAGCCTTTAAGACCACAAGAAATTAAGCATTCAGCCCATAGTCTCTTAAAGCATAGTCTCTTAGAGTTCTAGCCTTTATGTCATCTCATTTCAAGGACAAAGAACTGGTTATACAAACCAAAGGTTTCCTACTCAAAGTATTCAAAGGCTCAGGACCATTTTTCCAGTCTGACCTCTTTAGAAAAATTGATGTTCCTTTCTCAAAGTACAAAGAACATATTTGAAGGTATGGCTTTGTTCCAAGAAAAAATTAACATTTGGACCCTGGATTATGAAGAAACTGTTGCTTCAATATTCAGTGTATCCACACATAAGCAGGTTTTAGTGGCAAGATTACAAAAGGGGGAAATTTGACAGGATTGAATCATTGTTCAGAATCAGTCATCACCTGTAATGTAAATGCTTTGTTCATCAAGCTTAACGCACATTCACAACATTCTTCCAAAAGTCTCTGCTCCGTCTATTTCCTTGTTGTCACTTCCATAATAATATTGGGCTCAGGAGTAGATTTAAGTTTTGTAAAACATGAGTATTATCAGAAAGAGTTGACACCTGTGAAGCAATTGCTGTTGTCTTCATTGAAACAAGTCAGACTGAGAGAAGCTGCCTGCAGCAGATGGGGGTACCTCCTGCATTAGCTCTCAGGAATTAACCTCACTCCAGTGCATTATTTTGGTTGACTAAAACAGTACTGGAATTCCACATGAGATGAAGTTTATGACTGGGATAAAAAAGTGAAAAAGCAGAACAAGTAATATGTCTGTCAGGACTTGCTGATGTTATGGGTCTTTTGCAACCCAATTGATGTAATGATTATACAAATATGGTACCTTCACACTGTTGTGGATTGTCACAATCACACAACCTCACGTCCTTCCAAATTTTATGGAAACTCTATCTAATGTATGCTCAAAATATACCTGCACGTTATAAATTCAAGTGCCAAAAAAACGATGAAGGATAGACAAGCAATATGCAGCATGAGTTATTCTGACGTGAGAATAATTTAATGTAGCAACACTGTCACCATGCTGGTGTAGGCAGTATAGCCCTCTGTTTGAGCTGCCCTCATTTCCCATTGCATTTGCTTCTACCAGAACTAGCTTCTCAGGAGTCAAAGCAAGCTTTACTTCATGTCCTGTTTTATGATCATGCATATTTCCCTGAACACATAATATTTGAAATATTTTTTTTTTAATTTCAGAAGTGCTTTGTCAGAAGAATAATGTTGAAGTTCTATTTACACTGAAATTCTGAAGATACAATAATCTGTATTGTATCTGGAAATAGAATGCGATGACACCATTCAAAATATCCATTAGGTGACAGAAGTCACAGATACACAACTTTGCAGAATGAATTGAGCAATAAAATAGCACTGAATGTAATTAAAAAGAAAGGACCCTTTGGTCTACTAAGATAGTCCATCACTATTATTGTAATTCAAAGTAAGAATATGAAATAATTCCCCTTGATAATTTTGCTTCTAGAGATAGAATAATGGTAGAGATGGATTACAAATAAATAAATAAATAGGAAAAAAAGTCTGACAAATCCATTTTGAAGTTAGTTCCTAAAGCCACGTAGTCAAAATCCTTCCTGGATCAACTTCAGTTGATCAGAGTAATTGTATCACTAAGCAGTGTGATTTTAAAATATTGAGGTTCGTGCTCTCTCCAGAGCATTAGGAGGATCTCAAAGGATGTGGCCAAAAGCCTGTTTTTCTTGCCTGTAACTCTTTCTCTCTCATGTGGATAAACTTTGAGCAGTGGTTCATATCTTTGTCTCCTTGATTTTATGTTGAAATGCCCCACTGCCTTCAAACCATGATGAATTCATATTAAAGGGAAAAACAAAGAAAACATTTTCTGTCATTTTGTTTAAGCAATACCAAAAAGGAAATTTCAGTAACATGAAAATCTGCTGAAGGAGGGAAAGTACTTCACAATTTCCTTATTTCTCCAGATAATTCTCCGTACAGAAAGGGAATTTCCAGAGTAAATCTATAACTGATTTAGCTATAGTTAATATTATCTGTGTGAGGTTATAAATTAATCAAAACTTGCTAGGCCAGAGAACAAAATATTTGTATATCAGTACTGATATTTTTGGAACATTCTTTGCATGCAATGATACAAAACTGCTCCAGGAAGAGGTGACTCAAAAAGACAAAACATTTCTAAGAAATTCAGGTGATGTCACACCTGTGACACCTTTGATCTTCGTGCAGCTGCAGGGTGGAGACACGGGTGATCAGGATAACCGCACTTTCAAAGGTGTTTTCTTTTCCCATGTGCTCCTGTAAATCACCTGACCAGAGGAGATTTTGAAAGGAGAGGTTTCCTTCTAAACAAAATGATGAGAATTTTCATGCAATGTCACTTTCTAATGTAAGTACTGCAGAATAAAGAAGCAATTTTGAGCATAAGCTCCAAAAGGACTTTGAGTACCACCTGTGGAAAAACACCAAAGACCAAAGATAAGTAATGATTTTATGTGATCTTTTGGCTTCAGAAGTGCAACCCTACCACGATAGAAAGGAGCCCTCATACAGAGGAGTGGTTTAATGGGAAAGCTTTTGAATTAGTTACCTATTTCTTGGAACTCACACAAACTGCTTGCAAAGAAACACGTGCGTGTTACATGAATGGAAAAAACCTGTTAACTGGAGAAAATCTTTCTGAATCTCAGTTGCAGGCATCTCACCCAGTTCTAGGCATGTAACATTTTGGTGTCTAACCTAGGTCCCATCACTGGCCAGTAGTGAGAGAACAAGTACTCCATCCCACCTATAGAGTTTGTCATTCTGGAATAGGATGATTTGCCTCTTGGCATTGACTGTGTCTATATATTTAATAGTGCGTAAAACTTGATGAATGAAATATGGCAATTTTCAGATGGCCAAAATACTTACTGCTGTGCTTTAATCCAGCAGCAGCTGAGCCCCACACAGCTGTTCACTCCCTTCCCTCTCAGTGAGATGGCAGGGAGAATCGGAAAAATCGAAAAAAAAAAAAACGAGTGAAACTTATGAGTTGAGATAAAAGCTATTTATTAAGACAGAAAAGAAACAGAAAAGGAGAATAATAATAGTAAAGGTAATATAAGATGTATTTACAAAATGAGTGGTGTGCATTGTAATTGCTCACCACTCACCAATTCCCGACCAGACTCAAAGCAGCAGCTGCACACCTAGGCAATTCCCCTCAGTTTTATAGGTTTTTTGATGTCATATAGTATGGAATATCCCTTTAGCCAGTTTAGGTCAGCTGGTTTGGCTCTGTCCCCTCCCAACTCCTTGTACCCCATCAGCCCCTCTCACTGGCAGGGCAGCCTGAGAAGCTGAAATGTCCTCGGCTCTGTGCAGCACTGCTCAGAAATAACTAAAAACGCTAGTATAATGTCAACATTGTACTTCTTCCAAAGCCAAAGCATAGCATCGTACCAGACACTATGAAGGAAAAAAAAAAAAAGAAACAACTCTGTCTCAGCCGAAACCAGGAAATGTATTCTGGCTCTTCTCATAAGTTTCTTTCTTTTTGAAATAATTGCTTTAGTTTGAATAGAAGGTGGCAATCAAAATGCAAGTTTAGGATAAAAACAGATTTCGTTTGTAATTATGATTGAATATAATGGAGTGAGAATGAGAGAGGGAAATGGCATAAGTAGGCTAAACTATGATCCATTCTTGCACCGTTTACTAGGAGAGAGACACCATAGGATAATCTCTTTAATACCGCCCTTAGAAATTAAACTCTGGAAATTCCCACTTTGGGGGGAAAAAAACACTTGAATCAGTCTGTATACTTTTAATTCTCTGCAGCCCTTGATGCTGCCCATACTGTAGATAGAAATACAGTAACTGTTGACTTAACACTACAGATTTGAAATAAAATCAATTGAACAGAAAAGGAAAATTCAACAGCTATCATCCTCTGGGTTCAAGTTACAGTAACTATTGCTTGAGATGATTGTTTTCAAGCATCGCCACCACCAGCTCAAATTCAACGTGCATTTTGTTATAGCACTGAAAATTTGTTCCTATTTGATGGGCTTCGTGTTGGGCTAAGTCATGTATAAGGAAGTGAAATAGAATAAGTGGGAGGTGATAATGAGAAGAAGAGGAATTTTTGACATTTGGTCATGTTCGTTTGCTCAATCACCTACCTCCTACCAGCAAAATCTTGTTGCTGATTTCCATGAACTTTGGATCCTGACCAGGATGATGACGCGGCAAACCAGGAAGTGTGAAAATCCAAAACCACTTGCATGCCCCAACTAACAATTGTGCAATTCAGCAGGCATATTCACATCAACCATCACTCAAACATATTTGTTTCCTCCAAGGATTTTGTAAGTCGATACATGCCAAAGAACAATCTGTTTACAAGAATCCTTTCAGGAAGGGTTTTTACTGCTTCCTTCTATTTCATAGCTCTAGCTGAGAACAGGTGTATCTGCTTGGAAAGTTTAAGGTTACTGCACATGTTCTGCATGTTGCCCATTACCCCTCTTAGCTCCCCATCCACAGTGCTGCTGAGTCGACCCAAAAATATATATTTATTTAGACATGCTCACCATTTAATCATATTCTTCCTCTCAATTCTTTCTCCAGATGTGCTCCTCATTCCAAGTCAAATTTGACTTTTTCCAAGGAGATAACCACAGGGTTGGTGCCCCAGGAAACTGCAGACAAAAACACAGTAGAATTTAATGACAGAAGTTAAAGACATTTATTTCAAAACTGATTTTATATTTTAGTTATTTTTATAATCTGAAATGGTGCCCACGTCAATGAGTAAGTTTCAGTCCTCTCCTGTGGTGGAGCACAAGATCACAGCACAATAATGTACATTCCAGTTAAAAATCTGGTGATCCATTTGCTGCAACCTGAAAGAAAAAGTACAATTATAGGTAAATTAAATATATGTGTGTCCTTTAGCAATATAAGTCTTCATTTTTAAAAAATAGCATAAAAAAGCTTTTGACTACTGAGAGAAAACACGTATGTCCTTTGGAAAATTAGCTCAATAAGACCATCATTCTGAAACAAATCCAAGAATTTTGGTACAACTTCAGCATTTGGAAAAGAGAGGTGCCCTACACTGCTGTGGTTCTAAGTACATACACATTTTCTCTAAATAGATAGCTATGGGCTCTTGTCATTGGAAGTGAGTATCTGGCCTCAGAAGAAATAAGTGAATAAATAAATGTGTTTACTAACCACAAAATAGTCCTTTTTGGAGTGGCAGCAATGGCAGCACTGGGAGAAGCAAGAGTGGTTTAACATTGAAATAGCTGAGTCAAGCAGATTATAAAATCCAAAACTGCTGTGGGCCATTGAATGACACTGCACACAGACTTAATGCTGCTAGAAGTTTCTGATGGACCTTTGTCCATTCTTGCAGCCAGTGAGAGAGAAAAGTGAAGAGTAATTCATAAGACTGAGGTTACATTTTTTCAATACATGAAGATAATCAAAATTATATTGTTCGTTGTTAGAGAATTACTGGGAATGTTGTAACACCTTCCTTAACACTTCCATTACAGTTGGCATCACAACTACCGTGGCGAAATGCTGTGGCATCAGGATGCCCAGCCATGAGAAGCCATCTGCTATGTTGTAAAGACAGAGGACAAGTAATCAGTGATGCCTGAAAGGAAAAGAATTCCCATTTTACCAGACTGTGTGTGACCCACACAATATCACAACTTTTAGCAAAAATCAACAATAATAATACTTTGTAATCATTACACAATACTTCACAATTCTATCAAATTATTAAAGTCAGACATTTTTTCTTTGAAAGAGCTACTGCTTTTAAAGGTATGTAACAAAATGAACAAAAATCCAGAATGCAGAAGAGTGTATATATCGCTATTTTTGTTCCAGTAAAAAATAAATGAATAAAATAAATAAATCCTGTTGTTATGACTAATGCATTGTGACCTTACTCATATTCTTTTAATTAAGTTCATATTCTCTTCTGCAATACTATTTCCTTCTTGAACACGTGGTATATGCTGCAGGGAAGGGATAGCTCAATGAACTGTATGACAAGCAACATGTCATCTCTACAAGGTACAAGTCCTAACAAAATATGCTAGCTGATTCCATCAGGCAACTAACAATACTGACTTTAAACTACTTCCCTGGTTATTCTACAGAGGGTGCAGGGCTGTAAAATGACAAGCAGAGCTTGCTGAGACCACTGGCATGCTGCAATCATTCCTGCAGAGTGCAGAGAGGAAAAGCAGGTGCTCCTCAGTCTTTTACACTGCCTTCACATTGGTGTGTGGTCAAGAAAATTGATGCTGGCCGTGATCCAGCACACTCATTATTTTCTTGACCTCATCAAAGTTTATTGTCTTACACATAGTTCATAGGAACTATAAACTAGTAACACTAATTTCTTTTCTACCTTTCATGTACCTTTTTATTGAACTAGAAGAACATGTAACTGCAAGTAGGAAAAAGTCCCATTTGGATGTTGATGTTTAGAAGCATCAGAAGGATACTGCCATTCTGCAGCTGTGGAATTGAGCACAAAGCACTCCTTTGCATGCCGCAGCTTTGAGCATGTGGGTAAATATGTAGAATATTTCAGTTTACTAGAATCCATGGCACTGTGAGAAAATGGTGCATGCAGTGTACATTTGTTCACATAAGATCATAACTGGAAAATGTTTCACTTACTTTTGTATATGATCTAATAGCCAGAGTCAAAATTCTGGTTATCATACCCCTTTCTTCCTAAAACCCAATGTTGCACTTGGAAATGCGGTTCCAAATCTCCAGGGAGAGTAATAGGTAAGTGGCTGATGTCTTTTTAACCTGTTGTCCTCAAAAGTTTCTTGTTACGGAGATTTGAAAACTCACCAGGTAATCTGCTGCAACACTCAACTATCTTGACATGAGAGCACATTTCCTGCCTGCTATGCTAAATCTTATCCACTGCAGGCACTGAGAAAACTTCCTTCCTTCTTTCCCCTTTGTCACTATAACCCATGCAGCTGTGGAGTGCACACATCTTTCTTCAAGTCTCCCTTCTCCAGACTCAGCAGTTCCACTGCCTTAAACCTTCCACATAGATAATGTTTAAAATAGCACTCCTGTGACTCACCACTGTACTCTCTCCAATTGCTCCCTGCTTTTCTAGATGCATCCTGTTTCCCCCTGGTGTGGGGAGCAATTTAAATGTGTATCACGGTCCACTTTAATGTGCAGCTGCAAACTCCAGAGGCCTTCACTACTATGAAGTTCAATACCCGTACTTCACATTACATGCTTAGTTAAAAAATAATGGCTGTGGCTGATTTTGTTTCCTAACTCTACTATATAAAACACTTTCTAGCATGTTTTTAATGTCTCTGTGAATATTTATTTCTAGTATTAATCATTCACATTGCACTAGGAACTGATATATCCTTGTGTTTTTTCCAAGTAGGAATATATCAACAACAACTTAATAAGCAGAGCCTCAGCAAAACAGCTACTGCTCTCTCCCCAGTGATCAGCTTCCCTTGGGTTACCTGCAGGATGCTGACGTGAGCTGTTCTCGGCTCCACATAGAAGAAGAAGCTGGGGAAGTCACATCTATTTCTAAGAAAATAAAGCTAACCACTTTGAATGAGACACTAACATGTAACACCCCAGTTTTAATAATGTGGTCAGACAGAACTTGGCTAGGCCTTTGTTAAAATGTAGTGGCATTGGTAGGTCTAATATTAATTACCTCTTGTCATTGTTAGCATTTTCTACAACTTTTACAAGAGGACTTTAGCATTAGGTAAAAGGAGCCATCAAAATTACGGCACCAAATCAAGACAAAACATTGAAGAAGATGTCTGGCACTACACTAACTTCTTCAGGGAACATATCTGTGCTCTGAGAGATCAGTAGCTGAAGCATGTACTGAGGCTGAGCTGTAACGGACAATGTGATCCCATGGAGGAAGTGAATGTTGCAATGCTTTGTCATGTGCTTTGCCAACCTGTGTCTCAAGGCCATATTGCCACATTTTACATTGAACAGATTACTCAACTTGCTAAAATTATATTTTTCAACATCTAAGGAATCAATATTATTGTTTCGCGAACCCTTCCCTCATTATACAGAATTAAATTTGATTGGTCAATCATACCAAACTTCCACACACCTCACATGACTCCATCAATTCTTTTAAGGGCAGAATTGATACAGGGTTTTTCTCGGTCATTTTGCTGTAATTTTGGATTTAATAAAACTTGATACTTTAAGAACTTTAGAAATACTGATCTAGGTTAACATGCAGCATACCTCCTATGTCTGTGGTTGCCTTTTTAAAGGCAATTCAGTCCACCTTCATCCGTGCAACTTTGGCTGTCTCGGAATCTCAGAATTATAAGATTTCTGAGTTTGGAAGAGACCTCTGAGTCCCTCAGGCCCAAGCCCTGCTGCAGCCGGGACAGCCAGAGCAGGGTGCCCAGGGCTGCGTCCAGGCGGCTTTGGAAAATCTCCAAGGAGAAGACCCTACAGCCTCTGGGCAGCCTGTGCCAGTGCCCCGTCACCTGCACAGCACAGCAGTGCTCCTGGTGTTCAGAGGGAACCTCCTGTGCGTCAGTGTGACAATTGCCTCTTGTTCTGGCACTGGGCACCACTGAGCAGAGCCTGACTCCATCCTCTTTGCACCCTTCCTTCAGATATTTATGGATCCTAAAGAGATCCCATTGAGTCTCCTCTTCTCCAGAATGAGCAGTCCCAGCTCTCTCAGCCTCACCTCTCTCTCCTGTTGTAGAATTCCTTTTCCTCAGTCCCGTAATAATTAAACATTAACATAACTTAAATTGTGAGGTGGTGGGTGGTGTGTTTCAGTACTGGCAACAGCAACAAGAAAGACAAGTCATGTTCCAGATGGCATTGCACAGTTGCCACACCACCAAAATGGAGAGTAACTCAATCTGCTCATCCACATGAATTGGTAGATTATAACCAGGGCAACGTGTACAGAGCTGAATATAGGAAACAATGGTGACAACATTGGAATATCACAAAGTTTGTCCTGGATGTGTACCATAAATGCACCCACAGAAAGAACACTATGCACATTTGTCAGGACCTACAGAATAAATATGAGGCTGCAGGTAACAGTTTCCTGGATTGCATTATTACCAGTGGTGAGATGTGGTGTCACCTCATCAAAGAAAAGGTTCCAGTCCTCAGCAGGTACAGTGACATGCGCTGTCTTTTAGGAAAGGGATGATCCTTCTGGATTTCCTGGAACCCAGATAAACCACCAATTCTGACCACTACATTGCAACACTAAGGTGAAGTCTCAAACTTCCAGAGTCAGGTCAGAGAAGAAGACAAGCATTCACTTGCAACACAATAATACCAGGTCCCTTCCCAGTTTGAAAACCATGGATCAAGCTGCCAATTTTGGCTAGACTGTCCATCCACACCCACCGTATAGTCCTGATTCAGCACCTTCTGACTTGCATCTGTTCTTTCCAATGTCAGGCAGACAGTGTGGGCAACATTTTCCTAGCAACACCATCATAGCAATTGTGAAACAGTGGGTTGCCTCCACTGGTGCAGATTTTTGTAAGTACGACATGCAGGCTCTTTTTTATCACTGGGGAAAATGTGCAGCTAATGGTGGTGACTATGTTGAAAAACAGTGTTTTGTAGCTGAGAATTTGCTCTATCAAACAGGGGGTTGGAGATTCATGATCCTTGAGGTCTCTTCCAATCCGGGCCATTCTGTGATTCTGTGATTTGTATCAGTTGCAGTTCCCATGGAAATAAATAGAAGTCATTACTTTACTACATAATTAATGTAACTAACCTCATTATTTCCAATCAGACATCCCAAACAAAAGCCTAAAGAGATGGAGATTTTGTCTTTTCTCGAGAAATCATGGCAATGAATGATACGACATAATGAAGACTAATAATTCTAAAACCGCTGGTGTCAGCAAGTATATGATGCATCTGTTCACTCAAGACTGGGACTATTGCTCATATTAACCACAGGAAAAGACATCCCTGCTTGACAGGAACGTTCACATCACTGAAATGATCACTTTTTTTCCCAGAATTTGGGAAGCCATCATAATCCAAAGTGTAACATCTGTAAGAGCCAACACAGGCTAACATCTTTCTGTTGGGATTAATTTAAACTAATTGTAAACTACAGAAAAAAAAAACATCCGTAAGGGAAATGTATAAAGCATGGTGTACTTGGTATTTTTTTATTGGTGATAGTACAGTCACTGATCTGTTAGCACAACCTGTTAGCAAAGTCTTTCCACTCTTTAGAGCAGTAAATGACAAGTATCTCCAGAGCAAACCAGATTAAAATCCATCTAGGGCAGTTCATATTCAGACAGGTTGCTGTCACAAATTAATTCTAACTGTAGAACTTACATATAACATATCAGTTATAATTGTCTCTAGAGAAAATGTAGTGATGACAACTTGATTTTAAAGGCCCAGGATGATGGGCAGTATTTCACTCCATAGGAAGTGTGGGGTTCTGAAACCAGCCCCCTGACCATCCCCATTGTGTCCATACTGGGAGCAGCCAGATGTGGGCAAACTCAAACCTCTTTAGATGGTACTGACAAAAAGCACACTGCCCTTCACCTCCCAGATCTACACCACAATATAGACATATGCTGGGAAGGAGTATAGGCAGACTTTCAGCAGTGACAGAATTGTGATGCAAAATTCCCCCTTCCCTTTTTTCTTCCCTGAAAGCTTAATAGGTACTGGGCTGACCTTGACTGGATGCCACATGCCATCCAGCTGGTCTCTCACTCCTTGCCTCAACAGGACTGGGGTAGGGAATATGATGTACGAGGTTGGGGAAGATTAATTTTATTTACTGTCAATTAAAAATATAGTAGAACAGTGAGAAACAAAGGCAAAACTAAAATCACCTTCTCTCCCAGTCTCTATTAAAACTTCTTCGCTACTCGCTCTTCTTCCACCAAATCAAGGGGCGCAAAATGACGCAGTCAGTTCATAACACTTTGTGTTGCTCCTTCCTCTGCACACTCTTCTGCTCTTGTCTGAGGTCTCTCATACAATCTTTCACCAGCTGCTCCATCTTTGTTGTTCCCAAGGCCTCCAGTTCTTCATGAACTTCTCCAGTGTGCACAGTTCCTGCCAGCCCTCCTGCCCCACTGTGGACTGCTTTCTGCAGGCTTCAGCAGCTCTGGCCCAGGGCCTATTTCTGCAGAGGCTCTCCATGGGCTGCAGGCTCCCTCAAGCCATAGCCACTGCTGTGCCGTTTAAACCGAAAATATCACATTTTTCATTCAGAAAGTCTCAAAAATGACATTACTTTGATGTAGGACAAATGAGTGACTGAAACATTGAGAAGTCTTTCTATCCTTGTGGTATACTTTTCTATCAGAGAAACTTATCGCTTTGTCTTATCAACTCAGCTTTCCAACAGCAAACCATTCCACATTTCAGTTTTCATTGTGAAATCTAAAAATAATGAAGTTGGAAAGAATGATTAGAGGTCATCTAGACCAAGAAAGATGGACCTTGAAACAAATCAGCTATTTCTTTCAGCATGTGTGGGTGAACTCTGTTTGGTCCCATGGATCTATGCGGACCAGTTTCTGTAAGTGAGTGGTCCTTGCTTGGACCTCCTTCTAGATGGGGAAATGCCTTCTTCCCTCACTCTGCCACCAGCCTCCAGGGCAAGTAAGCACAAGGGCAGGTGACAACAGTAACAACAGTAACAACAAAAGAGGCATCAGTAAGTACTTCAGCCTTATTCATGCCCTTGGTCATAAATTTCCCTAGGCTGCTGAGTCATGCAACCACAGTTTCCATAGTCTGCTAATGTAGTCTGCCACAGTCCTTTTGCTGCCAGTGTACTTATTGCCCTTCACATCCATCACTTGTTTCAATTCCAGCCCATTTCTGTCTTCTCAAAATCCACCCCTGCATGCCAGACAAAATGTTTCTACCCCTCAGATAGCCCATCTCCACATTTATCTCCTGTCAGTCTCCTTTGCATTTGAGCTCACTCAGGAGTCACCTGTTCATTCACGATGGATTTCTGCCATATCTGCTGGAGCATCTACACATCCAGGTGGACTATTGTGGCTTCATCCAAACTGTCTTTAGATGATCTTGTAGGTCTTTTCCAACCTTGTGATTCTATGATTCTGACGTAAGCAAACATCAAATTGAATTCCAACCTCAGGGTTACTCTTTCCTCACTAGTGTGGACTTTGATGCTGTTGCACAACAGACAGATGCATAAAACCTGGCAGAAGGACATGGTTCCCTTAAGGAACATGACTATACTTAAGAATGAAAATAATAATGCTAAGCCATTTCTGCACTTCTGCTGGTATGTGAATGAATAGAGTTCACTGATTTTCTGAAATTTCTTCTTTTGCTTTCCCTTGCATTCTGATTTGGTTAGTCACATGGGGTCTGGTAAAGTAACCACTCAGGCTGGTGAGCAGCTATGTGAATAACTGTGCGAAAGTTAGCAAGGCTGCTTTGTGACTCAGTCTTCACCACCTGAGTGCAAGCAGCTCTTGTATGTGCAGCTCTGTAATGCTTGTGTTGCTTTTTAATGGTGTCAAGATCAAAACACAGCATTCTAGAAAACTGAACTTGATTTGTGTGAAACAAAGGCTGCAGCTCTGCTCCAAGAAAGACATCTTTGGTGACAGAACATCTTAGTGGTATAAACAAGTTTATGGAGAACCTGAAGTTATTGGCTTTATACTCAGTTGCTGGAAATTGTAGAATAGAAGAAGGACCCACTCTGCATTCAGGGCTGTCCGACCAGCAGGCTCTCAGCTTTCTAGACGTGAATCACTGCCACAAATCAGGAACCATTTCAAAAGAGACAATAATGTGAACCTTTCAGGCAGGTTCTGATCACATTATTGTCTCTTTTGAAATCTACTCTGCCTACTCTGTCTACTCTGCCTTACAAACCCTGGTCTCTATTATCACCAAAAAACAAATTCACCATGATGTATCAGCAGGTATGGATCTGCTAAGAATATGCAGATTCCTAGAGTGAATCAGGAAATGCCTCAGACATTGCCTTACTCCTTACTTTGGGTTACATTTAGTGGGAACAAACTGAGTGCAGTATATCTTTCCATGCTACTACAGTGTACTTTGCCTGCCCTTACAACACCACTGCATGACCAGTCTATTTTAAATTGGACTCTTCTACTAATCTCAGAGATTTGCTGCATTACTGGAATTCTGAGGTTGCCTTAGGCCAAGAGTGAACTTAAAGGTTTCCTGCATTAAGGTATATGTCTTTGTCAACACATATGCACTACAACTTGGTCCAGTCCAGCATTGAGATAGACTTAGAAACGGATGGGGGCAGCCAGCTACAAGAAGAGAATTCACAAATGAAAGTGTCTCTAGGAGGTCATGCCCCTGCTCCATTGCCAGCAAGGTTTGCATCCATACTGCAGTGAAATGTAGCTGATTGACCTCCCGTCCTCTTCCCTTCTCTCTGTCCTGTACATAGGGGAAGGAAAGACTGCATGCACACGAAGGTTATATCTTATGACTTCAATTTAAATTGAATAAAGCAAATTATTATGAGGAAAATTTTGAGAGATCTGTATGTTTCCCTTACCTAGAGACTTCTGATCCATGGCATTGAACAAAGAAGCAAACAAATTCAACAAGGCAGGATGTCAAAACTAACACAGGGAGGCTACTTCCCTTGTATTTTACTGGCCAAGATGTTTATTGTAAAAACTTTTCTCCACGTTTATGTATTTTTCATGCATGATGTCTCAGACAAATTGTTCTAAATAGAAAGTCATTGAGTGCAGTGCAACACTAAACAACCATAAGATGGTAAATCCACAAGCTGAGATTGCCTAATTATTAGTAACCTAAGTCTGTTAGTGCTTGTCACGTTGTTTGTGCTGAACCCAAACATATAATCCCTTCCTCAGGCCTTTCTTCCCCTAAAGCCACAGGGCATGAGCTACATCCTGCTGAGAAATAGCTTAATGCAGCTTGATCCAGATGAACAGAAAGAACTGGATTGTCTCCCTCCAGGGATGGGCAATGCTGAGAGGCCATGGCAGGACCTCAGTGGCTAGGCACAAGTAACTGGAACTTTCTATTCTCACACAAAGGAGCCCTGGATTTCTTGTGCCAAGAGGCTATTAAAGAAATACCATTAGGTAGTATCTATAGAAGTGGAGCGCAGATACCTTGGAAATGGGGCATCATCTACAGCCTAGACTCAGCCAAGAAAAATATCCATCAGTAACCATGAGGAGACTCCAGATTTGTGTTACTCAGAGGGAAATCATCATCCACAAGGACTGAGCCATGCAAAGCTGAGATGAAGATACCAAAGTTTTGTTTTGTGGAAAAATACCACCAAGGTCACAAATGCAAGTTTGAAATTTTTTTTTAGTCATATTAAATAACCAGATAACAAAACAAAAGGTATCAAATGTTCTAGAGACCATAATAATCCAGGTCTATCCGGTTTGGTAAGAGCTTATATGCAATATTACATAATTCACAGGTGACCCAAACAAAACATTTCTCAGAAATTTTTGGCCACTCCTTTTGCCTGTTCTCCACTGCAGTGTGTTGTCCATGGCCACAAACTAATATCTACATAACTGATGGCTCACTCCCCATCTGCACTGGGATGCATGAAATAGTAGAAAGAGCAAAATCAGAGAAACTCATTGATTGAGTTAAAAAAACAATTTAATAAGTGAAGAAGGTTAGGAAAAAAAGAAAAAAGTGATGTCAAGGCAATCCCTCATCACCTCCCTCAAGCAGATTGATGTCAAGCCAGTCTCCAAGAGATTGCCACCTCAAAATTTTGCCTTCCCCTCCACTTTCTTCTTCTGCTAGCCCAATTTTATTTCTCAACATGATATTATATCATACAGGATATCTCTTCAGCAAATTCACACCAGCTGTCCTAGCTGTGTCCTTTCCTAGCTTTTTGTCCACCACCATGCTATTCAACAGGGGAAAGAGAGAAAGCTTTGCTCTTTTACAAGCACTGTTGATCAATACACAAAGCACTGATCAACACTTTTAACCACAGATCCAAAAATCATATAGTCTGCTACAAATAAAACTAACCATATCCCAGTCAGAGCCAGTGCATTCACAAAGACAACTTAGAAACTCTTGATATACATCAACTCCATTTTTGGCCACATTCAGGTTAGCCAGAATCCAGATGAGCATCCTGTCCAAGTCAAATGACCATGAAACAACGATCATTCACCACTGAATCATTCAATTTTACTTCCTTCTTTCATCCCACTGCAGAGCACAAAACTGCCCATGTCCAAAGGAGCCTCAAGTCTTGATAGCTGTTTCTATTTTTTTCCCTAGACCAGAAAGACTCTAATGCTCATCAAAGGGCTCTTCAAAAGATGTAGTTTCGTGAAGTATCCTTGTTCACAGCAGTTACTTGCCTCAAAAAAAGACAGGGTGTAAATATTTCAGTAGCATTATTCCAAACCTCCTCAATTGATTTTTATACATCATGGTGCACTTCCATTTTCACTGTGTGGCTACAGTTCCTGTAGCCATTATTTCTTCCAACCTCCTTGAACTTCCTTCCTCCACTTGCTGTCATAGGCACAGGTTCTCTGCTGAATGTAAATGCTGTGACTATGGTGATAGGGCAGGAAATGTTTTTTTCCCAACCCACAACATTTTTTGTCATTTAAAACGAAGGTAAAAAGACAACATGTAAAATTCACACAGATACATCATAGAATTAACATCAATTTCTTTTTGATATTGATCTTATTAGTATCAGATATATTCCCAGTGATTTTGAGCCCCCCAAAAATGACTTCATTTTCATGGAAAGATCTTTGTTTTGATTTTAGTCCCCTGTTCACTGAAATCTTCTCTCTTTTTTGAGAGAAAAGGAAAAAAGAAGTATTAGTGATAGGTGAATTGTTGGACTGGATGATCTTGTAGCTCTTTTCCAATCTTGGTGATTCTATGATTCTATGATTCTTTGAAAAAGGAAGAGGGTTGACAAATTTTGAGGAGAAAATAAAATGGAGCATCAAGTCTGTTCTTTCTCAGCAAGCTTTCATGCTTAAACTCTTAACTTTATTAAACTTTAACTTAAACTAACTCTTAAGTTTAATTTTCAGCTGTGGCCATGGCCCAGTTAAAGATTCAAAAGATAAAAGGGAGTTGCTCAACAATCTGTTGATTGGAATGGGGCTTCAAATTCTTCTGAAGTATGTGAGGAATTAATCAGTACGACATCAAAGACTCACAGATCTCAAAGAGGCTTCAACACATCTCACCTGAAACCCAGGCCCTGGTCCAGATTCTACTTAATTGCCACAATGAGACATAAAGTCAGTTGTTGAGGAAGAAGACAGACCTGCTTCTAGAAGTAAATCACCTTTTGTCATCATGTTTTCCAATCTCAAAATTCACAGGTTTCCCGTAGGCCTACCAAAATGTTCAGAAGTGATCATATGAAGACCCAGTCCTTTGACAGCTATTCCAGATGTGCAATGAAGTTCTCCTCCATAATTCATCAGTTCTTTTTGGTACAGATTCTCTCCGTCTGAAATCAGAAGTTTTTCTAATCAGCCAGAAATATAGTGAATTAAATCAGTAACCCAGAAACTCTTCCATAGGCGTTTACTTATACCCACATGAGCTATCCTGTCTGATAGCTCATGGGAAGCAGTAACAGTATTTTCTCTTTTAAGTGTAATTCCTTCTAGATTAGTGCTAACACTGTCACAAGAATGCATAGCCTGAAAAAAATCACGTCAGCTTGCAGACTGCTGCTTGCAATTCTCAAAACTCATCGCTTCCAGTGGGGTTTTGTGGAGTGCAGCTGAGACAGTGTTGATCTCAGGGGACCAGGCAAGTAGTCGCTGCCCTCCTCAGCAGTGGTTTCCTCCACCATGGACCTCCAGGAAGTTGCGCAGGTAGAGATGGAGGTAGAAGATGGCTACATACTTGTTAGGGTAAGCTCTTTTTTTCTTGAAGGCTTTCACATATTCTTCTCAGGTGATATAGCACTCATATAGCATTCATCTCACCTCTGCCTCTGCATCAACACAGACAAGCTGTCAGACCAAAGTGTTGCAAAATTGTCTTTGTGTATAAAGAACTTTGAGGGAAATGCAGTAAGAAGTGATTATACAGTGACTACATTGATTAAGTTACAGAAAGTGAACTCTGCAACCCTGTGGTTTCACTTCTAGAATAATATGAAGAGAGACAGCCAAAGCTGGCTGCTAGCTGTGACATGACATCAACAGGGAAGTCAAAGGGAGTATTTGTTTAACATGCTTTCGTTTATTTCTTAGAATAGCGATGCCATTACATTTATACCACCGAAAACTGAGTCACGTCCAGGATTGCTGCATGGAGCTCACAGGATCTATATAAGCATCTTAGCTCTGGTCTTGGGAGACAGAAAGTCTAACACTTTCTGCAGCAGTGAGGCTCTTTGGCAATGCTGGTCACCACACAACACCTCCTACTTTGTGCTGCCATTCTCCTACCTCAGAGCCTTCCTTTTCCAGTATCACTTAAACCAGCATTATGGAGCAACGCAGACTTAGACATTGCACAGGTATGTTACCAGGGAGACATCGTAACTGCATCATGAATAGCCTGATTTTTTACTTAACTTCTACATTCCTTTCCTGTCTGTTTATATTATCTTCTCTTAATTTTTGCAGAGATGACATAGAACTACTTTAACTTGCTGATTGGCTTAGACAGCCTAGATCTGACTTGCAAAAGAGATGAGTTCCAACTGGTAAATAGTGGGGGGCATATAATTTTTAAAGCATTATAAAAATATTTTTATACTATTTTGGAGCTCTGTGTATTTGAATACTCAGTAAATTGCATTTACCTGAAAGAACTGTTTGCTAACAGTGTTCTGCTGTTCAACTCTTTTCATGTACATTAATCTATACTACAGAGAAAATAC
The DNA here is from genome assembly GCF_905368555.1 of Meleagris gallopavo. Lineage (NCBI taxonomy): Eukaryota > Metazoa > Chordata > Aves > Galliformes > Phasianidae > Meleagris > Meleagris gallopavo. The sequence continues at coordinate 180,271,392 of NC_139404.1, forward strand.
CATTTGTTAAACTGAAATGGGATGAAAAAAATACATCTAAACTAACCACGACTTCAGGACAATGGAGCAATTCAATCAAATGTAAAATGCAATTGCTGAAAGATCACAGGTATAAATATTAATTTTTGTTTTCCTTTTCTTTTTCCAGACATATCTTAACAAATTCTTTCCACTTCTTGAAAAACACCCTGCCATCAGCCTAGAAGAAAGGATTAAAGAAATGCAGAAGTATTTCCACCTGACTATAACGGGAAAATTAAATGCAGAAACAAAAAACATAATGGAACAGCCCAGATGTGGAATCCCTGATGTAGCAGATTACCAAACATTTTCTGGAAGTCCACGATGGAATAAGAAATACCTGACTTACAAGTTAGTGGTGGTTAAGATTTTATAGAGAAAGGATTTGTTTTGAGCTTAAATTTGAAGGTTTCCTTCACAACTTATATATCATTTATCTGTTTCCTTTTGCTGTTAGGATTGTTAATTACACACCTGACCTACCCCGAGAATATGTGAATGATGCAATTAGAAGGGCTTTGATGGTATGGAGCGATGTGACTCCACTGCGCTTCAAAAGAGTTACCCAGGGACACGCAGACATCGTGATTAAATTTGCACGTCGTGGTGAGACTATATAGTTTTTAAAATTCAGTGCTCCTTACCTGATTTACAGCATGCATTCTTATAACCAGAGGCTTAGGAAAGAATAACAAGTTTGGAATTACCAGTAAGTTTATCTTCCCTTTATCATGCCACCAATTTTACATATAATGAATCAGCTTAACTCCTATGTAAGCGTTAGAAAATCTCTTAGGATTTATAGTTGTGAAAGGGAGGGAGAATTCAACTCCAAACTGAGACATTCAATTTTAGATGTTCAGTGACCGTCTGCCTTGACAATCAGTGCAAACCAAACAAATTAGAAGATGTGTGTAGAGGAAAACAGCTGGTGCTGAAGACCCAGCATCCACAAAGCTGCATTTAGGCAGGTTCAGGTAGCTTTACTTTGGTCTAGCTCCAGTTTAGTAATCTGACTGAACACTTTATGCAAGCTGGGGTGCATCAGGGTTCACAGAATCACAAAACTGTAGGGGTTGGAAGGGACCTCTAGATATCAGCTAGTCCAAACCAAAGCAAAGCAGGCTCCCTGCAGCAGGCTGCACAGGTAGGTGTCCAGATGGGTCTTGAATATATCTAGAGAAGGAGAACCCACAGCCTCCATGGGCAGCCTGTTCCAACCTCACTGCATTGGTGCCAGAGAGGATCTTCTCATTGATTTTCTTCTAGAAGGAATCTCACTGATGGACTCCAAGACCACAGGTGCAAGCCAGAGCATGCTAAATGGGGATGATCATTAGGGTCACTTATGATGCTCATATGTGCATCACATGGGCATATTTTTACTTACACCTGGCACTAAATTGACTCAGCATAGCCCAACTGAATGCCTACACTAAGGCCAGCTGACTTATTTTCTAGACCCGCTGATGATATTTACTAGATCTCCAGCAAGGGAAGTGAAGATCAGACACCTGGTTTACATCACAGATAATAGCATATAAACACCAAAACATGCCTAGCCCCTGCTTTGTTCCTGGGCAGCATATTGCTAGGAGGAATCTATTGATGTGCCCATCAAAGTGAGAAAGGATTCTGCAAGCTGGAATGGGTTTTAACCCCTTGTCGTGCAGTAGGACTAGGTCTCTTCTGCCTGTGCTAGCTCTGCCACACGGTCCATGCCTTTTGGTCTGAGGAAAAGGACACATATTCATATTCAGTACCCCAGAAATTCTCACTATGGTCAAAGATCTCTCAGTGGGAGAGGAACATTTTCAGATTTGGTACAAATATACTGTCCTGTAGATTCTCCATGTAGGAATTGGTAGCATCCCACAGACACTATGATAGCAGTAGGTAATAGATCGTACTAAGACTGGGGAGAAAAGAACTTAGCTAATCAGATACACAGTTTTCTGTACCCCAAACAATTGGCTTCCACTACAGTCAGTACAAGTGAGTGTTTAAAACTTACACTGCACAGCACTGATCTACATTAAAAACATTCAGGGGCTTATAACATCTACCAGTAAGGATTTATTCTGAAATAAACACTGGATGCTGCTTCAGAAACAGGTTTCTGGCAAAAGCTCAGCTGTCCATGCAGAAGTTCCAAGCATGCAGAAGTTCCAATATTTGAGTTTAGTTTTTGGATTTAAGTCATGAATCAGGAAAGTGTTTCCTAAAGCCTTGCTCCCCATTTTCACAAATTTGCTATTATAGCTTTTTTTTTTTTTTTTTTTTTTTTTTTTATAAGAACAGGAATGAAAAAAAGGCAGCACAAACAAGCGACTTGCTTTGGTTTGCTGAACGTGAGCATTAGAGCTCATGCTGTCTGATGACATTTCTTTCTTTTCAAATGCAGCGCATGGTGACGGATATCCCTTTGATGGAAGAAGTGGCACATTAGCTCATGCTTTTCAACCCGGAGAGGGGCTAGGTGGAGATGCTCATTTTGACGATGATGAAAGGTGGTCAAAATACAATCAAGGTAAAATTCACTTGTCTTTAGGAAAGGGAAAGAACAAACATTGCATATTTGTGTCACAAGTACACAGCCACAGGAAATGTTTTCCATAACACTTCATGCTTCAGCACCACTTCAGTATCAACGTTTCCCTCTTTTCAACAGCCTAAGTCCTTGTGTTTCCTTATTATTTGCAGTTACATAATGCTTGTTCTGTCTGGATTTCAAAGCAGTTTTTGCAGGCTAAGCAAGGATCACAATCTACTTAACTTATGAAGAGATACAATAACCTGCTTGTAGGTGTAGGGTTGATTTAAATCAGAGGGGGAAAGAGACTCTGAGACTCTGTGTATGAAAGGAATAAGCAATATTTTTTATTAAAATATTACAATTAAATGAGAAAGTTCAGTAATAAATAATCAAAATTTCAATGCTTCAGTTCAGCTGAATGAAAGACACAAATTCTCCTGCTGCTTGGATTCTTTGTATGTTAAAAAGAAATGCCCAACTTTTAACATGCTTTTATGCTGCAGGAGTTAATTTGTTCCTTGTTGCTGCTCATGAATTTGGCCATTCTTTGGGACTCGCCCACTCAAATGTCCGTGGAGCCCTGATGTATCCTCTCTACTCATATGTGAACCCAGAAACCTTCACACTTCCTCAGGATGATAGGCGAGGAATTCAGAAGTTATACGGTAAATTCACTTGATTTTCAAGATAAAACCTACCAGTGTATAGGTTTCACTCTCCCTGATTGCAGAGGCTTCCTGTACTACCAAAAAGAAAGAAAGGAGTAAAACTCAGGAAAAAAATATATATATATATTTCTGTATGCACTATATCTGTTCTGTAACATGCCCCCATTGCAACCAAGAGCTGATGAAGAGGCAGTGCAGCAGCCTGGTGCACTTTCTTCCTGCACACCTGTGCATTGCCAGACACTTCCTATGGACCTTACTTTGTAAATGAGCTATTTCAGCAAGTGGAGATATTGGCTGCTCCCTGGGAAAATGACACTATCCCACTAACCAAGTCAATGGGACAGATTAGTGAAAGCAGAAACTACTCAGAAGTAATAGTGGAGCATAGCTGCAACAGATCTCATGGGTTGCCATGGTTTATTTCCTTTAGGCACCATTTTCATCGGGGAATAAAACATAATTGTTTGTGTTGTCTACTTCCAGCATAGTCTCTATGTTTTGTGTTTCTTTCCCACAGGGAGAAAGTCAGCAAACTCTTGAAGAATGTGTTTCAAAAAAACCTAAGAATTCAGATCTGGTAGTTTTGGTGTTCCAAAACCATTTAAATGCTCTGGCTAATTACACTTCTAAGCATCACCTTGAACTTTTCATGATTTGTTTACATGTTATCCAATTTCATGTGACAATAAAAAAAATCAAACATGTTGTATACTTTGTTGCCTAATGCTTGTTGTTTGTTGTGCTGGATTTTTTTTGTTTGTTTGTTTGTTTTTTCTTCTGGCATTTCAATGCTGTATTGAAGAACTCCTACAGGTATATTATACAGAAAAATACTCTCTTGAATAGAGGTGTGGGTACCAAAAGAGCCTGCGTGCAACTACTGCTGGATTTACAAGCCCTCTTCATGGCACACTTCCAGTTCCCAAACACGTCCCGTCCCTTCTCAGTCACTGCTACTGACTCCTCAGAATCACAGTGTGCTTACTGTATGGCTCACACAAATCCAAGCACAGACAGTGTTTCTAGAGCTCTGGGATCACCTTCTCTTTGTGGAGCCATTGTCCTGGGGGACCTGAGCTGCTCTGTGCTGCAGGGTGGACCTGCCTTCCTGCCATAACTGAAGAGCTCAAATGACACAGGGAGATGCATCAATGTCTCTCAAATCCCAGGACAAATTGGGCATGGCTTCCTGGCTCCTTGAGCACCACCTGTGAAATCTCAAAGTCTCCACTGGGCCCAGTCATAAGATGAGAATGAGATGGGAAGGGTTCTACAAGTATAGCTTTGCAGGCAGGCACTGATGTACAAACACTTGAGCTTTTTTTCCCCCATTCATCAGGATAAAATGTTAGAAGACAAAAACTCTTTCCACTAGGAGTTCTTGTGTTCCCTCTTGTGGAGAAAACGCTCCTTCTACTTCAGCACCTCTGCAAAATGACAGCATTTCCCAGCATTTATCCAAAAGTAATGGATGAAGTAGGTCACTGGGACATCTAGAGTATCAAGATAATATAAGCATAGGGTGTAAAGCATTTTTCTTGAGGCGCTTTTCCCTCAGATAAGTTTCTCAGCTCTGTTAAGTCAGAAGTTTGAAAGCACTCCTATCAGTTACCAGACACTTCTTATACCTGAAACTCAAAGATGAAGCATCTAGGACTATTTGGACATTCTCCTGAAGGCCTCAATGTAAGAGAAAAACAGAAAGTCCCAGACTAAGGTCAGGTCCCAGACTGCGTAAAAGGCTGCAGAAAGAAATTAGTGAGCTCCACAGCCTCTGTGACTGCTTGACCAACTTACTTAAGCTGTATCTCAGTGCTGTATCTCAATGCTGTTTCACTGATACCAAAGGGAAAAAAAGGAACTATGTTGGTTGCTCTAAAAGTAATGACTCCTATTTATTTCCAGAGAAACTACTACAGATACGGAGAGCACAGTAACATTATTTGATAGAGCAAATGCTCAGCTACAAAGAACATTTTTCAACACGATCACCACAATTAGCTATAATTTTCAGCAGTGGTGAACAAGAGCTTGCATGTCACGCTTGTAAAAATCTGCATGGCCATCAGAATGTAGCTTGTCTTTCATGTCACTGTCACCAATGCTGAAACACATCACCCACTGCATCGCTGTGCTCACACCCAGTGCTTGGTATCCAAAACATTCAAGGCATCAAAGAATGTCAGTGGATGCAATTTTCACCACATGGAAGAAATCAGTGATACACCTTTGCTTCAAAGGCACTTCCATGTACATCTATGCAGACTTCCCCTCTGCTGCCATCAGTCACATGGCCACACAATGTAATGCAATTGCCATACCACCATCTGCCTCTGACATCAAGGGTCAACATCATAATATAGGAGGCATTACTGGGCACACTTGGTCTTCTCAAATCCAGCTGACAACTGAACCCATGCCAGTGGAGAAGTGGGTCTCTATCTCCTCCTGTATTGTGAAGAGTGTATTCTGCTCCACATCTCAGACTTTGAGGTCAGGGGGTACCCTGAGGATAACTGGTCTGACTATTAAAGACAGACGTAAAGAAGGCACTGAGAACTTCAGCTTTTTCCTTATCCTCAGTGGTCATTTTTCCCACCACATCCAGAAAATGATGGAGATTCTTCTTAGCCCCCTTCTTGTTTTCCCAAAGTCTCAGCAAAAGCTCCCTGTTCATCCACATCTCATCCTCTATCTCATCTTATAGCACTCAGGGACAGCTTGCTCCTGCGCCTTCAAGACTTCCTACTTGAGGAGCATCCAGCCTTCCTGGACCCTTCACCTTTCAGGATGAATTTTCTTCTAAAGTAGAGCCTTTAGGAGCAGCTGTCCTCTGGGCCCCACTGAGGTGAGCCACATAAATAGCCCTAGCCACTTCTTCTCACACACCATCATCACACAGGAAGAAAGATGAACACTATATTCATAATTCCTTCCAAAGGCAGCATGGCAGATTGCATGGCCATGGAAGAGAAAGATTAGTTAAAAAATCTTTTCAGCTGAAGAAAAGAGGAATGCCTGAAGAAATGGCCATCACAGTGGATAGTGACTGAGGGATCCTGAAAAGGTTTAATGTTGACAGAAAGTAGCCCATTCTCTTGGCCAAGGTCGCACAGGAAACATAGAGATAAATCATGCCTTTTGTTGAGCTCAACCTGATCCTGGATGCTTCAAATAGAATGGAATAAAATGGAATTGAATGGTTCAGTTAGAAAGAATCTTCAAAGATCAGTGAGTCCAACTTCCCAATAACTTCAGGACTAACCAAAAGTTAAAGCACATTAATGAGAACATTGTACAAATGCCTCCTGAACAACCACAGGCGCAGGGCATGAACTACCTCTTTAGGATGCCCGTTCCAGTGTTTAACTATCCTCACAGTAAAGAAATGTTTCCTAATGCCCAGCCCTCCCTGGCACAGTTCTGTATCATTCCCATCCTGACATCAGTTCCAGGAGCAGAGCTCAGCATCTCCTCCTGCTTCCACTCCTCAGAGAGCTGCATAGAGCAGTGAGATCTTGGCCTCCTCCAGATTGGACAATCCAGGTGTCCTCTTCACAGGATGTGTCCTCCAGACCTGTCATCAGCTTTGTTGCCCTCTTCTAGATGCTTTCAAGTATATTAACATGCTTCTTATGTTGTGGCGCCCAGAACTGTATGCAATAGTTAAGATGAGATTGCACAAATGCTAAATATAGTGGGAGAATCATCTCTTTTGAGCAGAAAAAGAGAAAACAGTCATAGGAGACAGACTTCATCAGAGGAAATTGTGCAAGATGCTAGAAAGAGGCATTCCTAAGGTCTCGTGAGACAATCCATGTACCATACTGGAGCAACCACTGTGCTGACAAAGGAGGAAGGCATGAGAACAAAGACTTGACTGAAAATAGATGTTTTCTAGTGTGCAGTTACTTTCCATATGAACTGAGATGAAAAACTTCAGAGGTATATTCCTAGGAAGACCATCCTGATCACAGGACACATCTGAAGATCTCTTCCAGCAAGCACACAAGCTGTCTGCCCTGCAGCAGGGCCAGCACAAGGTGGGAGTGAGCACTCTTTTATCTCCAAGGAGGGATCGCTGCAAGAGGCAGGAATTCACATCTAGCACATCTACAGCATCTGAAATCCAGTAAGAACCAGGATCTTCTGCCTCAGAGATGGAAAGGCAACACTTACTGAGCAGCCAGCGGCATCTCATCACCTACCAAGCTCTTGTTGTGTTCCATTCATGTAACAGGACATCTGCTTTGGGGAACACAGCTGTCGGTGGCTCACCTCACACATTCGGTCTGCTCCTCATCCTTTCTACTAGATCGGAACAGTACAATATCTGCCTCCACCTAGTGGTACAGCTCGGCAAACTCTGTTCTGGTTTACACCCTGTTGTAAAGTGCATCTAGCCATCCCACATGCCCACAGAAGTCACAATACAATCCATTATTGAAAGGAAAATCAGAGAGAAGAACAATTTAACAAGGGACTGCTGCCTCTTCCTTCTTCATTTTGTTCTACTGTGTAAGTTTTCACATGATTTCCTCACTATACTCCTGAGGACATGGAAGTTCATTCTGTTATTTAAATATTATCTGCTCCCTCCTCTGCCGTACAGAAAAAGATATGGGTAATTACATAAGATTTTGTGTCAGCAGGGGTTTGAAGTTTCATTTGCCTGCAATACTGTTCTGTTAAATACATAAAAAGATATCTAAATGCAGCTTAGCACTACAATGAGCAGCAAATTAACTCTGCGTTTGGAGAGAAAAGTATTTACAATTAACATGGATCCTTTGACTATCCACATATGAAGGATAAGCCTTACTCCTGTGAATATGTTCCTACCATAGAGAAGCTATTACTGAGCCTTTACACAGAATCACAGAATCACATATAATTACAGAACTGTAGGGGTTGGAAAGGGCTCTAAAGGCCATTGAGTTTAACCCTCCTGCTAAAGCAGGTTCCCTGCAGCAGGTCGCACAGGTAGGCATCCAGGTGGGACTTGAATATCTCCAGAGATAGAAAGTCCACAGTCTTCCTGGGCAGCCTGTTCCAGTGCTCTGTCACTCTAACAGGAAAGAAGTTTTTCATTGTGTTTGTATGGAACATCTTGTGTTCCAGTTTCTGCCATTGCCCCTTATTCTTTTTAAAGTACTGGAATGGGTTCCAGGGAGTTGATTGAGTCACCATCCATGAATGTGTTTAAAAACCATTTGGATGTGGTGCTCAGGGACAAGATTTAGTGGAGGATTGTTAGTTAGGATTGTACAGTTAGGTTGTGATTGGACTCGATCTTTAAGGTCTTTTCCAACATGAGTGATTCTATGATTATATTATTCTATTGCTACCTGTCACCAAAAAGAGTCTGCCCCCATCGATTTGACTCACACACTTTATATATTTATGATCAGAAATCAGGTAACCTCTCAGTCTCTATTCTCCAGGCTGAACAGTCCCAGCTCTCAGCCTTTCCTCATACAGAAGATGCTCCAGGTGCCCAGTCATCTTTGTGGCCCTCTGCTGGACTCTCTCTGGGAGTTTCCTGTCTGTTTTGAACTGAGGAGTCCAGCACTGGACACAGTGCTCCAGATGCACCAGAGCAGACTAGAGGGGGAGGATCAACTCCCTTGACCTGCTGGCCAGGCTCTTTTTAATGCACCCCAGGATACCACTGGCCTTCTTGGTAACAAGGGCTCATGGTCAAACTGTTGTCCATCAGGACACCCAGGTCCTTCTCCACAGAGTTCTTTTCCAGCAGGTCACACCCTAGACTATACTGCTGCATGCAGTTATTCCTCCCCAATTGTAAGACTCTGAACTTGTCTTTGCTGAACTTCATCCACCCAACTCACCAGCCTGTCCACATTTTGCTGAATGGCTGCACAGCCTTCTGATGTGTCCGCCATTCCTCCCAAACTTCATATCAGCATCGTTACCCACTGCTTCAGGTAAACTGAGCCTAGTTCATCAAATGCAGGGTGATGTTCTGAGAGAGCAAAGTTGATATGCTTGTGATAGAAATGACATGCACAGAAAATGTAAGAAAAAATAACTTAGATTCACACTGCATTAGTAATTACATTTCATTACAAATACTATACGTTGTCTGTTAAAAATTTAAAGACAAAATGCATTTTTTTTATAAATTTAATTGTATCATTCACTATTTTTCTTTCATTTTATAAATAGTTTTAAATATAATTGCCTTACATAAGTTAATCTGTATCTACAGACAGATTGTCTTTAGTATTTGCAGTTCTTTGAATCAGACCAGGGTTCACCTTAAACTATGAATAAAAAGAATCAAATTGTTCTTACTCCTTCATTTTTTCCCCCAAATTAAACAGTATTTACTGTCTTTTGCTAATTCAGGAATTCTCTTTATTTTATAATCTGAGTACTTAAAGTTCACAAGGATCAAATACTGCCTGAAGAAATTCCTGAAGGGGAAGAAAGAAGAACACTACCAACAAAGAAATATTAAATAAGTCAGTGCAACCCACTCATTCACAAATTACGAAGCCATAAGCCATTTTTCTGCGATGGTAAAATTATTAATACTTAAGATTTGAGAGGTCTTGCTCTCATTCTCTCTCATTCCTTTTGCCTAAAAGCTCATAGTCAGATAGTTTCCAGCCCGGTCACTTCTCAGCCAAGATAATGCTGCATGTGCCACTCCTACAGGCTCCACCAAGAACCCAATCTCCACAGGATGTGCATCTGGCTTTGTTAGCATTGAAATGATTTCCTCTCACCTCTTCCTTTTCTTTGAAGCAGTATGTAAGTGAAGTCTCTGCAATCAGTTGGCAGAGAACAGGAAGCAGAGCAGGAGCTGCTACCCAAATGGTCTCTCGCTACTGTCGTAGTTAATGAAGCCTCTGCTTGACCTGTCCTAAACTGTATTTGTGTTACTATGTGCTCAGAGTCTCTGTATTCTCTGACATGAGGAATTACTACTGTATGTTTGTCCTGTTATTATATGCTTATCCAGATGGACCAAACTCTGAACTACACAAATCTCTTCTGTGCTGTACTAAGTCCAGCCATTCATTTTTTTGGCTCTTTTTTTTTTTCCTCTCTACAGGAAATATCCTTACATCTAATCTGCTTTTTCCAAGTTTCTTTGCAATCTGCTCAAATGCTCTTACACTTCTTTTACCAGCCTATTTTGCTAGCCTAGTTCTCCCTGTCTTCATCTATTTAACAACAGTTAAACAGCATTTCTTCCTGAATAGTTCTCCATTTTCACAGAATCACAGAATGGCCTGGGTTGGAAGGGACCTCAAGGATCATGAATCTCCAACCCCCCTGCCACATGCAGGGCCACAAACCTCCCCATTTAATACTAGACTAGGCTGCCCAGGGCCTCATTCAAACTGGGCTTTTTCACAGAATGAATCTGGCCTATTTTTGTAGAATCACAGAATCATAGAATGGCCTGGGTTGAAAAGGACCGCAATGACCAGCTAGTTTCAACCCCCTGCTATGTGCAGGGTCACCAACCACCAGAGCAGGCTGCCCAGAGCCACATCCAGCCTGGCCTTGAATGCCTCCAGGGATGGGGCATCCACAGCCTCCTTGGGCAACCTGTTCCAGTGTATCACCATCCTCTTGTGAAAAACTTCCTCCTAATATCTAACCTAAGCCTCCCCTGTCTCAGTTTAAGACCATTCCCCCTTGTTCTGTCACTATCCACACTCGTAAATAAACAGCTGTTTCCCTTCTTGTTTACATGCTCTCTTCAAGTACTGGAAGGCCATAGTGAGGTCACCCTGGAGCCTTCTCTTTTCCAAGCTGAAAAAGCCCAGTTCCCTCAACCTTCCTCATAGGAGAGGTGCTCCAGCCCTCTGATCATCTTCATGGCCCTCCTCTGGACACACTCCAAGAGCTCCACATCCTTCCTGTACTGGGGGCCCCAGGCCTGGATGCAGTACTGCAGATGGGGCCTCACAAGAGCCGAGTAGAGGGGGACAATCACCTCCCTCTCCCTGCTGGCCACCTCTTTTTGAGTGCAGCCCAGAGCACAGTTGGCCTTCAGGGCTGCAAGCACACACTGCTGACTCACATCCAGCTTTTCATCTACAAGGACCTCCAAGTCCTTCTGTGCAGGGCTGCTCTCCAGGAGCTCTTCCCACCATTTGTATAAATACCTGGGATTGCCCCGACCCAAGTGCAGCACCCTGCATTTTCTTCTTCATTTACATACAATTCCATCCAGGGCCCCTTTTCCTCCTCAGATGAGTAATGAAAGTATTTATTTGCCTTTCTGAGTGTTGACCTCAGAACTCTTTCACCTGTGATGCGCTCAGATCCAGGGAAAAGTGAGCTGTCCGACAGCTGAGCTCCCAGCCCAGCTCTGCACGGAGCTTGGCTTTGCACAGCAATTCCTGTTGTTTCAGCTTTTAATTCTGTAATGGGACTTAATTGCTACATATTCTAGATGAGGGCCATTATTATTAACAGGGGAATGAGATCTCTGGAGTATAAATTTAATGACATCAATGGCAATAACTCCAGCCTTAGCAATGTACATTAAAGCTGCTGCAGGTTAAAGGTTTACAAACATGTCATGGGAAAGACCTGATGAGCCACAGAATTAAGAACTATGGCCTCTCACACTACCATTCTCTTGGTTTTTCCTCAACAGTATTAACTGTAAATTTCTTCCAGTCTGAAGACACATTTATTTTTTTTCTGTTTTTATAAAATTACATCTTCTACAGAACCTGCCTCAAACAGGATGTTCTTAATGTTATCGTATTTATGTTTTCAGTTTCAGCTATGTCAATCTGAAGTAGAGCCACTGACGTCAATGGAATTACTTTGGATTTATCTGTGAGAGTAAATGTTAGCAAAGGACCAGAGAAAATATTATCTGTTTTGATTATAGTTACAGCAGGAACCATAACAAGCCAGAGAGCTATAGATAATCACTGCTTGTTGGAAATGACAGAGGAAAATTATTTGGGAGTAGAAATTTGTACTGTTTTCTGACAGCTGTAAAAATAAAGTTCATAGATAATAAAACAAAAAGCATAGAGAAAAGCAAAAGGGTAGTCAGAGATATAGGAAAATGCAGATGTCCATCTGTAACAAAAAAAAAAAAACTCCTGAACAGACAGAAGGTCTTCAGTTTGCTCACATGAAGGGATCTGATGGAGCTAAAGGGATCTAATGGAGCCAATGTACTGAGCATAGAGAAGATGTCCATTGCTTCTGGTAACTCAAAAGGTAAAGTACTCCCAATTGAATGCTCTGTTATCAGGAGATCTTAAATGAAGAAGAAAGTCCTTTTTTTTACTCAGCGTATAGCTCGATTGTGGAATTCTCTAATACAAGATATTTACTGATTGTGGAAGCTCAAATTATAAACAGAGTCTGGAAGGGTCAGATATATTTATGTAGGATAAGAGCTTTTGGACCTGACGGTCTGGAGGGAAATGGTCACTCATTATCTTACTGATGACCAAAGGAAGGATCAGTCAGAATTTACCCAGTTTTCTTAGCACTGCAAGTCTTGCTATAGAAAGGAAACATCTTGTCTGCAAAGTCAAGAATTCTTAATTTAGCAGCTTAGTCAAAGAATTACTATCATTCCAGATGAAATTATTATAGAGAAAACAAAAGAAGGAAAAATGTAAAAGAAAGAAAAGAATACTAACAGGGAAGAAGCCTCAATAATGATATAGGCAAAATAATTAGCTCTCATTTCACACTGTTTATCCATTTATCTGATTTTGTGCTCACCCTTCTCTGCCCACTCTGGATTCTACAGTTCTTGGTGTCGGTCCAAGGGGATAGTTACAGTGAGGTGCCAGATTTTGTTCTCCCTTCACTCTATAGTCTGCCTTTCGTTAAGCTAAACAAAACAAATTCTATTTTCAGTACACATCCCAGTTCTCTACTCAGTCTGCTGAAGCAACATTTTTTTTTAAATTGTAGGCACCATAAATGGATATATTCAAGTGATTATTTATCATGTCAAAGAAATGAGTGGAGCAAACAGAAGACCTCCATCAACATGTTCCTTTCTGAGACATCCTTATTTATTTACATAATGAGTGTATTAAATAAATGCTTCTATTTCTGCCTCACACTGGAATATCACGTGCAACTAGTTATCTACCAAGACTTACAAGTCACAGAATTAAAGAGTCACAGAATGGTTTAGGTTGGAATGTAACTCTGGGTCCACCTGGTCCAACTTCTGCTCAAGCAGGGACATCCAGAGTAGGTGCCCAGAATCATGTAAAATCCTTTTCAGAATCAGTGTCCCTACATCATCCTGCTCTAAAGGTCGTGTCCGGGTGAAAATGATCCATAGTATTACTCTGGGCTTTCTCTAGATGGAGCTTTGCACTCAAAACAGAGATACAGAGAGCAAAAGTGAGATAGTGCACAGAAAACAGTTTTCATTCTACATATCAGAGCAAAATAATCTAATTAAATCAGGCATTAAATGAAAAATATAATGCAAAAGTATTTGCCCATTCCACTAACTACTGTTAGTGCAAATATTTGGAATATAAATTAGAATGTCTAATGTTAAATATTTTTGTTTCTCAACTACAGGAAACTGTCATGGTGGCATTCATGATCAGTACTACTCCTCATAAATAACTCACTAAGAATTGAACTGTAATTCTGAAATTAACAGTTACTTGATAAATTAACAATTTATTCTTTCCAAAAATTTTCTGGCTCGGCTGCTGCTTTACGAAACCTTGGGCAAACATAGTCCAATGAACAGAGCAGGGACAGTCAGTAGCAAAAAGAGACTGTAAGTATAGCAATCCTGCACAGGGCAGCACTTGGTGCAAAATTCTGGCAACAACAATTGGCCCCAAACATGTAAAGACTTAAACTTATGTATATATATAATGTATGTGTAAGGCTGAGGGACCTAGGACTATTTAGTCTGGAGGAGACTGAGAGTGGGTCTTATCAGTACTTACAAATATCTACAGGTGGGTGCCTGGTGGACGGCCCAGGCTCTTTTCCATAGTGTCCAGCTGCAGAACAAAGGGCAACGGGCACACAGACTGGAACGCAGGAAGTTCCACGTGAACATGAGAAATAACTTCTTTACTTTGAGCATTTTAAGGCACTGGAGCAGGCTGCCCAGAGCTTATGGAGTCTCCTCTGGTGGTACTCAAAAGTCAGCTGGATGCTTTCCTCTGCAACCTAATGTAGAGAACTTGCTCTAGCAGGAGGTTGAGCTACATGATCTCGAGATATCCATTCCAACCCCTACAATTCTGTGGTATATTTATCTGATAGATTAGTATGCATACGTATATAAAGCATATCAATGTATTTTAACTAGATATGTAAGTTTAAGTGCAGCTTTTGTGACATGTAACTAATTTATTAGCCACAGTTTCAACAGGGAGACAATTCACATTATTCCAAGCTTTGACTTTGTGATCTAGAGATACGTCCATATAGTATGACGTAAATAAGAAAGGCAGTAAACCGATAATTTAATGGCTACTAATCAGTTAAATCAGAGCTGAAAAGTGAGGTTAAGCCATTGCACAAATATCTAACAAATGTCTGTTTCAACTCAGAGGAGTTCTAGAAAGGAGAATCAAAATCATATATGTGCTATGATTACTATAGGAAAGAGAATTATCAGCTGCTTGCCTTCTTTTGAGGAAAAATTTGAGAGATCTGGAACACAAGGTCAGGGAGAAAATTCTCTTAATTTACAAATCCATTGCTCAATCTCAAGAAACATTCATTTACACAAATTCATGCAAATGGAATGAGGATTCTTTTATGACTAGCAATGTATTTATTTCTCATGGTAGTTACGACTAGAAGACGAAGATGAAAAGGAAAATTATTGCAAAATACATCAAAAGACTGTCTCCTATTACTTTAAAGCTTCCAATACTGTTGCATTCATGTAATACCTGGGGAAGCATACTGTGTGAACTGACATTACTTAATGAACAGCTGACGTCTATGAGGACAACAGTTTTGTCATCTATCAAAGAATCATAGAATTGCTCAGGTTGGAAAGGACCTTAAGGATCATCAAGTCCAACTGCAACCTAACCATACTACCCTAACTCTAACAACCCTCCCCTAAATCATGTCCCTGAGCACCACATCCAAGTGGTTATCTATTGAGATTATTGAAAACATTTTTGCCACAGGCTTCCTTTTGAAACAGGTGGATGGGGCCCTAAGGGACATGGTTAGTGGGCATGGTTGTGATATGTTGATCGTTGGACTGGATGATATTAGAGGACTCTTCTAACCTCAACGATTCTATGACTCTTTGAATATGCATGGAAAGAGTGATAGAAGAGTTGGGAAAGAATCATAATTTGGTGAAGCATTTTGTTTCTAACCATATTCTTGCATCCATTCCTGCTTTTGGAGCCAGAAATAGGAATCCTAAGTCAAGGTTACACTTCCTGAAAATGAGAGGATAGGTAATGATCTGAGCAGAATTCATGCAAGCTAAATGCTGGGAAAGCACTAATAACAGCACATATGCTTAAATGTGCCTTAGGTTTGCAAATAAAACCTGCTCACTTTTAATTCCCTTAAAATAATTTTACAAACTATTAGATAAGTATCCAATCCTGATGTAAAAAGATCTGATTTTTATTTAGCAATAAGTAAAATTGTATGATAATAAGGAAGATACTATTTTTTGTAAGAGTCCAGAATAATTGAGAAAGAAATTGCTTCCTTCTCTTAGTTATGCTTGCTATGGCTACAAAGCAGATAGCTGATACCATATTGCTATCAAGCTAGTTCAAACAGTCCAAAGTTAACACAGATTGCAACTCATGGTCACAAAGATGGATAAATATTGGTCAGTGCTTTCGCTGAGCTATTTGCTCCCACAGTAAAGCACACAGAAGCACTTTAGATGTTGGACACTTTACGTAAGTATACATACGTAAGCTGAGGAATATGATCACCATTTTCCTATGTTCCCTCATACAATCTTGAAGAATAAGACAATCCCAACACAAATTCCAACACCTATTATATTGCCCATCTTCACACTTTGGCTTAATCATTTCTACTGTAGTTTTTCCTAAATTCTCCAGTGCTTAAGGATCCTGAACACCTGCTTCCTAATGCAACAGTCCTAACCTTTGTTTCCTACTTTTCTAAGAGTTCTACTACACTGTTACCACTTAGCTTTGCGTGGTAAAACAGTTGTTTCAGCTGTTAACAATTTTTTCATCCTGTTTATACAGTATCTCAGACAACTGACCCCCAGTCAAGGATGTCTGGCCTCCTCACAATTACAGAACAGGTAGTGGTTTAAGATAATATCCTCTCCCTCCATCATCCACATGCTAAAACTGATGTGTAGAATCACTTACATAAATGGTAATGATACTTCAGCTTATAACTCAGATATAAATGCTACAGACCTTAGGTCAAAGTTCTCATGGATAAACATTATTAGCTATCTAGATAACAGCTAAGCTACAGCTAGGTAGCATCTTAGCACTGTTTTGCTTAACAATCTATATGAAGAAGAAGAAAAAATACCTGGCAAGTAGTTCTTTGTGAAGAACTGTGGAAGTGCCAGATCAGGTCAAACACACTGCTTCAAAGAGGATGCTGTGTCTGGAGTCTTTTTCTTGACATTCCTTCAAGCAGTTTTAGCTTCTGCATGTCACTTGTAAAATGTTTCCACTGTCGTGTTTTTTTTTAATTTTGTACATAATATATACTGCAGTGCAGTCTACCTCACAGAATCACAGAATCACAGAAACACCAAGGTTGGAAAAGACTACAAGATCACTCAGTCCAACCATCCACCTACCACCAGTAGTTCTCACTAAACCATGTCCCTCAACATAACATCCAAACATTCCTTGAACACCTCCAGGGTCGGTGACTCCACCACCTCCCTGGGCAGCCCATTCCAGTGCCTGACCACTCTTTCAGAAAAGTAGCATTTCCTCACATCCATCCTGAATCTCTCCTGGTGCAGCTTGAAGCCATTCCCTCTGGTCCTATCACCAGTTACACAAGAGAAGAGGCCGACCCCCAGCTCACTACAACCTCCCTTCATGTAGTTATAGAGAGCAATAAGGTCTCCCCTGAGCCTCCTCTTCTCCAGGCTGAACATTCCCAGCTCCTTCAGCCTCTCCTCATAAGGCCTGTGTTCCAGACCCCTCACCAGCTTTGTTGCCTTCCTTTGAACCTGCTCCAGGGCCTCAATGTCTTTCTTGCAGTGAGGAGCCCAAAACTGGACACAGTACTCGAGGTGCTGCCTCACCAGAGCTGAGTACAGGGAACAATCACTTCCCTGTTCCTGCTGGCAACACTGTTTCTGATGCAAGCCGGGATGCCATTGGCCTTCTTGGCCACCTGGGCACACTGCTGGCTCATGTTCAGCCAAGACTCAATCAATACCTCCAGGTCATTTCCTCTACGCAGTCTTTGATCCACTCTACCCCAAGCCTGTAGCATTACCTGGGGTTGTTGTGGCCAAAGTGGAGGCCCAGCATTTGGCCTTGTTGAACCTCATCCCATTGGCTTCAGCCCAGCTCTCCAGCCTGTCCAGATCCATTTATTGATTCTCAGAATACCACAGTTCCTTCATACCTTCAACCCTGTTTCTCTTAATGTGCGCTTTTGAAATGAGAAAGATGAGGTAATATCCAGAAGAGTTTCCATGAAAAACAAAGAGAAAAATAGAGCATGTAAACAATGCAAAGAAACTAAGCAAAGTATGCAGCAGTTTTATAAATAAAACTAAGTGCCTAAATGCATTCCCATTTAAAAAAGTTCAAGCAGGAACATCATCTTTGCAGACATCAAAATTCAAACACTGAAACTTGCAAACTTTCCATTATTGACCTTTATTTCAAAATGCCTTTCTTCAATGTGAGAAAAACATTTCTCTTTATGGTAATTTCTGCTATCAGAAAGGTGCAGTAAATGTAATGTTAGCTACTGTATGTACTTTATTTATAGACTATGTCTATAAAACAGAAAATATTTTTGTGATCTCTTCAAACTTCACATCATGCAAATCCCAGCTTGACTGTGAGTTCACAAACTGATGTGCACATTTATATGAAGTCTGTGAATGAGACTCATTGAACTGCAAAACAGCCCATGGATTCAAATTGCAGATGATAGCATCTCCCACAAATGTGACAACTCAGAAGAAACTGAGAAGTGAGATGCTCACTAATTGTGTAGTTTGGGAACCAAGTCTCAAGGTGCTGTCTTACTGTTGGCTTCTATCTTAGAAGTCAGTGACACTGGTTTCAGTTGTTTTTTTGTTACCGCTGCAATAATTATTTTCACTGAAGTGAATGAAATTTCTTTTTGATAAACAAACCACCTGTGCTTAAATCTCTACCTATTTATTTATTTTTGTCAGATAATTCCCTGGAATTTCTGACAGCAAATGACTTAAATAAAGGAATTTGGGAATGGGTTGGTGGTTGGACTTGGCAATCTTAGAGATCTTTTCCATCTTATTGATTCTGTGATTTTGTACATCAAATAAAGACAACATAGATGCATACGTACCCATAGTAAGAAGTCCGGGTATTTGGTAAATCCTTTTCAAAATGCCATGAATTACTGATTGAAAATAGTTCCTGTGATATCTGTTTTTGCCTTCTGAGTTCTACAGTATTTCTTTCAGTTCAGGATCAAAACGTGACATAACTTTTTTGCCGTCATTGGTTTATGAGGTGTTTGTTTTCCAGTTGCTTTGCAGTATTGTTCTAATATTGGCCCAAGTGTTTCAATATCGTGGTGCACACAATGAGCAGTGTATCAAATCTGCCTGTGAGTTCACAGCTCACAAACTAAATTCCCCAAAAGGTGATCCAATCCACCAAACAAAATGACTGTCTGACTAAACTAACTCTGATATAAATATTCCATATTAGCGTTAATCCCAATTTTGGAAGAAACAGAAGCAGAAACCTCTGGAATCAAAAACACAAGATGAAGAGTTAGCTTTCAGCATATTGCAGCACTGACCTACTTTGCGTGCATTTTCATAGCAACAGCAGACATATCATTAGTGGTTGCTTAAAAGATACCAGCTTAATTAGGATCTGGAAACAGTATCTGCTAAAGTGGGTGAAAGCATTTAAAGACCATTAGTAGTGAAAGTGTTGGCCTATATGACAGACAACATCTGCAGATTTTTCTGTTGCTAAATCACAAATAGTATTTCTGGCTCTTAGAAAGGGTATGGTTTGTATTTTCTGCAACAGTGCCTTGACTGTTTTTCATTAACAAAGAAAAGAATAAACATGAAATACATGTGCTATACTAGAAAAGCCAGCATATTTCAAGATTCCCAGTAACATTTAAACAAGAAAAGAATGGAATAAAAATTGGCAGCTGGACTAACTGAAGTAAACTGCTGAGCACTGTCTTCATTAAAATGCATTGTCACAGGCTGCTAGTCTCTACATTAATAAAGTCAAAAGATAAGAATTCTTTGTAACTGATCTAGAAAATTTGGCTCTTTAAAAATAGAAACTGTATTTTACCAATCTGTAAACATTTTTTGCATGAAGCCAAAGGAATGCAAAGCATGTTTATTACGAAGAGCTGTGAATAATTTATTGGATGTACAAAACAATTGATTTGAGGATTTTTGAATATTTTCAAACGTCTCCCAAAAATATGAAATGAGAAATTTTAGGCACTGTTATGTGTCTAAATGTATTGCATAGAAAATCAAATGTACTTACCAACAAATAATCAGTCTGATGGATGTTTTGATCTTTCTCTGTACACCTCGTAACTTCTTTCTCAACCTGTGTGATACAATAGAAGATAATACATGACTGCTTTGAAAATGAATGATACAACTGTATCATGTCTTTCTTTTTATCACTTCGATTTCTCTTTACATTTTATACAGTAAACATTAAATTTAAATCAAATAAGGCATCTATGGTGCTACAAAAGTAAAGGTTTAATTTTCATCTCTTTCCCTTCAAGTCTGTTCAAATGTTATGCATGCCCTGTATCAGTGTCACATAGAAATACTCATTTGAGTTTGTTCCCAAATAACGCGGGGGTTTACTGTGTTTCTTATATGGCGTTTGCAATGCATATTTCTTCTCCATTAGTGTTCTGATACAAAGTTAATTTAAATCAAGCACAGTGCCCAAAACTTAGTCCTGGAGATATTTCAGCATAGGTCGGTTTGCTCAACTGAAGCTACACATCTAAACACTGCATTAATGAAGACATGCAGTAGAGTAGTCCATGATTCGTACTCAGTTCTGCAAAATGGGCTGAGACTTTTGAAAATCCTGCAAATTGGAAGCCACTAATTGCTTCTGTGACAATCTGCTGTCTTTACAAATTAACAGGCTAATTATTTGAATATTTCAGGAGAAAAATATATATTTGAAAATAAATTTATTTTCAAAATCTCTATTGGAATAGCTGCATAATAATAATTTTAAAAATCACTTAGTAAGCGTGTAGTCACTGAAAAGAAAGGAGGAATAGCATTTGGCTTCATACACCCTTTATCTTTTCTCATGAAGTTTTTCTTCACCTACAGGACTCTTATCAATGCTTTGTCACATGTGACAATCATCAGATCTGCTTTTATGTTTTTACACATTTTATTTATTTCACTTGTGGATTCTTCAGCTTTTTGATGAAGCTTATCTGAATCACTGAACTCCTGTTTCTATGGCCAGAGGGAACTGAGAGGCAACGGCATCTTTAGATATTCCCAGTACAACAACACTGAATCTGCCTCTTTATGACAGATGGGATTCATTAAACTAATCTGATGCACAGCACAACCCCCACAAATGCAACAGGCATGGCTAGGATATGCAGTATGGGATTAGGGATAAGTGGTCAGAAGTTCATCAAAACTGATTGCCTGAGTTTCTCACAGTGTAAGATGAAAGTCAGTGTTGCATTCCTCCTTATTAACATATCTTATGTAGTTTCTATTGCATATTTGCTACATCAAAAAAATGGCGAGCGTCAGTTCCACATGATTTAAGAGCTATCAGTTCATTAAGCATAGCATGTATCCATGGGGAAAAGGCACAAATTCCCAACAAAAGACAGAACCCTGTTCTCAGTTCTCCCAAAAAAAAACCCTCATTAATATTGTGGAGATGTTCTCTTTGGAGAATTTATGCTATTTCCTTTATTTCTGATCCAACTATTTTTATATTTTCCCAGTGGGATGCAATCAACAAAATGGAAGCAAACAGGCTTGTACGTGTGCTGAAATCATTACAGGATTACAAACACTAACCATTTTAGAACTGTATAGCAGAAGAGTTCATAAGCTAAAATGACAAAAAGGCCTGTAGCTACAATATATGCTCTCCAAACAGCCTTGCTGCAGTGCATTATGTGCTGCAGTGGGGTGACACCAGCCAGCTGCAAGATGCCCACCACTCACTCACTGTTCCTCCTCAGCAGGACAGGGGTTAATTGGATGAAAATGCTCGTGGGTTGGGATGCCGACAGGGAGACCAGTTACAAGTTACTGTTATGGGCAAAACAAACTTGAGTTAGAAGTAAATATTTTTTTCCAGATAAAGTAGGCTTGAATAGTGAGAAATAAAAATTAACAAAAAGTTTTCTTCCCACCACACCCTCTTTTCCCATGCTCAGATTCACTGTCCCACACCACAGAGCTGCCATACCTGGCACAGGATCCATCAGAGGGCCCTGCAGTGGTCTACTTGGGCCAGGAGTGTATGAAGTGCTCTGGACATCTAACCTGAAGTCCATGCAGCCCCAAACCTCCTGCTGTGGGCAGGGTTGCCTCCCACCAGACCAGGCTGCCCAGGGCCCCATCCAGCCTGGCCACCTCCAGGAGTGGGGCATACACAGCTTCTCTAGGCTTCTCTAGGCAGCTTGTGTTAGGGCCTCACTGTCTTCTGAGTAAAGAATTTCTGCCTGACATCCATCCAATCTCCTCTCTTTTACTTTAAAGCCATTCTCTTTTGTTTTATCACAATCAGACTGTGTAAAAAGTTGATCTCCCTCCAGTTTATAAGATCCCCTCAAGTAATGGAAGGCTGCAGAGAGGTCTCCCCAGAGCCTTCTCCAACTAAATAAGCCCAGCTCACTAAGCCCTTCTTCATAAGAGAGGTGCTCCAGCCCTCTTCATGGCCCTCCTCTGGACCCACTCCAACAGATGCACACCTTTCTTGTACTGGGGGCCCCAGGCCTGGACACAGTACTCCAGAGGGAGCCTCACAAGGCAGAAAGTTATCAGCAAACTTGCTGAGGGTACACTCTACCCACCAAATAGTCCAGTCTTCAAATCCATCTCTCCCCAGTTTATAGATAAGGATGTGGTGTGGAGCACCAAAGGCCCTGCACAAGTCCAGGTAGATGGCATCAATTGCCCTTCCATCATCCATTGGTGGTGTCAGTCTGTTAAAGAAGGCCACCATATAGGTCAGGCAGATCAGAGGATGCTCTGAGATCACATGGGTGTAAGTTTCAAAACATGACAACTGGCCTATCAAATAGCAGTATGGAATGTCCTCTGTAGCCTAAGAGTCTTATCCTCAGGTCAGCACAATAAGAGGCAACTGTGCTACATTGGCCCTATATGTGGGCTCCATACTACAAGGACTTCTGTTGTCGACAGCATAACTGGGTTGCTCTGTGCTGTCTCTGGTAATCTTCATCTGATGCCATTAAAGAAGCACAATTCATTCTCTTGCCATTTTCCTTGGAAATTGTCCGTAATCTATGGAATTCCTTACAGATTCACAAGAAGATGCACATGACGGATATTCTGAATTTATTGATTGAAATATTGCCATGCATTATGTTCAATTCCAGGGCAGACTTCAAAGATTTTTCCCAACATTTCACAATGTACTTGGCTTTTTTATTCTTGGGTTTTTTGTTGTTGTTGTTTTGTTTTGTTTTTTAATATTCACTTTCTCAGAAAATTGTAAGGCTAAGTCAACAATAATAATACAGTCCTGGGTCATAATGATACCTCGGTAACATCTCAAAATCATGGCAGAATCTTTGTTTTACCAATGTATACAAGCCATTTTTATGATTCAAATGCCCCTGGGGTCAGCTTTGCGATGAAAGACAACACAGTGCTCTTTTAATTCCTACAGAATAGAATCCCATTTACCACCTTTCTATCATTAATTTTTGTTATATTTTGAACCAATGAAACTGCTAATCAGATAATGAAACAAATGTACAGAATTAGAATAGTGTCTAGATGAGATCCAGAGCCTGAAGCTAATAGGCAATTTAAAACCTGTGCCCTTGTTTCCACACCCTCTGTTCCTCTTAACGCCTTCTTAAATTGTATCAAATTAATGTAGTTTAAAATTTTGTTTTGTGGAATCCTTTATTTACATGCATGACTTTCATGCATTCCATCCAAAGGTATGAAGGATTCCCTTAATATTCAACACAAAAATATTTTAGACCAAAATTCCACTTAGAGGAATGAGAAGGAAAAGCATTTGAATACACTAGCCCCTTGTCAAATATCATAAAGCAGTTCATTCTGTGAGAGAGTACAGCCAATTTCACAGAGGCCAGGACTAGAAATACATTTTTTAAGACTTATCTAGAAGCATAAGCCTACTCTAGTGGTACATGTGTCATGAGATTAGCCTACAATGAGAGAAGGAAACAATTATGTTTCCTGAGAGTACCAAATAGAAACCATCTGAACTAAATGGAGACAGACAAATTAATCTCTGAGTCACATCAGTGTAAGTCCAGAAAGTCTCCAGTGATATTTACGAAAGCCTCCCTGGATTGAATCCAGGTAACATGAAATATAATTCATCCCATCCTACAGATAATAAAAACAACACTTCCGGATGTTTTTATTCCATATTGTAAAGCATTTCATGGAACTTTTTCTGTCCATTCAAACGTACTTTAATATGATCAGAAGTGTCATATTCCATTCCCTTCCCATTTTTTTCTGAAGGGTAATGTAGTAAAAATGAATCTACTTTGGGGAAGAGAAAGAACTTCAACCAAGATCTTTCATTCATGTAAAGGAGAAACTATGGCTTACTAGACTGTCCAAAATTATGAAATCCATTCAGCACAGAGGAACTTTGACTGATTTTCAGTTTTCGCATTGACCCAGATGTAGTCAGAAGTTTTCTAGTTCAGCTTAAGGACAGCTGAGGTTTTATCTCACTTTTTTTTTTTTTTTTCTTTTTTTTCCTCTCATAGGAAACAAATGCAGATTGGTTGACTCTGGCTAAACAGACTGACACTCTGGTCAGCAATGGTTCTCATCTCACTTAAGGGCAGGTTTCTACCGAGCCTGTGTTAAATCTGCACCAAGAAGCATGAATTAAAATTACTCTTGCCAGTATTTCAGCAAAATATGTTGCATGTTCCTGTATTTCCCTGAACAGAAGCACTTTGCTGAGCCTGCAATGTTGCTTTAACTCTGACATCTCAGAATATAAAAGCAACACGATTTATAAAGCAACAAATCATCTATTATGTTTGGAATAAGAACTTTGGGGTGGGTAATAAAAACTTTTACAAGATGGATCTAGTCACAGCAGACATCAAACTAAGTAAAGGCTGGGAATTTCTGTTCTGGGTGTAACGTAACTTAACGTTATTCAAGCACTGTGAGAAAGGAGACAGCTGATAAAATATGTCAACAGGAGAGATGGCAGTCTCACTGATGACATATGGGAGAACTATAGTGGTTAAAACTTTCACTGAGTAAATACTGAGTCTACATTTTTCAATACTGTTTCCACTGTTGCAAACAGTTGTGGTACCACCGCTGCAAAGTGGCTCAATTGCACTTAGCCAGCAACCCCATTTTTGTCACAGACTACAGCAAGAAGTTATCTACCTTGAACTCGCCCCACTCATCACCAAAGTGTCTGAGCTTCCACTATAAACTGAAGTCAGAATAAGGAGTCCGTTGCACTTGATTTTCATTAGGTGCTTTGATCTTTGTAGAGAAACTGCTGTATAAGAGAAAAGTGTACTGACAATGTTACTCAGATACCTTGAGAAAGGAAGATAGCTAATAAAGAGAGATGGCAGACTATGGAAGTGAACTTCTGTGCAAGAAGAATGAAATGACGTGTCTGAATGACAGGGCCATGAGTGCACTAATGAACCTGAACTGATAACAACAGACCCTAGGACTTCCATCGACATGCCCTCTGCTCATTCATCCAGAGCTCTGTTTCACCTCAGGCCTGCCCTTAGTGACTGACAATGGGAGCAGCACCATGTTCTGTCCCATCCCCTGCACTGACCTTGGGCTTATGTCACAGCCTTGTTCCTGAACCATCTCCTGCCATTCCCAGCTGGACTCCCTGGATCAGACTCATCACCATGTTTGAGACTGTTGGCTGACCACCATGTAACTATCACCTGGCTGCTCACTCCCTGGGACTACACCTGGTCACAGAGCTCCTGCCTGTGCTGCTGTCACCCCTTGCACACAGTCATTTGCTCCAGGGGTAGCCCCATTTTTGCTGCTCCTTGACACAGAATACCACATGCAAGATGAGGAAGAGAAAAAGAAAACCTTCACCAATCCCAGTTTTATTAGGGAATCTTGATGGGGAATTGTTAATTAGACTACGTACCAGAAGGAGATGGTAACTTCCACTAGATTTTCCCAGCACTTAGCATATCAACAACTCCCTTCCACCCCCAGGTATAATTGTCCAGAATTCACGTCCCGCAGGGCTATGAGCACCTAGTGAAATGAGATCATGTCAAAACAATAAGCATCACATTTTCCAGTACCTCTGTCTCTACACAGTAAAGAGCCCGTACTGATTTTCAACACATCTCAGTTCCTGCTAACTCATCACTTCTACTGCAGTTACGTACATATCTCCCATGACGTCATTGCTCAGTGTAGTTTGACTGCTCTTCTCCTGCAGATATACAAGTTGAGCAATGTTAACTAGGCTAGCCCCAAAATTGTTTCCAGTCTGTCCTAAGCCTGATGCCTGCGAGAGTTGTGCAAGAGCTGAAGGACTTGCATAATTAATACTTTACCTTCTAAATACTTATCTCAGTAGAAAACTACCACTGCAGCTTTGCTCTTCTAACTAAGCCCTTATGCTTACCAACAGATGTATTTTTACCTTTATTGGAGTTAGGCTAGCTTGCAGATATTATTCCTACTGCCGTCATAACGAAAAGCTTTGGAGAATAAATTCAGAAAATTCACAGGAAAAAAATGCACGTTGGTCTTCATGTACCTTACTCAGAAGAATTGGATAGGAAGCAAAGAACAAAGGCATAAGAAAACCCCATAGGTATAACACACATTATCTATTTCCACCAAATACAAAACCCTTGTTCAAAATTTTAGTTTAGCACTCCACAGGACTTACAGAGCAAATGTGTGTAGCAGGGTCACGTAGGAGGTAAGCCAGGGCTTGAGCAGTTCCTAAACTCAGCTTCACAGCTGTGTCTACCGTCCAGACAGGCCCTTCCTCTGTGCCTTAGATGCTGCACTTGGCATGCAAATATCTCTGTGCTACAGTGATGTGGAGGTGCTGTGTTAAACATCCTACTGTGACTTTGACAAAGTCCCCCATTAAAAGTGTTTTTCTTATTAGACTGCAGTCTGTAGCAGCATGTGCAGTTATTTTTCCTTCCTTTCTAGCTGTTTTAATTTGTAAGAACACTGAATCACAGAATAGTTTGGGTTGGAAGGGACCTTACAGCCCACCCAGCCCCAACCTCCTGCCATGGGCTGGTTGCCCCACACCAGCTCAGCTGCCCAGGGCCCATCCAGCCTGGCCTTGAGCACCTCCAGAGATGGGGTACCACAGCTCTATGGGCAGCTGTGTCAGGACCCTGAGTAAAAAACTTCCCTGATGTTTTAAATCTCTCCTTAGTTTCAAAAATCAATTGTAATTTTAATTTTAATTTTTAGAACTACACAAGAAAACTGAAAAGCATTAAAAACGGTTGTCCCCTTTGACTGTTTTCTACGGCCCTCGTAGTTGATTTCACAGCTAATGAGAGATAAGTTTGTCCAAGCACGTGGGAAAACTTCAGGACCCCCCTGCGGCCTTAACTCCTGTTATTGACGGCGCGAAGCACGCGCAGAGGTACAACGATCCCTGCCGCCTCAGTGCCGCCTCAGCCCCACCCCGAGCCTGCGCCGAGCCGCTCCGGGCGGACCGTGCCGCCATGGCCGCCCCTCGGGCCCGCCCCGCCCCGCCCCGCCCCGCGCGGACAGGCAGCGCCCGGCGTGCCGCAGCTGTCCCGGCACCGCGCGGCTGTTTTGGAGGCCATGCGGTTCTTCTTTCCCGGCGCTGCCTGCGTGCTGCGGGCGCTCACGCTGCTGCTCCTGCTCGGCTCCCGTGAGTAGCGGCAGCGTGGGACGGGCGGGCCGAGGGGTGATGCCCGTGGCCGTGTCCCCGGCGCGGGGAGCGCTGGGGGCTGCGGGGCTGCGGCTCGGGGCGGCGACGGGCCCTCGGCCGGGAAGTTGTGTGTGCCATACTGGGGTGGGCTCCGTTCGGTTCCCGCCCGCGCGGCTCGCGGCGTCGCGTTCCGTTCTCGGGCGCTGTCCTGACGGCCGGCGGGTCCCGCTGCCTTCCAGCTCCGCCGTCGGGGCGGTCGGTGCGCTGTATCGCGTTGCCCTGCACTACGGCGGCACATCCGCTCCGTGACTGACCCGCTTGACGAGCCTGGTTCGGGTGGCAGAGGACCACGTTCAGGAGATAAACAAAGTGCGCTCAGATAAAAGGCGAGATGCAGAAATCTGAGCTGCCTGTGCTGCACTTTTGAAGGCTGAAATGCCCCATGCTGTGCGTCACAGCTTTCTAAAGATGCAGGGGGGGAAAAAAAAAAAAAAAAAAAAAAAAAAAGGGTACCAAAATTAACTTGAATGAAAGAACATTATTGCCCTAAAAATAATAATAATAAAAAAAGCTTTTTGAAAAAGATTTTTTAAAAATGTATTTACAATGCACGTACCGCCCTGCTGGGGTGCTAGCATCCCTGTGCTGTGCCAGGCTGCCTCCTCCTCCTGTACAGGTGGGCCTCGGCTGCCTTTGGCTGCGTGGTTCTGCCTTTGTGTGCTGTGGCTGCTTGCAGGGCAGGGCCCGGCTCACCACCATGAGGCACTCAGATGTGCTCCTTCCATCACAATTGGTTGTATGATCTCCGTTATAACCTGCTCACAGAAACCATGCCCTTTTGAGGTTCACTTCAATGCACCTGCAGAGGTACTGGCTGTGCGTTGGGGCAGGGAGCCCTGCAGAAGTCCCTGGGTTTCAGTGTGTTTGGATGTGCGTGGTTACAAAACAGCTGCATTTGGGTCGGCCTCCACTTATTCAGAAACTGAAGTTTGTGTTGCTTTCGGCAGCATTACTGTGCTTCACTAGGAGTGCTGCATGAGAAAGTGTGAAACTCAACAAATAGTTTAGGTTACAGAACATGAAAGTGGCAGCAGGTTTGCCCTCACTCCTGTTAAGATTTTAGGGCCAACTGATTATTTCTGTATGATGCTGCTCTTTTTACTCTGCTAGAAAGTTTGTTTCTGTGTCAGGTAAGTGGAAGAAACATTTAGCAAAATATTATGGTCTACAAAAACCCAAGAATCCATTGTTCTGTAAAATCCAGCTGATTCCATGACATCTTCCTTTCAAGTACTTAAGAGGTACTTAGAAGCAGGAGGGAACTGACTTTTTGCATGGTCTGATAGAGGTGGGACAAGAGGGAATGGCTTAAACTTAAAAGGGAGATTTAGGGTAGATGTTAAGAGGAAATTCACTCAGAGGCAGTGCGGCCCTGGCACAACTGTCCAGAGAGCTGTGGTGCCCCATCCCTGGAGGTGCTGAAGACCAGGCTGGATGTGCCCTGGGCAGACCGAGCTGGTGGGGGGGGGCAATCAGCCCATGGCAGGAGGTTGGAACTGAGTGATGTTTTAGGTCCCTTCCAACTCAAACCACTCTGTGGTTCTGTGATCTTAGTGAGGAGACACAAGGCAGCCCACCCCATCCAGCTCATTCAAAAGACAGCTACAGCATCTCCTGTGAGCCCACCTGCCCTGAGCTGCTCATGAGACCAGGAAAAAGCAGCAGCAGTGTCTCCAGGCCTGACAATGAGTGTGGTGTTTTGGATGCAGTATGTCTCTGTACTTCATTTAAATCCTTGCGTGGCAGCAAAAGGTGTAGTTGTGTTTCAGTCTCAAACTGACTGAAGCTGAGTATCAGTTACTTTGATCCCTGCTGTTTCCATAAGCATCTGCGTAATGGTTTCTTTTGCAAGACCGTGAGATGGATTTCACAATGCTGAGGCATAACAACCTTTCCAAATTGCTGCAGAGATAATCCTGTGTGATCTCTGTGCCGGGCTCATGCAACAACCTTCTGTTAACTCAAGGCCGCTTCAAAAACTGGTATCAAAATCCCTTGTTGAGTCAAGGGAAAAAGAAGAATGGAGTGTTCGGATGGCAAGTCTCGGGATTTACAGTTTGTCAGTATAGCCTATTGCAGTGGATTTAGGGCCAGTGGGTAGTTCATGTTTTAATCTCCAGAACTGAGTTTCATCTGTTCCCACTGGAAGTTGGAGCATGCTGGGGGTGGTGGTGTTCCTGTTGCTACTGTTACCACTCCAGCACTGTGACTTGAACATGTTTGGATTGATCAAAGGCTGCTGTGCCAGCACAGATCTTCACAGCAAGCTGTGCGCTGTCAGTGCCTCCCTACTTTGTTGTTGTTATATTTAAACTAACAGAAGCAGAATGGCTTGAAGATAAACCTACCTCCTTACCTGCTTTGCATCAAACATGAAAAGGGAAGCTTCCCAGGCACAGTTTGGATGACTTTTGAAATGTCCACAAAGTGAATATGTAAAGCTGTGCTTAGAAGAAAACGTGAGTCCTATTCCAACATCTTTCTGGAGTGCTGGGTTTAGTTAAGCCTGGGTATAAAGCCTGAGAATGCTCAGAGATGTGCTTATCTTCTCCACGAGTGTAGGAGTGAGCAGACCACCCCATCTCACGCTGGGAACTGCCTGAGTTGTGCCACTATTGGTGCGTGAGTCTCCTGCCAGGCTGCACCTGCAGGGAGCTGCAATTCAGAGTGTGCCTCAGTTGGGGACTGCGCATTTCTAACATTAAGAGCTTGTGGGAATTACCCACCATGTTGGTTTTTACCAGATACAGTGAAATTATGTCAATTTAGAATTACATCCTGTTTATTTTCAGCTCTCACATCTATTTCTGTATCTGAACACTGTTCCTGGAAGCTACCTTCCAGCCATAAAGCTGGAGGAACTGGATTGAGTCTGCCCTTCTGGAAGTTCGTATATCCAGATTGTCTTGGGCTTACAACTTCATATGCATCAGACCACCAAAACTAGGCCCTGAAAGTGCTTGCTGCAACCAGCTGTGCTGTGGCATCTGGCAGGAAGCACGCCTGCCTGCAGTGCACCCCAGCCCGCCACAGGTGCTGCTGTTTGTAGCTGCACCTCTGCTTGACCTTGAAGAGAGGAACGCATGGAGATGTATGATGAAAAGGCTGCTTGTCCCCTTTCTCTGTCCTTTTGTGGTTTCTGGAGCTTTGGTGCGTTGTTGGAATCAGGCATTTCCTTGATTCAGTTCATCGTGAAGAATGAACACAAAGATCTTTTTTCTCCTCTGAATCACAGTGCGAGCAAACATCAGCAAACATCAGCAGATTTTCTCCGCCCAGGATTTCACACCCCAACAGCTCATCCTGTGGCCTCAAGAGCCATATCTGCTCATGCACAGAGCTTCCTTGCTGCCACAGCTATGCAGAAGGGTGTAATGCTTCTCCCTTTGCTGTGACCCAGGATGTCCTTACAGTTTCCCTGGCTAAAGTCTCTTGGTTTCCCCAGTGACTGATGTACACATCTTGGATACTAAAACCACTGTTTGGGGATGGAGAACAGTTTGGAAATTCTCAGCTGTCCTATTCACGTTCCACGTGTTCCTACATGGCATATCCTTTACTCTATCCCTTATTAGGATGTCTTTGTCTCCTGGAGCAGCTGCAAATTAAACCAAATTAAGGAACTTAGCAGTTTTGGTTTAAAAAAACTAATAATAAGTATGTCTTTGAAGCTGGGTGAGATCTTGATCCTCTCTAACTTCCATGTCATCCTCCAGGGAGCCCATTCTACTGACTGGGCAGGGAAGGGCATTGCATGTTCTCATTTGTATTTACAAGCTTTATCAGTCTGAGCTCTTTCTACTACTGAGAAAATGCCTTATTTCTGAGACATTTAGTTCACGTTACTTGCTTTCCTTTAACAGAATGTTGTGGTGAGTGATCAGAACAAACAGTGCTGGACAAAGGTAGGATCCACAACTGATCCTGTTGCAGGTGTGTGAGTGCCAGGCTTTGCATTCTGCATGGTTTGTGTTTATATCTTATTGCTGCTGTGCAGAACCAGGCCTGAGGACAGACTCATCAGGCCTCTATTACTCTTAACAGTATGATATCCATGTAGGGATGAAACAAGTGCTCCTCTGCCTGCAAAGGCCCTATAGGAAAAGGTTTACATGAGAAGTTATCTCCCTTCTGCCATAGATATTGTGGATCATATATAATTACTGAAGGAAGATGGCTGGCTTTTTCCTCTTACTTCTTTCATTCTCCTTACATCTCAAGCAAGAAGAGAACTTGGTGTTAATGGGGAAGATAAATCAGGGGATGGGAAGGAGTTCCAGTACACGTGATGGTTGAATAGTGTGACTGTTGTCATTTGTGATGTGCTGAGAGCAGGCAGTAGTGATACCATGCTTGTATAGCATTGTTATTTAATTACTACCTGCAGTACCTTAGTCATGTGGATGCTCAAAGCGCAGTTGCTATACTAACTATTTTTTTTTCTCCTCCTGGAATTAAAACACCTAAACTAAACTATCTTTTTCTTTTTTTTTCCTTTTTTTTTCCTTTTTTTTTTTTTTTTCTTTTTTTTTTTTTTTTTTTTTTTTTTTCTTTTTTTTCTTTTTTTTCTTTTTTTTCTTTTTTTTCTTTTTTTTCTTTTTTTTTTTTTTTTTTTTTTTTTTTTTTTTTTTTTTTTCTTTTTTTCTTTTTTCTTTTTTTTCTTTTTTTTTCTTTTTTTTCTTTTTTTTTCTTTTTTTTTCTTTTTTTTTTCTTTTTTTTTTTCTTTTCTTTCTTTTTTCTTTCTTTTTTTTTCTTTTTTCTTTTTTTTTTTTCTTTTTTTTTCTTTTTCTTTTTTTTTCTTTTTTTTTTCTTTTTTTTTTCTTTTTTTTTTTTTTTTTTTTTTTTTTCTTTTTTTTTTCTTTTTTTTTTCTTTTTTTTTTCTTTTTTTTTTCTTTTTTTTTTCTTTTTTTTTTTTTTCTTTTTTTTTTAGTTGGAAATGCCTTTGCAGAGGTGAACGTCACCAACACAAGCTCTAATGTGACTTCATCACCTGTATTGCAAGGTAGTACTCTGTCACTTCTTTTTCTGTGTTTCAGCAGTGTTGAGAAAAGTAGTGCATATTACTGCATGGCTTGAACTGCCCAGTAATGGTTTAGCTTTTAGTGGTTCATGAACAGCTGTAAGGCAAGATGGAGGTACTCTGATTGTCGCACTGATGTGCCGACAACTAAAGATATTTAGGAGAAACTGATGAACAGCGTAAACCAAGTCAGTTCTTATGCCCTTAGGTACTCTGGAGCAACAGGATATTACTCTTCGCCAGAGAGGTGGAACAGAATGAGAAAGCTTCATGTGTAGAACTAGAAATAACTGCCAGCATCAATTTACAGTTAAAAAGAGAAGCAAGTAGAAAGCCTTTTGGGCTGTTATTTCAGTGCTGCTGAGGGAAAGGCAAGGCACTTGTTCATTTGAATATTCTTAATATCAAAACTGATTCCAAATCTCCTGTGTTTGAGCTTGTTGTCAAAGCACGTGTTTGTTTCAGTGTGATCTCTTTTGACTGCATTGAGGTGCACGCCTTTAAGCAATGCATGGGGTTTAAGCCACCCATGCAGAACGGGTTTTCCCCGAGTCACTTTTACTCTGTATCCCTTTGCTCATCTCATTTTCTGTTGGGCAAGAAATGGGATGAATAGCCAATGACAATAGACAAATAGCTCAATGACTCACTTTGTCATTGTACTGATTGCATCAGTGACTCGCACCCGAATTCGGTGTGCGTGGCTTCCTTTCACCTGTATGAGCATGCAGTCCTCGTCCAGAGGTGTTCCTGAGGTTGCAGAAACAAGAACTCAAAACCTGAGGAAAACCTAGAGCTGCATAGCTACAGCACTGGGCCAGTGTGGGAAAGGATTAGCCCCAGGTGTGTCTCTCCCTTATACTGATAGAAAAAGCAAAATATCTGAGGAAGAATGTTTTTGTAATTGTGGAACCATAGACCGTTTCTCAAAGTCAATTACATCTGTAACTTAATATCTCTGGTATCAGTATAAAAATTGTGAGTTTAGTGCTCAACGCTGGAGCTAGTTGGCAATAATTATACC
The DNA here is from genome assembly GCF_905368555.1 of Meleagris gallopavo. Classification (NCBI taxonomy): domain Eukaryota; kingdom Metazoa; phylum Chordata; class Aves; order Galliformes; family Phasianidae; genus Meleagris; species Meleagris gallopavo. The sequence goes on from NC_139404.1 coordinate 180,305,071, forward strand.
TCAAAAAAAAAAAAAAAACCAACCAAAAAGAAAAACAACAAGAAAAGAATGATCATGTGCATCTCCAGTGCAGAATTGGAGGGAGGGATGGCTGCTGCAAGAGTTTCAGATCAACCCAGATCATTGCTAGGCAGAAAAGGCTGTTGACCTTTAAGAAATGTTGAAGAGGATTACAGCAGTGAGGACACTGAGACAAGAAAGTATCATGAATAGGAAAGCAAAAAAAAAAAAAAAAAAAAAAAAAAAAAAAAAAAAAAAAAATTGGAAAAGTAGAGGTGAAAGGAAAGAAGGACAAAAATATGAACAGTCTTTGGAAATAGGTGTGTTCACAGGAGCCTTATTGTGTAGATAAACATAAAGCTTCTTCTATCCCTGCGTCACAACTATGAAATGTTACCAAAATGAGCCCAGTGTGTAATTGGGATGCTGCAAAATGAAAGAAGTGACTGAGAGACAGGAAATGAAACTGAAATGGAGGAATAAAAACTGGAAAAAACATAACGCTTGAGTAGGTCAAGAGTCAGTAAGAACAGGGTTGATACTGAAGTCTGTAAGCATTTTGCAGAAGGGTAAAACCGTGTGGATTGAGGTGGAATACTTTCTGCTTTATTCCCAATTGGAGCCTGCAAACATGGAGTATTGTGCTGTTGGTACTTTATAGTAAGTTGAAGTGGAAATGAATATTAATTTTCTTGTTTTCTTTTTTTTTTCTTGAAGAAAACAGCACTTTATCCAATTCCTCTGCTGTGCCATCCACACAGTCTGCAGCAGGTACGTATGTTCATCTGCCTGTTACTATGGTCCTAGAAGCTAGCTCCAAAACTACCCCCAAACCATACCAAATTCTAAAGAAATATCTATGAGATGTGGTTATTTGAGAAAGGCTTTATCCTTTTAGGAGATAGAGATGCAATATAAAATAATGCTAAGAGATGCCCTGGAATGCCATAGAAGAACAAGAATCAAAAAATAAAGCTTCAGGAAATAATTCAAAAGAAGTGAGGTCGTCATTAATGTTGATTCTTTCTCTCTTCTTCCGTTTTCATGGAATACAACTGAATATGTTGTGTAAACAGCACATGGCTGTTTAATCATGTTTCACAGTAAATAGATGTAGAGTATAATGAAAGCACTGGGGCTCGTGTTTCAAGAATAAGACTGTTTCCTTTTAGGTAAAGTTCATGGCACCATACACAACGGAAATTAGTCTTTCTAGATCTCTTAGCACAAAACATTGCAGTTCAAATGAGACATGAACAGCAGATCTGGGACAATCTGTCATGGTTATTTTTGCATTGAGTATCTTACCTTCACACCTTCACAAAAGAACTACAGGTAAAAATGATTTCTCGAGGCAGTACTGTTGCAGCTGTGATGCTCCGACACGAGTAATGTGTTTACAAAACACACCTTTGTTGAAAAAAGAAACATCTTTATCACATCAGCTGGTAGAGTTTGAAACAGGTTTTTGACCTGAGACACAAAAATGCAGGTTATCTGCTTGGATTTGAAGCTCCCCAACCCTTGGCTATGTTGATGTGGGCTTATTATTTTTTTTTTAAAAAGGAAATTTTTAAGAAAATGATTTTCTGGAAGAGTTTGTGCAGGCACATTTAACCACATCAGCAGAGGCTGAGTAAGAATTAATGTCATGCAGTCATTCAGTCTGTGATGCACAGATAAAAGGTTGTTTTTGAGAGAAGAAAAACAGGTTCTATGCATGAATTGGGTCCCCTTTGTGCCAAAAGTCCCGTGAAAGCAGGGCAGAAATGTTGTGTCTACCCTACAATACTTTGTGTGTTTGTGCAATTTTATGATGATCCTAAGTCCCTGGAAAGTCATTGCATTTCCAGTACAACCCTCACTTTGTGCCTCTGCCATATGCAGATAACCTGAGCTACCCTGACTTGCTTGCAGTTCCATTAAAACAGTCATCAGTGGAGAACAAAGGAAAAATTTGCAAATGCTTTCATATAGCAAGGAAGTGGTGCCGTTTCTCATTCCATTGCCTGCAGAATACACCAGTTTAGGCATGCCTTACTCAGAAAGTGGAGAGATTCTGGTAATCCCCTTGTTGCCTTAAGGTCTTCGTCATGTGCAGAGCCACTGTAAAACACAGGTGCTTAATCCACCCTGTGCTCCAGCCCTGACTATGGACTTCTGGCAGGAGGTCTGAGTTGTACTGTAAAAAGCAGCCTGAGCCTGTACACAACGAACCTAACAGATAGCTGTGCCTTGCTTCACCCGATTTACAGTTCACATCCTTCTTTTTTTTGGAGGGAGGGGCTTTTTCTTTTCGTTGTTAGAAACTTCATAGACATTAAGACAGTCCACATTCATTTTAATAATCTCTTTAGAATGAAGAGTACCGGATTTATTACTGGATGCATATAGCTAGATAATTTTGCTTAGTCTCTGCTTTTCATGGCAAGAATGAAAATCTTATTCCATAAGAACATCGTATTCTGTGAAAAGGAGAGTGTTTATTTTATGAAGATATTCAGTAACAATTACTTGTATGCTAGCACAGTGCTTATGCAGTTTGAGAGGTTAGTTACACAGAGAGTATGGCATAATGCTAAGAACTATCATTACATTGGATAAAAGATAGGTAAGGTACTTTACAAAACAAGATAACTGTCTCTTAAAAGTTGTCATAAACCTGAACTGTGCTCCTGGTGTGCATCCTTTGTAGGTAGGAAAAATAACTCACGCAGCCTGGGTGTGCTTAGCATGATGTTCAATGAAGCACAGCTGGTCTTTTGGGGAAAAGTAATTAGGGAAATAAAAGATAAAAGGACAGATGTTCCTAGCAAATGTTCTTTCATCTTAACTCTGTTGGTAAAATAGCATGAGTAAGTTTTTTCAAAGAGAAAGAAGAACAGATTGGAGCCCAATTCACGTCAGCTTCCCAAATTTCCTACATGCCTCTGAAAACCTCCCACTGATGTTCTGAAATGACTGGCACTAAATATATCACAGAAGATAAGTCTGTAGAAGATAACCAGATTTTTCTTTTAATACATGTTATATTACCAAGTGCTGAAATCTTATTAGTGATCCTTTTTTTCTTCTTTATAAGAAAGTGACAGGGAGAAAGTAATGTGTAAATTTGCTGAAATTCCTCATGATAGCTGCTTGAATTTTTTTATTTTTATTTTTTTTGCTGACTTATATTTTCTTAAGCGTTATTAAGTACCCACAGAGTAAATACCATCTTTGTACGGTATAGTCTAATAATGATACACCTGGACCCATCAGCCACTGTAGTGCTCAGAAACATGGGCCACTTTGACACTCTGTGTCAACACAGCAAAATAATAAAAATAATAATTAATTTTAAAAAATCCCAACAAACTAAAAAGCCACCTGTGATTGGTTGATAATTTCATTCAGATTTGCCTTTTCTTCTGGTTGATGTCTTTTTTACATAAAGAATGTGGTTGCTGGGTGTGATTTCATCTCATGACTATTGATGGTTTCCAAATAGATTTCTATTTCCTATAATGAAGACCTATTTGATATTTATGAATGGTTGTATATTTGGGGAGTTTGCCTGCCAGTATTAAAATGTGCCCTGAACTTTATCTGATGTATCTTACACATGCTTCATAGAGGAACTGAATTTCCTAATTGTAACAAGGTAAGCACAGTGTGGTCCTCCATCTGTCCCATCCAATGAATGTTCATTTCATGGTGTCACCTAGAGCAAAGTACAAGGATAACATCAAAGAGGAAGATAAATCATATTTACTGAGGGGGAGGGTGTTGGGCTGTTTCAGTAGTTTTAATGTTAAATGACAGAAAAGTGGCTCTAGGCCTCCTCTTTCTGAACGCTTACGTTGTCTCAGTGTTTGCTTTTTTATGTTTTTGGCATCTATGTCTGTATTGGAAGCAATGAAACCAAAGTCTTAGCAAGGACAACGTTCTGTGCGTGGCTTCCTGCATTTTAGACCACATTTACAGGAAGAATGTTCTTTGGAAGCATTTCTGATGTTGTACAAAAAAAAACAGAAACTGAATATCAGGTTTGCTGTGGAACTGAGATGAAACTATCCTTTGTGCAAGTGCTCTAAGTTTTTTGATTTAGAAAACACAAGTGTACTTGGATGTTTGAATCTGCATAATGAAAAGCTTTGATGGTGTCTAAAAATGAATCCAGATTGTATGAGACTATAGAAATAACACAGCAGTAGACAGTGCAAAGGGAGCTTTATCACCATGAAATTATTTCATGTGTTAAAGCTGTTTGCCTCGTATTACCTGCTTAGAAAGGTTTCAATTGCAGAAAAAGCTCTTGTTTTTCATTAGTTCCTTAAAAAATAGATAATTTTCTTATGATTATTCTAGCTGTCTGCCTTCTATTAACGCTATTAGTATTTTGCTATAAATATCAAATGTCCTCTATTGTTGCTCTGGATTGTATCTCATGGTAATTGTATTCTGAATAGTTTGTTGCTTTCAGTGAGGAGGAAAGAGGAAGTGTTAGGTAAAAGCAGAATAAAAGTTAGAGATGTTAGATATCAACCGAACTTGTGAAACAACATTCCAGGCTTCTGCTTTAATCTCGGCAGAAGTCTGCCACAAAATAAATGCTACGAGATAGCAGGCTTCATTCCGTTAACATTTCACCATATGTGGAAAAAAATTTGGCGCTTGAGTTTAACATATAATAAGTTTAAAATACACACAACCTTAATAAAATCACTCTGTTGTTCAAAGGTAAATTAAATCAACTGAAATTAAATCACTACTAAAATATTCTAAGTCAGGAGTGATTCTATGGACTTGGATAGTGTTACCAAAAGACTTCATACTTTTTAAAATTACTGGATATGATCCGGGTTTTACCTAAGGCCTTTCCTTAAAGCTGTTCCTCACCTTGAGCCCTAGAAATGGGAGTTAGGCCTTTCCAAAGGAAGAGAGCGGGGGAAGGGTTTGTGTGCAAACGTAGGTGTCCATGCAATTATTATTTTTTTTTCATTGTTATTCTGCCATTCTGTGTGGGTATGACAGACGTTATGTTAGTCAGGGACTATGCCATTGATTAATTTTATCTGTTTTTCTGAATGATGTCAAATGCAAAATTTCCCAGGTACGCCCACCAGTGCCGGCCATCCCACCAGTGCTGGCCATCCCACCAGCACCACTACTGCTGTTCCTGTTCAGCCTGCTGAAACCAACCAGACAAGATCAACTACAGCTTCATCAGTCACATCGTCACAAGTGAATGTTACAGTGACCACTTCTAAGATTTCTTTCACGTCTGTTACAGGTAGGTTCATACTTCCACATGTTGATACGTTATACAATTCTAGATGATAGTCTCGTTTTACAGTAAATGTAGTAAAGAGAATATATTTGCATGCTGAAAAGCAAGAGCGAGTTTTTTAGTTGGCCACAGTAACATTCTTCTAAGTGCTCCACATACTTAATAAGGCTTCACTTAGCCTGAGTGACTTGAAACATTTAAGAAAAAAATACAAATGCAAGTAGTGTGAACTGGCAGCCACCAGCAAGGAGATTAATGATGTTAGGAAAAAGCCTGTTCATTAACAGCTGGCAGTAGGCTTTTGAGAACCACCTCAGTAGTTATTCCATTCCCCCTTCCACAGTATATATGAACACTATCTCAGCTTCTACAGCATATATACTTCCACTGTCTCAGCTGACCTGTGGCTGGCTTGGTAGCGAGGCTGAGCTCTGTTTGCCCTATTTGTAGCAATGTAGTTACTTTTCTTCCTAGTGGAGAATGGGTTATGACCATGGATGGTTCACACTTCATGTAAAAGTTGTCAGGTACACTTTGACAGTACTCTTGAGTACAAAAACAATAACTGTAGAAATCAGTTTTCCTTGCAAGTGAAACTTTATTGGGTAGGTCAGCAGAATTTTTATTTGGTCAAGTAACTCGCCTTGTGGCAAGTACAAACAGGCACAAACTGGGTCATCTTGTGGCAGATAAACAAGTTTTCACATGGAAACTACTTTATATGAAGTCAATATTTATCTGTGTCAGTATTTGATTTTTGGGGGACACTTGTTGGGCTGTGGAGCTGAGCTCAGTCTAGCTGCTTTTTGCTGCAGATTGAGGCAGCGTGCCCATGAGACTAGAGCAGCCAGCAACTAATAGCCACCAGAAGTACTTTACTCCCATCACTTAACTGTCCTGGTTGATGTGGTGGTTGTTGGACCCTGTGTAGGCTGATCCACTGTGTTCTCAGTCAAAGCAGCTTCCTTTTAGGCTAGGTAATTTCAGGCCAAGCTTAGTAAGTTAAAATGGAGGATCTGAAAAACATGAGACCTCATGTAAGAGGGGCAGCAGATGTGGAAGAAGGAGAGAGTGGGGGAAAACAAGGAAAAGAGGAAGGTGAAAAGGAGAAGTGGCAATCACAGTCTTTCAGAGAGAGTGAGCAGATGGATCAGCTGCTCCCACATCACATTATGGAACTTTAAAAAAATGTTTGCATGCTTGGCTGTTATTTTGCCAGTTATCTATATAAAACTTGTCCAGTTGTCTTTAGATGACATGAGTCATCTAGGGAGTGCAGGATACAAAGGAGTCCCTTGAAACAAATCTTGTAAAAACTGCCTTTTGTTTTCTTCTTTCAGCCACATCAAAATCTGAGACTGTCATAGCCAGAGCCTCCAGATTTGACGTGGGCAGTTTTGTAGGTGGCATTGTGCTGACACTCTGCGTCCTAGTTGTTCTCTACATTGGGTGCAAAACGTACCACTCAAGAAGAGGCATTCAGTACAGAACCATGTAAGTTTCAGAGGCATTATCCCTAGACAATTCATGTGACTTTCTCAAGGGGAGTAAGGAGAATAAGGATATTATTGTGATGTAAATTTATTTGAGTTTAAGAGATTTAACTGTGATACTGTATTTCATCGCTTCGGTGTCTCCTCATTATTCTTATGCCTCTCTTCTGTGTGTTTTAATTTTTTTTTCCTGTGATCTAGTATATGATTATTGTTTTTAGAAGACCCTTGTCTGTCAGCTATTTCAAATTAAGTCACTGTGGTTATTACTTGTGTTCTTTCTTCACTTTCCGGTTTGTTCGGTTTCCCTTCCCTCACCATACCATTACAAGACTCAACCTCCATCCATGCCAGCTGTGACTGAGTCTCATGGATGACGGTTTCTTCTGTACAACAACTTTATAAAAGAATTGTTCCACAGCTGGGGTGCCTTTTAGAGCTTTGCTCTGCACTGTGTGGTACATACTGGATTTTTTCGTGGCTGGTATTTGCTTAAATAGCTGGGTGCCAGAGATATTTCTTATATATGTATGTATGTATACTTTCATCCTAATTTGCTAGCACTGTAAATACTTCTGCCATCTTCCATGCCCTTTATGCACACTGATTGTTCATAACAGTATTTGTGAGGTGTTCAGTATATTTGCAAGGCATCTGATTCTTCTGATACTTTTTCTAGACTCATTTGTCTGTTTATTCTTTACCCTCACTCCATCCCTCAGCTTATTGTTCCTGTTATTTAGATTACATTTTATTGGAACTCTTTTACCATCTCTCTTTCGTATCACCTCTTACATACCTTCAAGTTTTGTTTGAGCAGCCAGTTTCAAAGCCAGACATGTCATATTCCACTCTCCCTAGCCACTACATTGAAACAATTCATTTGTTTTCACAGAAAGCATGCAACTGGCAATAGAGCCATTTTCACATTTTTAAGGCTCAGTATTTGATTGTTGCCAGTGTGAACAAGGCAGCTGGTTGATTTCTAACATTTATTTTTTGCTGTTATTTTGTTCCATAAAATTGTATGCACTGAATATTATTCAAGTAATCTAGGCAAGTTTATAAAATCAGGTAGAATTCATTTAACATAATATAGACATCTGCACCTAAACTAGTTATATCATTTCTACCACCCTAAAGTACACACTTAAAATCTGCTAGATGAATCAGCCTGCCCACGTATGTTTGTATTCAGCTGTTGAGAGCAGCTAAGAGTGTTTCATAGAAAAGTACATGTGAAAAGGTATCATTTGGCTCCCACCTACAGTCACTTGTTTGTTTTGTGTACACCAGTGACTTTGAGCCTTCTGTGAGCTGCTGCATGCTGTGGAATGTAGGTCCTACACAGCAGTTACAAACATGCTGACAGTACACTTTCTTTTCTTGATTTTCTTTTCAAGATCCTTTAGAAGTTTTCTGTGAGCTTCAGACAGCATACAGACTGCAAGTGGAAAACCACACTTTTAAACATTTTCTCTAGGTATTTTCCCAGGTGGACAAAGTAAAGAGTATGTCAGCAGTCTCTTCCAGACAACTCTCCTTTCTGAAATAGGTTTGGGGCCATCTTGTCTTGGGCTTGGTTTGTCCTTGTCGAACTTCTCTTTTCCTCTCTCCTCAGAAGCATTTGCTTTGAGAACAAAGCACATTTATAATTCTGAGTTCATACTGTATCTATCTCAGCTGTTTGTAATGAATGCTAAAATTTTGATGGAACTTTATTGGCATGTAATGATGAAGGCAAATGAATTGCTTTTTACTTTAATACAGACTTGCAGAACTTATTTGCCATTTATACCCAACTTTTCTCAGTTTTCTTCCAAGCTTGCCTCCTTGTCCCAGTCTTAGTTTAAGCAATGGGGATTCTTAGAACTAGGTTGCTTTTCCTATCCAGTATCATCCATCTCATTTGAAGCAGCTCCTTTTAACTGAGGCGATGTCCCCAGGCTCAGAGAGGCCTGCAGCGCCCAGACTAACATGTACTTGGCCCTTCTCAGCAAGATGGCCTTTGTTCACAGAATAGCCTTCTTAGCAGCAACTAGGTGGCAGTTTCTTGTACTGATTGATGATCGTACTGCAGAACATTAATTACTGTGTTTCTATTACAGTGATGAACATGATGCCATCATTTAAAGAGACTTCACGGAGGACGGTAGTGGAAACCCATCCTGTCACAGCTGTTCTAACTTGCTTCTGGAAAACATTCTTTTCATGATTGCAGTCTCTTAGGCTGTTTGTAGGTGTGATCTGCAAAATTATGAGACTCTTCTATGTGTCCTGATTTTTATTTCTTTTTTTTTTGCATTAGTTTTGATAAGAACAAGAGGAACTCAGCACTTTTTTGAGAGATTATTTTCTTTTTCCAATTTTTGTAAGCAAATTTAAAGAAGTCACATATTAAGTTGTTTGAAGCTAGACACACAAGGCTCTAAAATGGGCAACTTGCTAAACAGTAGACCACATCATTACAATTCTAAGTTAAGTTCAAGTATTTCTCACATGTCCCCATAAATCCAGTGTGTGCATAATGGGTACTGTAGGCTAAATAGGATAGACTACCTTTGAGACCAAGTGTAAATTCTTGCAAGTAAAGTTTATTTTCAAATGTTTTGTATTAAATTGTATTTATTTTGAAGTTTGATGTGAACTTTAATTTAGAAACTTGTGGGCTTGAACACTTCAGTTAATTTTTATTAGGATTGTAAAGGGGCAAGACTTGCTAATGGTATAGATGATAAGTACCATAAAGTTCAGTCATTAGCTCACCAGTGACTTGTAGAGACTTCCCTTCATAGTCTACATGATGAAACTAGCTGCAGGAACCATGGACAGACTGCAGATATCCATCCATAATCCCTTTTTCTAAGTGGGTTCTTATAAAAAAATATAGAAATAAAACAGACTATGCAATCCATAGCTGCTATTTAATTGTATATCCTAGTGTTCTGCTGAAGATGAAGTCAGAATTTTCCCCTCATAGATATGAAAATTTTTGCTGAAATTGTATTTTAAGTTGAATGTGGCAATCACTTTACTTGTGTTTTTTTTTTTTTTTTTTTTTTTTTTATTATGAGGAAACTACATGCAACGTTTTAGCAGCATTTGATAAGCATTGAAAGTTACACAGAGAAGTTGAAAATCTGTAGGATATCATTTTAGAAGAATATAATCTGGATTTTTTAAAGTATTTTCGTAGACAAAATTATCTGAAGGCAACAGGGCCTCTTAGAAAGCCATAGCATTAAGGTCCAAGTATGCCATTCCTGTGCAGGATTGCAGATGCCACTTCCATATTGCTGTTGCACTTACACTGAAGTAAACTTACTGCCTTCAGCAGGTAGGTACATGATTTACACTGGTACAGGGAAGAGCAGAACAAAAAGCGGGAAATGCTTCTCTGCAGCACCAAAAAATTGTTTAGGCCTGTTGAGGCCCCATTTGTAGACCGACCTCTCACTGGTGATCAGGGTCAGCATGGTGGCACTTCCCCATCAGGCAGTGCACAGAAGGGAGGTGGTGACACCTGGGGAAGGTCATGAAGGGATGCTCACAGGCCTGTCGGTTGTAGAATGTCAGGGGAAGCAAAGTTACAGCTCTGGCACAGATTTATTGTTTTGTTTATTCTTACACACGTGCTTTCCTACAGTATTAAAATGGGTGTATGAGTCTTCCTTTTTCATATAGAATAATAAAGCTTCGTCTGAGGCACAAATAAGTCCAACAAATCATGACCTAAAGAAACATCAGTCACACAGTTGAAATAGGGTTTATATGGCTGTTTTGTATTTTACTGAGAGATAGGGATGAGCAGTGACCTGAAGTAATTTTTCCAGTTTTGTTTTATCGTGTGTATGGTTATTTCTTTTTTTTCTTAATTGTTTGGTGAACTTTTATTTTTATTTTAACTTGATGATTGTTACATAGCATTGCAATTCTTTACTTTGTAGAAATTAAGAGAATTCATTGCAACCCCGTTACTGGGATTGCCTTGCTTCTGTTGTGCAGATGAATAAAGGAAGTTAAATCTTTGGAGTTAATGTATCAATTTCAATTGGATTTTTATTTTATTAAATACTCTTATAAAAGTTCTTCAGCCATTTCCACAGTCACAACAGTGGAAAATGTGTTCACTCTATACTTTTCAATGATGGAATACCAGAACCATGACACTTCTGCCCAGCTCAGTTGTATAAGCATCTTTACGTGTGGGTGCTGTATTTTAGTTGCTCCTTAACTAAGGTAGGCTTTATTTATATGGTAAAGATTATTCAATACTGTTTGCAGTCCATGCATCCATCAGGACACTGTAGCTGTTCGGTTTTTAAGAGTGCTGGTGCCTGACCAATGCTGTTCATGTTTCTCCCTTTTTATTAGGAATCCCTCTGGTGACGTGTCACAGAACTGCATTTGCAGTTTAAGACTGTCACCAGCAGTCAGCTGATTTCACTTTTTCACACAACCCAGACATTCATTTTTAATTACTAAAATTCACATTTTATACTTACATGTTAAAAATTAATTCACTTACTCCCTACTTGGGAGCAAACTTGGGAAGTCATCCACTGACTGCAGAACAGGGCCACTTTTAGGCACAGATCCAGAATGTTACTTTTGTCCTTCCTAAGTAATAAAATAACTCTAATAGAGTTGGCAGTCTTAAAGGCAGGAAAGTTATGCGAATGTAGGTATTTGCATTTGAGTGTTCTCACAAAGAGTACAGATACGGAGACTGTTTATTCCTCATGGTGATCCTACAGTGCCTAGGCTTTATCTTGCATCAGAATTTAGTGTTTGCTTCACTATAAAGCACTTTGAAGACTGGCACAATGATTATTCTTCAGTGTCAGGACATTGCTGTGCTTCCAAGTGTCAAATCCAGTAACTGAAAACTGGAACTCAGAAACCATGGTGTTACACCCAGCCAGCACTGAAGTGGAGGATGCTTCTAAAGAATTGAAGTTACAAACAGGGTTCATAACAAAAGAAAAGCAACAAGTGACTGTAAAAATGGGATGGCTTTCTATTATCATTGTTGTGTATTTGACAATTTTCTAGACTTCATTCTTCGCTGGCACTTGCAGCTGTCTTCCAGATCACAATGCTAACTAATATGTTGCTCTCCATAAGTATCCAGTATTTCATATTTCTGTGTGGAAAGAGTAGAGCATCAGTAAGGCAAGCTGGGTAGATTTGAAAGAAAGAGATGAAGATGCCTGTCTGCTAACAGAAGTCACATGAGTGCAGAAAGGTTTTTTCTAAAAATAAAGAAAAGCACCAGGCCAAAAAACTAAATGTGAAGGCCACTTATAATACATGCCTTGTCACACAAATGACTTCATACTGTGTTTAGCATATTTTGAGCTATTTTGACCTGTTCAAATGGAAAAAGTGACTCACTTCTTCTCTTTTGAAAATAGAACAGCAGGATCTGCTGTTTGAAGTTCTGCTTTTCTTGTACAGGATACAGACAATACCTCAGAGTCCTGACATGGACATGGATCCCAAGCCATCAATGGGTCAGCAAGGGAGCTGGGCTGGATTCTCTGTAGCTGAGTACTGGAGATTTTCTGTTTCCTTAGGAGCGAGAGTAACCAACAATAAGTAGTTAAACAAAGCAGAGAATACTTCTTTTTCAGAATACATCTCCCGCCTGAATTCATACACTGAGGTGGGTCACCTAGGACTAGCAAGAGAACTGAAGGTGCAGGTTTGGCACATCTGCTCCATTAAGCATGATACTGTATGCCCAAGGCTCACTGTGCAACAGTTGCCACAACACAGTGTTAAAGGCAGATGAACACTAATTCCACATGGTTCTCCTTTTCTGATGTCCTGTGAGGGTAGGCTGAAAGACTGCAAGAACTAAGTCTTGAGAAAGTCTCACTATGACGTTACTAAAGAACTGCTGATAGTCATAAGAAGCAGCAATATAAAGCTCTTTTCTAGACTGTACTAAGGTTGTTCCTTGATATTTCATGTATGGCCATCCATTTCACCATTACAATGTCTGTTGTCCATCTTGATCATAGAATCATAGAACAGTGTGGGTTCTGGATCACCCAGTTCCAACCCCCTGCCATGCATTGGTTGCCCCACACCAGCTCAGGCTGCCCAGGGCCCATCCAGCCTGGCCTTGAGCACCTCCAGAGATGGGGCACCACAGCTCTCTGGGCAGCTGTGCCAGGGCCTCACTGCCTTCTGAGTAAAGAATTACCACCTAACATCTAACCTAAACCTCCCCTCTTTTAGTTTAAAGCCACCCTCTCCTATCCTGTCACAGTCAGACTGCATAAAAAGTCTCCCTCCTGCTTATAAGTTCCCCTCAAGTACTGCAAGGCCGCAGTGAGGTCTCCCTGCAGAGCACAAGTTGCAGGGTCAGCAGAGCTATGCAGGAAGTGGGGCTGGAAAGGCTTTGGGCTGACTGTGGGAAGATCTGCACAACAGTTGTAGGACCTGCACTGCACTGGCACTGCAAAAATGACACAGCTCTTCAGCTTTCCCAGTAAAAGCTCTGGAAAAATGCTTTCAAAGGAGATGAGTGCAAAATGAAGTAGGTTCACAAGTAAGAAATGACTGTTCCTCTCCAAACATTACTGAACACTGTGCAGACTGCCTTCTCCATGGTTTAACATTTTCCTAGGGTTCTGTTTACAAAGTGCTACAGACTAATTTTACACAGCTTTCTTGGAATAGCACTGAGAGCATAACTGCGCAGTTGCACAGAATTACCAAGCAGGGCAACCACAACCATCAGAGCAGGGAGGGTCAGAAAGCTGTAATCTAGATTGGCCTTCCTGCCAAAACTGGGTCAAGGAACTCTACCCAGTGCTTTCTAAATTAAGTTCCCCACTGCTGCTCCTCCCCCAGACTGCAAAGCAAAACTACTTCAAAAACAGTACTTCCAGTATTACTTCAAAGGGATTCTATCTAGCTTGGAGATGCAGAGGGAAAGACAAACAAGAACTAAAATGCATTCGCACAATTGCCTTCAGTATATTTAGTGATCTGCAGTACTACTGATGGAAATACCTAGAACCTGCTAACAAATCAGTTACATAGAATCGTAGCATCATTAAGGCTGGAGAAGCCCTCTAAGATCATCCAGTCCAACTGTCTACCTACCATTAAGATTGCCCACTAAACCATGTCCCTCTGTACTACACCTGCCCTTTCCTTAAAGCCTTCAGTGGTGGTGACTCCATTACCTCCCTGGACAACCTGTTCCAATACCTCACCACTCCCTCTGAGAAGAAATTTTTCCTAATATCCAACCTGAACCTCCCCTGGTGCAATTTGAGGCCATTCCCTCTCATCCTACTGCTCTTGTCTTGGAAAAGAGGCTGAACCCCCCCCCCCCCCCACAACCTCCTTTTAGGCAGTTGTAGAGAGCAATAAGGTCTCCTGAGCCTCATCTTCTCTAAACTGAACAATCCCAGTTCCCTCAGCCACTCCTCATAAGACTTGTGCTCCAGACCCTTCACAGCTCTGCTGCCCTTCTCTGGACATGCTCCAGGGCCTCGATTTCTTTTCTGTACTGAGTCCCAAAACTGAACACAGCACTGGAGGTGTGGCCTCACCAGGTCTGAGCACAGAGGGATGATCCCCTCCCTGCTCCTGCTGGCTGCACTATTGCTGATACAAGGCAGGATGCCATTGGCCTTTTTGGTCACCTGGGCACACTGCTGGCTCATGTTCACCAAGCATCAACCAACTCCCAGATCCTTTTCCTCCACAGTCTTCCAGCCACTCTTACCACAAGCCTGTAGCATTACCTGGGGTTGTTGAGGCCAAAGTGCAGGACCCAGCACTTGGTCTTGTTCAACTACATCCCACTGGCCCCAGCCCATCAGTCCAGCCTGTCTCCAGGTACCCTCAGAAGGGTGTGGCTGCAGTTTTGCTAGAAATACAACATACAGTTCAGTCTATGCAGGAACCCAGCAGGCAGATTGCCCTAGCAGACAGGTAGTTAAACCAGGAGACCCAGAGGTCTCCTTGAAAGACTCAGACAAGGGTGCTTTTGCTTATCTACTGTTCAGATGTACAACAGGAAAGATATATACAAACACCACCCATGTAACATCTTCATGCATGAATGGCAATTTGCTAGGAACAAGCATTTCCCTGCAGATCTTGCTTTAAACAGCAAGCAGCCACTTCACTGTCATCAAATCACAATAACCAGACACAAGCTGCACAGCCTTTGCTACCTTCATGTATGTGGAGTGCCTTTTTTTTTTTAAAAAAAAAAAAAAACAAAACAAAAGATGTGTACACATAAGATCTACAGATGAAGCTATAGGAGCCAGTTACACCTCTACACCTTGCCACCATCCTGGAACTTTAGAAACAGCATTTTCATATCACACAGAACAAAAGACACTAAAGTATTGTTATACACAGGTGTGAAGATTAAGAAGCTTACAAACACTTCAACATTAACATGGAACTTGGAAAGATGTAGTCTGACAAATGATCAACACTGCAGGATTTGATAGTTATCCCAGCATATTCTTCCCCTAAAATCTGATGTTAAGTCCTTGAAAAATATCCATGAATACTTTCCCCCCCATAGAGGTGAGCATCTACTGTGCCAGCCCAGGGATACAGAGCAGAAAAAGGTAAAGAGCCAACAGTTAAAGGAGTCATGGGATTACCAGCTTACAAAACAATCCCAAGACTTCCAAGGAGGCTGAGAGATCTTACTATTAAAATTGCACAATCACTGTAAACTTTTAAATACAGCATTTACATTTTAATTTGTCAACATTAAGGTTATACTGCTACACAGCTAGTTTTCATTTAATCTCTAAGGTCTTTAGAACCATTCCTGGTCACAGTTTCTATTCTTTGGGGAAAAAAAAAAGAAAAAAGACAGAAGGAAGTACTAGATGCTGATTTATTAAACTAACAATAGTAATAGTGTTAGAAGTCTAAATCCCCTATTTTGGCAGAGTGAAACACCAAAGACCACAGAACTGAAAAAAGGCCAGACTTCTGATGGAAAAGTTTAGCGACCACAGCCTACAGAGAAAAGCCAACAACGGGAACAGAATAAACAAGCACTTATTTGCTAAGTAAAAATATTTTAATTCTTCATATAAACTGTTATTAATATACATTTCACAAATATCTAAACATAATCAAAAACTTTAGAAAGTCTTGCTTTTCCTGCAACAGTTAGCCTATTTTCTCCCCCCGTCAACAAGAAAAACAAAACAGAACAAGAACAGTAGCTGAAATTCACTGCCAAAGACCATCCTTCTGAATTGTTTCTTCACATCCTGTACTGACTTTACATGGGAAGATGCCAGAGGCAGAGGGTGATTGCAGGGACGGCCTCTGTGAGAAGAGACCACAGGCTGACAGACTTAACTAGTTCCAACAGGGACTGATGGCTGGCCAAAAACAATCCAGGGAGCAATGCTGGTTACATCTGATAGCAGACTTAAGAAAGAGTAAACACCTCTAGACAAATGGCTGGGAGAGACAAGGGAGAAAAATGAGTGAAATAGCCCTGCAGCCACCGAGGTCAATGCAGGAGGGGGGCAAGAGGAGCTCCTGGCACCAGAGCAGACTGCCCTGACCATGGTGGAGCAGGCTGTCCCCCTGTAGCCCATAGAGTCTAAAGCAAGCAGACACCCAACCTACAGCTTACAGAGGATGCTCTGCCAGCAGGTGGATATGAAGCTTCCGCAGAAGCAGGCTCCTACCAGGAACTGTGGCTCTGGAGAGCAACCCTCATAGAGCAGGCTTTCTGGCAGGGACTGCACACATGGGGCAAAACCACAACTGAGCAGTCTGTTCCTGTAAGAGCAGTTCTATACTTGAGTCTTCAGAAGCAGCAGGCATGAATAAAAACCACATTCTGGGCAGGGAGGGGGCAGAAGAGTTAGGAGTAAAGCTGAGCCTAAGAAGGCAGCAGAGGTGGGGGGGAAAGGTGGTCTGTTCTAGTAATAGTAGGATAGTGAGAACTAACTAGCAGTAAATTAAATTCACCTTCACCCCATCAAGTCTATTTCGTCTATGACACTGATTCTTGAGCCATCCCCCATCCATTATCTTGACCCACGTGCTTTTCTATCTTATCTTCTTGCCCCACCTTGTTAAGAAGTGAGAGGGCAAGGTTAGCCCACCAGACATCAAGGAATAAATGCATGATGAAGAGTTATGCAAAGCTCCATTTGAGAAACTTGACCAGAGGGGTTTTGTTTTATTATTCAGATAACAGCATACTAATGGAAGTACTTTCCTTAGAAAGGAAACATTATCTTAGTACCGAGTTAGTGTTATAAATAGTAATTTTCTTTGGCAAGCAAGACCCAAAATATTCATTATGTTGATATACCCCACAGTTACACAACTGTGTTAGGTAGCTGATTAATCATCTTCTGTAACACAATTTTCCCATTCTGAAGACATTGCTGGTTTGAGCATGAATGTTTCTGTCATTTGTTGAGCAAAGATATTTTGCAAGTTCCCCTCCTTACGAAAGAAATGTACGAACTGTACCCTTTATTGTTCCCCTGCAAATAGGGCATTTTCTAAGGGATGGTGCACATTCTTTGCATACCACTAAGTGCCCACATGGAATAAAAACAATAGAAACTTCTTTGTCCATGCAAACTTTACACGTTCTTTCTTCTTGCAATCTCCTTAGTTGTTCTTCCATAGGTAAACCTGGGGAAAAAATAAAAAAATAAAAAAATGAACTGTTAAAAAGCTTAGAAAGTAGGGAAATAAAGAGTGAAATGGAATGTGACCATCTGTATTCATTAAATATAGATGGCAAACATACTTATGGAAAGAAGCACATCTCAGCTCAGAAATTGGTGTGCAAGGAAACAGCTAGTCTGTACTTTCCATTTCTGTAATACAACAAACAGCTCAGGGATTGCAATCAGCTCTAGTTCTTGAGCCTTTTGTTTGTATTTTAGCATATGCTGTACTCCTCGTGTTTCGATATTAGAGGCATAGCGTACAGTGACTGGTGGAAGTGAACTACATTCAGGCTTGAATACTTTAATGCAGTCTGTTAACATATTAAATTTCATAAACATCTGAACTATGGGAGTAAGAACTAGTGCAAACTAACTCATGTCTGATGAATTCTTCTATCCAGCTGTTGGCCAAACTAGATCTTAGGACAGCTATAAACCAGTTTGAAAAAGTAGAAATCGTATCTGCTGTGAAATGCTAACCTACTGTTCATTGCCCAGTTTCAACCACATGCCTAAATGAGAGTTTGTACCAGGCTCAAGTCCAGCATGTGCCGGAACTCTCAAGCTCCAGAAAACTCTACCTAGTGAAAAAGCACAATGTATAGCTTAAGGCAGACAGACTAGCTTACACTTAACTTTCAGATAAACATACCTTACTAAAGCAAATCAGGGAGAGGGTACAGAATAAAACCCATTTCTTAAACAAAGTTCTTCTCTTTTGAGGATGTTAACTATGTGTCCCACAATACCCTTCAAATTAAGAAAACAGAATTTAAGATAATACCTGATACATCTTCTGTGGGAACATACTTCATGCTTTTCTCCACTGAAATAAGAGGAAAACATTCAAGTTATTTCTCTATATTCCAACAGCATGTGACTTTTATACAGCTTTGATTAGCCTCTGATAAACTGACAATTGTTAAGAAAAAAAAAAAAAGACATACCAAATAAGTCTTTGTAAAGTACAGGGTCACAATCTTTTAGACAGTTTCTGAATATGCTGGCTGCTGCATTGCCTTTCACTAGAACTGTATCGATCAGTTCCCTTGCTTGCAGTGGTGTCTGAGTCTTCTGCTTAATGACATCATGCTCAAGTTCTGTTATCACTTTAGATGAAAGTAAACTCCCAAGGATTGGAAGTACAGAGGTTAAACGCTGGAATAAAGCCATCCGATTCTTCCGGATTAAGGACAAGTCATCTGGAATACAGAAAGGATTACATGTTTGTTAGGCATACAGTACTCCAAGGTGCATTTTAAATGAACGCATTCGTTCAACTCTATTCAAAATATTCACTTACTACAGATCATCAAAAAAAAAAAAAAAGACCTCAATATTTTAGCAGTGTTCATACACACAATACGTTTAAGAAAGCCAAAAATAGTGTTGACACTTTTTATACTAAGGAAACCTCCTGCTCCTACTGCTGGATGAAAGCGTTCCAGGGTATCCTATCTAATTTCACAGTAGCAAGAATCATCCTCTGCATAACACCAATGCTGAGAACTGATATGCTGACATGTAGATGGGATCAATCTTTCCTAAGAGTTACCCAACAGAATTATGTGCAGGAAAATGAGAAGCATAGCACAACAAGACTCGAGAATTTTGTTTTTTAAATAGTCATACAAATATACAATTGATTAAAAAAAAAACCATGTAATTCCCATAAAGATTCAATGGCTGAAGCCATCTCTGCTTGCGACAGAATACACAAGCAGGCAAGAAGCCAATTCAACTTTCAATTGAGAGATTTACTTTACTGCTTCACAGACTCTAAAATAGCAGGAGGTTTTTGCTTCAAAAAATTACATAGTCTAGAAACAGCAGCAAATGTCAAAGGTGCATCAAATAAGCATTGTTAATAGCTGACATACCCGGCTGAGTCAGACACAAAGTCTGACAAAAAAGCCTTGACCTCTGACAATCCTACAGGATTTAAATTAGTAAGACTTTATGTCCTCTTCTAAGAGGTGGCTATGTTGACTCACTAATAGAAAGCAGACAAATTTGGAAGGAGACAAAGAAAAAGTCTTGAAGTATTTTGCTTAAATTTGATTAATGGCAATATAAGAGCACAAATTCGTTAAAATATGGCTTTCCTCCTGTGGAGAGAATAAGGCAATTCTAAACTCTGACTACTTGTACAAACCATGCTCCTGGAAAGGAAAGAATTGAGACTTCTAATTCTATACAGACAGTCAAACAATACTTTTACAGAAGTTGATTCTAATAGCAAGTTAAATTAAATTACTTTGTGAATAAAAACAACTAGAAAAGCCAGGCCTGAAAGCTGAACAATGCAAACACCTTATGCTTTCATTTCTATTTACTCTACACATACCTGATGCCACTTCTTCAAACTGTCTCTCTTTTTCTTCCTCCCTCTTCTCATCTTCAGCAGTGAGCAGATCAGACACAAGATCATTAACAGTCTTGTAGTTTTCTTCAGTGGCCAGGATTTTACTTTGCACTGTTTGCTTTACTAGACGCCTACTGAATCCCATTTCCAAGGCAGCTTTAACTACAGGAGTATTCATCATGATTGCATCTTCTGAAGGGCTCTCTCCAGGTTCAAAATGAATAACTAATTGAACAGAAGTCAATGTTTATCAAAAACAGAGTACTCCTACAAGTCATCAACATTACCTACATGCAAAACTTAAATATTATAAAAGCTAATATCTTCAGTGGTTAGGCTTTTTCAAAGGCATTTTAGCAATTAGTTTTAAAAACTAAAACAAATTATTTAGATTCAGTTGTACTGAATCCATGATCAACTTTGATCCACATCAAGTCTTCACTAAATTATCTAAGATAGTTCAGAGAAAGCACATAAAATCCCACTGTGACTTAGGATTTTTTGTGTGCATGTTGGTTTGCAGAGCTTTTTATGCTTAGTTATTTCTTACTTCAGCCTTGAGAAGCTAGAAACTCTAAATTCAGAGACCAATTCTTTGCGGTACATGCTATTTCAGCTCTCGACAAATATTTTCCATTGAACTAACTGAGCACCAGGCACGTGGGACTGAGTCTTTGTCCTTAACCAACAGGAACTACAGCATTATCTCCTACTCACCGTAACTGGAGTTCCATTCACAATGGAACTTAAAGGCTTCACTTTATCAGCTTCCCCTACCCTTTTCCTGATCACTGCTGCCCAGTTCCCTTTCTAAGCAGCTACATGCCTAAAAATGGAATTGCACAACCTCATGACAACCTCATGTCACCCAAAACTGCTCCACCAAGTTCCAATCTCTAGAAGTAGCTTCTCTGAAGTCATATAGACAACTGTAACATTGCTGTTCCCAAGCAAGTCTAAGAATTGCTAAACAAATTAGTTTCAGAGATCCAGTCATCAAGTACACAAAGTGCTGAGGAACTCTGATAATGTGCTTTCCATGTTATACATACTTGGATCCATGTTTTCATCTACGGGTGTGTCAGAAGTTGACAGGAGCTGTGGAACACAATGAAATTATATTACTATCCAAGCACTGCTTATCCCTCTATGTACCACAGCAGCATAGTAGTCTCTCAGTCATGCTAAGCTTTCTAACTGAATGGTACCCATTAAGGATTTGACACATGGTTACATAAGCCTGACTTTATAGATAACCAATACAAAATTAGTACTGACCACTTCTGTGAAGAGCTCAGCTTATTCTCATTAGAAAACCTGTAGACGAAAGTAACTCGTGTGTGAGGAGTAGCACAGACTATTAGAATTGCCCGTGACCAGTTTCTCAAACAGCAGCTGCTGATTTGCATTATTCACCAGAACTTGCATAATCAGAACTTCCTTCTCCTGACACTGAGGTTCAAAGGATCAAATTGCCTCCTAACGAGTAACAAAGGATTGCCTGTAAACGACTGAGTGTTGTAACCTTGGAATTACTACAATAACATTATACCACCTACTTTTTAATTTCCCGTGACACTCCTTATGTGAGTAACCCTGTACAGGGTAAGCTCTAATCACTCAGTCCCACTACCCATGGCTCAGCACTAATTTTGTTGTTTTGTACTCATAAAGAGCATTTACCATGTTGTAAACCTAGTCGAAATATATCTAGAAGGCAGCAGGAGGTACTGGACCCTCCAGAAGAGTACAGCATTATTCAGCAAGGGAAAAAGCAAAGTTACAGAACTGTAAGGTTTACCTGTTCGAGAAGATGAGGAAACCTGGCCTGAACTTGACTTACAAACTCTCCTCCTTTCACACGAAGCAGATACTCACACCTGAAACATTGGGCAAAAACATAATTTATTACATTTCCCAATGGGAACAACAAAAAAATAAAAATGCAGAAGAATGAAACTACCTACAACAGCACAGCATAAATTAAATGCATGTTTCTCTTCCTTGTCATTGGGTGAAGAGTCCTCTAAACTGTAAGCTTGATATAGCCTAGTATCTGGTCACACTTTGATAAAGCTTTTCCATTATGTTCAGCAGCCAGTAGGATTAGGCATATAAATACAGCAGCTCTGTGTGTGCTACTACTTTTAGTCAAAATGGCACTTCATGAGATATGACAGCACGTCAGTACCATTACAAATGCAGTGATAAACTGTTTCTAACCACATCTCATTGTTTTTATCTCCTACTCAAATCATTCAGAAATTGAGAAAACTCAACTCCACTATCAAAGCCAGATCTGCTTCAAGAATTCAGAGTTTTATCTCTTCTTAAATACAGAAACAAAAGGCGTCTCTTTATACATGCATCCTGTAGTCCAACAGGAGCAGGTAAATTGCCTATGAAAGATTAGCTGAGATCTACAGTGTAAAGATTTACTATTAGCTGCACTAAATTTCAGGAAAGCTACTTCTGTCATTAACGGACGTAGAAATTTCCACAGGTACAGGCATCAACTGAGTATGCAACTGCTTCTTAATTGCAGGGAATGTATTCAGAAGTTATTTTTATCATTTTTTCAATAAAGATATATTCACAGCCACTGAAATCTTCACAGTCCTTTCCATACCTAGGAGACTAAACAACTTGCTGAAAGGCAGGTTCAAGAGCATTCAAGACATGTACAGAACTAGACCAAAGTACAAAGTCCTCTCCACCTCACTTCTCAGCAGCTCTTCTCAGCCTGCTTTCTGACTGCTTCCCTTACCTAAGGTGTTCTCATTAACAAAGCAGCATCACTTGCTAGCAGTGATTTGGGGATGCATACAGTTTTCAGTCATGAAGCGGAAAGCATTCAATATCATGCTTCAAGAAGTGATTCAAACCCACTTTAGCACATCAAGAATTTTTGCATGAAATATAACCAAGTGATAATCTGTACACCATATGGTAAAAATAAATACGTTTGGTGTCATACATAACTGCCAGAATTAAAACTATTTTAACAGTAAGGATGTGAACCAGTTGTAATAAAAAATATGCAAGTTATTACCTTGGAAACCACTTTGCATGCTCAATCCATGGATCATCTCCAGATTCCCAGCACCTTAACCCACCATCACAGCAAAAACACTTGACATCATCGTTGCGGCCTTTAAAACACAAGGTGAAATATCTAGCAACCATTTACACAACTTACATTAAGGTAAATGTTGATGTAGCAATACGAATGACATCAGAGACATCAGGTTTTCTTACCTACATAGTAAAAACCAGCATCTGCAAGCTGTTCAGGCTGAACGGGAATCCGAGTTGGCCAGTTAATGAATGTTTTAACACGGGCTTCATGGGTTTGCATGGTCACATTGGAAACATTGAAACTCGGTTGGTCTCGCATGAGGTTTTCCACAAAGGGGCAGTTAGGAAAGTGCCTCCGATGCTCTGACATGGCATTATCTTTTGGCTCCCAGTTACTCAACTGACCACCACAGGTGAAACATGCAACTTTGTCTGCTATCCCCAGGTAATAAAGTCCAGCTTTTGCCAGATCGGTGGGCGAGAGAAACATCAGGGGCCACGTATGGAAAGTGCGCAGCCTAGCTTCTTCTGTACTCATGGAAGGGTTGTGAAGCTTAGATCTTAAGTGTGAGAGGTCTTCGGCAGCCCTAGTAGTTATTGGGTCTTGAGGAAAACTGGAAAAAGAGCCACTGAAATAGCTAACTTGTTCAAAGCTTGGAGAAAGTGTCATGGAACGTAGAGATGGTGAGAGATTGCTTGTGACCAGAGGAGAAAAGGCAGAATGAGTGGACAGTCCAAGGTTGTTAAGTGACAGCATGTTTTGAACAAAACTGCAGCTAGGATACACCTGTTTATGCTTCTCCATAGCATTATCTCCTGGCTGCCAGTTGTCCAACACTAAGCCACAACTGAAGCATTTAACTTTATCTTGGACACCAGTGTAATAAAACCCAGCCCGGGCAAGCCTTCGTTCTGACACCGGCACATTAACAGGAAAAGTAGAAAACGTTGACATTCTGTAGAGCTCACAAGATAAGTCGTACTTCAGTTCTCCAGACTGCGTGTTCTGCTTCATCACACTTGCCAACAAAGGGCTACTATCCATTATGTTCATAATGAACTGTTGTTGGAAAAAATGGGACAAGTCTTCCTCTGGGAGGTAGTTGTGTGCACTAAAGGCAATTCTGAATAACCCTTGCCTGTACAAGTTAAGAACCTGGAAATGAAATATTTACGTGTAACTTCGAATGCATATATGAATAGAAACAGACATGTGACTATCAGGCTTAAAACATTTGCCAAGTTCTCATACTTGTGTCTGCACAACTGCTTTCTGTGCAAAAGCTGATCCATCCCATTGACAAATACAGGTATGTCAAAGAGGACTTTCCCTTGTGCTACGCAGTCACATCATGTGCTTTCCCTGTGCTGTGCGTGTGGGAGAGCAGTACTGACCAGTCAGGCAGGTGGGGTTGGGGCCCTAAGGGGAAAGCCTCAAATGGGTTTATCAAAATCCTTTTGTTAATAAAGAAACTAAAATGGTGGGTGGAGGACACACTGTATTTCCCAGTTTAAAATACTGCCAAGTGATTTAAAAACTATTTCACCCTAGGCAGCTGATCAACAATACACACTAAATTTCAGTTTACAAATCTCATGAGGAATTTCAAAAGAGCCCCTGAACTGATGTCACTGAATTGATCTAGTCTATTTGCTACTGCTGAACTGCCAAAAATACCCTTGACACATGAATATTGTTGTAAGAACTGCTAAGACTTCAGAAGTCAGTTTACACTCAACTTCACTTATATTAAGCTCAGCTACGAGATGTAATAAATCCTACACACTGCCTCTGACAAGGATGAGCTGTCTTAACTAACGAGCCTGGAACAGCCCCAGGCTCTTCTATCTATAACAGCACAGAATGAACAGTGTTTCAGTTTTAACCTGGTGCCTTAGTTACAAATATGCAGTTATCACCTTTCACATAAATAAATTGCTTTGTGTTGGGACATAACAACACCTTATAGTGATAAATTAAGGTTTTTCTGTATGCCATATTTATAAAGCAAACAGAACCCTTGGGTAAAAGGAGAAAACAGCCTTAGTTTCTTTATTTGTGCACAGAACTACCTCCCAGAGTCCAGACTTAAGTCCCGTTTGAGGTGCCTACGCCTCCATACTGGTACTGACTGCTCACAAGGAAAAACTGTAAATGTTTATAATTTCAATCAATGCTTTTGTGTGGAACGAACCCTGTGAAGGAAAAAAAGAGAGGAGCGTTTCAAAATACACGAAACGACGTGCGCGCAACAGCGAGATAAGCAGAAGCTACAAATAGAAGCGCTAAAACTGCAGAACAAGCTTCTCGGAAACAGCAGCTCGTTCCCTTCAGGATTCGCGCTGTAACACAGCCGGCCCTCGCCCGGTTCCCCCACAGCCGCAGGAGCGCCCTGTGCGCGCACAGCGCTGCGGGCGGGCGGATGGAGCCGGCAGCCCGGCACCCGCTGCGCAACTGCGGGAACATCGCGTACTGAGGAAGGCACTGCCGTTCAGACGGCCTTAAGCCTAAACGACCTCAAGCAACGGGGATTCGATTTTATTACACCGCCAGATTAACACCTCCAGAGCCCCTCGTGTGGTTAGACCCAACAAGCTCTGCAGGAAAGCGTCACAAGGGCGGACGCATACGCCGACACAATCCAAAAAAACCCCTCCGGGAGCGGTGGGCCGCTGCTTCCCTGCCGCCTCCGTTCTACGTGCGGCCACGGCTCGCCGCTGAGCTCCCGTGACAGCGAGCCGCCAAGCGCGGCGGAGCTCGGTCGCTCCCCGCCTAGCTAAGGCCGGCTCCAGCGGCAGAAGCGGCGCAGCCCGCGCGGACCCGACAGCCGCCCCGCGGCCGCACGCTCCCGTCGCCCCACCCCGCTCACCCCCACCCCGACGCCGCGGCCTCACCGGGACTTCCCCCGACTCACAGCCTTCCCTCGCGGCTTCTGCTGGCTGCTCCCGGCAGACGGCTCGGCCGCGCTCTATATGCGCTGAGGAGCGGCCCCCGGCCCGGGGAACTCCGTGGGAGCGTCAGGGCCGGGAAGCCGCCGGAAAGCCCCAGCGGCGCGCTGCGCCGCGCATGCGCCGCACGACGAGAGGGCGGTGCCTCCGTTCCGTCCCGGCCGTGGCGGCGGCGTATGGCCTCGAGGTTCCCCCCGCCTCGAGGCGCGGGCGTTTCCCCCTTCGCCCCCCCAGACCCCCTCAGGAGCCGCTGTGTCCGCGCTGCCCGTTTGCTGAGCGAGGAGCGGCGCCGCACGGCGCTGGGCGGGACGCTGGGTGCTTTCCTGGCGGTGCGGGGTTCCCCCGCGCTCAGTGTGCTTCCCCTGCCAGTCGGGCGGGGGTTTCCAGGCCTTGTCCCCGGGCTGCGCCGGCCCGCTGCGCTCTCGGCACGCAGAGCTCTCCTCAGGGGGCTCCGGGTGCCTTCCTACCTTCGTGTTTGAACTTTTTGTTAACCTTTTCTTCGCAGCGTTGCCTAATACACGCTGCTGTGGGAGAGGTTGAATGGTGGCCGCTTCGGTCACTGTAAGTCATGGGGGAACAACGGGAGGAAGGCAAAACCGAGTGCAAATTTCCACCAGCGTGTGTCAGCGCATACAGAAAGCTGAAGAACTTCCGCGGCGGATGCTGCCAGATCGTGGTATGACATTTCCTCTGGAGAAACAGCAAGTAGAAGATGAGAAAGCCCCGCTTTGTGTGTGTGGTGTCAGAATGATGGCAGGGTGTTCGCACCGCTGAGAGCTGCAGCGTAGAAACGCAGCAGGCATTGCTGAAGGGTTCGTTATGACACTACCAGGTAATCTCTTGTGGCAGTTCCAGTAAGGTGGGTTTGTGGACGATTCATTTCTTTTCTAAAATGGGTTCGAATTTTCTGTCATGTGTGATGACATTAATAACATGTCAGATTTTGAACATGTATAGCTGCAGTCGGGTAGTGCTAAAGCACCATTACATTTCACTCAACTCCAGACATAGAAAAACTTCTCGTTTCAGCAGTTAATTCAGAAAAAGCTTTTTAAAAGTAAATTTTTTATCAGATCCCTGAGGTGCCACCTTAAGGAAGCTCCTGACATTCAGAAGACAACACTGTTGCTGGAAAAATGGAGATAACTCCAGAAGTGCCGTATCTGAAGGAGGTGTGGGATTTCACGTCTGTTGGACACAGGGAATTCAGTATCACATAAGGAACTGTGTGTGTGTATGGTTTAAATTCTGCTTTCATGGAGCAAGATGGTGTTTGCTCCCAGTTTCCATACTTAAAGCAGGCATTCCCAAATGAAGTTATACTGAATCCATTTCTATCCATTCCAGGAGGATTCTTGACTTTTAAACAAATGTTCTCCCAAAGCAAAATAATTCGGTGTTCCTCCTTAACTCCATCCTGCAGCTTCCTGCCTGTGCCATCCCAGCCACATCCCTGCCCTTTGCTCCTCCATACCCTTTGGCCTCCTCCAGATCCTGCAATAGAAACTGCCCTTTCCTCCCAGGCCTCCAAGCAAGCAGTTTCAGGCTCTGCCTTTCTGCTAGGCAAGCATCATGTTGCAATAAGGAAGAAGAGAGGGAGGAATGGAAAAGCAAGCTAAAACACACATAATAGCAGAAATAGTGTAGCTGGCCTGAACTGCCAGCCTTCTTTTGCTTGCTCTGACTCTTGAGAATAGTGGCAGCTCCCCTAGTTTTCCTTTCTCAGCATTTCCTTTGCAATTACAAGGAAAAGAGACGAGGGAGCTTTTCCTGCTTTCTTAATGATGGATGGTCCTTTCTTCAAAGGTCATGAGCTCAGAGATAACTAAAGGTTTATTTTTAGGACTGAATTTCGTGAGGTGTGATGCATTATCAGCAGCATCCTGAGTCTGGCTTCAGCATCAGGCGAGGGAACCCCAAAGGTAGGGAGAGAAGCACAGCAGTGCTTCAGATGGATACAAGCTGACAGCAGTAGGCTTCAACTTTGGTTCTGAGCCTGTGGCACAGCGTGATGGGGCTGTCCCTTTCACCTGCTGCCTCAGACTTCAAAGATCACAGTTGGACTGATAAACGAGATGCTTTACTCTGCAGATTCTTTACTCTGGAGAGGGGGCGAAAGGCTGATAAAGCTCTCCTCAACTAAAGAGAATTCTGCTTTCTGAGCAAGTCCCATGCACTCATAGAGGTCACAGTGCTAATAAAAGCGTGACTGCCACATTACCAGTGCTTGCGAAAATAAACCTAATGACAGTGTTGACTGAAATAGCGAAGGTGATATAGCTGGTTTCTGGAGGCGGAACACAGTGATCCTGCAGCATATGTGCATTAAGAATGCCAGCAATGAGTAGGTCGGACAGCCCAAGAAGCATCTGATACAACTGCACATCCAGAAATCTTCTCCAGGGGGCCTGGTGAATGTAGTTCCCCCCATGCTGCGATTTTTCTCTGGTCTGTTCTCCAGTTTATTGTTTGCACAGCGTTAAGACATCTTCCTTTAATGGTGCCTCTGTCACATACCCCTTAGCAGCTCTGAAGAGAAGAAGGTGAAAGGGCAGTGTTGTTTGCCTTTCCCATCACTACTGCTTTTCTCTCCATTACATTTAATCCCTTTAAGTACTGGAAGGCTGCAGTGTGGTCTCCCTGGAACCTTCTCCAGGCTGAACATGTTTAGCTATCTGAGCCCTTCATAGGAGAGATGTTCCAGCCTTCTGATCAACTTTGTTGTCTGCTTCTGGACCCACTCCAGATGGGGCCTCACAAGGACTGAGTAGAGGGGACAGTCACCTCCCTCCTTCTGCTGGTCACACTCTTTTGATGCAGCCCAGGAAAGAGTTGGCCTTCTGAGCTGCCAGTGCTCACTGCTGGCTCATGTCCATCTGTTCATCCACCAGAACCCCCAAGTACTTCTCGGCAGTCTTTAAGGCAGTCTGCCTTATTGAACACCATTCTTAAGATGGAAACTTACCTGCACGCTCTGAGGGATCCAGTGCCCTCCTGACATCCCTGTTTGGGGAAGCAAAGCTGGAAAATAGCCAGAGTGAGAGGAAGACACCTTTTTGTAGCAAGCATTGTCACCAATTTAAGCAACAGGCATCCACCCCAGCCTCAGTCTTTGGTAATAGCCATGAGGACCATGAATTCCAAGCAACAAAGATGCTTTTGTGAAGAATGAATCACAGGATGTCAGTTACCCATTTCCCGTATCAGGAGGGTTCTGACATTCAGCCTCTTTAATCTATTTATCTATTATTTGCCATTCCCTATCAATAATCTTCCCATGGGGATCCCAACCCGCCCAGATGAAGGGCCGCAATTCCGGACATTAAGGTACCCATTCCTTGGATTGGGAAGCGAGCCCACCATCAGTGGTATTGCTGTCACATTCTGGGCAGCAAAAAAAATGCAACCTTAGCCCCACAGCCAGCGACAAAGGATGCAGAAGAACTCTTCCTGAGGGACATTTGGGATGTCCTTGAAAAAGGCTGCACATCCTGAAGAACAGGTTCCTTTAAGCCTGGAGGGCTGACTGCTGGGACATGAGACTACATAAACTCAGTATTTCTAAATGCACCGGGCTTTAAGGTGGGAACCCCCTTACTTGTATGTGCAAATATTAACATTGATTTTAATCTCAGATGTTCTCTGAAGATACAAGCAGCTCAAAGCAGCAAATTCATCATGTCTGTGTTGCCAAGGATGAGAAACAACATAATCTGCAGTTTCAGTTATACTGCTCAGGTCTTTAATACTAGCCAAGAATGTGCCCCTAGTTCCTTTTATGTTTTAGGGGAAAACATTCAGTTAGGTGAAGAAAAAATACTCCCTAGAACTTCAGATGTATTACTTCAGTTATATTTATGGCCTCCTTGGATGTCATTGTATAGAATCTACATAAAGTATCTAAATTCCAAGCTGCTTTAGAGCAGGAGGCAAAATATTTCTCCAGAGCCTCACAGTACTTCATCAGGAGGCCATGCAGCCCAGCCAGGGAATGCAGACTCCATGCCTGCTCTTTGCGAACCTAAACCCACCTATAAAACTCTGTGCTTGTTTTAAAAAGGAAAAAGAGTTGTTATCAGCTAGTGTCCACATTTTTCAGCTTCCAGAAGGTATCGAATGCCACTGTGCAGTGTGTTCTGTCAGCTGTGCTGATGCTAATTATTTTAAATTTAGAGTCAGTAGCTGCTACTCGCAGTTCATAGGCATCATTGACCCCTTTCCAGGAGTACAGAGAGAGATTTTGCATGCTAAACTGATCTAAGTTGGCAGTTAGCATGCTAGAAAAGAAGAGTGAGCAAATTTTCTTTGCAACACGTGGTTTCTCAGATGATGAAATAGGAAAAAAAAAAGATTTAAGGGAAATTTAGGGTAAGTCAGATTGAGATAGAATATTAACTCCGGATAAAGTATCAGGACCTATTTGTTTTTCCAATCCCAGGAGAAGAGTAGTTCTGACATCTTGTAGGCATTACATCAGACAAGCTGTATTCTGATAATCTTGTGAATGAAAACTGCTTCCCACTTCTCTCCAACTAAACACAGCAACAGGGCACCTACGTCTAGACCAGCAATAACTATTACTGTATCTTTTTTAATGAGACTATTAGCCACATTTGGGCATGTAGCAAATGAGAAAAAAAAATAGACTTGTGAAGGACAAATATATCTAGATAGCAAGGGCATTATGACTCATTGTAGTAACCTCAAATGTTTAAGCAAAAAAAAAAGAAGAGGAACAAAAAACCCCACAGCCTACAACTCAGCTCTCCCGTACTGAAGGTCAGTACATTTAACATCTGGAAAGTTTCTGCTAGCTTTGCAGCCCAACAGAGTTTTGTTTTGCATATCCTCCTACGCAAAGGATTGCAAGTGTAAATGTTAAAGTTTACTAAATCTGTTGTGGGCTTTATTTTCTCATATTTACTGCAAAGAATACATTCTCCTGTAAGCTGTAATTGGTCTCCAGAAGATATCAAAACCACTCTGATTAAGCAGAGGTTTTTAAATCAATCAGAAACTCTTTCACTGTTATTTATTTGAAGAATAAAAAATGAGTTGGAATGAGCTGCAGGAAAATTTTGGCAAATACTGTGATGGTTTCCCCTTTTAGATTTTAGAGCTGTTGACTTTTCCAAGTTTCATTCTCTGATTATAGGAAGACAATTAGATTCAGCAAGAGAAAAGAACATGAAAAGTGCCAACAGAGATAACTACAGTAAAGTGATCCACGTTTAAGTGGGAGAGGGAACCATATATACCATGAGAATCAAGAGGCTGCTCTTTGACTGTATCCATTTGTTGAAGTTCAGAGCTGCTCATCCTAAATAATACCTTATCCAAAGGTATTATCTTTTTAAACGGCAAGTTGTCTGCTTTGACTCAAAGTTACTTCCTGCTATCGAATTAAGAACATGTCTATAGGTCTTATTTCCTTCCATTTATTGCCCTTCATCTCTGCAAGTTTTAGATCCTTCCCGCAGCCTTCAGTTTGCTTTAGCTGAACAAACTATTGCTGTGTACAATCTTGACAAGTGTTGCGGTTTTGGCTGGAATAGAGTATTCTTATAGAGGCTTGTATGGTGTTTTGGATGTAAGATGAGAACTATGTTGATCACACACCAATGGTTTAGTTGTTGCTGAACAGTGCTGCACAGAGCCCAGGATGTTTCAGCTTCTCACTCTTCCCTGCCAGTGAGCAGCTGAGGGTCACAAGGAGCTGGGAGAGGGCAGAACCGACTCAACGCTGACTCAAACTGGCCAAAGGGATATCCCATGCCAAATGGCATCATACTGAGCAATGAAAGCTGGGGTAGAAAAGGAGGAAGGAAGTCACATGGGAGTGATGGCATGTGTCTTCCCTAGAAACCACTACAAGCGAGCCCTGCTTTCCTGGGAGTGGCTGAACATCTACCTGCTGATGGGAAGTACCAACTGAATTCCTCGCTTCGCTTCGCTTCCATGTACAGCTTTTGCTTTACCTGGTAAACTGTCTTTCTTTATCTCAGCCCCCAGTTCTCGCGCTTCTGCAGTGTCTGATCCTCTCCCCCATTCCATCTGGGAAGAGTGAGCAAGCAGCTGTGTGCCTGCTGGCTTTAACCAGTTGCCCAGAGAGGCTGTGGATGCCCCATCCCTGGAGGTGTTTAAGGCCTGGTTGGACGGGGCCCTGGCCAATCTCATTTAGTACTTGGACTAGTGGTTGGCAGCCCTGCCTGCAGCAGGGGGAGGTGGAAATTGATGATGCTTGAAGTCCCTTCCAACCCGAGCCATTCTGATTCTATAATTCTATGAATTACATCACAAGAGACCTTTTGACACCCACATGAGGCACAAAGGGTTCAAGGTGATGACAGATTGAAGTGTGTAGTATGTTAGAAACCAAATCTATAGAAGTTACAGCTGTTTGCTGCTAATTCACAGGCTCCTGTCCTTGCCACAGGGCTTGCTTTCCTTACTGCATGTTAGAGTCAGTACTTGTTAGTGGCTGCTTTTGCTTCTACTGTTTGCTTCACTCCTTATCATCTTGCCTTTCTGTGCCTGGGAACATTCTGATAACAGCTGTGGGCAGGAGCCTGGTCTGGCAGCTGGCCAAGGCATTTCTGCTGCTCCTGTGCTGCTGTACTGGACAGGAACTCCAAACTGATCTCAAGTCAAGGGTCTGTGACCCATGGACAAATCCACATGGGAGCACCTATGTGGCCACAGATGAGTTCACAGTGGAATATGTACATGCCAAAGTATCTGTGGCCATGGAGATATCCATGCTGCAGCAGGTATACTTTGCAGTGTCTGTGGATGAGGCCGTGCCATGATATCTTGAAGCCTCTGTGGCTGTGAATAATACAACAGAACAGTGTCTGAAGGGACCTCTGAGGGATATGTGGCCAAGGACAAGGCCTCGCCAGAGCCACACCTCCAAATGAATGTGTCTGCGGATAAGTCCATGCTGCAGAAGAGAAACCTCTGAAGAGGTTGTGGTCGGTCAGTAAGCCCACACCAGAACAGGTAGACCTCAAAGCACCTGTGGATAACTCCATGATACAGTAAGTAGATCTCTGAAGGGACTGTGGCTCATGGATTAGGCCTTGCCAGAACAGGTATACATCTAAGGGACTTTGGCCAACAGAGAAGCACAGGCTGGAGCAGAGATGAAGGGAGGAGTTCATTGCAATGTTAAACCCTATATCCTGGTCCAAAAGGACAAGGGGTGGAGATGGTAATAGCTAAAGCTTTAGACTGTTGGAACCCATATTCTGAATTGCAGGACTTTTGTACTTCACATGCTGCTTGCTGGTGAGGAGCTGGGGGTACGGCAGGAGCTGGGAGGGACAGAACCAGAACAGTGACCCAAACAGGCCAAGGGTATATCCCGTACTGTATGGCATCACTGCGCAATAAAAGCTGGGGTAAAGGAGAAGGAAGGAGGGTATATTGGGATTGGGTCGTAGCTGTGACAAAGTGTTCTGTTTAAAATTATGACGACATCAGAATGTAATCAGAGGTTTCAAATGTCACTTCAGTACATGGAATTCACTGACTTCCAAAAGTCGGCATTAAAAGAGCAACTTCAGCTTTATGTTCCCATGTACAAAATAAAGCCCTAATTCCAGGAGAGATGAGAGCTATGTGCCTGAGTTCCCAGTGCAGCAATGGGGAACTGATCTGTGGTTTGAAACTACATACCAACGAGCTAGCAGAAATGCTCTTCACAAACTGATGAAGCCATAAACCATCAGTAGAATCTACTTGAATAATGATGCACAAACATTTGTAGCAGACGTGGGATCTGATGATAAGAAATGCTTAGGTTAATCCTGCTAATGAACGATATTAAAAGTGCAGCCTGAGAGAAGCTGGACTTTTCCTTTGAGGGATCTGCTGTGTAATCCTATGTTCTGTAAGAACATGTTGGGAAATGAGAACAATCACCATTTTACTGAAAAAAAAGAAAAGAAAAGAAAAAAAACAGTGAGCTGAGTTTGCTTTCAAATTTCCCCAAATTTGATATGAAACCATGAAACCAGCAGAACGGGCAGATAGGTACATTCTCATATGAAAACAAACAAACAAAACATTCTCATATGAAAACAAACAAACAAAAAAAGCATGAGATAAACCCAATGCTAAAATCAGGCTGAACAGTCACTTTTGTTTTCCCCTGTGGAGCAGGAAGGAGGATCTCTCCTCTGCTGGTGTGCTCATTCAGAAGGATCACTACAGACTGAATCTGGGTCTGCTGTCCAGAGTTTGGTTACATATGATAGTCCAAAAGGTCACTCAACTTCTTGTTTTTTGAACAAAGCTTTGGGAGGAAATTTTTTTTTATCCTAATAGAAACATTTTGGGGCCAGAAACTCAGAGTGGCAGCCTGGCTGTGTTCATTACCCCACAGTGCCACAGAGAGGATACAATAGCTTTGGAAAGGCAAAGGGCTGTTTATTACTGTGGAGCCATTGTCAGCAGAGACCATTATTGGCTGGAGAAGTGCTGTCCTGAAGATCTCTGGGATCAAAGTAATGATATCCTGTCCTTCCATTATGTGAGATAGAAGAAACAAAACACCTCATTGCCAGCACAGAGAAGGAATATTTGCACCAAAAAGGAAAGTTGGTAAAATGTGATTGTACAGCACATAGCATCTTCAGTAAGAAGCCCCATCCTCTGAGGCTATTTGATGTCCTTATTTTACAAAATACTGATATCATAGTGAATAAAAGGCTAATTTGTTATATTGTAAAAGAAGTTGAATGCAAACAATGGGAAAGATGTAGGGTACCTCAACCGTAACCCAAGGACCCTGCTGATTGGTCTCAGAAGTTACATCCTGATAACCGAACCAGGTAAGACCACAGTACTTCCTCAAACTACACCAAGGTCAGAAGTACACTGTGAGGAAGACATACAGCCTTCATCCCCACGGCCACTGGGACAACCAGCAGAAGGCAACGTGCATGCACAGAAGCAATAATTAGGGGTGGAGGTCGGGGTGTAGAATGGTCGTGGAAGATTGTAAAGAATCCCTTGAAGTAATTGTAATAACCACTCTTTTTCTTGGACATGTTATGAATATGCATGTATTCATTCTATAAACAAAGATGCTTACCTCTTTCAGTGTGCAGGTTAGGAGGGGCTTCCCCTCCTGCACCCACTGTGTGTATGTAGTGCTGAATAAACATACCAGCTTTATAACTGCTTTGTGGTTATAGAGTTTGATTCTGCAAGTCAGTAGATAGTCATGAGACTGAATTTGCCTTTCTTGGAGAATAAGATGTTTAAAAAAGACATGACCACCCAATCTGAGATTCAAGGTGCTATCCTCTAATCAGACTTTGCTAATAGTAGAGAACTACCTGCCAAGGGCTGGCAGAGAGGAAGTTCATGTGTCTCAATATCAAATGTTTCCAATCCTTGCTTGGAGAAGAGAAGCCTCCAGGGAGATCTCATCGTGGCCTTCCAATATTTGAAACAGGAGGGGGGATGCCTGTTTACAAGGGTGGATAGTGATAGGACAAGGGGGAATGGTCTTAAACTGAGACAGGGGAGGTTTAGGTTAGATATTAGGAGGAAGTTTTTCACAAGAGGGTGGTGACACACTGGAACAGGTTGCCCAAGGAGGCTGTGGATGCCCCATCCCTGGAGGCATTCAAGGCCAGGCTGGATGTGGCTCTGGGCAGCCTGGTCTGGTGGTTGGCGACCCTGCACATAGCAGGGGGTTGGAACTAGGTGGTCATTGCGGTCCTTTTCAACCCAGGCCATTCTATGATTCTGTGATTCTTCAGCACACAGCATCCTTTCTAGCATAACCTGCACGTTGAGAAATCCAAATGCAAGGCTGTGAATAAACTAGCAGTAGTAGGCTTATTAATGGCCCTCTTGACAGTTAACTTTCATCCCAACTGAAGTTCTTCCTAATGCAGCTTTGAATGGATGTAACTGTAAAGCCGGTTTGTGTCTGAGCTTTGTCAAACACGTGCTGTAGGTCTCCTGAAAGCCATCTCCTTCCTTGGACACTTGGTTATGAACAAAATAAGCTACTGTGAGAAAGTACTCAAAATTCAGTAAGTTCTCCTCCTTTGAAAGAATATGTATCAATTTGGCATCTGCTCAGGACTGACGCAGATTCTCTTTTTTTCTGTGGGTCTGTTTTTCTCACTTGGAAACAATGGCAGTATTCATTCCTGACCAGTTCATAAGGTTACTCCTTCTAAATAAGAAGCAGGAGTATGAGGTGCAGAGCATTTCAGGCCTTAGCACATTCCATGTTGTGACAATGATTCCCCTTCTGCTCGCTTCTACGGAGTAATTCAAAAAGGAATTTGTTTTGAAGTGAAACATTGCTTGTACATACTTAGCTGCTCAATTCTGAATCCAGACATGTAGACCTATAGGCCAAGGCTTTGTAGAGCAAAATACATTTCTACTGTGAGCACTATTCTTTTATTTCTGTCCTGTCAAATCTCTCTTTCCCCTTCCAATTAGCTCCTTTTTATCTAATGCTAATCTTCTGCACACACAAAAAAAATCCCCACATTTATACAATATCCTGTTTTTTGCACACTGTTATCTCTTCATTTGCTGCACACAAGTACCCTTCAGCTGACGGGTTGTCAGCTGCATCGTTTGCAGATTGTCAGGCCTCCCACATCACAGCCCAGCCCCAGCAAGAAAGCCTGTAGCTTTTTTCATAGAAGAAGATAAGCTGCAAAATTCATTGTAAACCCATTTCTTCTGCTCAATAGTTAGCAGGACAAAAGACAAGCCTATGCAAAGCAAAGTGTGTTTGTACCCTGTAATACACTATATGATGACAGACGCTACAGAAAGCTTTAGAAGGCAGGCATGCTACAGCAAGTCTGGAAACAAAAGGAACTGCTGACCAGAAAAACTCTTAGAAAACACCAGAAAATAGTGCAAAATTTTACTGTAATGTAGGAGAAGAACAGGGGTGCAATTAGCAAGAGAGAATCATCTAGTGAAATGCAGAAGGGCAGTAAGATAGATACCTCTGAGTTTGTCAGTTTCTATATTCAAAAGGAAAGAAGGAAGGTCTTTTAAGATATTAGATGTGTTTTTCATTAAATCCAGGGTAAAGAAGAGGAAAAATAAACCAAAAACCCACAACACTTAAAATGTATTACATGATCCTGAAATACTATTTTCTCTCTTTAAAGAGGTGAGAGTGTTATGTCACTAGTAAGTCTATTTTGAGTCTGATAACAGAAATTGTTTTAATCTTATGTTTCTGTAACATCATAGAGAAAACAATAAAGAAATAAGTCAATGGTTGCTGTGGATGTACATGTTTTTCAGTGTGATGTTTGTGTATCAAAGGCAGGAACCCAATAACCTTGAAGGGGACCTTTGGTCTGCGTGGTTATTCTACTACAGTTTCTAGGAGCTACACAAGGCTACACTATGTCCTACAGCAGGAAGTTAGAGATAAGCACAACAGATCTCTAAATATGTTTGGGGTTTTTTGTGTGTGTGTTGGTTTTTCTTTTTGTTGTTACTGTTCACTTTCACTTTTGTTTCATCAAGGATTTGGTAGAACTGCAGGGAAGTGAAACTGATCTGTTCGCTGTTGAGACTGAGAACCAGAACCAAAGAAATGACTGGTTTTTAATGCACTGCTTTGGGATTTTTCTTGAGAGGACAATCTGGAAAGGGTAATTATTTTACTGGAAGAATGAACAATGACATTTTCCTAGTAGTACAGTAACAAGTCTCTATCAGTGTCTGTTTGGCAGGCCTGGGCTCAAAGAAGACCATCTGCGTAACCATGGCTCTGGTCCAAAGGAGCCCCTGCTTAGCATTGGGCATCCTCCCTACCACTCAGAGCATCACTGTCCCCACTACTGCTTGTTGGCTCCATCAGCTCTGATTTACAGGAATCAATGAGTTAGTTCTCCTCTCCTGATACATCTCATTTTCATTCATGACCAGAAGAGAAATTTAAGTAAATTACAGAAAATGGCTCATATGCCATGTGTGAAAATCCAGGCACCCACCTGCTGTGGATGTATTAGCAGGATTCTGCTATCTTGTCCTCATCCCATATGTCTGACAAACAAAATACAATTGATGTTGTCTGTTTTGGACAGGGAGAGAGGACATGGTGATAAACTGCGGAAGGGTGGCCCTGCAGGAAACCAAGATACCATGCTTCACACATCAAGATTTTGGAAAGCAGAACAGTCTATGGGCTGGTCCACACAGAAACTTTTAACTTATGACACACTTATGAAACACTGCATGGTGCCAAATTTCACAAGACAACTGCTCAAGCTAATCAAAATGATCTGGCTATCCCCACCAAGGAATAAATTTTCCAGAGCACGATTTATCATGCAGCACGACAGTGGGATTTCATTGCCAAACAGGCTTCAGTGAATTCACAAATGAGGCTTCAGATTGCTTTCAGGGGAATGAACTTTCTCTGGGATGGGGGCAGGAAATTTGGCAGAGTTCCCCTCGAAGTTTGTGGGAATCATCTTCTGAGGCAAAAGGGATGTGTGAGTCCATGGAGTGAAGATGGACCTCCCCAGCTGGTGGAACCGAGGGCTCATGGGGTGGAGGCACACCACCGTTGCGAAGCCAGACTGTTTTTGTTGCAAACATGTGCTTTTCTAGCAGAACTGTCATTAATGGGGAACGTCCATCCCAACAGTCATCATAACTACTGCAGACCATGTATCTATGGAAAGCTGCTATGAAAATAGGGCAGCGACATAACCAGGTGCTGATATCTTTCCCTTCCCCTTGGTGTTTATCCTACTCTAAGCCCTCACATCAGCATCTCCTGCTGCCAGTGCCATGGAGGCCGTGGGTCCCTTTTTGTGTCCCACCAGCGAGTCATCAACAGTTGCCTCTCTAGGGAGAACAAGGAGAAGACTAGAAGTTATGGAGTCTTATTGATCTGAAGAACAAGAGAAGCCAGAGTTCAAGATAAATTCATGCTTCCTAGGCAACCTGTGAGCTGGAAGAGGTCCAGGCCTGGCAGAGCCCTGGCACCACGTGGCAGCACACTCACACATCTTGTCATGTTACCCAGTGCAGAGGACAACCTGCCCACGTCCCCACTGAATGGCCATGCTCCTGGACCATGAGCTGATTCCTGGGCTTCTCACCAGAGTTAAGTGGTTAAGAGGTCTGTGCGTAACAGCAGGTCATAAACTATAAATTAGGCCATTAACCCTGAATACTGCTTCTGGTCACAGGAAGTTAATAATCTAAACACTGGTATAAAGAGGAAGAACAAAGTGTAGCCTTGTCTGCAAGGAATTAACTGCTCATGTGCTGATTAGCACTGGGATCCAGACCCTTTTTTCTTAAAAAGGAGACCAGAGAGATTGCTGCAATTGTCCACACAGAGCTGTACTGCAAGAGTTACTGCAGTAAAAGTTTTTCTCACAGAGTTTATCTTCAAAGACTCCTCAGACATGCTGAGCCACCCGCCATGTTGTACATTTTCTGGAGAACTGGGGATAAGAAGGTCTTCTTGGCTGATCAAATCCTGACTGTTCTCATTGCGAGCTGTTCCGCACGAGATGGGCCCAGCTCTTGGCACAGGGCTTAGGCTCACCTTCCCCATCTAGAAATACTGAATTGCAGAGTAATTCTGGCCATAGGTGGGCTGGCTTCCCCTCCAGGTCAGCTTCTAAATCCTAACTGAGAGTTCCAGGTCCAGGTGTAGCAGCCATGCTTGGGTAGAAATTGCTCAGCAAATGCAGTGGGACCAGTGCAGCTGGCACAGCCTTGTCCCATCCCTTGGCTGCACGTTCTGTGCTGCCTGGAGAAGGCTAGAGCTCCCACAGCCACTGCCTGCACCAGAGGTACATAACAGCATCCAAACACACAGCCCTTTCCAGCAGAATGCCTCCCTTAGTGGTTTAAACTGGCTTCAAAGTAATTGGACCTAAAGGAAGTCAGATGTGTCACAGATTAAACTTAGGGTTTTTACGTCCATCTTTTTTCTCATCAGTTGATTCACATATTCCCTCCCTCCTCCCCCAGAAACTCTGCCTTGGTCAGCTTTTTGAAGACAAAAATAATTTGGGTAGAACATTACCCCAGTCATTTTTCTTGTAAAACAAACAACACTGGATCACAAATTAATCAAATTCTAATCAGCAGCAGAGAAAACAAGATTGTAGGCTCCCTGTGTAATTAGGCACAACGAGTGCTTTGCAAGGCTTATCTCCATGCTGCTGGAAGCAGAAAGCTAAGGCACAGGGCAACGATCATCAGGTTTCCTGGCTATTGAGTTTGCAAAGGTAGGTCTTAGGCTGGAACTTGAACGTCCTCCAAAGACAGCAGACGCTCCCCCCTCGCCTGACACACGGCAGTGAGAAAATGCCAAAAAAGGGCTGGTGTTGTTTTAGCACCACCGAGTGGACAAATAAGGGAAAAAAGTTCATTTCGGAAACTGGATGCCTAGGTGTCCCTGGGCAGGCAGCAGCACGAGGATGGCTGGGCTGGAGCCCTGAGCAGTGCCCTCCATCCTGAGCCCCCCCTGTGGCTGTACGTCCCACATTCCCTACTGCTCTGGAAAAGACACTTAAGATTCCCGTACTTTTAGGACATATTTTTCCTGTGAGCTCAGGCTGTGACTATGCATGGCCATTGGCTCCCACCCGAGATTCACACACTCCTGCTCCAAACCCTTCTCCATTTGGCATCTCAGCAGAAGCAGCCCAAGAGCTAACTACAAAAATACCCTACTCATTTATTTAACATCTGCAAGAGGTCTCAAGAGCCTCAATGCTCTGTAGGTCTTATTAATGTACTGATTGGTACTGCCTCACCCATGTTCTTCTTATCATCCAGAGGTATCTTGGGAAACTTCCGTACATCTCATCACCACATTGATCTGCTTTGTTACTCTGCACGTAGTCCTGGAGTCTGGAAAGTCATTCCTGAAAGCACTATGCCTGTAACTATGAATGTAATATCTGTAATAAAAAAATATACAGTAGCATAGAGACAAACATAAAACCTGTAATTCATAATGCAGAATTTCAGTGGCCTCAGAAGTAGCTCAGATGGTGTGCGCTGTGCTCTGCCAGTTCTGTGCCCCTACTGAAATCCATGCCTTGTTATCCAGATGACTGAGCTGTTACCTAAAGCATAGGAAAAAAAAATCCTTAAGGCAGTGTTTCAAAGTGTCCCAATACCCCAACCTTCCTGTGAGGCTCAAGGGCAGTAACACGTATGGGTGGCTGTGAACTTGAGCAGCATTTAATGCTGTTTGCAAAAGGCACATGAAGACACGTAGCAGCTATAGATGCATTAAGAGCCTCTTGTCCCTGACACCAGATAAGATAGCTTGTGAAATTAGATGAAAGTGCATTCATCCCCCCCCTGATATACTCTATACTATCACAATTACACCTAAATCTGTGTCCAGCTCTGTCTTTATGACCTGTCTCCTTTGGGTATTATTTGGGTTGCTCCAAGAATGCACATCCATCTCCATGTGGGGGAGTTGTCGGTCTGCTGGGATAAGAAAAGAGGAAATGGAAGGTACCCAGCAGTCTGTGTAGGGACAGGGAAAGCTGAGGCAGCCCTCCTGAAAAGCACCCTATCACAAGTTAGAGCTTGGAGTTGTGGCAAGCATCCTTTGGGTTACTCACCTGCAGCTCTTCAGACATCAGAGCTGTCCTGGATCAAGCACAGGCACAGACTACACATTTTTCACAAATTCCACTTTTCATATCATGTTTGCTGCTTGCTTATCACATGCAGCTGGCTTAAAGTAGAAGCATTTAAGACACCGCTGCCATCTTAGGCCCTCTCAGCTGTGAACAAAGGAGAAAAGATTCTTCAGAAATTGAAAGCAACAACCCGTAGTTATTGCCGGCCTTCGCTGTGGGCTCACTGCTGAAGGCAGACTCTCAGGGCCACATCTGGCAGCAGTTTCTCAGCTGCTGGAAGACATTTGAGTGCCTAAATCCAAATACTGCAGCCAAAGACAACTAGAGCCGTGTGTCTAAAAGCAAGAAAGAACCTGACTACTATTTTGCTTGTTACCAGCTTAATATTTCCAGCTCTTCTCTTGGAGGCTGAATTCCACTCAAGATCCTTTCTGTTTTACCTGATGACTGTTTCTTTGTTTGATATTGAGCTGATGTGGAAGAATCCATCTCCTATTTGCCTGCCACTCTCCCATACTGGATAAGGCAGTCACGTTCAGCCCAAGCATCTGCAGGAAGATTGACAAATCAATCATGGCACCAGTCACAAGAGCACAACTTTCAGGCTGAATATTAAGTAAAAATTCTTCTCAGAGAGTGGTGAGGCACTGGCACAGGCTGCCCAGGGAGGTGGTGGAGTCACCGTCCCTGGAGGAGTTCAAGAAACAGGGAGCTGTGGCACTGATGTGGATTAGTGGATGTGGTGGTGACAGGCTGAAGGTTGGACTGGATGATCTTAGAGGTCTTTTCCAGCCCTCACGATTCTATGATTCTGTGCACTATGATTCTCTTGCACTTGGGCACTGCTGCAACTTATGGGACTGGAATCTGAATACATGGAGACACAAAACACTCAAAATCAGGAAGGGTGGGGAGCAAGTTTCTTTGATCACATGCAATATGCCCACATGATGAAACCTACCATCTTTTCTTTTCTAAAATAAAATTGAACCTTTTCTCCTTGAACTACGAGTAAACCCAGGCAGTGGGAATCCTGAAACACAAAATCTTAAGCTCTGAACTACCCAATGGTTTATTCACACTAAACGACTTCAGATCAGGTAGCTCTTGCTGGCATTTTGGATCCCTGTGAGGTCAGCTGAGTCCTAAATGTTGCACAAAGGCAAGGTGGGCACCTGGAGGAGTCCAGCTTCTACTCCACCTGGGAACCTCCTTCATGTCCAGCCTTGCAAAGTTCAATGTGCAAGCACATAAATAATCTTTTACATCTGGTTCTCAGCATCTGGGAAATCTATTACCAAGCTTGTTTAGAAAGCGTATTTGATCTAGGTTCTGGCTGGAGCACAGTGTCTGCATTTCATCCCTTCTCATCCTGTGCTGCCCAGCTGTTTGTGTACCAGCTTTCTCTGTAAACAAACCTGCTCCTGCCTGATTCATTCAGCAGTTTCACAACCAGGCGTCTGTGACCTTGCAATTCCCAGGCCTCCCCTGAAACACAGCTGATTAAAGGAGAGCCTGTACTACCCCACAGCTGTCTCAGTACTTCACAGCAGTAGGAAAAGAAACAGAAAAAGAGGACCACAAATTCATTTGAATACAATGAAGATACTGTTCCAGCTCACCCAGCTGTGGCAGTGACATTAAGGAAACCAAAGAGTTTGTTCTTTGATTTTCATACCAGCACAAGATTTAAAAAGCACAGACGCAGTGTGTTGCTCTGGTCTCCCTTATCCCTGTTGCCACGTGGCTGGTTCAGCCTGGCTTGCATGCTGCAGGATTTTTTGGAGATGTACAAAGTGATTTATTTCCCTGCTGAACTCCAGTGGAAAATACAGCCCAGAGAGCAGAACTCCGTCGGCTCTGCAGCATCCTCTGTCCCCCTGCACTCCCTTTGGAGACTTACTATGTCACCTGGTTCCCTCCCCCCCCCACTTTGGGCTCTGATCCTCCCCAGGAGGCACCAAGAAGCAATTAACCATTCTCCTGAGCCTACAGAGCTGCTTTTCATAAACACCATCCAGCACTGCAGTAACAGAAAACAGGCATGGAAAGGGAACTAGAGGAGATGTGGCAGATGGCTTCCCACACACCATGTGCAACACAGGTTCCTACCTCAGCACATCTGTCCTGCACGCCATACTGCTGACCAGACTGCCCAACACTCCGCAGCCAGGGAGTGAGGAAAACAGGAATGTAAAGATGTAACGAGAGCTTTGAGTCATACGAACTATAAGGAAGTTCTTTAAAAGGTGCCTACAGGAAAGATGGGGAGACAGTTAGTCAAGGAATGTAGTGACAGGACAAAGGGCAATGATTTTAAACTGGGGGAAAAAAAAAAGAGTTTCAGATCAAATATTAGGAAGCAGTTTTTCACAAGGGTAGTGAGGCACTGGTACAAACTGCCCAGGGGAGCTATAGGTGCCTCATCCCTGGAGGTGTTCAAGGCCAGTGTGGATGGGGCTTTGGGCAACCATGGCATGGAGTCTTTAAGGTCCCTTCCAACACAAACCACTCCACAGTTCCAACTAAAACACCGATTTTCCTACAGTTCCAAAA
This sequence comes from Meleagris gallopavo, assembly GCF_905368555.1. Lineage (NCBI taxonomy): Eukaryota > Metazoa > Chordata > Aves > Galliformes > Phasianidae > Meleagris > Meleagris gallopavo. The sequence goes on from NC_139404.1 coordinate 180,349,152, forward strand.
GTTCAGTTTCAGGCACCTTCACAATGCCACCTGCAAACTTCAGAGCAAGATTCACCAGCTGTTTGAAGGCAAATGCCTCTTCACTGAAGTGCATTCTGTCGTCTCCGTTTGTGGGAGAGAGATTTTCACTAACACAAAACCCAGACAACCAATCTGATTAACAGATTGTAAATTAGTCGAGCAGCAAGTTACATAAGTAAGCCTGCTCTTGAAATGCAATAGGCTATTTTCAAAACGAGTGTTCCTCTTTTAACATCTGCAGTAAGTGGAATAGTTCACATCCTAGTGAGGAAAATGTTTTCCTGTTGGGTAACGTCGATGTTCATTAGCGTTGCTGTGACTGCACTGCCAGGCTAGCTGGCAGCTGGATAACTGCACATCTCCAACTCTCAGCACCATTACAAAGGCGCCTGCTATTTAGGTAACTTCAAGTGCTCTCTAGTCACACCTACAGCTAATCTTGGACTGAAGCATTACAGATACAAGATCTGGGGACTCATAGCACTCACTGTGCTAAGTACATTGCACCACCCCAGAACTGTGCCTAGATGTTGGGTTTCTTTCAGGTTTGCTACAAATCAACTAAATATTTAGGGAAGGCCCAAAATTGAGTTGTCCAAGGCATCAGATCAGATTTATAACACTGTGTGTTGGATTTGCAGCTGGAAAACAACTAAATCCATCTTAAAGCTGATGGGGCACAACTGTGTTGCCTGCAAACCTACTGAGACCTAAGCAGGAGTTGAGCAAACCAATCTGTGAGTGGCTCCCACCCCTTGGCTGGCGAGCAACAGACTCCCATAGATTTGCTGTTCCCATAAATGTGCCATTTGTATCTATTAGCAGCTTAAAAAAATAATAACTAGCAATAGGCAGTGAGGGAAATGAAGTATCTGTTGGTGCTTCCGATTTTGGGAGCAGAATACAATTTTAGTAAATGTCTCTTGAAGATGGAGCTCTTCTAAGCTGAGGTGCCCATGAACTTTTGTAACCGATTTTTTATTTTTCCTTGTTGTAATTTAAATAATGGTTCATGATCAGGAATAGCTTTACATAAACTCTCCACTGAAAGACAGCATCAGAAATAGTATCACGTCCGTTTGTTAATAGAGTCATAGTCTCACAGAATCTTAAAATCGTAGAATCGTGAAGGTTGGAAAAGACCACCCCACTATGCCCATCCTCACCATGCCCACTAGCCATGCCCCTCACTGCCATGAGCCTCCTTTTCATAATACCTTTTAAAACAAAATACAAATATTCTAAACTGAGTTGAGTAAACCATTACAGTGATGACTATTAACAGAATGAGGAGAAAAGCAAGAGCAAATGAAAAGGCCCCTATTTATATACTTAACAGACAGCTGAAATTAGAGAGTTGAGAGAAGAATAGAGAGTGCTCTTCCAGATGGCAGAACTGCAGAGGAGGAAGAGCACAATGGCAAGAAGCAACGAAGGGAAGCTCACGGTGGATGAAGTAGGATGAGAACAGACACTTGGAGGCACACTTCCAATTCTTCGGGGTATGTAAAATTATCTTTACCATTTATGTACTTCCCTCTTTTCTTTCTGGGTGATGCATATTACAGATAGAGTGGGTAGTACTGCTGGTAATTACCATCTCTTGACAGTTCCTGTTACAAGATCTCGCTTTTGGCTGCTCACGAGTTAGTTCAGTGTTACTCATCCAGGCTGAAATGTCTTCTGCCAAGGGCTGGCCTCGAGCTGATTCTTTCCCCCTCCATTTTCTTTTAGGAGGAGGGAAGGGGAGGGCAGTTTCAGTAAAAATGGTTCTGTGGTTTTCAGGGCAAGATTAGGCAACCCTTTGTTTGAGCAAGAGCTTGAAATTTGGCAAAAGTCAGGGAGGTCACCCTGATGCCAGGAGACATAGCCAAGTTATAAATGTGTTTTTTAAAAGCCTCAGCTCACGTACTTCAGCAAGGGCTTGTCAGATTGGCAGAGAGGCTTGAAGAGGGCTGTGCCAGTGCAGGGCATGTTCATCCCATGCTAGCATCCAGCCCTGGCAGGGCTGTCCCCAGCAGCCACCAGCCTGGAGCTGAGTCCCCCCAGAAATCTGGCTGCTGCTGTGCTGGGGGATGGAGGCTAAAGGGCTCCTGTGGCTGGGAGGAGGGAAGCAGGGCTAGGTTACCAAGGTATAGAGGTGCTTGATTATAATCCAGTGAGATCAAAACAAGGGCTGCTCTGAAAGTAGTACTTCCTATGTTATTATGTTGGCCCACAACATGAACAGCAGATGGTGGTGGTATAGCAGTAGAGATTGAACCTTCCCACCAGTATTCTGTTACATTTTGTTGCTGTGTGACAAATGGCAGCAGAAGAGCAGTCTGACAAATGGCATGTACATGGAAGTGTGTACGAAGCAAAGATGTGGAAATGAATTCCTCTGTGTGGAAAAAATGGTACCCACTGACATTCATCAGCGCTTGCTGAAGAGTTATGGAGACCAAACAGTGGATGTCAGCACAGTGAAAGCTGGACTGCAGGGGAAACATTTTCCTAGCAATGGCTCTGTCATAGCAGCTGTGAAACAGTGGGTCACATCCAGTGGTGCAGATTTTTACAAGTGTGGTATGCAGGCTCTCTCTCATTGCTGGCGCAAATGCAAAGACAGAGGTAGTGCTTCCCCCTGATGGAGCCCACAACTTGGGATCAGGGCAGACTTTTCTGTTGTCTCCCATGCAATTTGTCCGAGAAGGACATGGTGGGCAGCTGGACTGTCTTTCTCCCTTCCTTTCTGCCTGGTGTGGAAAGAAGAGCAGCTGTTGGCAGTCTGGACTGCACAGAGATGAGGAAGTCCCTAATATCTCATGTTGCTACTCATTCTGATGAAAAACGAAGGAAGAACCCAGAGAAAGGCAAAAAGCAATGGCACTAAGTGCATCATTTCCCATATGTCCTTATGAGCTTTCTCTTCACCAGCTAAGTTAACACCAAGTCTACTCTACCACCACACCAGATCCTCACCCCAATATTTTCAGTCCAGTTCCTGTACCATATGAATATCCCAGAATCCTCCCAATTACTCCAGCCCAGTGACAGCACTCTGAAACCCTCCTTGCTCTTGCATTAAACCTGTCATTGATCAGCCTTTACACAGTTCACCTCCCCGTGCTCCAGTCATACCCACCTTTCCAATAACCCTGCTCACCTTATGAGTTATCTATCTCACCTCAGTGACTTTCCAGCAATCGCTCTGTCATTCATGCTGCTGCCCACACCTCCAAGATCTAGGTCCCAGTATTATCCTGACCCTTGTCTGTTGTGCTCAGGGGTGATGTGTATTGTCTTTCAAAACAGCATGGACAGTCTCCAAGGGATCAGTCTGCATGGCCAGCCTGCCATGGGTGGCTTAACCACAGGGCTCCAGGTTGGACAGTGTCATCAGCACACAACTGTGCAATACCATCTGGGGACATAATCTTGTCTTCAAAGTATGGTGAAAAAGTAACGTATTTCATGGTTAAGCCTAGGAATGCCATGCTGGTAAGCAATATTGAAAAAGAAAGAATAGGGAAAGTTTCAGGCTTGACTTTTCTACAATTTCCTTCCTTGTTCCTAGAAAATGCTGTTCTCAGCCTAGTGTTACTTAAAATACATGTGCGACATCTTTTGTTAAAGTCAGTGTATTCCAGCTTGATCTGCTTTATCTGAGTGGTTTGAAAATTCTCAAGATGTGAGCACAGATGAGATGACGTGGAAAAATGCAGGCTGTGCTCATGCCTGGAAATCTCTCGGCAGTTTTGTCCATCAGAAAATGATGGTGTAGGAATGTAAAGGCTCAAAGAAGGGCAGCAAAGTGAAGGAGGACTAATTTCGAGGAGAGGATACTTAAGCAAGCTACATTTTTTTTCATTTCAAAAATAGAGAGAACTAAGAAGAAAGTGCAAATAGAAATTAAAAATAAATAAATAAAGTAAAAATAAATAAGTAAAGTAAAAATAAATAGTAGTAGGAAGAAAATGAACAGGAAGAAAACACCCTCTCTTCTGACTCAAAAAGCATTGCATCAAATGAAATGGACAGGGACACGAGAGGCAATGGCTATTTGCACAGTGTGCAATTAGGCCCAGTGCTCTGCAAACTCTTTACCACATGAGGCAGACAACACTGACATGTTTGCTACGTGTCAGGAAAGCGTCCAAGACTTCTACACCTTCCCTCCAGAGCATGGTTCCTGATAACACTCCTGCACTCTGCACTTCTAACACTGTGCCCATCCCGTGCTGCTGGCAATGGGTTCCCAGTTCCCACATCACAGAGCTCTGCTCCAGGAGTGCAGCTGTCCCCCAGGACACTGGGAGGGGTTGCTCAAAAATGCCTTGCATTAAATATAAAACAGAATTTAGAAAACAAAACAAAGTTTACTCAACTGGCATAGACAAATAGATCTAAATAAGATTTCCAGTTCTCAAAGTTTTACCGTGGTGTGAAACTCTAATAATTATTTTCGGTGGGCAGTGACCCAAGGAAATCTGAAATACTATTACCTTTAAAAATTAATCTATTCTCTAAGTCTTTGACATAGTATGATTTGTTGCTCGTTCAGTTTTCAGTATGCTTCTGTAAGGAAATTATTTGTAGCCACATTTATTTGAAGGCTGCATTACAGTGACTAAGCATAAATACCGCATAAGAGGAGGCAGTGCAGTATTGCCTGGCAACTTTCAATCTCTCAATCCCATGACTGATAATTTGGCAATCTTAACACGGCTCTTTGTGTAGGGCAATTTCTAAACCAAATAGTATAATATAAACCAAACAAACCAAACCTGAGATAAGGCTTTCATTGCCTACATGTTATTTTTCAATCCGATACAAGTCCTCAGTGCTGTCAAAATGCCAAAATTTCAGTCAATATGGCTTTCATACTGAAGAATCTTCTTTGCTTAGTTTAGAATGGAGTTGTCGCATCTCTGCTAGCAACAGGCCTGATGGTTTGCTTGAAGATATCAAAAACTATTAAAACTTCTTGAGGACCTGAAAATTTCTGCTGGGAAATAATACTGTTGAGGTGCCATGAATCATTGCCATTTGGATATAGTGAATTCTCAGCAAGTTTGCTGATGATACAAAGCTGGGAGGAGTGGCTGACACATCAGAAAGTTGAGCTACTATTCAGCGAGACCTGGGCAGGCTGCTGAGTTGGGTGGAGAGGAACCTGGTTCAACAAGAGCAAATGAGATTCAACAAGAGCAAATGTGGGGTCCTGCAACTGAGGAATAACCACAGGTGTCAGTGCAGTTTAGAGGAGGACCTGCTGGAGAGGAGCTCTGCAGAGAAGCACCTGGATGTCCTGGTGGACAACAAGTTGGCCATGAGCCAGCAGTGTGCCTTTGTGAGCAAGAAGGCCAATGGCATCCTGGAGTGCATTAAAAAGAGGGAAGTGATCTTCTCCCTCTGCTCTGTTTCTAGTGAGGCAACATCTGGAGTACTGTGTCCAGTGCTGGACTCCTCAGTTTAAGAAAGACAGGGATCTCCTAGAAAGAGTTCAGCAGAGGGCCACAAAGATGATAAGGAGCCTGGAGCATCTCTCTTATGAAGAAAGACTGGGAGACTTGGGTCTGTTCACTGTAGAGAAGAGAAGGCTGAGAGGAGATCTTATCAATGCTTATAAATATCTACAGGCAGGAACCAAGGAGGATGGAGCCAGGCTCTTTTTGGTGGCATCCAGTCACAGTACAAGGGGCAGTGGGCACAAACTGGAGCAGAGAAAGTTCTATGTGAACATGAGAAAGAAATTTGGGATGACAGGACTGGGACAAGCTGCCCAAAGATGATGTGGAGTCCTTCTCCGGAGAAATTCAAAACCTGTCTGGATGCTTCCCTGTGTAATCTACTTTAGGGAACCTGCTTTAGCAGGAGCTTGGACTAGGTGATGTCCAGAGGTCTCTTCCGTACAATTCTGTGATTCTGTGATCTGGCATCAGACTCGCTGTAGGGCAGGACCACTTTGGTGGTGCCTGAGCTGGTGAGGTGGTGTCAGCTCAGAGCTGTGATGACCTCAAAGCCCTCAGGTGCCCACACAAGAACATCACTTACAAGCCAGAGCTCTGCAAGGTTCCTCAGCACACATCTCCATCAGCACCAACCATGGCAGCTTTTCATGACAACTCGGACCCAACTCATTAAAATGGAGGGATATTATTCCTTAATGTGCATCATCTGCTTAGTGAGGTGCTTTGATGCTTCCAAAGGCTCTTCCTTCCCTTTGAATACAGACAGGCAGAGGTTTGCCTGGGAGTTAAGAGGAGAGCAGACCTCCTGAACGTCTCCAGCACTTAATTCCGTTGTTCCTCAAGTACAGGTGAGTAACCAGAGGGCAGGAGGAAACGAAACCCACTCTGGGGATAGGCAGCAGTTGGAGATGCAGCTGAAGCTGCTAGAGAGATTTTTTCCTTATTTACTACTGCAGAACAAAATACATTTACAAAAGAATTGTTTAATCTATCATAAAAAAAATCCATTGATGTAGAAGGTTGATACATATCTTAATGTCACAAAAAAATGACACATGTTAATGCTGATGGTATGAAAATTTCCACAATTGAAAAAAAGCTAAAGGAACCACACCAGATTTGTAAATATCCACCATAAAATAAATAAAAATAGCTTAGGATGCTAGAAGTATTCCAAAGTAAACACAGTCTAGAAATAATAAAGTGAAAGCTAAATTTAACAGAAATCAGATATATGAAGGTCTAGAAAATAATAATCTAAAAAAAACTTCTTTGCTTTGACTCTTCCAAGAGTTATTTCAGGATCATAAACAAAACTCAGATTTATACTGAGCTGGGATTTTTGGGATGAATTACCTATATATATTCTTCTGCTTGAAGTTATGACTTTTAGACATTTAACCCTGGGCATTCATGAGGCAGTCACTTAAAATGGACACTTCCAACTGACTTAAGCTAGATGTTTTTTCTAGGAGGAAAACAATTGAGGAGAACGGACATTCTTCAATTTAAGATATAGTCAGTTCAAAAGCTGAGCCCTGCTGCACATAAGAGAATTTTGGTTATGGAATAACCAAATATTCATTTTGGAATAATGAAATTTTAAAACAAAGCTGAGAAATGTATGCTGCCCCTTATATTTTCCTATTGGTAAAACTAACGCTCAAGCACACATTCAAGTAAATGTAATCATTGATGAAGATCTCTTCTGGCTTTCAAAACATCAGCAAGGGGATACTCAGGCTGTTCATTCTGGGCCTGTGCTGATGAATGGCCTTCTCAAAATTAATTTGTGTGGTTGCTGCCAATACCTGAAAAGCACAAAGGTTTTGAATTGCTGTCAGTGTCATCTTATTCAACTAGAGGCCCATGATTTGCTGGATGCATCAGCTATCCTGCTGCTATGTTTGATACATTTCCTTTTCTCCTGTATGTGGGCAGCTGATGTGAACTCCATCTGCTTCAAAATTAGGCGTTATGTTGTTTTTTTTTTTGTTTTTTTTTTTCCTGGGAGACAATTTTTATCCATCTCATTACTGTCCGCATAGGTGGGATGAAGACTCTGCTTGGTGGATAGAGGGGTAAGACTTGTTTAGATAGGACTGTCTGCCTCCACTTCAAACCCTTTGCTTGGGAAAAAGCACCAGAATTAGGCCAGAAGAAAATAAATAATGGAACTGCCAAAAAGTTCACGAAACAAAACAAAACATTTCCCCTACTCCAGTTTGTAGGCTGCTCCATTTATTCTGAATGAGAAGAAAAGATGAAGCCCTGTTTTTTTCCTGCTCTGCAGTGAATGACAGATAATCCCAGCCGGTTACACAGCAAATTTCCACTCCCTTCATCAATGCTGACATTATTCCTGCCTCTCCCCCAGATACCCATAAATGTAAATGCCACAAACTGACCAAGTCAGCTCCCAGCACCCGCTCTTCCAGCCCTGTTCTGCCCTTGGCCTCATTTCAGAAGTGCTGGTGTTGCAGACCCGTCCCACCGGTAGGCCTTCACCAGATGGTTCTCCAAACCACCCAGGCTCAGCCTCCTGGTGCTCAGCTCCAAGCTGTGTGGGTTTCTGAAACGCTGCAGTGCTCTTCAGCAGAAATAGCACTGCCAGAGAAGCCCTTCTTGGGGGTGCTTCCGTCTCTGGGGCTCAGGGAGTGACTCCCATCAGCACATGGGATTCCAGACCTGCACAGGATCTTCCATCCACATGGGATCCTGAGCACATGTCTGGCATGGATTCTGGGGATGAGCTGCTGGTGGGTCAAGAGATCGCAGCATCATGGAATGGCTTGGGTTGGAAGGGACCTCAGTGAACATCTGGTTCCAGCTCCCCTGCTATGGGTAGGGTTCCTAGCCACTAAATCAAATCAGCTACTAGATCAGGCTGCACAGGGCCCCATCCAACCTAGCCTTGAGAACCTCCAGGGATGGGGTACCCACAGCTTCTCTGGGCAGCCTGTGCCACCGCCTCACCACCTTCTCTGTGAAAAAATTCCCCCTGACATCTTCAATTGTCCCTCTTTTATTTTAAAGCTATTCCTCCTTTGTCCTATCACCATTCGACCATGTAAAAAAGTTGTTTTCCTTCTTGTTTATAAGCTCCCTTTAGTTACTGGAAGGCCACAATGAGTCTCCCCAGAGACTTCTCTTCTTCAAGCTGAACAAGCCCAGCTCCCTCAGCCTGTCTTTGTAGGTGGAGTGCTCCATCCCTCTGAGGTCCCAACTTCTGTCCCATGTGGGTCTCTGCAGTGGGGAGGGCTGTGCTGGCAGGCTGCAGTATGCCTCACATGCTGGCAGCAGGACGGAGGGCTCAGAGCAGACTGGCATTGCAGCATTTGCATTACTTTCCAGTTTCTCCCAGATCTTATGAGCCAGAAATGGAATTTGTATTGTGATGTGAAGGTAAAAAACATGGGAATGTTCATCGTGCAAAACCAAATCCAGTTTGTTGGAGGTTGTGCACTTGACTCTGTGGTTTGCTTGAGGCTGGAAGCAGTGCTTAGAAGGCCTCACCATGGCTCTTCATTGCACTGTGCAGAGCTCCCAGTCTATCTGACGTTGCAGCAGACAAGTGTCATTTGTATGTTAAGGATCAGAGCAATTCACTCAACACCAGATCCCTTGGCTGGCTATGACAGCAGGGCAGCTCCAGCAGGATCTGCTGGGAAGGTGTTCTGCTAATACCAGCTTCAGCTACTCTGTTATTTAAAGCCAAGAACAAGGAGTAACATTAAGGTAATAGATGTAAGTGAATTACTGCTGTAAATTGCTTGGAAAAAATCTCACAAAATGGAAGAATCCCCTTTATAGGATGTATATCCTACTGCTTCTTCAGCTGTGCTTCAATATAAGTGCCACTTTTTTTTTGAGTCAGAAAAATAAAATAGGAACTAAAACAAAAACCGTATTATTAATTTGCAATTATTGCATACCAGTGGTTGTCTGAAAGGTTGCTCATTTAACTACACTCATTTTCACTAGCCAAACTCTGTAAGGATGCATTCAATTCAGTTCTCTTTTAGTTTCGACTATAGTCATGCTCTGATGATTGAACTAAACCAGGGAATGGGAATTACATGTACTTCTGACACCTGGCCATCACACCCTGCACCGAGGAATCACTGCAAAGTTATCTTAATGATTTCTTGTAAGTGATGACTGCACAATACTTACTGAATCAAGCAACTCACCTGTCAGCGAAAGCATTGTGAGGTAGCTTTACAGGATTAGTAAAATCATGGGAAATAACAGATTAATGACTGCATTTTCATTGATATAATTGCACTGGGCATGCCTGCATGCTTAGTTGCACCTTTTCAACAGTGTTTTCAGTTGTGGGACTGACTACAGATTTCTGTTTCCCTTGTCACACTGGACGGAATTATATCAGAGGTTTATGCTGAGCAGCAAGCACAACCAAAGAACATCCCAACATCCCAGAGAGAATGTTCCAGGACAGTACTTCATGTTATCATTCATTTCTACAGCTGTGATTTGACTCGGCAGGATTTTGCTCCTGATTCTTCGTAGAAAAAAATCCACTGTATCTAAAGCAGTACAGAATCAAGGCATCAGTTGGCCCAAAACGAGACATCTCTGGCTTAGAAAACTTTTCTGGCATGCCAGGGTTTCGTGACAGAGCCAAGTGCTGCCAACCCTATGTAGGTGACATCACGGAGAAGTTAGGCCCCAAAAGCAGGCACTTGAAATACCTCAGGAGAAATGGCAGGCTAGGCACACCTGGGCTCCAGTGAGCCCTCTCCAGGTCAAGTTTTTGCACATTCAGGAAATATCTGAATAGATCTTAGAATCAATCATAAAATAACAGAACTGTTTGAGTTGGGACACTTAAGGGCCATCTGGTCCAACTCCCCTGCCATGAACAGGGACTCCTACAGCTCCATCAGGTGCTCAGAGCTCCATCCAGCCTGACCTGGAGTGTCTCCAGTGAAGGGGCATCCACCTCTCTGGGCAACCTGTGCCAGTACTTCACCACCCTTATTATAAAAACTTCTTCCTTATATCCAATCTAATTCTCCCCTGTTCTAGTTTGGAACCATTTCCCCTTGTCCTACCTTAACCCTACAGTTTTGTTTTTTTTGTTTGTTCTGTGGATGCCTTTTAGGAATGACTTGTCAGCTTTCAAGGGGAAAAACGTGAACTGGTTTGATAAAATGGGTCATCACAGCAGAAAATAAGCTGTACCCATTTCACAAGTGGAACATGCGAAGAGAAGAGGTTTGCTGAATTCCTGGTTTGCTTCTTCAGGGTTCAGTGCTGTGCTTCTGTGGGACACCCCCACTCCTCCTCTCATGAATGACCACTAACTGGGCAGAAGTACCAAATCTCTGGTACTTCTTATTTTTTGCTTTTCTGCACAAACTAAAAAAGCTTGATTATAAAACACGAGGATATCTTTACTCTCTTATCTTCCATATCAAGAAATCAAGAGAATCTGTGCATTCTATATATCAGGCTCCTTGATTGCTGGCACCAGGTGTGGGCTGGGTATAACACAGTTAACGACTCAAAGGGTAGGATGTTGGCTTTGCGCAAGACGGAAGCACACGTGTGCTGGCGAGCTCTCCGCTCTCTTGACTCAAACACTACTTGAAGGGAACAAAGCGTTCTCATCTCTCTATCCAAAAATAGAAAAGGGAGAGACAATACTTCTTCAAGTATTTGCCGAAGTGATAAGGGAGACCAACAGAAACCACTCCCAGCTGCTCGAGTTTCAGCTCATCCGAACGCTGCCTCTCCTGCTCCAGTGCTGACGCTGCTCACCCCACACATCCCATCCCTTCATTGCAGGGGAGAGAAGAGCAGCAACACAATCTTTGAGGAAATTTGAGGGAAAATTGAGAGGAAAATTTGAGGAGAAAATGAGAGAGGGCTTATGAAGGAAGTGACAATCTCTTTGATGGTGTGCTTATGCTGGCGTGCCCCAGCTTGAAACCTTGCCCGCTCACATGTTTGCTGTACGCTCAGTTCACTGAAGTACATCTTCAGGGAGAGGCTGTCTCCTGAAAGCTCCAAGATCTATCGTTTCCTGTCTCCCTAATCAGCTGTGCAGGAGGGTATATTTAGAAACAAAAGGCAGCTTGGCAGCTCTGGCAAAGGGGGTTGCGCAGAGCCAAACCTGCTTTGGAAAAGTCGGAACAAGTCATGTGTGTCCCAGCTCGGCCCATACTGCAGACTCAGAGCAGAGCAGTAAATTACTTGCATGCATTTTGCACCTTTTGTACTGAGAGGGCCTGCAGTGCTTTCCCTGACAGCAGCAGCTATCGTGCACCCACGCGTGAAGCAGCGCCCGCGGGGACACACAGCAGCCGTGTGGGCACGGTGCTGTGGGGCCCTCCAGCCAAACCAAGTGGGCACGTGCGTTATTTTGCCACCAGGGAATGCAGCCCAGCACACAGTATATGAAATAGCCCCTACTTGGCAAGGACTACCATATGTTATTTAAAGACCCTGAACCGAACACAGAGCATTTCATCTTAACTCACTGGAGAGTCCCAGACAGGTTTATATTCCAAAAATTGCCTTTCAAGTCTCTCAGGGCAGAACTGCAAGCGCCAGAAAGTCAACTACAAGAGAGAGACCTTCCTCGATGGGAAATTAAAAAGGAAAGAACAACAGAAGGGGAAAGTGTTTGGGGGGAACACACCCCTCCTTAAGGGAGCCAGATACCCATAATAAACGGTGCTGTGTCTGCGGGCCATCACTTTTACCACACGGCTCTGCACCGGGGAACGTGCCGAAGATCGTCCCATTAGAACAGACCACACACTTCTTGTGTTGGATTTTTTTCCCCTCTTACCCAGTTTGATGCTTTTGTTTTTGCCAAGATTGGTATCTGGGCTTAGCTTCAAGCTCAACAGTAGTTCCCTTAGAGCTGCAGCCAAAAATACATCTTTCCACAGAGGCTGGAGAACTTTCAGGATGATTTTTCTTCTCTGCAGGAGGTTTTTCTCCTACTAAGTGGGAGCTGTGCTCAATCTATTGTTTCTTGGCCATGCTTGGACTCTGCTCGCTGTCAGTTCAGGGGAATCGAACACATGCAGTGTGTTCGGCCAGAAGACAGATAACACTAACGTGCCCTTTACCACAGTGGAGATATTTCATCCAGTTTATTAAAGCAGCCAAGCCTAATTACAGCATGTATTTCCAACAGAAGAGAAGAATCATAGAACACAAAATCATATTGCGGTTAGAAAGGACATTTAAGGATCACCCAGCTCCAACCCCCTGCCATGGGCTGGTTGCCTCCCACCAGCTCAGCTGCCCAGGGCCCATCCAGCCTGGCCTTGAGCATCTCCAGGGATGGGGCACCACAGCTCTCTGGACAGCTGTACGAGGGGCCTCACTGCTCTCTGAGTAGAGAATTTCCTCCTAACTTCTAACCTAAACCTCCCGTCTTTTAGTTTAAAATCGTTCCCCCTTATCCTATCACTCCCATTCTATGTAAAATTCAGTCCTCCTCCTGCTTGTAAGCTCTCTTCAAGTACTGGAAAGCCTCAATGAGGTCTCCCCGGAGCCTTCTCCAAGCAAAATAAGTCCAACTGCTCTAACCTTTCTTCATAGGAGAGGTGCTTCAGCCCTCTGAGAACCTTCATGGCCCTCCTCTGGACCCATTCCAACAGCTCCGCATCCCTTCTGTGCACTCAGTTTGCCTACTATAAGATATAAAAATCCTCTCACTGTTCTGATAGCAGCCTGAATCCTAAGCAAGCCCGGCATGCAGTCTAAAGGGCTGACTCAAGATGTAAAGTCAGGACTTCTGACTTGCAAAGCACATTGGGTCATCTTCAAGTACCTGGGCACCAGCTTGGCACCTGATATACCGCTGCTGCTGTTCTACCAAAGGATGTGTAGGCACAAGGGCTGTGGCACAGAAATGGTTATACTTGAGCATGAAATAAATCCACATGTTAATACATTTTAAAATAGCCTGTGCCCACCCATGGAGGCAGCTTACATCTTCAAAACAAAAGAAACTCCGGCAACTGTCATGGGATTTGGGCGATGGAGAAACAATCCAACAAAACAGCTTAATCTCTATTTAAAAAGAATAACCCAAGCAAGTAGCACAGCATGCTCTGCATATCAGTGCACTGTGGCTCTCAGTTACATCAGGCACCCACTGGGGCCTCAGTCGTTGTTAGGAGCAAACATCTCACTCCATAACGCTCCAACTCTGTTTCCTTTGCTTTCCTGTGCATGCATACATATGACCCTGCCGTTCCAGAATGTGCATACACAAAGATGCTTGGACCATGCATTAAGCCGGAAGGTAGGCTTCATGGTAGACAAATCTCACCTGAAGCCAACTTCCCTTATGTCCTAGAATAAAAACAACAGATGTGCTTTCATAGGAGAGGGAAGTGAGCAGCTGGAAGTAGTGGCTGACACACCAGAAAGCTGTGCTACCATTCAACAAGACCTGAACAGGCTGGAGAATTGGGCAGAGAGGAACCTGATGAGGTTTAAAAAGAAATAGGATAGAGTCTTGCAGCCAGGGAGGAATAAGCTCATGGTAATTACAGGTTAGGGGATGATTGGCAGGAGAGGAGCCCTGTGGAAGAAGGAGCAACAACAGGTTGGCCAGGAGCCAGCAGTGTGCCACTGTGACCAAGATGGCCAATGGTATCCTGGGGTGCATTAAAAGAAGCATGGCCAGTAGGTCAAGGAGGTGGTCCTCCCCCTCTACTCTGCCCTGGTGAGGCCACATTTAGACTACTGTGTCCAGTTCTGTACTCAGTTTAAGAAAGATAGAGATCTCTTAGAGAACTTCCATACAAACATGCCGAAGAACTTCTTTACAGTAAGGGTGACGGAGCACGGGGACAGGCTGCCAAGAGAGGTGGTAGTCTCTTCTACGGAGATATTCAAGGCCCAGCTGGCTGCCTACCTGTGTAGGGAACCTGCTTTAGCAGAGGGTTGGACTCGATGATCCCTTCTAACCCCCACAATTCTGTGAACTTGGCTTCTCCTACCCCAGCCCTTTTTATTTCTTTACAAGGGGTCCATAATTCCCCAGGATTTAAATTTATGCATACATGTTTCTCCAGAGGCAGCACAGCTGATTAGTGTCTGCATTCCTCTTCTTTCATTATTCATTTTGATGTTAATTGTGATTGAAATGCTCCCACATCACACCTTGAAACCTGAAGGTTTGAAAATAAGCAATGATCATACAGACTTGATAATTGAGATTGCTCTTATGCTTTTTTCCTTATGAGCCTGAACCAAACGTCATGATGCACATAAAGACCTGAGTTGTCTTCAGGCACAAAATTAATGTACATATGTATGTGTGCATGTATATAAACAATGAGAACTGCAGTTTGACATAGAATCATAGAATGGTTTGGGTTGGAAGGGATCTTACAGACCACCCAGTTCCAAGCTCCTGCCCTGGGCTGGAGCTCAGGCTGCCAAGGGCCCATCCAGCCTGGCCTTGAGCACCTCCAAAGATGGGGCACCACAGCTCTCTGGACAGCTGTGCCAGGGCCTCATTGCCCTCTGAGTAATGAATTTCTTCCTAACATCTAACCTAAATCTCCTCTTTTAGTTTAAAGCTATTTCCCCTTGTTGTGTCCGTACTATACACCCTGGTGAAATTCTCTGCCACTGTCTTTCCTGTAGGCCTTCTTTAAGTACTGAAAGGCTGTAATAATGTCTACCTGAAGCCTCTTCTTGCCAGGAAGAACAAGCACAACTCTTTCAGCCTTCCTTCATAGGAGGTGCTCCAGCCCTCTGAGCACCTTCATGGTCCTTCTCTGGATCTGCTCCAACAGCTCTGCATCTCTCCTGTACTGAGGGCCCCAGGCCTGGACACAGTGCTCCAAGTGGTGCCTGATGAACACAGAGCAGAGAAGGAGTGCAGCAGAGGGACATGTAGTAACCATTACTTCCCAGCAGTGTATTTGTGGGATTAAGAGATGCCGTGCTAAGGGCTGAGCAGAGCCCAATTCACACAAGGCAGCACACCTGGAAGAGTGTCTCAGAGCACATCTTCATCCTCGCCTCACCATCACCACTGTGGTCACTTCAGTAGCACAGCCATCTGTTATAAGTTTATGACATTAAAAGTAAAATGCAAGCAAATGTGCAGGCAGTTCATAGGGACAAGCCCTGCAGATGTCTTCACTTCATTAGAAGCGAGGCGCTCCTACAGCAGCTGCAGCACAGCGGCACGGGGCTGCTGCCTTCACTAGACTTCACTCACTGCTTTGTTTTCATGGCGAGCATAAAGCAAAATGCATGTCACAACAGCAAGCTTCGTCCGCACTGAGATTGGCTGTAATGAACCTGAGCCTGACTACCATCATGGATTTCTGTGTAAACACAGCTTATTTCCCAGGACTGGGCTAGCATACAGATGAGAGGAACTCCGGTATCAGTGTTGGTGTTTGGCTGACGGGTTTTCCTGCATTCTTGTTACTAAGCTGCAAAGAGAAATCTCTGGGTTTTGGCACTTCTTAAGTTCCGTAAATCAGAGGAAACTATATTCATACAGAGCCTCCCAAATGTGATCCACTAAGTGTCCCCAGGATGGAGTGGATGCCTGCGGGTCAAAATCCTTCTGTGTGAGTAGGAATGCAGAGAATGCTGAGAGGAATGATCTCTCCTCTTGCTATTTTGAATGGGAACCAGGTACATATCTCAGCATCCAACAATAAATGCTTTTAGGGGAGACTCCGGGATATTTATCACTGAGAGCTCAGCATTTCCTGAACACTGGAACAGGTTGCCCAGAGAGGTTGTGGATGCCCCATCCCTGGCGGCATTCAAGGCCAGGCTGGATGTGGCTCTGGGCAGCCTGGTCTGGTGGTTGGCGACCCTGCACATAGCAGGGGGGTTGAAACTAGATGATCATTGTGATCCTTTTCAACCCAGGCCATTGTATGACTCTTATGATTACTTCACACTCAAAAGGGTAAGACCCTGAAATGCCACTAACAGCAACCTTTAACAGCAGTCACACGGCAAAAAGCAAAAAGTAAGGAGCGAAGGAATGTGCAGTTTACAATCGCTCAAGCCTCCATTAAAGTGGCAGCAGCACTTCACCACAAGCACTGCTGTTACCTCTGCAGTCAGCCAACTCACAGCACACAGCACTGCCTGCCCGCAGGCCGTGTAGCTGTGGAGCACTGCTGGGAGCCATGGCTCTGCCCCAGGGGCACTACGCTGCCATCAGCCCTACGGCTGTTTGAATCACAGAATCATAGAAACACCAAGGTTGGAAAAGACCTACAAGATCATCCAGTCCAACCATCCACCCATCACCAATAAATCTCACTAAACCATGTCCCTCAACACAAAATCCAAACATTCCTTGAACACCTCCAGGGTCAGTGACTCCACCACCTCCCTGGGCAGCCCATTCCAGTGCCTGACCACTCTTCAGAAAAGTAGCATTTCCTAACGCCCAGCCTGAATCTCCCCTGGTACAGCTTGAAGCCATTCCCTCTAGTCCTATCACCAGTTACACGAGAGAAGAGGCCGACCCCCAGCTCCCTTCATGTAGTTATAGAGAGCAATAAGGTCTCCCCTGAGCCTCCTCTTCTTCAGGCTGAACAATCCCAGCTCCTTCAGCCACTCCTCGTAAGGCCTGTGCTCATCAGCTTTGTTGCCCTTCTTTGAACCCGCTCCAGGGCCTCAATGTCTTTCTTGCAGTGAGGTGTCCAAAACTGGACACAGTACTCGAGGTGCGGCCTCACCAGAGCTGAGTCGCACAGTTTAAGAATGCAGTTCTGGGATATTGCCGTACACCCGCTAACTGTGGAGAATTAAAGCCCTGAATTACAGCAGGACCACTCAATGGCCTGCACATCCCTCTTCAGTAGTGGCTGATGGGGAGGAAAGGATTGCGATGCCTGGGGAAGCCTGGCAGAGCTCTCCTGTCAGTCTGCATTACATTGCAGGTATGAAGTGGGATGCTTGTGGAGTTGTGGAGGGGAGGAGCCCCAGGTGAGCACACCTGGCACTGAGTGATCCTCCTGGCCAGAGCCTGCAGGTGTTATTACATCAGAGCGTGCAGGTGGGAAGGAAGTGTGGTGATTAAAAGGCACTAATAAGTGGTTTGGAAAGAACAAGCGTAGAAAAAGGAGAAAGGGCATTTCAGGTGGGACAGAATATCCCATTTTTAATATATTTTGTTGTTGTATGATATTGGGGGAAAGCATGACCATTCATGTTTTTTCTTTCTTTTTTAATGACTTAATAAAATGGTCAGGCAGCTACCTTGCTCCAGAAGTTGTAACTGGAGTTTCATTACTAATAAGGTATTAATGTGATAATAAATCCTAATGTAATAGGAGTGAGCAGCCCCATCCCCACACATTGAGAGCACCAACCATCAGCCTCCAGTTGTGGCCTTCACTGTTAATACACCTTCATTACAGAGAAGCACGCCAGGAAAAGGAGAAGCTCTTGCATTTCCCAGAGGGAGCTTTGTGAGATATAGGGGTGTTTGTATCCTTATTCAACATGCTTCCTCAACTTATTTTTTCTTTAGATGCAAACTCCCTCACTTGTTTTAAGAGACACAGGGACGTGGTACGTTGGCACACGGTTCTACAATAAAGACCGGATTTCTCAGGCATTGGTTTCTCCCATTTAATGTCAGCCAGGATTCTCCTTACGTTTAATGTCTTCCTACGTTGCTAACATCTCTGCTCAGAGGGTGCAGCCACCATTAGCAGTAAGTGGTGATGGCAAGGGGCAAGCAGCACACCTCTCCTTTGCTACAGGAGAACAGACTACAGATATGGATACTGTAAACAAAATGGATGTGCCCACTTTACCTCAGAATGAACCTCCTAAACAGGAGGAGCTAGAAAGATTATAGCTTGATCTTAATTATTTTGTTAATGACCCTGAATGGAAAATGCTTTTTTTTTTTCCCCCTGCTAACTAGCGCATTAGCATAAAGACTCAAATCTTCCTTGGAGACATACTATTTCTGGCTTAGTAAAACTAATACTTTTTATTTTTGAACTGTTGAAAATATATCAGCAGGAATTCCCAAGTGAGCCCAGAACACCTGGACCAGATATCCTGCTCTGCTGTAATGAAGCATATTTAGGGCTGCCTCAGAAGGTCCCTCAGCTGCAGTATGTCACCACCTTATAAACAGGAGATAGTAGTATCAGCAAATAAGATCGGGGCCTGCCACACCCTGGCACTGGATTTCTGCTCCTCGGAGAGAGGTAGGATAGGTTAGGTTTTAATTTAAAGGATCTGAGTGAGGCTCATGAGTTAAAGACACTGACAGAATCATTGAGGCCAGGCCCTTTATCATAGAATGGCCTGGATTGAAAAGGACTACCTAGTTTCAACCCCCCTGCTATGTGCCAGGTCACCAACCACCAGACCAGGCTGCCCAGTCACATCCAGCCTGGCCTTGAATGCCTCCAGGGATGGGGCATCCACAACCTCCTTGGGCAACCTGTTCCAGTGTGTCACCACCCTCTGTGTGAAAAACCTCCTCCTTTATCAAAGATAACGCACAACAGCATTGAATTTGGCAGGGTTGAGGCATTTCAGAACTGAGCACCAATAACTCTGAAGCTGCTAAGATGCAAAAATACAACTTCAGCTATCAAGAACTGCATAGTATTAAAAAAAAAAAAAAAAAAAAACACCCTGAATTTCTGTTTTAGAGGTCAAAATTAGTGTATCCCATCAAAACTTTTTTTTAACTTGCACACTTTCAAATTATGTCATTGCATATTTTGTATTTCGTAACTCAAAGCTTGAGGAATGAAAATAGCATGCCTTTATTGTGTCACAAGTCACTGCATAGCTTTGAGTGAACCTTGCAAACCCATCTGCAAGATGCGGACGTGTGCTTACAGAAGGTAACGGATGTTCTGTCACCAGCTCTCACTATCCTGCTATCACAGCTGCAGCACTGTTTTATACCAACTGCAGAAGGTTCACTGGAGTCGCTTTCTCTTTCTCACTGCAAGCACACTGAGATGAACACTTTGATGCTAAGCCTTCACTGACTTCAGTGGGACTCCTCTGTCCCTCAGGTAAGCTTGCACACACGATGCCTGCAGGACTGGAGTTTATGATTACAAGAGCTGTGACGACAGGGACGAGAACAGAAACTAAGACAGGAATTCAACAATTCAATGCAACTGTCGTGCTGGAGAAATCAATGCCTTTACCTTCTACTGAATGTTAAAAACAAACAAAGATGTTTAAGCACAAAGTATATATTTATACCAAATAAAACAACTGAAAAAGTATTACATAAAGAAAAATAATGTAACAGAACGTACTTAGGTACCTAACTTACAGTCATGCTCATATCTAAAAAGTAACATTGGTAACTAATATATGTAATTTTTGACAAGGGTGCATTTAAGAGTTCTCTAACATACAACATTCTAAATGTGTAGAGTATTTTTTTTCCAAGATACAGAAAACAAATTATTTTACACAGGCACACCTGTTAATTTGAATTAAAAAAAAAAACATGCTCGTAAGTGAAAAGGTCACTTTAGTACTAATTTACCAGATGTGTGAAAGCTATGTAGTGTTAATCACGTTGAAATTGTCTCTTCTCCTTTTGCATTGGTGAGCGCCAACACTGAATGGTACAATATTTGATCCACGTGGTTTACTGACACTGCAACCTGTTTCCAAGCAGTAGCCCTGCCCAGGTGTTGAACAGCACAGCATAGTGCAGCCCCATCCGTCTGCATGTAGTGTATTTTACCTAACAGCTATTACAATTATTACAGTGATTTGTTTCAATATATACATCAGTATAAAATACTACCCCAAAACACTTTTGCATTTCAAACACTTTAACCACTTCATCAAACAATGCGTTTGCAGAATAAAAAAAATAAACCCAATTAGTGTTGATTGCCAACAGTACAGCATGTCTATGGTACGTTTCCTAGTAAATGAGAACGGAAATGTTTGAAAATCTATTAAAATAAGAATCACAAAACAGAATTAGTGTTAGAACAGTTCAAGGATTCCCAGTCTGTCAGTATCTAGCCCAAGCAGTGCTACCCAAACACAGTATAAGCCATTTAGTGTTTTCACAATGAGAAAAAACACTCAAATATTAAAGCTGCGACAAACGCACAAAAGCAAGGAAAGAACATCTGTTCTGTACACGTCCGTGTGGCACCAAGGTATGGCGTGTTGGGAGTCTGCACCCAGTGCACTGTGTGTGCTGTAATGCCTGGATACAACTGTGGAAGACAACTGAAATGGAAAAGGTTCTCAGTTTCCTTGCTGTTGTGGTTTCACGTTATACCATTCAAGTTATAACAGCTTCGTGTAATTTGTTTTCCTGAAGGGAAGAAGAGAGAAGTTCATAAGGAAATATTAAAAATGCTACTAAAATCCATAAGTTGGACACAATATACTGCTTTAGGAGCTACTGTGTCATTGCACAATACAGAAGCGGCCTATCAACCGCCGAACTACTGGTGTAGTAGAACATGTTGGCCACTGTGTTTTGAAAACTGGGATTTTAACACCTGCCAGTATTCCTTAACAAGGCAGAAACAAATCTGCGGGTTTCAAATACTACCATCCTTACGTAAAGTAGTAAATGTGCATTTCTAGTGGCAAAATTCAAATCTCTGCCTCTGCTGCTTCAGTTCTTAAAACGAGACTTTTATCAGAGCTTTTGTTCTTTTATATTATCCTGAAGCACGTTTATTTCTGAAGTATAAAAATGACAATGATCATACGGGTCATTTGTTTTGCTGATCCGTTCCTGACATGGAAAGGCAACCAGTCTCTTTAACAACAAAATAAAAAGCCATTAAAATCTCCCTCTGGGAGAAGTCCCCGCTAGCTGGGATTTTTCTGAAAACCGGGTTTCATGCTTACAGCATCTTTACGGTCATGTTAAACACCCTTGAAAATAAAGGCTTACGCTGAGAATAGCGATGGACCCTTAATTGCAGAGGTGCTAACTGCTGACTCGACTTTTAGTTAGAAAAAAAACAACCAAAACCACAGAAAATGTCATAGCTTATACTGAAAGTTTGATTCATGCTCGTTTTGTTCATTTAAAAATACTCTTTGGAAACTGTCAACTCCTGCAGACAACTTAGTGATACATCTTTTCCTGTTAAAATAAAGATAACTCATATTCACCTCTATCCCATGCTAAGCTCTACTGCTAATATACACTTCATTACTTGCTCATGTCACCATCTAACACGTATCTTTACAGACTTCTACATTGTGCCCAGGGCTTATTTTTCACCAAACGGAATTTGATAACTATTACACTTCGGAGTTTTTACTGAGGATTCTTGTGTTTTTTTGGTGTTCTAGCCTTTTCATTGCAACTTACAGTGATATTCATAGTTCAGACCATTTTCCCACGCTCACTCAGGAGAAAATTTTCAGAAAGTTTTTTCCCATTAAAGAATCTAAACTCATTCAGATACAAACTGAAAACCAGAAGAGAGATTGGATGCATCGGTCACTGTAAAATTGTTTCTGCTACTTTAAAATGCATTTTAAAATTGTAAATAGCACACTTAGATTCTAATTCAATATCTTGCAAAGAAACATGAAAAATAAGCCACTGGTCATGGATTCTAAGGATTACATTCAAAGCTAGCCTTTAAAAAAAATAGAAAAGTTACAGGCAAAACGTACTGTTTTATGTACTCACTAGCTTATTGCGCTACAATAGCCATGGTTTGGGTATAAAAAAAGCAGACAATTCAGATTTAAATAAGACTATGTGAAATCAGAAAAAAACCTTAGATTTCACTATTTAAAAAAAGAACACCTAGAATTACTTCCCATCCTATAGCTACAGTTAAATCAACTAACAAAAATAATCAAACTATTTTTGACAAACAAGAGTTAGGCTAGAATAAGTGGCAACAATCAAAGTTCATATATGTTTCTATGTAAAATGACTCATGATTTACTATAACATAAAATATGAACAAAAGCACTTTGTGGCTAATGAAGAAGCTACTCGTGGAAACACCTAATGCCAGTTTTCAGCCCTCCTTTAAGTCATATCTCCAAATCAGTATTGACTTCATTTGACCAGATACATCATTTTTGGCTTGTCACCCCAGTATGTCATGTTTTACCACTTTCCACAGGCAGCAGGAGACAACTAGCTGAGCAAACTACAAGCAGTGACATGCAGAAATTTACTCTCACATCTGAGTACTTAGATAAAAATGATATGCAAGCGCACACTAGGACAAAAGGAATGGCATTCGTCATTCAAATAGGCTCATCATTCCCTCCCCCACCCCCCAACAGTAGTTGCAACAGCAATAGAAAAAGGTCAAGAAGATGTCTGTTCTTCAGAGTCAACTGTGGAAAAAAGTCAGCAATATATAACAGCAGCGATGGACAAGGAAGAGCAAAACGAAAGAATCTTGCTGAATATTTGTTCATTTACTTTTTCTGAACACAAGCCAAAGTGTGCCACACTGGCTTGTTCTGAACTTCAGATACAGATGTCCTATTCTCCTTAGATCCTTCACAGATTTAGAATTCAGTCTCCCTGAGGCCCCTATAACCAAGTAAGAAAACTCTCTTTATCTAGCTTGGTGGCTGCCAAGACAGATTCCATGTCGTTTAGGATGTCAGAGCTCAAAGCCTCTTGCAGACTTGGCATCAGTTCTTCTCCTTCTATATTCATCCCATCTCCTTCCAGTGTCCCAAGGTCCACATTTGTCCCTGGAATGGCTTCAAGGTAGTCTGGGAATCGGTTCTGATGGGACGGTATGTTACTTTGGCTGATACTGTCACCTAGTTATAACAAAAAGCAAGATGGATGTTCAATTTACTGGAAGTACCAAACCCACAATTTATCATAACTGGTTAAAGGTTAATCCTGGATCTCTTGCATCACTCCAGCACTGATTCATAGAAATCCATCACAAAAACTAAAGATGACTTGGCTGCATACAGATGTACAAAGAACTTGCCTTTGTTTCAAACTTTTCATGTTTTAACCTGAATCTCTACACATCTTTAATGTCTTTTAGCATGTTTTAATTTTTACGCTTAAAAGACAATACCGAGTCAAATATAATTTAGGTGCAACATTAGCAATAATGAATAAGACACAGTTCTTAGCTCAGAATAAATTATTTCTTAAGAAAGCAAATGGGTATTCAAATTCCATATAACTGTAGGAATGATTCCCTTTAAGAGCCTCCCAATAAAATTTACTACAAGGATGTTTTTCACAAATTTAAGTATAACAGTTCTGCGATGGAAATAGAAGGAGGTAGAATAACTATAAAGAAAACATTGGAGCTTCTTAGAGCACTGCAAAGCAGCTGAGCATTTGACACCAGCATAACCGAAAAGGGTGTATTAAGGAGAACAAACCTGTATCCATCTCATCAACACTGTTCAGGAAGTCATCGGGGGTTCTGGGTACACTGTAACTGCTCATGCTAAGTCCGCTATCTGTGCTTTCATCTCTGGAGTGATATGTTCCACTGTAACAGAAAAAATGCAACAAAAAATGAGGGTAGAGCATTGGAGAAATTAAAATACTTAGACACTTGTGTTAGAACCAGTGCAGGGGTTTTGATAACATGGCTGTCAGAAGAAATGCTCCATTCTAATTAAAAGCTGAAGTCTGTGTGAGACACCTGGTTTTTATTTTATGCTGACCTTTCTCAATTAAGACCATATTATTGAGATTCAATTTAACTCAGTAAGAACATACCTAAGCTTTAAGAAACTGCCTATCAATGTTCCACACTGCTTTAACTTTTCACACCCACCCACAGCTAAAAACCATCAGAAGCATATCACAGTCCTTAACCATTACAAAGTTTAATAATGGTGTACATTTCACACTTCAGTAAGGATTAAGAACATTCTAACCACTAACGTCCCCTTGTTTAATCAGCCACTGAAGTGCATTTTTAGGTCAGTGCTGTTATAAATAGGAGCTACAGTTGGAACTCCTTTAGCAATTCTTCAGTTGCTTCCCGCTGTTGCATTACTACCAGTTCAGTCGTACATGTCATGGCAAGAGGGCCTGATATAAATCAAATACTGTACAGAAGCCATTCTGTAAACAAATCCTGTTCAGAATGATCTTGCTGACAGAACAGTTAGCAAGATGGCACAGGGCCTTACATATATTAGTTCTCTCACTGCCATCTTACTACCAGTGGAGCAAGAAAGACCAAGGGAGCTGCAATGGAGATTTGGGATGGGAGTGGGAAGAACAGGCCAATCAGATGACCTACAATCAGCTGGGGGGGGATCCAGTTTTCAGTTGACTGAAAGTAGAACAATAGGAAAAGTTATATACAACACTGAAAATCATTATCCTGACTGGAACAATTATTTTCAAAAGTAGGAAGGAGCTGCTGCTTGTTATACGTAGGCATACATCTGAAATATTTTGCTATGATAGCTAAAAGGATGCAAAGAGTCCCACCAGTCAAGACAGTCACAAGTGGAAGCAGCTGTAGAAATATACCGTTACCTCCCTCCTCCTGTGTCTACTAACAGCCAAGCTTCACCTGGAAATATTTTCAAACCCGTATTTCTTCCACCTGTGCTAGCATTGCTGAGAACACTTACATATTTTCCACTGTGAATTCTAAGTGCAAATCAGTCTGATGTACTAGCTGTACAATCAAGCTGTGCATTGTGTTGATTAGCATTCGGACACATGCTGATCTGTAGTGTATGCCTTGTCAAGTATGCAGAAGCAAACAGAAGATAGCTGAACAGCTGTTCAACATTGGATGCAAGCAAAATACCATCTACCATGAACATATATGTTAGATTTCACAAGATCATCTTTGCACACAAGAAATAAAACTGGCATTTCTATACGGAGAGCAAAAGTATCACCACACATTTGATAACAATTATCACAAGTAGGCTATTTAAAACTTCTGTGAAAAAAAATTGCTGTTTACTTTGTGGGACAAAATACTAGAAATAGAACTGAGAGAATTGAGCCTATGCTGAACTGAATCATTCTGGTTGAGAAGGCTTTTTGGCTGGTGCTGTCACACTTGGAATGTCCAGACCTCCTCTTTCTTCAAATCACTCCTCAATAAACATTTCCAGCAAGGATTTCTTCACTTAATAGTCACACCACCCAAAATTACTGCATGCAACTAAACTGCATTACCCAAAATAGAATGGATGCTTCTTCAAAAAATACTTGTTAAAATATGTGTATACAGAAGAAGAAAGCCCAATTTAGGAGTGATACAGAATTGCCAACACAACCAATATAAATTTAACAGTCAAAGACATATGCCAAGAAGCAAATCAAAAGCCAAAATCATATAATATAAAGTCTAAATATTCTGCATTGCTGTCATATTTCACTTAAAAATGAAATATAGCATAAAGACAGTTAGAAGACATCAGGCAGAAGACTGACTACATAAATAAGAACATCACTGTGTACTTTCTCCATTTCCTCCAATGTAGCATTTTTTCTGATGCTTTTTGGATGTTCAGAGTTTATAGGAAGTAGAAAATATTCAGCTACTTGAATTTCTCGAATGTAAAGTTAGAAGGATTGTTTCACCTGGAACTTTATCTACTCTATGAGGAAAAAGGAGCATTTCTGGATATCTGAATTAAAACATAAGGAACATCAAAACTACTATACTTCTGCACCTAGTTCAGAGCCAGCAACCCACAAGTGTCCCTTTAGAGAATCCTTTTCCCCTATGTGTATCCCAGAATTAAACACAGTGATGTACACAGAATTACCTCGAAAGGAACAATGCTTAAACCAAAATGTAAATTTAAAAAATTATCTGAATTCAGATGAGATACAGAATTTTCAGTAGTCTGTGTGGGGTGAGGACTACAAAAAACATAGCCAAGTTAAACATACCTGCAAACTAGGCAAATGATAACTTCTAGTAAGTAGTCCTTGCTGATTATCAATCTGGCAAAAATTAAAAATAACTTTGTCCTTTCTAGCTTTTTTCCTACTTGTCATTGAAGACAAATCATTTTATATTTCATATATACAGAAACACAACAGACAAACTGCTTTAGTCCACTGCTGGAGTATTAGATGTACAGAGGAGTACAGTGGCAATCTAAAAACTAAAGATACAGAAAACAAGAGTAAGATGTGAGGATATTACATTAATTAAGAATAATGTTCAAAATATACCCAGGCTTCGTGTACGATGGCAACAGCCTTCCAGAAATTCAGACTAGTTTGTTACTATAACACATCATGGTCATCTTCTATCTACAAGGACTTCTTTATTTATTTGTCACGTCATGGAAAATTACAGCCCATAACTAAATTGTATTATTCAAAATGCAATTTGAGATAGATCAGTAGATAGTCACCTTTTCAGATTTCTTGTGCTTTTTATTCCTTGGCACAAAGCCAGCACAGCTAAAGATCACACCAAATTCCAGTATGAACTCCATGGAAAACAACCCCTCCCTCTAACAGAAAATTATGCTTTCTAACCAGATCTGTTTTTGTAGGAGGCAGGATAGAGTATTTGAAGAGATGGATATGACTTTTGGAAAAAACAGAAAATGAGACAAATGTAAAATGAGCTCTCAGAATATCCATAACTGGAAAAAGGTTCTTTAGGCATCAAAAGCCCAGACAGGAGCGATAGGTGATGTTACGTACAAGAAGAGATTTAGAATTGCAATAAAGGCTTACAAAGATTTTAACAGCTTTCAGTATCTAAGATTATGGCAGTTATTTAAGCTTGCTCAACTCCAAAACCATGTTAATTCTAACATGATGTGAACTTCCTACCTTGCAAGCAGATTTGAAACCCTGCTGATAGCAAAAATATAAGTTAAGCCTTGCATTGAAAGAATTTTGAATTTTATGTGAAATTTCCGTGCATTTTACAGTTGTTTTGTGTGTGTGTGTAAGAGTGCACAATTAAAGAGAAGGATTAGCATATTATAATTCATGAGCATTTACACTAAACATCCTAAAGTAACACTAACATTTCAAGGTAATGTAGAAAAGTACCAACGTACTCAGATAGAATATGTAATTTTTCTCTTTTTTGGTAATGGATGCTGAGATGTTATCAGTTTAAACCACTGACAAAATATAGTTCAATGAAGCCCTACAAAATGAACAACTTCAACTATTGATGCTGACAAAACTTAAATAGATTTTTTTTATCCTATTAATTAAAAATACAGGTGGTTCAGAGATTAGATT
The DNA here is from genome assembly GCF_905368555.1 of Meleagris gallopavo. Classification (NCBI taxonomy): domain Eukaryota; kingdom Metazoa; phylum Chordata; class Aves; order Galliformes; family Phasianidae; genus Meleagris; species Meleagris gallopavo. Next base: position 180,376,833 of record NC_139404.1, read on the forward strand.
CTTTTGTCATTTTCATCTTTCCTTTTCAGCATGCTAAGTAAAAAATATAGATGCAACTTGTCACAAGCTGCAGCAGGTTCTCCAAAACAGTGATGATTAGTATGAAGCATCTGTAAGCTGCAATTAGAACAGTATTTCCAAACAAACAAACAGTCCTCAACTCAGAGGGATTAAGAAAAAAGTTATATAAAAACACTAGTCTATATTGTAAAATCCTAACTCTTGACTTAAAAGGCCCATACTTCAAAATAATACAGCATCTAAAATGAAACATGCCACTATTTGCAGTCCTGACATTAACAGAGTAAAAATATTGCTGAATTAAATACCTGAAGTGATGGGGAGGGGTGAGCGGAAAAACCTTAAAATGAACCTCAAGGTGTAGTCCTAAATGTGCCTCACAGCTCATTTGATCTCATAGCAAGCTATTCACAAATTCTTCTGAGTCAGTAATTTGAAATGACTGTTAGTCAACAGATTATGCAAAGGCAAACATGTTATGACTTTGAATAAAAAACCTTCCTACAAGTCTGAACAGACTACTTCCTCCCACAGGAGACAGCTTTTAATCCTCAACTTTTACTAGACTTGCCATTTAAGGAAAGATTCATTTACAGCTGTGGCTTTTGGCATAGACAGATGTTCAAAATAAACTATTACATGTTCTGAACAGAATTTTAAATCAATTTTTTTTTCCTTCTAGTAGCTACTCCTACAAACCTGTTAAGAAAGGGATCAGAACTATTTGTAGTCATTGTTCTCAGTTCCTGAGACATTCCAGGAGATGATACGGGATTTTGAGATCCACCATCTTGTTCCATTGTTGGAAGCTGGCTACGGAGAGCCAATTCCTAAAGCGGAGGTGAAGAGGAAAAAAGAAAAGATCTTGTTAGGCATCTGAATGTGTTTTTCAGACATGTAAACATATGACATTTCAGGATAACTGATGCTTTCAGTGTTTTCAGTTAAAAATTCTTACATGCAGTTAAGTTTCTGAAGACAAAGCAAGAATTTTTACTGGCTTCATTGATAATGGAAGTTCAACCAGTCTAGCACACGACTACAAGGAATTCACCGTAAATATATTTATACATATAAATTTGTATGTGATCACATAAATCTTTTCTGATTTCACTGCGACATCCTTAATAATTATTAAGAACAAAAAGAATTAACACTACTCAACCCCTAACATATATCTGTTCTTTTTTGTGGAATGCAAAATGTATTCTATGTTTTCCTTTAATATCAAGTCACGTATTTTGTACTAGGTTTTCTCAAACCAGCTTAGACCTTCACAGCAGAGTACAACCATACCATTAGTTTTTGGATCTGACATACCACTCAATTGCCTACCCCAAATAAACATAGTCCCCATCCAGCCTGACCTGGAGTGTCTCCAGAGACAGGGCACCACCACCTCTCTGGGCAACCTGTGCCAGTGCCTCACTGCCTGTATCATAAAAAACTTCTTCCTTATATCCAATCTAAATCTCCCCTATTCTAGTTTGAGTCCATTTCCACTTGTCCTATCACAACAGACCCTGCTAAAGAGTTTAATCTCTTCTTTCTTAAAGCCCCCCTTTAGGTACTGAAAGGCTGCTATCAGTCTCCCCAGGGCCTTCTATTCTCCAGGCTGAACTGCTCCAGCTCTCTCAGCTTGTCTTTGTAAGGAAAGAGTTCCATCTCTTGAATCATTTTTGCGGCCCTCCTCTGGACACACTCCAACAGCTCCATGCCTCTCCTGTACTGAGGACTCCACATCTGGACGCAGTGCTCCAGGTGAGGCCTCACCAGCACAGAGCAGAGGGGCAGGATCACCTTCCTTGCACTGCTGGCCACACTTCTTTTAATGTAGGCCAGGAATTGGCTTTCTGGGCTGCAAGGGCACATTACTAGCTCACGCCCAGCTTACCATCCACCAGTACTCTAAGTCCTTTTTGGCAGGACTGTACTCTAACCTTTCATCCCACAGCTAGTATTGATAGTAGGGGGCTGCTGCAACATTTGCTTACATAATGAAACCAAGTGCATACACTACATGAGTTCTTAGTTTAAAACCAGGTTTACCAGCTTGAATCAGTCACATCAGACCTGATACAAAGAAACTGATATGAAAAATTCTTTTTTGGAATGCTTCACAATTGGAGATCTGTGGAAGGTCTTTGATACCCTGAAAGAACTTGTGAACTGCAAAAACTGCTTGCTCACATCAAAATTTTTATGCCTTTCTTCCAGAGACCAAAAGTCTTCCAAACATTACTTGAACTTTTCCCGTCTCTGAGAAACTACCTTCATAAAATGCAACTACTTTTAACTAAATCCATCTTAGTTTTCTGTCAAATGAAAAGCACAGGGAGTGGATATTACTTGGATTTGCAACAATGCTTTAAGCACCTTCTCAGTCTTGTGTTCATACTTGGAATAAAGCACACTTCCATCCTCTATGCTGATAGCAGAGTTGTGCATCAGCAAGTCCTCCCCTCCCTGCTCCTATGTCTCTGTGGTAAGAACTCTATGGCCTTCTCCCCTTACCCCAATTTAATCCCTATATTGCATTTTTATTTCCTTTGTCTGCAGTCCCTGACTAGGATGAAGAGGAGCCAAGTGCCTGCAGCATGCAAAAGAAGCTTCATCAGAGACCAGTGCCCCAAAGAGCAATAACAAAGCAAAATCAAAATGGAGTCATTTCTGTATACAGAGCACTAAAGTGATATTTTATCTCATTGGGAAGACCTGACCTATTACACAGTCATAACCAATTTGACAAGAGAAAGTTACCATTGTATTTTCTAAATCTGTAGTAGGTAGGAGAGACTGAATGAAATTTTACATTATACGAGTTTAAATAAATTTATTTCAGATACTGGCCAGATACAAATGAAAAATCACTTCTCACTTAAAGGCCTACCAAATAGATGTCTTAGGCCAGGAGAGAGAACAGCCTTTTCTTAGGTGTGAATGACCTAGTGAAGTGAGCCTTTATGGAATTAGTACTATTTTCGTCCTTATTTCAGTAACAGCACTGCTAGAAGTGCAAAACAATTGTTTGCATTAATGCTACTCATTGAGGAGGCAGAACTAGAGCTCTTCCCACCAGAGAGAATGTTATTCCATCATTCATTCAAGTAAAACATTTATATCAATCTGGAAGTCTGGAAGGGACAGGCATTACCAAAAAAGCCAAGCTATTCAGAAACAAATACAGAATGATTTTTTAATAATTCCTTAAGATAAGCATAGTATACTACAAGCCCTCAAGAGTACATTGAATCTATTTTTCCTTATAGGTGCATGCAACGGAAGCTAAACGCATGTAGCCTGAAGAAACGTCCTTTCATTTCTTCTTCCTTTATAAAACTGATTTTCAATAAACAACCTTTTGCTTCCTGTAATTAAAAAAGACGTATGGTAGCATAGAAGTCTGTCTTAGCTCCACATGGAGCAATGTGAACTCTAGGCTTTTAATTCATGCTTTAAAAACATATCCTTTATTTGAAACACTTAAAGTCTGAAGGCAAAAATAAAACCATGACAAAATTCTGGCTTAGATTTCTACAATTTGATCTCATTATATTTTCGTAAGTATGTTAAACGTTTTTTTTAAGTACCTCTGGGCAAATAAAAGCTTAGCATAACTAATGTTAACACAAAATCTGAGTTTTGGATATGGTGTACAAGACCAAATGATCTGTCACCTCCATAAGGATAGTAATTCAAAATAAGAAGGCCAGTATTATGTAATTTATCACACTGACCCTATCCAATTTTTATTTTTATTTTTTTCAGATTTGCATAGAGACACAGTTTTACATGGGGTTCAGGGTCATCTGCAATCACTCTTCTGAGTGCAATTTCATTTTCATCATCTTTTATCAGTTTTGAGAAAAGATAAGGACTCCCCTGTGTATTTCACATACATACTCTTACTAAATTAAACATAGAAGAAGATGATCAACTTAAAGAGATACTTCAATTTATATATATATATATATATGTATTTATAAACTCAGTTTACATGAGCCAGTCATTACATTTCTGACTCTAAACACCATTCAAGTATCAAAACTTTCATGGGCTTCACAGAGGTGGAAGAGAGGTATTGGGGGAACGAGGGGGCCACTGCATTTTGAGCTATCAGTACCAGTTCTTCACTTTAAGTATTTATGTTCTTAATTGAGAGCCACAGAGTTAAAGCATATGAAGAAAAGAGAGAAAGAAACAGATGAAGACAAATGAATTCAGCAATGAGAAGTTATGCAATTAGAGAAGAGTAAAGGGAAAACTTATGTCATTCAGTGTTGCAATCATGAAAACCAGCAAAATTAATTCAAGAGGTGATAGTGATAGAGTGATAGTTAATTGCATTGTGTACACTTGGCATAGGACTCAATTCTATGTAACATCTTCTGCATAAACACTCTGAACAAAAGCTTTTAAACAACACCTTTGCAAGTGTGGATGGGGCAGCATAAACTGGAATAAACATCTGTAAATAGAGTCTGGTTTTGCAGTCCACTGCTGTAGCACTGCTACAAACCCTTCTCGCTGTGTATCAGTCTATGCCTCCAAGCACTGCACCTCCCCAGTGTGTCCCCAGAGCTCCAGGAAGACAAGTATGTGTCAGCGGGAGTCAGCAATCAGCCAGAGCTGGATGGTCTCCTCTTACCAATTTCTGTTTGCTCCTAGCAAAAGCTGTTACGCACTGCCACCTCAGACTCAGGTTAAAGTGACTCATCTTCTACTGACCAATTACCCTAGCAATACTTATGGCCTTTTTAAAATGCAAAAATCTTCCTTAGAACTCTTTTTCTCGGGAGCTTAATATACCCTTAATGAAACCAAGACAGATCATTTTTCTCTTGTCAATCTAGGTCAGCTTAAAATCCCATGGAAGGATGGGAAATGAGAGCGTCACTGAATAACACTAAGAAACAAAACAAAAACATTTCAAATCTTAGTGGAAGTGGTGTACACACAAGTGAATCTTAAGTTGAAATAAATATATGAAATTTAAAGCAGTTAAATCAAATGTACCAACAATACTTCCTACCTGAATCTTGCTTTCAGCTTTGCAATGTTTCCTAAGCCCAGCAAGACTGCATTCTAATTCACTTCTCTCCCCTCCCCCCAAAAACGAGGTGCAAGTAAGGACCATAACACTAATGAAAAAGAAATATAACAAGTTTATGCTACTATTTCATCTTTTTTCTAATGAGATTTTACCTAGGAAAAAACCTTATTAATACATCCAGCTTCTCTGAATTTATGCAAGCTGACTGCAGAATGCAGAAGTGCTTGCTTACTAGAAAATGTCAGAAACATGACAGTCACACAGCTTTTTTTTGCATACATGCAAAGTGACTAAAAAATATTTCATTAAAAAAATAATTTCCTAGGAACACTTTCCTGAAGTGTTTTAAGTGTTCTTGACTAAGCTGGTGAAAGGTAACAAACACCAGCTAAAATGGAGGAAAAAAAAAAAAAAAAAAAAAAAAGAATTAGCAGAAATTGAAACAACATTTCAAAAACAGTCACTGTTTAGCACCATAAGTGTTTATAATTTATGCAGATAAGAGCAAATATGAAACAAGTAAACAATGAAAGACAGGCCAAATGTCTGGGTAGATTCTTCTATGAACTGAGGAGTGTTCAGAATGTGCCCCTAAAGCTGATAAGAAATAAGCCTTGGGTAACAGTACAGAGAGTCAGAGAAGTACTTCACAAAAGGACAAAGAAGATGGAGATAACAGAGAACACATTCCAGGCATACAGAACTACCAAGAAAGAAAATAGCACAGAGGTACTAGGAAGGTAAGTCAGAAAGAGGAACTCAGCAGACTGCACAGAAATTGAGGCAGTTTCTGGTTCTAAGACAGAGCTCTTCATTCAGAGCTGAAAAGAAGCAACAGACAGAAAACAAATGACCGTATACAGAGAAACCTATCACACAGGTGGCTGCATAATTAGCTGATCTTATTAGAAAATACCTTAACATTACTGGTAGAAAAATAGAAAATCTCCCAATCTTAGCACAAGAAAGTAGACTGTATAAACATGGAAGAGTAACAACCCTCTTATTCCACTGTATACTAGAAGGCAAGGACTGTATTACCTAGTTATGCATCCCAATTTTATGATTTATACAAAGTCATCTACTTTAACCGAGAGGTTGACAGTTGAATGCTAAATGTAGGAAACTGAAAGGAGAACTACTGGAGGTAGAAAGAAAGTCATGTCATTCAATCTCTTAACTGGGACAGATAAGCATCCTTAGGATAGTCACAGAGAAGTCACAATGATGAGAATAAGCGGATGGATGGTTGGTGTTTTCAAATTTCTTGGATAAAGCCATAGCCAAGAGTGCTTGCTTACATGTAGTAAAAGTGGAAGTCAATCTTTGCTTTAAATTCCTTTGAATTTGGTGCTTTCAGAATTATAATAAAGCATGTCCTCCTTCAGACAAGAAGAATCTTTTACAAGACTTAAGACAAAGGATGACTCTGAACTGCTGCTTCATCTTTCTGGAAGATATTTCAGTGTTCAGGCCTCCATGCATAACACTGAGTATCAGTATCACTACAGGATACTATAGCATCATGGTAGAGGGACAACTCCTAGCAAGGATACAACATTTATTAAGAACCAGAAAACCTGACCAAAGATATCAACTTTGTATCCAAGTTAGGTGACAAAAACCTCAAGAAGCCTGGGTTACATGAAGGATGTTAAACTAGATGACTTCTGTCATTCCTTTCTAACATATTTGATGTTATGATTAAGATAAACTCAGAGATCCAGTTCAAAGCTAAAAAAATGTTCTCAGTGTCCGTTTATGTAAAAGAGATACTTTACAAAAGGCAAACTTCAAGAATGCTGGTGAAGGTAGTTTATTTACTAAAGGAAGACTTTGACAGACTCTAAGTTAGACTGAATATTCTGAGAATTAAGAGCACTGAACACTGGAAGATTTTACTTTTACTTATTCCTTAGAAGAACATACAAAAATTAGCAAATGTTTATCTTAATGAAAGCAGAAAACTCCTCTAAGCCTCATGAATTTTATTCACAAAGGAATGTATCTGTAAACAAGAAGAATTTGACTGGGTAATTCCTCTAAAGATTTTCCAGATTCACTAGATTGACTGTGATCCAATGAGATGTACATTTTAGGACTTCAGTAACAGCACCACTACAGCAGACAATATTTGATCCTATAGCATAAGGCATCAAGAAAACAACTTCTAAAAATAGCTCTAATGGCTGTAAACTAAAAGAGGAGAAATTTAAGTTAGATATTAGGAAGAAAATTTTTACTCAGGGTGGTGAGGCCCTGGCACAGCTGCCTAGAGAGCTGTGGATGCCCCATCCCTGGAGGTGTTCAAGACCAGGTTGGATGGGGCCCTGGGCAACCTGATCTAATGGGTGGCAACCATGCTCACAGGATGGGAGTTGGGACTAGATCTTTAAGGTCCCTTCCAACCTAAGCCATTCTATGACTCTAAACATCATCTTCCATATGCAGCTGCTCATTACTTTATTAAAATGACTTACGAAAACACATTTAGGCGATACAACATGAATGACCAGTATTACAAAACTTAAGTTGGCATGGTTACATACTTTTCTACCCACCAGAACACTCAAAGCTGGCTTGGCTCATTATCAAGTGCAGACTAAAACTGATCCCAGTCAGTTTTAGTAAGTACAGATGGGAGCTTGCTATGAAGCAAGATTAAAGGAAACTGGAACTTGTATGTTTACCTGAGTCCTTTCACTGGTTCCTATCCCAAAGAAAATAGGCTGATCCATACACATTTTCAAATTACTGATTAGGTCCCAAATCTGTTGGAATTAAGTATGAAACTGATTCCAAAGATTTCCATTTGCTGCATATTTCTAAGCTGGCAACAGGAAGATGTTACTTTGAAAGAGGGAACAACAACATGATAGGGTTTCCAGGCATCCCAGGAAAGACAGAATCCACTTTTGGCATTCAGCAAGAAAAGCATCACTCCTGAATGACCTAATTATAGCAGAAGATAAGGTGTTTCCAACTGGTGTGGAGGAGCATGTGTCTCTGTTTATTTCCTTTTATACCAGTAATCTCTAAGTAATTTTTCATCTGCCTTCTATAACTAGATCTAACAGTGATCGATGGGAACATTATATGATTAATGCTCAGTAAATGAATCAAATAGTTGGGTAATGATTACATATCAGGTAAAATGCTTCAGTTTTAGTGCCCTGCTTATACTGTCAAAAGATGCTTTTCAGAACATCAGTACCGTCTCTGAAGTCTGAGTTTCTCATTTTGAAGATGATCTTCTGAGAAGAATTAGTAATGTATGAATCCTACGGTACGCTTTAGAATGCAACAGTACACCAGTACTCATTACTTCCAAATACAGGGTACTTCCTTTTATTCTGGCTTTCCTGCATAGTGCATAATATTGTATTTCTTAAAAAAACAAAGTACAATACAAGCCAATATAAATATTGTCCTAAAAGCCAGTAGATTAAGAATAATGTTAGTAATAGCAAGCAATAAACTGTCTGAATATATCCATAAATCCACCCTTTCAGGGATTCATTTCATATTCAAGTGCCCAAAAGAAGTCCACTTTCAACTGTTTATTGTGCTACATATTTTGACCATTTTCATTTGCTCCGAGCTTGGAAGGCTTTATAGAATTATTGTTTCCAGTGGAGAAAACGCATCTGTGCAAGAGCTGGCTAAATCTCAAAGTGGAATAATTATCTATTATATTGCCATAGCAATTACTTTATTAGTCTAATTTATTAAGTTATTATTACACTGTACATGCTTAAACATTTTAAGTGACTTTTTATTAACAGATTTACAGACATTCTTTAAGATTACACCTGCTTACACCTGCTTACAAGGAGAACATTCATACGAATAGAACTTAAAAGCCACAAACTATCACCTTAGCAATAATGAGAGGTTTGCTGTTTGCTTTAAATACACATCTTGATGACGTCAGGCCTGGAACAGCGGTATCTTCAAGAATGCTAAACAAGAACATGGCTTTCAACGCAGAAAAATGTGCAATGAATTTTTCATTGCATTTAAATATTGATATCAAGTTGTGGTAATGCAGCACTCTTAAAAAACAATGTTAGGGTCGTGATCAGAGAAATGGTTCAAAAATATGTATGGCAGAGCATGTTTTTTCTTAGAATGCCTTTACGTTCCTCAGCTAGTCTAATCTAATGCTTTCATGTTTCTAATTATGCTGAAACATCAGTTAAGAGCCTACCTGATGTTTTGGAGAATTTGCTGTGCTGGGATTCCGCATTGCCTATGAGTAAAAATAAGATGGATAAAAATTACTTTAGCTGCATGTTTTGCCTGTGCAGGCTGTCTTATAAACACCATCTTGTAGTATCAAGCCCCCAAGACAGGCCAGATGAGACAGGTTAAGGGAGTTAAGAAACTACAAAAATCATGAGACAGTGAAACAAAACTCACAGATTTACCAAGGATGTGTATTTGACAGAAAAGCTGGATGCCCAGGGAGAACAACATGAAGGGGGTTGGCTGTCACCTGGTCCAAAGTTAGTCAGATTCTCAATGACATCTGAGGCAAGAAGAAAATTAGAATGCCTACCTAGAAGCATGCTAGCACAGGGTAAAATGTTTGTTGGTGGATTAATAGCAAAGCAGGAACAGCAGAAGCCCAGGTGCTTAAGCAGAGAAAGTCCTGACACCATCTTTGCAATGTACTCTTATCTAGAGTACTACAAAAACTAACAGCTTTAAAGATGACCCATCTTATACCAAGAGATGCTGAAGATTCTTACAAAACAAGCCTTGACTACAAGAGATAACGGGAGTCAGATTCCAGGATAGAATGCTGCAGGTGAATAAGAAGGAGAAAAGCTGTCTTTGAGGACAAGATATTATTCTCTCCTGATACAAGAACCCATCACCCAAAGTGAAAAGGGAACAGGGTAAGATTTTAAAAGCTTTTCCTCAAAGAAAAGATTAGTGTTTTCTTCAGTGTCAAAAAAGAAAACAAAACCAAAGAACATCCTAAATATCTTGCAGAATGGCAGTCACCTTTTTTAAAACATACAGATGGAAAAGTGGAAGCAGAAGGCTTAATGTGAAAAGGAAGCCAAGCCCAAATTCAAAATCCAGAGATTCCAATGTCCAGTGCTACACTTTGACATTCACTATGGCAATACTTAATATAGTAGAAAACACTAAAAGGAACAGCTTGCAGCCTAATTATGAAGTCTGCAATTCCTCGCTATAAGAAAAACAGTGGTTCAAAATGCAGCATGAGTGCTTGAGTTGTTCCGTGCTCTCTTCCGCTGTTACACAGATGAGATTTTTAGCAACAAGGTGTCTCTTCAATGTTTCTTACAAAAACTTAAAAAGTGCTGTAGAATCCAATGGACTGACATCTTCTTGTGAAAGTGAAATACTTTCCTTTACTTAAAAGAGAGAACTAACGCAACTGTGGGAACTAGCTTCTTTTTGCATGACTCAGAACTCAATGACTATGAGACATATTCTCAAGAGCAATCTCCACAGTCAGATCAACGGTCCGTGATGCCATCCTAACAGCAAAGAAACTTGATCTCAGAAAGTTTTGTTAGAGAGGGAGGAATGAGGGAGGAAGGCAAAATCCTTGAGTGGGGTGAGTCAGATGCTTTCACTACCAATCTGATACCACTAACAGAATGACTTCAGACCTTTTTAAGTCTCAAAGCTTTTTGCACAGTTATTAGTCTTTAAGACTCAGCAAAACTTAGCCAAAACAAAACAAAATATAACATACAAAAGAAATAGCGGAAGTAGGTGTCTAACCTGTGGCCTCACCTGCCGAAGCAGTTCTTGATGCTTCAGTCTCAGCCTTTCCTTCTCCATCTGTAGCTGCTGAAGTCTCATCTGTTGTTGTTGATTGGAGCTACTCCCACCCATGACGCCACCTTGGGGACTCTGAGGAGCCAGAGGGGGTGGCTGTTTCACTGGAGCACTTTGGCTGATTCGCTGATTCATGGCTAAGGAACCAAAACAATAAACGTTTAAAAATAAAATTCAAATAAATACAAGGCAAGTACTATCCTTAGAAAGGATGCAGTAGGAAATTACAAGCCATGACCATACAAAACTTGCAGTCACACTGATGTTCAGCATGAAATGTATGCTCACATGTATCATTCCTGTGAAATCAATGCGACATCCTCACGTTAAAGTGTAATACTTGAAAACAGAGTTAAATGTGCAAATTGGTGCAAAATGTCCAAGTGGTGGGAAAATAATTCCATTTTAAATAGAATGCTTACTCGCTCTTCTTCCCAATACATTATTGTCAATAGAGACACAAATAGTGCAAAAACACTTTTCTTGTTCACATGAAATCTTAGAATCACCAAGTGCACAGAATGACAAAAGAGATCTCACTTAGATAGCTATCTTGGTTACATGCTATATCTTTACAATGGGGTACAGGTCAGACAACAACCATTCACATCATTTTTGGAATCGGTTTTGAGTATTACAGGCTCCATTTAGACTTCTAGAGCATCCTGACATGCAAATTCAGTGCAGGTAGAGGAATGACAGATGAATTACACAGACTAAAACATTACCATTTACACAGGAAATATTTTACTAATTTGTTTGCTTTCTGCTTCCCCACAAGGGCTCCATGATGCACCTTTTCTGCACAACTAATGCACAATGAAAATCCATGTTTCCTTCCCCCAGAAAGCAAGATTTAAACCTATTTTGTTTTATAAAACAATGCATCTGCTTGACAGACGTGATGTTCCCTCCACAAGAGTTAAAGTCAACAGAAGCACAGGAGTTCCCACAGTGGAACAGAAGGCTGGCAAAGGCTGAATACATCATAAGGGCACTATTTTCACAGGCTTTCAGTTTTGCAATTAGCTCTCCATCTTGTCTTCAACAGCCTGAATCTGTTAACATTAACAGTATGCTGCACAATGCATTTGTAGAAGCAGTCACAGGAGAGGTAGCATTTTTTTTTCTGAGAATGAGGATTCTGGTTTATGGGAACTAAGAGAAAAAGGAGTGAGTTTCTCTTAGGATGCCAGGTTGCTCTGGTGCAAAGAAAATCTGGCTGGCTTAGTTTGAATTAATGTTTTCATCATAGAAAAGGGATTCCTGAAACATGAACACTTAAGGTTTCTTTCTTAAAATAGTTATCTCGGAGAGTCTGTACCACCTTTTCTCTCAGAAGCCCTTCAGTCTCCACTGTCTTTTGAGTGTTGAACTTAAGGTGCACAAATGCCTTTCTTTTGTGCCAGGAAAGTCTAAAAATGTCTGTCTCACAGCAAAAATGGCTGTTCCTTCACAGCCTTTCTCCCCTCTCCTTGCCACAGCTCATCTTTCCATTGAGAGGCAATATATGAAGGAAAATGTCATATTAAGAACAGAAGAGAGAAGAAAACAGTCAATAGCTATAGAGCCAACTCTGTAGTTTAACCATTCCATGGTTCTCACAGAGTCAACATTGTAAAGGAACAGGGGTTCTATTTTCATCAGTCAATTCAAAAGACTTCCACAGTGTGGAACTGCTTCAAGTAATTTGAAATAATATTTTACGTAGTTACTCAGGAAAGAGTTTTATATATATGATCACAAATTAAATAAAAACTTCCTGTGAAGTTAAGTAAACAGATGAAGCAGGAATAGAAACTGCAACCAAGTGCAGCTAGAAGGAGTGAATACAAAAAGCCTGGAGATTCAATTCCAACCTGCAAGTCTCACGCTGAGCTAGTGAAAAACAAAAGAATAAGGGGTAACTAAAGATGTAGTGAATAGAGCTTAGAATGAAGCAGCTTGTCAGACATTTAGCACCTGAACATCAGGAAGAAGTGACCAGAATCAGCCAACTTGCTTTACTGTGTGAGCTACCGCCCCCAGGACAGCAAAAGGAAGAGAGAGGATGGCTTGTTTCTCTGCTGAACAGGTCCATGTGCCCTGAGACACCAGAAAATGCTAAGCAAAAGTTCCAACAGCACCAACCACTATGCTGCAAAGGATGTGAGCAGCACACGTTAGCTCCAGGAGCTCCATTAGATAACTTCCACTGGAAGACTGATAGCACTTGGGCTTGCCTACATTTATCAACTTAAGGCAGAGTTGGAGCTATAGAACACAATGCAAGAAAGGATGTCCATGTAGCAGCTCACAACAAGCTAAACATGACACTACTGGACCAGGAAATGCATCTTGTCCTTCTTCCCTTTTTACTCAGAATCCTACACTGTCTAGAGCCAGGAGCATGCCTTTTGCTTTTTGTATCTTACCCTCTTAAGCCTTGAAAACAGACAACAATAGGGGCTTGTAGGGGAAAAATGATGAGTCTTCTCCTGCTGTTACCTAATTCTGTAACTCCAGCAGAAGTCTGTGCTACACTTCAGAAGTTCCAGGACTCAAATCCTGTTATTAAGCAAGATGGAAATTCAATTATAGTTGAAAGGAAAGGGGAACAAAGGTTATAAAATTAATACTACCCACAAAATTACCTGAAAAAGGCAATCTAAGTCAAAAGCAAACTACTCAGCTTATAAAAATTAAGTACCCAGAGGCTGAAGAATATAAATTTTCATTTGCTTAAAAAGGCTCTCTTTATGATGCAGTCTCCAATCATATCATCCTGGTCCAGAGTTCCTGCCTCATGCAGTTCACAGCCAAACTGTGTCACAAGTAACCTCACACACATTCAGCAGTTTCTAACTTCAACTGGACATTCAGGTATAATGTTAGTAAAATCCCTTCAGCACATTCAATTTGCTTTTCCCGCATGCAACATACCAACAGTACTTCCATAGGTCTCTACCGCTAACATGCAACTTTGGGAATAATCCATTTTATTCCAATAAACCAGATCACTGAATTGCCTGCTAATGTCCTTTCTCTAACTAAAAGTGCATCTGAAACAGGAACATAACAAAATACCCGTACTTCAGCGTATACTTAATATTCACCAATAAATACTTGTAGGCATTTAATTATATTATTTGTTAACAGAACCTGAAACAGAACTGAAGATCAAGTTTCTAAATTCCCATTCAGGTACCCACTGAAGTATTTTCTAAGCATTTTATCTACTGAAGAACAAGGGTAAGGACTTCAAACTCAGAACAGGTCACAGAGATGTTTTTCATGCAAGGGGAATATTTTGCTTATGAAATTAAACTATAAGTTTGGAGACTAAAAAAAAGGACATAGCTAACTGAATTCTACTGACTTCAGAACATACTCAAGTGGAGAACCAGTGGGGAGAAAACACAGTCATCAGCCATTTTGGCTGATTACACAATTATGCAATCTTCAAGACAAACAGGAGAAAGAATATGATTTTATCATTTCCAACACAATATTTAATTAAAGGAAAGCAGGAAAACACCTTGTTTCAAATGATGGGAAAAACTGAGGTTTTCACTTTTCTACAATTCTCAGTTATCCAGTACTTACTAAGGATGTGACTGCACTAATTTGCTCTCTAGAAAACATCCTTATCAGTGGGATCTGATAGAAGCAGAATTATTTTCACACTTCATGAGTTTCTGATGATCCAGGCATCTTTTAAAATACCTTGAATTCAAAGGCAGAGAGCTTCATTTATCTATTAGAGTTAAGACTTATCAGATTTTCTGATGCATCCTGTTCCTTACCTTCCAGGAATATGGAAAACATTTAAATAAGGGGCTCTGCACCCACACAGTGAAGGCTGCAAAGACCTCACAGGCAGACAAGGAACAAACAAGTCTTTGTTTCTAAAAGAGGGGGATTTGAGGGAGGAGGAGGAGGGGCAGACAAGTTTAAAAAAAAAAAAGAAAAAAGGGAGGGGGGGCAACTTAAGACAGTAAAAACGATCTCACAGTCCTATAATATGGCTTAGATTTACATTCTGCAGAATGCAGTCAATCGTAACAGCTGCAATCTGCTTTTGGGAACAGATAAAGAATTAGAAATTTTCAAATGTTAACACAATATCCCAACTCAACTCAGCAGGCAAATGCTTGTACCATACTGTAGCCGATAATACTTGACAGTTACTGAAAGGAGTTTAGGCCACTGCCTATATCCTTAATGTAAAAAAACAACAGAGAAATAATTACCAGGCATTGGTGCTAGAAAGAAAAGGCCAGCACACTGGTAACAACTCCAACATAAAAAAGCTAATTCTCTCCCAAGATCCCATGCCAATTTAAATCACGTCCCAGGACAATGACAGTTTGTATTAACACAGTACCTTTCCTTTACGCAGAAATACATGCAATGGCTGCTGCAGAGCTCCCTTATGGTTAACAGACACAGCTGAATATTTGATGGCTTTCCTTTTGTATTTATCGTTCCACTCATGAAAACTAAAACTAGTTTTTATCTCTAAATGTAAAGACGCTCACATTCATTTAAGCAAACAATAAAAAAAAAATCTCACTATCTGGACAAGCTATAAAATTTACTGTCCTTAAGTCAGAATCAGTATTTTTGCAGAAAGAACTGGAGAAGAGCACTTTTCCCCTTCAGGTTCACTTGGAAGTTACACAGTTTTTTTGTGGATCACTTTTAGCTATGGCCAGGTTTTTGAATGACATGAGTTTGCTCCGCTGCAACAGAGGCAAAAATCCTCTGTTCAAACTGAAAAGAGCTGTGACAAAAAAAAATTACTGTCAAGATTTATGAGAATGACTCGTGGAAGTAATTAAAGCTGCTCTCTTTTTAGAGATACTTCATAGAATCATAGAATGGCCTGGGTTGAAAAGGATCACAATGGTCACCTAGTTTCAACCCCCTGCTACGTACAGGGTCGCCAACCACCAGACCAGGCTGCCCAGAGCCATATCCAGCCTGGCCTTGAATGTCTCCAGGGATGGGGCATCCACAGCCTCCTTGGGCAACCTGTTACAGTGTGTCACCATCCTGTGTGTGAAAAACTTCCTCCTAATATCTAACCTAAACCTCCCCTGTCTGTGTTTAAAACCATTCCCCCTGTCCTATCACTATCCACCCCTATAAACAGCCGTTCCCCCTCCTGTTTATATGCTCCCTTCAAGTACTAGAAGGCCACAATGAGGTCTCCCCAGAGCCTTCTCTTTTCCAAGCTGAAAAAGCCCAAGTTCCCTCAACGTTTCTTCTTAGGAGAGGTGCTCCAGCCCTCTTGATCATCTCTTATTGGCCCTCCTCTGCACCCTCTCCAAGAGCTCCATGTCCTTCCTGTACTGGAGGCCCTGTGCCAATTTCAGACAAGACACGTTTCTGCATTGCAGTCCTTATACTGTATTGCTCTATTACTCAGCAGCAGCTGAGGTGCCTGGGTGTGCTCAGCCCAGAGCAGAGCAGGCTGAGGGGAGGCCTGATGGCGGCTGCAGCTCCTCACAGGGAGCGGAGGGCAGCGCTGAGCTCTGCTCTGTGTGACAGCGACTGGGCCTGAGGGAACGGCATGGAGCTGCGTCAGGGGAGGGCAGCTGGGGGTGAGGGAAGGGTCTGCACCAGAGGGTGGGCATGGAACAACATGCCCAGGGCAGTGGGCATGGCCCCAGTCCTGCAGAAGTTCAAAGAGTGTTTGTACAACACTCTCACCCAGACATGGGGTTTGGATTTTGAGTGGTCCTGCAATGGAGTCAGGAGTTGGACTTGATAATGATTCTTGTGGGTCCTTTCCAATGTGGAACATTCTATGATTCCATGATTCTAAGAAGTATTCACATACTCCAGAGTTGGACTACCAGTTAAAATAAGATAAACGCAGATGAAAACATCATCTATTAGAGAAGCGTGTCCAAGTTGTGGATTGATAATTCTGCTTATTATTTGTATTCAAATAAAATTAATATTTTTCAGTTTCCTCTTCTATCATTACAATGCCACTGATAAAAAGTACAAATCGCAGTTCTTTTGTTCTCCTTTGATAAAAATCTTAGAAGTCTTTTTATATCCTGAAATGCAGAGGTGCACCAGCATGATTGATTTAGCACCACAAAGATCTCCAGGCTGACTCACTAGGAGT
Source organism: Meleagris gallopavo (assembly GCF_905368555.1). Lineage (NCBI taxonomy): Eukaryota > Metazoa > Chordata > Aves > Galliformes > Phasianidae > Meleagris > Meleagris gallopavo. The sequence goes on from NC_139404.1 coordinate 180,393,857, forward strand.
AAAATGCTATTCTTCATGGATCTAGCTCTCTTCCCACAACAGCAGTATTTATGACACTCTTTTGCTCAACTCCTATCAGATTCAGAACTGAAATATTCCACCCTCTGGCCCCAAAGAGCAAATCTAAACAAGATTCAGCAATAGCATAAATAGCTATAAGAAACTTCTGCTCAGTACACACATATGTGATGTTTTCCATTCTTTAAAGAGAAATTAAAATTTCTTAAGATGAAATTATTTTCCTAATATTTGACCTTATTTTTAAATCTACATACAAAATGAAACTTGACAGCACAATTTTTAGTGCTTAGTGGAAGAACTGCTTGGGACACACTGCATAGGACACATTATGAGGAGACCTCAACGAATACCATTTAAGTTGTATGTATGAAACCCTGAAGACAGCATAGTGCAGGACTCTCAGCTGATCAAAGCCCATCCCTTTCAACTGAAGATGTGACAAGGCGTATTTAATCAAAGCTGGTCTGCATTTTAGACCAAAGTTCAATCAGCAAAGAATATACAAACAGGCGGTGAACAGTTTCACTGCTCACTTTCCACACAATACTTGCTGGGTTAATTAAAACAAAAGACAAGCTTCCATACAATTTCTTGCAAAATTATATCGCTTTTTTTTTTTTTTTAATGCAGGTTTCCTTCAAATCATCTGTTTGCTGTTTGAAGTGCACACACGCTGTGTAAAACATGTAGAACCATCTACACCCTTTTTTCCCTAAATCTCTACCATAAAACTTTTCTGTAAAAAAGAAACTGAAATCATGTTTCAACATGATTGAATTCAAAAAGGGAAAGAAGAAAGCTGACAGTTCTTTGAATTTTAGATTATATATGATTAGATATAGAGTATATAATTATTTTGTATATATACTTAGATCACAGATAATGAGTGATCTGTTCAAATGAGTGATCTGATACATCTTCCATTTCTAACACTGTGTTCATTAACAGAGATATGCGAACTGCAGTGCTCAAAGAATATAGTAGGAGAAAAGACATTATTAGGAGCACTGTTTTCTTTTACTGTCATAGCTGTTTTAGTTACAACAGTGGAAGTACACTTTATTTATGCTTGCATAAAGATATCGTTACCAACAAATCTCTTTTCTCAAACAGCTTTGAATAATTCTGAGGAAAGAGAAAAAGCAAGTACAAACTGATGTAAAACCTAATGCCCTGAGAAATCCTCAATGAAAGGGTTCTCATTTTCATTTTTATTAGTATGTGAAATATTCTACATCAGCTAGTTCACACAATACTTGGGGGCAGATTTAATGATATATTCAGTGAATTGTATTCAGTGAAGATATCTAAATACATACATACTGCTTTTGAATAAAACAAGATTTAATTTTCTGATATGTGATAAACAACTAACAACCACTGACAATCACTACCATTTTAGAAGGGCAGTATCTTCAAAACAAAGGGGTGCTTACCAGTGAAATTTCGTCTGCCTTGGCAGATTCACACGTGCTTACTTTGATAGAAGACACTAATTCATTGAAAACTGATATTGCTCAGAATGAACACATTCTGACACGCGTCACAAAACAAGTAAGTCTTTCCCCATCCTAAGTGACGTCCTTAAATTGTTCTTCTGGAAAACGTAAGTATGGAACAATCTAATAACAACAGCCCTTTCAGATGAGTAACATCCATTTTGTGTTAGTGACAGGGCACGTAAAGAGGTTATGTCATTGATTTTGCAGATCAAAACCAACTGTGGCTCACGTGTTGCTTTTGTACGAAAATAGAAGGCGGAGCTCAAACTCAAAATCTGAAAGGCCACTGTGATCAGACAGAGGGTTTGGGCTTCTTTCTGACCAATGGCCACAAGAAGCATGGCAGCAGTTTTTCTTAGCCTTGACAATCATAGAATCATAGACAAGACAAACCAATGAGAAAAAACACGTACTAAACAATGTGTTAGGCAAGTAAGGGATAACAAAATAGCATTATGGAATACTTTTAATTTCGGTCAGTAATTCTTCATAGTTCTTCTTTGTTTTAAAGACACAATGTTCTTGCATTAGAAAAGAAAGAAGCAGAAAATACCCATGTGTATACCTTATACTCCAAACTTAATCACCACTACTATTCCTTTTCCTACTTGAGTAGTTTAATCAGCTACTGAATACAGAGCCCCTGTGGCACTTTCCATAATGATGTTAACACCATCTTGCTATCCCCTCCCCCTCAACCAAAATTCATAGAGATCTCCATAAATTATTATCACGATCCTTAAGTGAGAGTGATAAAAATGTTGAGGCAAGGATTTCTATCTGAGGTCACATAATAACCCATTTGGCAGCTCTGACATATAAAAAAAAACAAAAGGAAAGAGACTGGGATACCTAACGCGAATTTGATCACTAGCAACAAACCTCTAAAACTGAAGTTCAGAATAGAACAACAATAAAATTGAAGGAATATTGTGTTTTACTTAAACTCCTGGAGACAGGCTTGCCTAACTACCCTTATGGAGTACTACTGTTCAAATTAAGATTTGTGTCAACCCTAAAGAGACAGACAAATCAATTGCCAGTTTCCAGTATTTTTCCACTTCAAGTTCACCATCTCATTTTTCAAACTAGGTACCCTCCAAAGGCAAATTATTTCTACTTGTGCTTCAAAAAACAGTCCTACCATCTGCAAGCTGAAGTAACAGTTAAAATCCCTTTAACGGGATTTGATACTAAAGCCAATTCTTGGAAACCTGTAGCAATAAAGTTGAATGATTCCAAACTTCCAAGTGGTTCTAGGAAATTTAATTTTATAGAAAAAGCAGATGTTCATCTACTTCACCAGTTCCAGCAACTTAGAATGCCTAGCTTCATACTGAGACATTCTTTAACTACCAAGAAAACATATCAGCATCATCTGGAAGGCCTAAGAAAAACATCAGGATCTATGAAGAATGACCAATGGACAACAGTGGAAGCTGGTAAAAGGCAAAGCTGCATCATATACAAGAATGATCTGGTCAGTTCTCTTAAAGAAACAACCTTAAAAGTAGTAACATGGAGCCCCTTTCTAAGAGGCCTACAAAGACACTGAGAAAGGTTGGTCAGCATGTTTGTACCAGATGCTCCACTAGTACAAAGAATGCTGCCAACACAGGCCTGATGAAGCCCTTGCCCATCCCCCTTTCTTTGATTCCATTAATCTTTTTATGATTGTGCTTGGCAGGAAAAGACCCTCCTTTAAAATCTAGGAAGGGACTAAAGATGAGAGCTTGTCATTTCTCCTACCTCAAAATTATTCTGATGCCAAATATGTAAACCTGGAAGACCAACATCTGAGCCACAAGACTTTAGAGTAGTTTAAGCGGTGCAGCTGACGACTTCAAGCCCACTTTGATCCAAGACTTGGGTCTGATTCTGACAGATTTGAAGTTCTTATCTCCTACTTGGAGAATCAGATTTTAGACCAGCCTGGCTCCATAGCAGGATATTCTCACCAAAACTCTTATCTGATCCATTAGTCTTAAAAGACTGCTTCAGGAATCATATCAGTGATATCCTTTTATTTCTGTTTTAAACACATGAATGCAATATCCAAATTCTCTTCAGCAGTTAAATCCATAGGTGTGTCTGCCTAAAATAATTTGCTCAAACTTGATCCTCCTTCCTCCCTCTTTTTTTAGCCACATTAATGGAAAATTGCCAGCACCGCTTTTAAAAGGAGTATATGCACACCTACTACAGAAAATAAGGATGAATACAAAGTTGCCATCTGATGATGAACATACATAGAAATAAAAATGGTCTCCCTGGACTTAGAAACTCAGAATCAGAAAAGGCAAAGACTCTTCAAACCCTGTTTCTGAATACTGAAACAGAAGAGCGTGTTTGCCCATACCATTCAACACCTTTGTTTTCAGTGGTTCTTCAGATGAGTGAAAGTGGCACTATCAAATGAAAAATCTTTTTTTTCCCCTCATTTTCACTTAATGTTAGTATGATAATGATCAAAATCTTTAGAAATACCAAGACGAAGTCACCCTCCTTCAGGAAGCATTAGTAGTAAACAAAAAGAAAAAAAAAACTAAATCCAAGCCCATACATTAAAACACATTGATAGAAAAAAAAAATTATGATGTAGGAATGAGGATTTTCAACACACATTAAGCACTGAAAAGTAAACTCCTGAGTCATTCATGTTCTTTTTGGGGTCACAGCACATATTAGTTGAGATCTCTATGAGGGAAATAAATGCAAGGCTCGGTAAGTTAGCTCTGTCAAACTGATTTTCCTTCTCTACTGGAGTAGCTTAAGAAGGTCACAAGTGCGAAAACATCAGGAATAAGATTTTCCATTTTGTTGGCTCAAATGACAAAAACATAAACCACAATACAATGTGTACAACTTCAGATTTCAAGGAAAACTCCTTCAAGCTCAACAGCAGCTAGCAGCTTGTCTCTATTTGCTGTCACTCCAGATCAGAAGAGCTCACATGCTTTTTTTTTTTGCTTTTTTTTTTTTTTCTCTTCTTCCTTTCCTGCCCCTTTCAGTTACACTTGAGCTCTTTGACTGAAAAGGTCTGGAACAGATTAAAAGTCCGACCACAAAATAAAGAGCCTTGGCATGTACTCAAGCCTGTCTGGGATACACATACACAGTGGGCCCAAAAAGGGAAGCTATGCAGCAAGAAACCCTTATGCAGTCTTTTGGATATTTCTAACTTCTTGCAGTTTAACTACACAGCACATTTGATGGAGTTTCAGTATGTACAAAACAGGTTCCTTTCACCCTTAAGGTTAGGCTGTATCATCTGCAGGACTGGAATATAGTTCTGAGAAGCAAGATCCATCTCATTCATGACTTTTTTCAATTAAAGTCTTTTTCCCTCGCTCCTTTTTAATTCCAGTTGCTATATCCGGCTCATCATTTGAAACTGCAATGTAATGCAAAGAAAAGCAAAATGCTTATCTTGCAAGACTACTTATATAATTGACCTGACCATTTTGAATGCAAAAGGCAACACCGATTTTCAAAATGACTGCTTCCTTTCCAGCCTTACTCACACATTACGTAATTGTGAAGTTGCAAGTTACCCACACGCTCCTCTTGCAACATGCAAACAGGTTTGCAGCTCTGACTGCTGTTAAAGCCAAGATGGACATTTGCCAAAGTTGACAACCTTCAATATAAGCCCCACCTTTGGCTCAAGTTGCACAGTGGTTCAACCTGTCTACAAACTGGAGAGCAGTTTATAAACAAAGTGTGACAATCCAGTGTTTACTCTAAGTGCAAAGGGATGTCTAATGTGAGCGCTCAAACCTACAAAACAAAGAAGCTGAAACTGCTAACAACCATTTCAGAAAAACAAAGACGAAAACAAAACAAAACAACCTAAAAACCAGAAAAGTGACTGTTGAGTTTTGCAGCTCTGTGTTTATATGGCATTCATGGAGTTAATGCCTCTCCCAAAAGGGGCCCACAGTTGTTGTTAGGTCAACCCCTGTAAAGCTTCAAAGGCTTTGTATCCCCTCAGCCTGACCTACTCAGTGATCTGCACACTGTTTTCATTTAGTTGCACTGAGTCCAAAACTAAAGCTTGAAAACCACAGTGATCTCTTTTTTTTTTTCCTCTCTCTTTTCTTTTTTTAACCCCTACTATTTCTTCCACGTCTCTGGAAAAATAACTAAAATCCAAAAGAGATGAAAATAGTAAGCTATTAGGGAAACAAATTAAGGGAAAATTAATGCATTCAATAAAGCTTACATACAGAGGTCATGACTTTAAACAAAAACTGAAGTTGTAATACCACCTTAAATGCATCAGAACAACTACTTGGACTAAGAAACCAGTTTAGAGTTTATATGCTGCTGGTATTTCTATTCAGCAGTGCCAATATTTTATTGAAGTGCTTGCAGCTCTGCTTTTCATACAGATAAAAAAATTGCAAAAAGTTGGTACCGGTTCTGCTTTGTTAAATACTCACATCCAAACCTTGTGATCTCTAATTTCAGTTACTATTTCTATTTTCAGTAATAGCAGTCTAATTAAAATATTCGTTACCTTACAAAAAGAGGATTAAAGTCGAAACCACTCAATACTTCCTTCTGCATGGTTTAAAACAAAGTATCATCACAATCATCACTGTGACAAGCTGGAATTATAAGCTGGTATATGTTTCAAGTGTATTTAAATAGAATGAATTATTACTTAACAATGTCCTTGTTAGGGTAGCACAAAGGAAAGTATTTATTTATTTGGGAATTAAAAATCTCTTCTGTTGCAAATATTTGCAAGTCTTTGGGAAGAATGAGCTTGGCTGAAACTGTGTTCACCCACTAATAGGAACGTGTTTAGATAAATCATTTCTGAAGCCACCAGTTTAGGAACTGTATGGATCATATGGCAAAATCCCAACCCCTAACATTAGAAACTTTGGTGACATATTCCTACAGGATATGTACTAATTCCTCTTTATGTTTCCTTTAAAAAAAAAAGGATTTAAATAAGGTCTATGTTTCAAATTAGAATATGTGCTTTATATTATACTATATTATAGTATATATACTGTACTATAAAGAGTTTTCAAACTATGACTGCAAAATTAAAGCTAAGTGAACTGAAGCGAATCAAAAATTCTGAAGTGAGATGAACTTTTACCAAAGCGTGGGTCAAGCCTTGGGTCTAGCCAAGATGTTGTCTTGTTCTTATGGTTTATGTAGTAAATTTCTCCATCCTGGGTCATAGCTTGTTCCCATCCATCGGGGAGTGGGCCTGCAATATAGAAGGAAGGAGTTCATGGTGGACTCTTGTTTGCTCCAGCTGAAATTGATCTACAAAAAATTCCAACATTTTACATATATAACAGTAAATGAAACAAAAGAGTTTCAGGTTTATGTCTAGCATTTCTAGGATAAGGACAAAGAAGTGGTGGGTGGAAAAATCAAAGAACAAAGAGCACTTCTATCATCATTTTGATTTAGGATTTGGAGTTTTATCTTATAATTTATGTCTTTTCGTATGCTTCTGACACTTCCTTTTGCTATGACATTACAGTGCAAAACCAGCAATAAGTCAAGCCTGCCAGAATGAAAACAGCACCAGAAAAAAAGCATAAGCACAGAGATATCCCACCTTGTGTGGGAAAGTTTATCTAGTAATTGAGAGTCAGCAGCAGCAGCAAGACAACGACAAGACTCTGAAGCACTGTTTCTCTGACTTTTCACAAACAGTTAAAAATAAATAAATGGAAGTGACGAGCCTTAATTGCACTTCATACCATGAGTTGCAATGAAAGCGTTAAAGGCTTAGGCAAACAAAAACACAAGCCTGAAGAACAGAAGGCAAAAAAATGCAACAAAAAAGTAAAGGTAAGCACATCAGAAGCAGGAGACAAAGTGCCAGGACCAGCAGTGCTATCCCTCTATGAGCAGGAAGGCACGCTCGGGGACACCTACATTTAGAAAAGGGTAAAGGGAAATACATAGTGGCGTAGTACTGGAGTCCAACGCTAATGTCTAAATACGGAGTTCTAAAGTGTTTCCATTATGTTACAAAAGCAGCTTTGGAGAAAACAATCTTTTGCTGCTGTGCTGTTCAGGAACCACTCATTCCTGTCTCTATATGATCATGCACCTCCATCTGTATTGCGTTAGAATGAAAACTATTCTCTCAGCTACCTTCACCCCATTTTGTCTGGCAGGTGCTTTAAAAATACATGTTTTAGAATCAGATAGATACGTACTTTAAAAATACCTAAATTAGATGCAGGAAAATCTTGCCTGAACTTCTTTACATTTAAATACCATCTTCAGATGACACAACAAAAAGATTCACTACAAACATTAAGAATGTAACAGAAATTAGAACAAGAGCTGTTCCAGAAAACCATCATATTTCAGTCTCTCTTCTCACTTTTCCTCAGCATGATGTAACAACATACTACCAAAAGCCATCTGTCTGCCTGATTTAGACCAACAAACCATTCTGCACAACATAATGTTTGTGTTTATTTATGTCTTAAAATTTCAGACACAAGATTCAAAGTACGTATACACAAAATTAAAATAAATGCCTGGAATATCTACTACATCCATGTTCAAATTACATTAGCTCTTTGCCTGCCACACTGCTCTATACTCCAATTACTGCTGAAGATTTTCATTGCTTAAAGCTTTGGGGGGCAGGGACTAGATTTGTTTGGTTAATCTCAAAAGATGTTCCTGAAGGAATGTTTTAAAACAAAATAAATTAAAAGAGCAAAATCATCATTGCATTCCAGTAATACCCCAAGGCATAACAAGGACAAGAATTTCTTACTGTAGTCTTTGGCCCAAGAAATCCCCTACATAATACATTTCTATCTCTAACTCTTCTATTTTGGCCCAGAATGCTATGCCTTTCTCTAGCACTCCACAATCAGAGCTACAGGCTGCCATGTGAGGAAAAACAGCGCCCTAGCCATTGGATATTCCCTTCCTGCCCCTAACGCTCACAAAGCTTTAAACGCTGCATACAAGTAACAGCGGAACCTCAGCTTTTAGGCCAGTAAGCAGAACAGCAAGGGTGACAACCCTGAAAAATTCATAAATCCTAACACATCCACAGTATAACAGGATCCTGGGCTAGGTTAGCATACTCACAAAGCAGCCAACTGCACCATCGGATGCTATTTTATAAAATACACAGGCACACAGTGACAGGCCACACATGATCCAAGTGCAGAAGCAGATGGAGGACCAACATTTTTTGCTGACCACTAAGCCCAACACCCTCGCCGTGTGGGCAGACCTTCTCACTACCATTCTCCCTAGAGTCCTTCAAAGCCACAAACCCCTAGGAGACGAAACTCAGCAAGAAAATCTCTTTTGAAATGCAAAGCCAGAAAAACAGCTGGCTCTAGGAAAAACACAACTACCCTTGGGGTGTAGGTCCTGCTGAACACTGAGTAAAGCGTATTCTGGTCCTGCATGTTTCTTTGCAGCAAATAAGAATAAAATGCCTTTGAAGCAGGATGCCAGGAGCTGATCAGTCCACCTACCTTCTGGAAGAACACTGCTTATTAGATTCAATGATCTGATGACTAGTAGCTTCCCAGAAACCAATGCAGGCAAGGTTCTCTATCTGCTGTAGGTCTGCCTGCTCACCTGGTTGCCACAGCAACTATGCTTCCTCCTTGCTAAGTTCCACCAACAGCTGCAGAAATTGAATGTTTTTCCTAGAAAATTTTTGGCATTAGGCACTATGCTGCTTTCTTCCCTAGCCCATAATATGCTCCTATTTTTCTGCTGTTGTCCCTACGTGTTGTAATGGTAAAACAACATGTTTCTGCTGTTGTCCCTGCATGTTGAAAACTGATGAGTACCGCCTTCTGTAATTTGTTCAGTTTTATGAGCAGTTGTGATACCAAAGATTGTCAAGACAAACTCAGCATTACAGCAAGTAATGGAGGAAAAACGAAAAACCATGATGAAGAGTAGCAGACATTCACACAGAACATCTATGAAAATTCCTGCATCTCCATGTTTTCCCAAAAGGCTCAACAGAAACAGAATCCCCAGCATTGCTCCAGTCGGTGTTAGTCAACAATAGCCACGCTGGGTGCAATCTTTTTAGCACAGGCACCTGGACTGAGTAGATGGACATTTACTGCTGCTCAGTAAACAGCAGCTGTTTACTGAAAGCTGTTTGCTGTCTATCAGACTCCATAATTTCAGTGAAGCACTAAATGCATATACAGAACCAAAAAGTATAGAGGCTGTAATTTGCTTGGCCTCCAGCTATCTCACATGAGTTCCTGAGGCAAAGCCATAGAATGGCTTTGGTTGGAAGTGATCCAAGGATCAAGTCCCAACCCCAATGCCACAGGCAGGGCCACCAACTTCCAGATCTGGTACTAGACCAGGTTGCCCAGGGCCCCATCCAACCTGGTCTTGAAGCGTCTGCCTATTTACCAGATGTCAAAGGGTCTCTCTTGCAAGTACTTTTCCAGTCTTTTGTTAAACTTTCATAAACATCCAACGGGAACAGTTAGAAACAGTCGGCTCTTTAGCTTGGCGAAGAAAAGGCTCTGGGGGGACCTAAGGGTTGGGGGGGGAATTTTAATAGTGGCCTTCCAGAGCTTGAATGGGGCCTACATGAAAGCTGGGGAGGGACATTTTATAAGGGCAGGCAGCGACAGGACAAGGGGAAATGGCCTTAAACTGGAAGAGTAGATTTAGACAAGATATTAGGAATAAGTTCTTTACTGTGAGGGTGGTAAGACACTGGAAGAGGTTCCCCAGAGAGGTTATGGATGTCCCCTCCCTGGGAGCACTCAAGGTTAGGCTGGATGGGGCTGTGAGCAACCTCGTTCAGTGGGAGGTGTCCCTGCCTATAGCAATGTGGTTAGAACTAGGTAATCTTAAAGGTCCCTTCCAACCCAATCCATTCTATGATATCCTTGTGGCATGGTATCCTTCCAGTTCTGTTTGATGCTTCCTTGGTCAACTGAATACAGCTACAAACTTACTTTCAGTTCTATTATTTGCAGTTAGTTGCAAAGGAAGAGACTAGCCTTTTAGTTCAACTCACCATTTACTGCTGTATTTTAAAAGACATGGTTATCCATAAATTAGATTCCAACTTCCAAATGTAAGCCATCTTTAGAAAACCACTGATAAGGCATTCCTCTTTAACTAAATATTTATATATCGCTGTAACTTAACATAAGTACATGTAATTTTAAAAGTCTTTGTGCATGTCTCTGTTCAGCTCGTGTCTCCATTCTTGATTCCACTTTCTCAATATACCATCATTGCCATAAAAATGCAGAGCTCACTGCTGGCAGATAAAAAGCAACAGAAAGAATAACTAAAGCAAAAACATAATATAAATTCAACCTATGCTGATATCCCAAGTAAATCTCACAAGTCGTTACAGTCTCTGATGTGCAGGTGTAAAATAAATGTAAATAAAACTTCATTTTAATCACAGGGTTAATGCATATTAGATAGCATCTCTAGGTATTAAAAAAAAAAAAAAGCTCACAGACAACAAAAGAACTGAAACACCAACAGCAAGAATCACCATATGCAAACACTGACCTTCACAAACCTTCCTAATCTTCTTCTGTGAAATCATGGCACCACTGCAATTATCAAACTTTTAAAAATGATATCAAAATGTACAGAATTTACCAGGAGTCCAACTTCATTCTGTCAACCCAGTACAGCTTACAAAAAGCTACTATTAAAAATGGTAAGGAAGACATGAAACATTCATGTCATGTAGACACTTTGAAACTTGGATTTCACAACAGACCATATGCAATGCTGAATATACACAAAGCAGAATTTGTAGTATGACTGGTTACGCAGAATGGAAGCCCACAAATGAAAGCAGCATGAATCCATGAGAAGAGCTAGTTTTAGTTATTGCTACATTTCTCTCTACCCCCTGCAGTGGGAAAAAACAACCAACGGCAACACGAAGCACACAAGACGACCTTAAGTTATGACTTTGAAAGTTAATCTTCCTAACCAATCTTAAATGTGGCACTGCAACCTAACTTCAGGAGTCCATGAAATAGCACGGGGTCTACAAACTTTCACCAGGAAAGGCAATACAAAATTGCAGTGTAAGGGAAGACGAGGACAAAGACAGGTAATCTGCTCCAGATCCAATGATCCGCTGTCTGCATGCAAGCAGAATAGGCTCAAATAAGCAGCGCTGTTAAGCATGACTCAAGAAAATAAAAGTAACTGAAGAAGGGAAGTATATAATTGCACTTTATTTTATTCAATTTATATCAACTATAATTATTATAAGAAGCAAGCATTGTTTATAATCAGATGCATAATTTCACTTTAGTTGGAACTGTACATTTTTTTAGTGTTAAATATAAATAAATCAAGATAGAACAAATATCACTTTTCCTGCAGTATCTTTAAGGTACAATGGTTAAAAAAAACAGAAAAGAATGAGAAAGTTCTAAACCAATTTCTCTATATATATCGCACTGTTGGAAAAACAAGCTTGTCTTCTTCCCATTAGTACTATGAAAATGCAATCATATTTAGCAGAAGATTAAACAACAAATGTCATCTAAAAAAGCACTATGCTTCTCCATACAAACGGCACAAAACATTTTAGTAGATTGCACAATTTACTTGAGTGAGCCAGGTTCAGTAGAGCTGAGACAAAAACATACCAAAGAACCTAAAACAAAAACATCCTCCCTTTCACATACTGATGCCTTGTGGTAGAGCATTTATGCTTACTAACATTCATCAAACAGTCCATCCACAAAGTGAAAAAGCCCCTAAAAAAACTCTATCTCATGCTAATCTACATCCTCCCTGTGCCAGTTTCAATTTCAAACACACTGCTGACCTGTCTTCATCCTTACCACAAATGTTTTCTCTCCTACTTCCCGAGCCCCACTTATCCTTCTCACCCAGAAAACCCAACAGGTTTACCTTCAGTATGCAGACAACAGTTCTCCAAGTTCTGTTCCATCCCTCCTTCTCAGTTTGTTTTCCTATTCTTAATTCTAACTAATATAACCTTCAGTGACTCTCACGGCAATTCCTAAAAACCCCTGCTTTCAGATTTCACCACAGCAATTTTACTTGCAGGCTACTACAACATTCTGCAATTAAATACAGTAAAGATTGGTCTGCAGCTTCTGATGAAGGGCTACAATTAATGAGCACCATACAAGGATGCACAGAAAGAAAAACATTCTCTTGTGGACATTTTTTTTGTAAGTCAGTGACCTCCAGCTGTCCCAGGCCTTACACTTGCTTTTCCCAATCTCTCTCATGAAAGGCTCTCTCAGCACTAGGGCACGTTTCACTGCCAGCAGTACTTCAGAACGGGAAAATTCTGACTTGAAGAGGTCTCAACCTTATTTCCCAGTTCTCGAGGCCAGACTGCCAAATTAGAACATTAAGGAGCCTTATGTCTATATGACGCTGTCAGATTTAAATTCCACTGAGCTGAGTGGGGAGTTACTTGATTTTTCCATTTTTCTCACTCTTTATGAGGCCATCAAGCAAGCACAAACCACCATAAACTCAGTAGTACACAGTGACAAAACCAAGTATAAGCAGCTTCAGTAGAAACAAATATACAGTTAAAGACTGTACATGAGGATTTACCAAATAAGGTATCAAAAATGGAATCATACAATAAATACGAGTTTAATATTATTTAATCCAAAACACTTGTTAAACACAATCAAGTTAAGCACTAGTGGGTGCACTCCCAAGATCCAATTCCAAATAACACTGCCTCAACAAAACAAGTACCCATGGAATCACATTGCTAGACTAACAATATACAGAAGTTTCACTTGCTCACACACTTGCATCAATCAATTACTTTTAATTTCTTGATTTTCTTTTTAGCATAGCCCTTCATTACTGACTACTAGATTTATTTTTCAAAGATTCTTCCCCCTTAAAACAAACCATTTTGTTTACTTTTTTTTCCTAAGGATCTTCTTTTTTTTTTTTCTTTTATAAGTATATACAGCACATCCTACTTCACTATCAACATTGTTTTTCTGCTAATACTATAATACAATGGAAGGTTTGAGGAGTCATCTTAAAATACAGAATTTATATTAGTAATAGACTAGCATATTCAAATAGACTAGTTTATGTATAAATAAGATAAACCAAAGGCAAGACAGACCAGGCGAGCTGTTTCCTTTCTCCTATTCTCTGTTCTTCTGATGTATCCCTACGAAAACATATCATTCTCTTTTGCTTCAGGTTTCTTGGCATATATATACAGGAAAGAACAATACTCAGAGATTGTATTTTCACATTAGACACTGAGAGCTTAATTGTTTTGAATCATGACTTTCTGAATCTGAACAGAACTCTTTCATTTGTGCCAGGATAATCCAACCTTCTGGCCTAGCCAGCAAAAAGTTTGATCAGCTTCCATCTAACACCCAGTCATGAACAGCACAGTTTGGTCATGCCTGTTAATCTTTTGGTATTGTCTACAGCGTATGAATTGCAGCATGAAACAAAGCTGTCTAAACGGACAACAAAAAGCAGCACCAGAGAATAACTTTTGTGAAATACATGAAAAGCAGACATACACATGACAAAATCAGACTGAAAAAAATGAATAACATGTCAACCTCAGTGACGAGACAGTGACAAAGCATAGAGAAGAGTGCAGCAGTAAAAATAGCATGGGACCAAGTTTATCTGCTTGCTCTCTGCACCATCAGGACAACAAAGCTATGTAAACATGTAGCAGATTTTACAGTAAGAATAAGCATACCTTCCTGCTGTCTAGTAACAGACTCCCTTAGATCAGCTGAAAAACTATTCTATGTTCCAAGAAAAGACATCTGATTTCCCCAGCTGAAGAAATAATAATCAGCATATATTGTTTTGGAAATGATTGGAAAAGAAGAAAAAACAACTTTACTTCTAAACAAGACTTTCCAGGTGTTTGCTTTATTTGTTAAGTGAAGATGTCCATAACCAACATGGGAATTATAAATGAATGGCAATATGCTTAGCATAGTAAGTGAGCAAGGGAAGGAAAACGAAACAAAACATAAAAACCAAACATTGCAGAAACTCTAGCTTTAAAGCAAAATGGAAGTAATTTAATGAAAATTCTTTTAATCAGTTTAACAGCATTTTCAGTCAGTAGAAACAGAGGCAGGAATTCTGTTTCTTCAAATGTTTGAATCATCCACTTGAAAAAAAAATAAAACAGACCCAAAACTTACAGCATGCTTTTTGCTGGCAAACATTATACGTTCTCTCACCTCAAGTATCAGTTCCTTGCTTGATGCATCATTCTTCACAAATTTAAAGTTTAAAAATAAACAGACAACTGTGAGATTTCAACTCCTCTCCCCCCCCACAACATCTTCCTGATTAAAATAGCTAGCAGTATCTTAATTTGTATGACCTTCTCCACAAAAACAGTTTTTGCTTACCTGATGCTGAATTCATTAAGTTCTGTTGCACGGGAGGACTGGTGGGAGCTGTAACGTTCATCTGGGAAAGCATGGCCTTCCTGGGATCTTGCCATGTTGTTGTTTGATCAATATGACTACAGAAACAAAGCAAGAGTTAGGACAGTCATGCGTTCACAATAATGACCTGCTAGCACAGAAAGTTTAACAACAAAAGGTTAAGCATGCCAACAAGAGCCACATTCAAAACCAAACAAGAACTTTTTGGATTCTGTCCAAGCATTACTATACCTCATATTCTCAAATCCTTTACTCTGGTCACCATCATTTTCCCACCAAAGAGCTGCAGTGATTAGAGCTAGAGCAAAGGCGAGATACAGCTCAGCATGAGTACTGGAATCTAGACTGTTGTACCATAACATATCCATGAATTAAACATTCTCTTCCTTTTCTTGCTGATTAGTTACTTGTCAGCTTTAAATGCGACTTGAGTGTCTTTCAAACCCAGCCAGTTATGCCTGGAATCTCAAGCACAGTCAAGTAGTTTGGCATGACGAGTTCACGCTCAGTGCCGAGGGAGCTGTAATGAGCAGGCTGGTGAGTAATCATTAATCTTCCCCAACTTTCTGTGAGTAGCCTACATTCTCAGGTTATTTGATGGAGTACTCCCCCCATCCCTGAGAACTGAACATCTGTGGTAACTTAAGTAACCAGTTGCACTAGAGTAGTAATAAAAAAAAGCAACTGATGTTCAGCTGCTTTTCTATTTCATACTAAAGGATGAGGACAGCTGGATTGTCAAGTAACTCAGTGAGCCCTCTCTAAAAGATAATCACAAAACTTCGGGAGCTTTTAGTTATCTGTTTTGAAAAGAAAAAACAAAACCCTGGAAAATACCTTCACTGTCATTCACAAAACTATTTAAGTCAATGAAAACACAAATGTAATGAATGATTACTTCATCTTCTGAGTATGTGATTAGCGCGCTTTGCCAAACTAATGAATAACAAATGCACACTATTCACAATATCTTGATGCCATTAATTAAGACTGCTCTGAAAAGCTCACATGGACAAAAATAAAACCACTAACATGCAGTAAGCTTTGACGGTATCAATTCAAACTCATACTAAAATAGTTTGACTAACAATCAGAATCCAGCACATCACTAACTTGGTACCACTCTTTCATCATACTAAACACTCTTAAAGTTACTTCTTTCTGGATTAGCAGAATGCCCGGTTTCAATTTCTCCAATGAAAGTACCACATTTAAAGTTGCACTGCAGCTTGCACTGTGATCCAAGTTCAAACCTCGGTACTCAATTCACACACTTGATTTGTACCAGTGTTTTGCATTGTTTTGCACTTATTTTCGTGCAGCAGTATGTGTACAGAACCATCAATCAGACTGTATATTTTCCATCTTTATGTTGGGATTTAAATAGTAACTATGCAGAAACTCTTCCCAGTTCACAGCTGATATAACTTCCAGGTATATTCAAGTTTAGGAGATGGTGCTGTATTTAGACATGCTAAAGGGGCAGATAATTCAGATTTAGTCACCTCAACACCTACATCGATGTAAACATCAACATCTGGCCTTGTCACCCTACTCTCCACTAACTAGAATGGAACATATGAGAGCACGGTTAGGATGCAATTCATTTGAGAAACTTAAAGAGGCGAATAACACCTATGTTCTGCATTGCGAAGGAAGCCTAAGGTAAGTGGGTTAAATACATGACATTAGAGGTGGTGAATCCCAAACTTTGTGTGCTTGCATGACTACAGCATCCCAGAGCTTAAGTCATATGTTAAGGTCTCATCACAGGTAAAACTAGTCATACAAAACAGAACATTATCTTCTCCCTGCTCTAAGCAATTAGCTACTACGACAAGAAACTACTAAGGAACCCTTTAATTCCAACTAATAAAAATGTGCTCCATCAATTTAGCAAGAGTTTTTAACATGTTCTTTGGTACTCAAAAATATTGTTTTTTTTTTGTTTGTTTCTTAAACACCAAACACTAAGTTGTGCATGGGAATATTAGGCATTTTCACTTGATTGAAATGAAGTACAATTTCAAATGATCATAAAATGGCTCATAGTCACTCAAACAATTACCTCCATGCAATTATTTATCACACTGGGACAGGAATTCACCTAAGTAGAAACTAGACGGTGTTGCAAAGTGACTTGGACTAAGAAGTTTTATCTTAAGCTTTTTCCTGTTTCCTTGCATTCTATGCTCTTTAAACATACACAAAATTTCAGTCCAAGAGTTGTAGATATATTCCAAGAGGGACACAAAATAGGAAAGAATGCTTTTTCTACAAGAATGCAACAGTAAACAAAGCCTTACTCTGTGTATGGCAAGTACTGCCTTGCATACAGGAAGCCACCCTGTTACAATAGGTTCAATTCAAATGGCGTCACTGCCACCTTAGTTTCCATGGCACACATTCAATACAGGTACTATTAGGCATACTGTGCCTTTACTTCCATATGTTTTCCAACATTTAGCTTAATGAAGAAGCAGGCCACATGCAGCAAGGCTTCCTTATTTTCTTTTTAACCTACTTATTCACAGAACAAGGAAAAGCATAGTAAAGACTGCCACATATATACACCAGATCTTAATATGAAAAAGCAGTTTTCATTTTTCTGACAGTCAATTCTACAAAGCAATGAAAACAGGGAAAGATAATACCGACATAAGAACACAGGTGAAGTTACAGCACCAGCACGTGCCACTTCTCCTCTCTATTTCAAATTTGTTCTATTTGCTCAGCTCTGTTCTGGGAACAGTGGAAACTGGGAAACCACCACTGTGCCCATGATTACACATTTTTTAATTTCCATTTAACTCCTGTAAAAATATTTGTAACATTATATGCTTATAAAACAGATACCTATGGTACATATTCTATAGCCTTTGTTTTTATACACTCAAAGAGTGTAGAGTATAAAAAAGAAGGAAAAAAATTGTCTCACTGCATTACAAAACCATTTGCACAGTTGCCTACAGGAACACATGGAAGCAACAGTCACCAACTTCTTCAAACATAACTGAGTAAGGAATAGATAAAGGAAAAAGTAATTTAAAAGTACTGCCAATTAGAGCACAGGGACAGCATTATCAGCTCCTGCTTAATTACATGAAGCAAAGTAATGCTCAGATGGAGTTGTTAATGTGGTCGGCTAGTTCAGACAGCAGCAGCTTCCAGCTTTGGCCTAGCTGAATATCCCTCGAGAAGTCAGCCAACAGGACTCCAACCAGCCTTCTTAGAAAACAGCCACAAAAGAAAGGCCTCAAAGTAATCAAGTTGATTATATTAAAATCACAGCAATCCCTAGGTTGGCTCATTAAGGCAACGTTGTCCCATCCCACAGAGTTTTCTGCTTCCTGACCTACATACGCGTTTCCCTAACACCTTCATTCAAAACCTGTCTCTTCAACTGCCTCCAAACCACAGTCCTCCCACATACCCCACCTCTCTATACAATGTCCTGAGTTTCTGAATGCTATATGGTAAAAATCTCCCCTAACACATCACAGCATATCAGTTCTTCTCCACAAGTTCCAAATCGTGCTGACCAACTGAAGGAATGCAAAGCAGACTAATACTCATTAACATGGGTAAAATATTTAAGTCAATCTTAGCACTATGGTAAGAAATACAGGTCTATGTTTTGGTGCAGCACATGCACCAAGGTCACTTACTGTAAGCATCATGTATTTCTCATAACCAAGTATGGAAGCAGAATGTTCTCTGCAGGTAAAGATCTTTTCCTCTGTTTTGAACAGCAGCAGAGAAAAGGTCGAAAGAACTCTGACACCAACACTGTGTTCTCTCTACCTGCACCAAAAAGATTTTTTCCATGGTAGCTTTACTGCATGCCTGCTGCCCTCATCCTTACATTTAGTATCATCAGCTGAGCCACATTTTGCTGAAGCACTACTGTCAACGTCAAAAATACCTTTATATATTAATGACATATCAAATCCAGTGAAATCCATGACCCAGCCAATACACAGCACTATCAAAATTAAAACTTTTCATGAAGTAAAATCACAGCTCTGAATTCTGTGCAAAAAATAGACCAAGTAAACCATCTCAGAATTAAAACCAATCTCTAGTATAATCAAGGAAGGTAAGGCATTTTACTTCACAGGATAAAGTCTCAAATTCAGCATCTTGATACTTATCTCTAATTGTTCATTGATGTCTTGGAGAAGCAAATCCTTGTCAAGTCCTGTTGCAAGAACTGATTAAATCAACTTAGATTATACCATAAATCTACAGTTAATAGCCCTTAGAAAAGCAAAGCCAAAACACTCAGAACATGCTAAGTACTTGTTAGCAAATTTATGTCAAGTCTGGTGTCAAGAAGAGCAACTGTTCTATGAAACACTCAGTCAACCTCCACCAAGAAGCATTTCCAAAGTGCTGGCATACAAGGTCAAGTCCATGGCATACAAGGACAAAGCTGCTACCATCACCTCCTATCAATTTCTAAAGTCATACAAATCACTTACCTCTTGACATGAACAGCTTTTAATAACATGTTCTCATTTTATGAATACAAAAACATTTCTGTACTCACTAACTTGAATTTCTAAGTGAAATAAATCCTTTTTGGTATTAGACACTATTACAAGCCAGAAGGTTTGTCAGATTCAATTTCTAACCTAATTTTGAAGTTTTGGAGGTTTTTATTTGCTTTTAAATTGTAAGGGAAAAGAAGCAGGAGATCCTAAAACAATTAAAATATATGTATGCCAACTCTCATTGAAAATAACCTTTAGGTGTTAACAGATTGATCAAATAAAACCATTCCTAAAAATGGAGAACTGATCTGCCTTGCTCTGGGTGTGATGCACCTTCCCATTTGGTCTCCAGTTGCTTCACTGATGAGACATATTGAAAGCCACATCAGAAATGAATTAACACAAAAAGGATGCTCAAAAATTTACTTCAATCCTTCAGTTAAAGGCTTCATTCATCAGGAACTACATATCCATTCCAATCCAGGAATTACATGCAAACATACAGTTGTTGACTATAAGTACTAATTTTGATACTCTGTATTGTTGCAATTAGAGTCCCTATTGCTCAACATATGCTTCTCAAGGTATGTTGAGGACTCCATTCATTTGATACAATTCTCAGTCATGACAAAGCCATGATTCTTTGCTTACTCTTTTTTTTTTTTTTTTGCCCTTCTATGCGTATCTGCTATCATTCACAGGGATACTTCAGGAAGACCTGTCCTGTCGCAAGAAAGGTTGCTCACAGGAAGGATATTCAGAAAGGCAAGTCATCATCATAAAGATGTTTCTGTGGCTGTGTGTTTTAAAATGTAGACAGTCTTACGCTCTATGCCTGCATGAGAAAATTATTTCCAGTCTCTAGTAAAGTCATGGTGACTAACTTGGACTTCAGCGCTCAGAGCTTTGAGATGATTTTAAGAGTTTGCAGGAAATCCTGTTTTTATTAAAAACAAAATAAAAACACAAGCACACACTGCTGACCACACTACAATAGCCCTACCAAAATTCTGAGTTTGGCACTGTGTACTTTTTATATTATATTGGGAGTGAATTGGGAAGTCTGAGTGACTGAGTGTTTGTGCACAAAACTAAACCTAACCTTTTCTAAAGTTGGTATGAAATTTCAGTTTTTCATTAATTCCCAAATGTGAACTGCTCCATCAACAAGCACGTCACCTATGATTCTAATTTATTCTTTCATATTTTTTCTTTTGTCTCTTAACCAACTGGTTTCCTCAATCTACATAACGCAGAATGATATGGAATATTTTCCCTTTTCCTTCCTCACTTAAGAACTTCAAAAATTAGATGAATCAGAGTAAGGTACTCCTTGTAAATGGCATTACTGAATTATTTTAAAGCTCTTGCCAGTACATTCCACTGCATCAGAACTTGATGTATATATTGAAAGTTGGCTCTTCTCCTGCCACTGGGAGAAACTGAATGAATAAATGGTTGTGATAGGCTGACAGTTGGATAGATGATCTTAGAGGTCTTTTCTCTTTTCCAACCTTAATGATTCCATGATTAAATTACTATTTCTGCCCTTGAAATAAGTATAAATTGTCAGAAACTCACAGAATAACAGAATGGCCAGGGTTGGAAGTAATCTCCAACCCCTTTGCCACATGCAGGGCCACCGACCTCCCCATTTAATACTAGACCAGGCTGCCCAAGGCCCCATCCAATCTGGCCTTGAACACCTTTAGGGACTCCCTCTTCAAATTCAAGTCTTTGCCAAACATTATACAAACTTGTCCTGCATCTAGGAAGTACAGCTTACCTGCAAGATACCCACCATGCTAGTAGGCAGAGAAGAAACAAGAGTGTGTACTTCTGCAGGGGCCCAATTTCTACTGCAGAATCAAAACCGTGGTAGAGTAACTGTAGAGTTGTTGTGGAAGTGACAGTATTTACTAATCCAAGAAAAGAGCTGAAAGTAAATTCCTAAAAGAGTAGTTGGACATTATAGTCATTACTAGGAGGCTGCACAAGCAAATTTTCCTAAGTTAGGTTTAAAAATGGGATAACATAAAATGTTTAAACAGCCTCAATATGAAAAACTTTTACCAGCAACCTCCAAAACTGGAGTGTAGGATGTAGAGTTTTCTGGGTTATGACTAATACAATACTCCTAGGATACTATTAAGCAGAAATAAATGGATTCATCTTTGCCTGAGGGTAGAAGTTGTGACATTCTTTGTGCACTGTCTTTTCTACCCCACAAAGACCATTTCAAGAAATTGAAAGATTAAAACGTGAAATAGCCTTCAGCTCTACTGGTCAATTTATCAGGGGTTGCTGACTTAAAAGTGAAGCTTGGTTCTTCGCAAATGGTTTAACAAAGTCACAGATTTATACCTTATCTAGCACTAAAACTCTGAGATGACAAATTTCAGTTCCAAGCAGCAGCAGTAAAGAAAAAAGCCTCAAGGATAAATGAGACAGCTTTGTTGTTAGCAATTATCTCCATCTCCAGTTCAGTACTCCACAAACACTGTCCTAAATTTGAACCAGTTAGACAAGAAGATACACTTAAAGTGGCCTAAGGTTTTTTAGGAACTTTCCAATTGTCTTCTTAAATAAATAATTAAACAAACAAATGGAAAAACTGTTGTTCACAGCAATGAACATCTGATCTGCAGCGACATGATACTTCATCTATTGGTTTGGAAAGTACTGTGTTTCTGGTTATCCTCTCCCATTGATTTGCAAGGTTTCCCTAGGTGCCAGGACTGTGGAGCACACAGTAAAATTCATAGCATGTTAATATGACCTCCTCCCAAAACCAGCAGAATGAAACTAAGATTCATTACACAGTTTGTCTCAATAACACTACTACCTCCAACCATGGTCTAACTGCTTCAAAGAAACACAAACAAAAATTCTGAATATTTTTGTAATACATAATTTGGGAGCACTTTGAATTTTTCTTGTCAGATCTGTATATGCTAACTAAACAAAGCTTGCATTGCACTACTCCATTCAGGCTACTGGAGATGTCCTCACCCAGCCATACCACAGGCATACGATGACAGAGCACACTTGGTTCCATGATGGTACAGACAGCTCTATCCTCCTTTCAGCTTGCAAAAGCACATATAAAAGCAGCAGGCAATTGTTAACCGTGCAACTGTGTTGTGCCACAGCCGTGATTTCAAATGACTTTGAAAAGAACAAAAGCAAAATTTATTATAGGAACGATGGGCACAAAAATCCTCTTGAGAGCTACTGAGCTACTGACAGGACTTGATGATCTTTTCCAACCTTGATTCTATGATAACCAGGTAGAAAGAGGTTGTCAGAGCTCTATCCACTCCAAATATCAAATAGACCTCTGTCAGATAGTTGTTACCCTCCTAATGCCTTAATAGTCCCAGGCATCAGAAATTCATTCCACAAATTAAGAGTTTGAACCTAGATTAGTGCAAAGCAGTAAGGCAACTTAAATGCCTTAAATGTCTCTGACAAAAGTCTTAATTGGTGCTAAAGTAGATTTTGTACAAACTTGTGAGACTCGGTCAAGTTCTTGGACAGATCCCTCTTGAATTCCTTCCTAAAGCAGGTCCAACTTGCAAGATGCTAAGAACTAACATTAAGTCCTGGAAGTATATCCCATGAAGCCATATACACTGCTATATGAAACAGAGCTTACGATACATAAAAATGCTGAAAATTATTCAATAGCAGCCTTTATTAGCACTGGCCTCCACACAGACAACTCTCACTACAGACACACTAAGGATTTAGTGTTCTGAAAAAACATGACTCTTGGATTCCTCTGTGGATCCCCCAAATAAAATATTATTGTTTTCTGAGTTTGAGAAGAAAGGAATGAGGACGTTTTAATTTCCAGGGCTCTTTCCATTACTTTGAAAACTAGAAGAAACAGCAGTATTGCAGTGTCTATAAAAAGAGAAGTCCTACCTTTACATTCCTTGTGCCAACTCAGTCCTTTACCAAACACCATAGAGGACTAAATGCTATACAACCCTATGGTTGATATCACCAGATTTGATTAAGCCTGCTCTCTCTGTTCCACAGAAGAAAAGGAGACTGCATTTAAAGGAAACCTCTCCTGTCTCTCCACCCTGTCCCCAAAGGTAAGAATTCCGTTCCCCACAGTTAAGCCACTCAACACACTCAAAATTCACGTTTCTTTCTCTCCTTAATTTCAAATAAAAGAGACCAAGATATTAATAAGGAGAGAAAATCTAAAGGAAGAGCTGCATCCACCTCTATTTCAAGTGAAATTAATGGATTCATTTTAACTTTACAGTTGCCCTCCTACGCCTTAATTTAGGGAGGGAAAAGAAGACCTTCAGATGGAACCATTTTGTCTTCCATAACAATAAAGACAAGATTACACAAACACTAACTTTCACATTATTGAAGGCAGGACACATTATTGAAGGCAATTTTCAGAAGTGATGGGCCATAGAAGCCCTTATCTTTTAGTCCTTTCATCTCTGAAACTCCCTCTAATTTCTCACCCTACTTAGCTTTTAAATAGAGACAAAGAAAGCAACAGGGAAATCAAATGCATCTTTGCAAGATTAGGAGCCAAACAATCTTACGCCCCTTTCTACATCCCCTGTTTCTGGTCGCCTGAAGGTTTTCAAGTCAGAGAGGCTTGCCTAAGCATGCTGTAATAAAAGCTGCTAATAGCCAGCTGCCTTCCTATCTAAAGGGGGTTCAAGCAATCCTGCTGAATAACCTTGAGGCTAACCACCACCAAGGAAAACAAAATATTAAAAGATTCTTCAGCTTATTTCCTTATTGCTCAAAGTAGGAAGTCTCAAAGAGCAGTTCAAAATGTTTGCTTGAGTGTTTTGGCAGTGATCGCTCCCAGATGGCCTTAACAGGATGGGCTGACCAAAAAACTGCTAGGTAGGACCTAACAGAAACAAACACACAGCTTTTGCTGAAAAACAACAGGGAGAATCTGTTTTTCTTGCAATTAATATTGACAACAATTCTTAAAAACATACTTCAGAACAGCCACCTCACACTGTAAGACCTGTTTAGATGTTCCTAGTTACAGGCATATTAATAACCATATGGATGGATTACCATGCTCTCTTTTGAGATTGGGGGAAGAAAAAAAAAAAAAAAAAACAACCACCCAGCCAAACATACTGTCATTTCCCTATATCCTTTCTTCACACTTGTGATTTGGCAACTTCATTCAGCTCATGTTTTTTATAGTTAGGTTTTTCTTCCAATTATATTGATGTTCTTTTCTTCCCTTTTTTCTACTTTCATTTCCTGCATTGCCATTTCTTTTCTTCCCTCTCCAATTTACTCCTACGATCACATCTCAAGTAAAGCTTGTTACACTTCCAATTCAGATAAACACTGAGGCTACTGAGGGAGGAGGCAATTATTCTTGTCCCTGAAGACTTTGCAGACAACCATGTAAAACAAAGAAAAATCTGCCAGGCAAGTTGCTGCCTGAGTGGTTATGTGGCAGCTACCTGCTCAGCCATCTCCAGGCAATCCTACAACTACATTTCTCACCAGCACATTATTCTTTTTCATCCCCCACAGAGACAGATTTCCCAAGTTGAGAAGCATCAGAACTGATTTCTCAGCACCCAGATACAAAATAGCGTCCAAAGACCTTGCTTTGAAAAGTTAGTTTTACTTACCCATTTAACCTGAGCTGGCAATACAAGGACAATACAGAGCAAATTCACAAGAAAAGATTAAGGTATTTTAAACTAGGTAAGCTAAATAATAGCTATAACAATTAAATGTGTAGTATTTAAAGCTATTCTATTTACTTAAGAATGACCTAAAAAGTTTTCAACCTGAGGATTTTCAAGTTCCAGGTTCTAGAGCTCCCTTCACCACTCAAAAAGAGTGTAAAGAGCATTAGTTTAAAAAGTATTTTAGAAACTCACAGTGTTAAATTCAAGGTAAAACTGATTTTGAACTCAAACGTAATTGCAAAAACTATCATGTAGAAGTTTTCCATTTGAAATGTCTGAAATAATAACATAATATATTCTACTGTTACGAATCTGAGGGAAACTCAGTGAAATCAAGAAGACAAAAATGACCCCAAACAAACTTTCTGTCCAGAACCAAAAAGCAAAGACCTTGTAACCTCTAAGACTAGTCTTTAAAAGAGATCTTTAACTTCAGTTTATTTCAGGAAATTATAACACCAATAACGTAAAATTAAAATGGTTCTTAAAAAATGAGTTTCTTTTAGAGATAGGCAACATTTTCATCTCTGTAAAAAATGAAGTACTTCACTATATGTGACAGCTACTATTAAGTAGCTGTGCAGTCCTATCCTCAGATGCAAAACAAACCATTACATATAATGGATTCCAACTTCTACTGAATTTTAGAGCTGAAGTTGCCAATAAATCCTACGTAATGAAAAATATCACCTTACTTAGAATAAATTAATTCCAACTTTGGAATCGCTTTAATCCATCCCTTACCCCCATCCATCCCAGTATTCAGACAATACAGGCAGCTGGGGGGGATACAGAGGAAGAACATTCTATCCACTCATCATTATTTTTTAAAAAATGGACTCATAAAATGTCTGTCTAACATTTAAAAAAAGAGGTTTACTATAGCAGATTTGCCAATACAATAAAGATAATTACATAGGTAAAGATAAGTCCTCTCTAATACAACACATCCTAGCCATAAAAGCAGGCCAGCTTAGAGGCTTCCCCAACACACATTTTGGGCTTGAATAGTTTAGTTTGGGTTTTATTTTCCTTTTAGGAAGTGAGGCCAGCTCTTAAGCACAAGAAGTCCATTCCAGTGTTTGCTGACCATTAGTCAGCACTTCCCCAGGACCCATCCCTTTCCTCCACTCCCTTTCAGTTCCAAACGCCACAATTACCAACTTCCAGCTTTTCCTTTTTGCCTACAAACCTCTCTGAGTGTTTCAGAAAGTCCCTCATCTGTGTAAAAGCTTTTTTCCACTTTGAACTCTGGGACAAAATGAGCTCAATGTGTTCTTATCATAATTGTACAGGGCTGCTTTAGACTTGCATTCACCAATCTCAAATCAAGCAAAACTGTAGCTTCACAAGCTCTGAAGTTCTGCCTATTTGCTTAGGTTTGGCCTGTTCAATAACCAGCATATATTGTGAAGAAGAATGTATTTCTTTTATAAGATGTGCTTGTAGAGGCACTGCTAGTGATCTCAGTTGTGCCAAACGTGCACTGCCACATATCAGTGACTTCAAGAATTGAGTAATAGGACACAACTCTCTTTAGGAGTGAATTAGAGATCCCAGTTAATGGACCAACATTCACATCAATTCCGTGCCACCTTCTCACAGACAAATCTTTGGACAGGTTACCTGGCAGACACCTTCTGGGATGAGCAATGTGAACTGCAAACAAATGCAACAACAGAGCACAAGCCACTGTCACAGCAAGCTTCAGAGTGTTTCCACCACTGCCCTTTAAACTCAGTAATCTAGATTACTATCCAGACTGTAATCTCCAGATCAGATGTAAACCAGTACTTGCAGGCAAAACAGAAGATATATCAAAGAGCAGAATGAAACCCACAATTTCTTTTTAATTAACATTCCCTAACAGTCACCCACAATCAGCCTGCAAGAGCCTTGCACTGAGCTGAAGTGATCCATTGGGTTTGACCTGCCCCAGTACTTGTCATCGTCCTCACAGGATGGTCTACCTGTTTTAGTAATCTGAACCAACTGCTGGTCACTGCATACTGAAAGCTCTTAAAACAAATGCTATTTTCTCACATCCAGTTTGCATTCAGATATGGAAGAAGGAAGCACACCTTTCTGTGTTTCGGCTCCCAGTTCCTTGGTTTTGAACTGAAAGGACAAGAAAGT
This sequence comes from Meleagris gallopavo, assembly GCF_905368555.1. NCBI lineage: Eukaryota > Metazoa > Chordata > Aves > Galliformes > Phasianidae > Meleagris > Meleagris gallopavo. Next base: position 180,421,186 of record NC_139404.1, read on the forward strand.
AAACACTGAGCTGACTAATGCTTGCAGAGCTGTGCTTTAACGCTTTACAATTGCAGGCAGTTATCAGGCAACTTCCTTCCACAATGTGTCACCTCCTCCAAGTTCAGCAGCAATCACGTACTGTTTAGTGCTACTTTAAAAGACTATTCTGTAATCATTTTATATCTCTACAAAGGTCCTAGCATCAAACTTCACCTCAGAACTTCTTATAGTAACTAGACATTAAAAAAGAAAAAAATAATAATTCTAAGTCCCACAATTGTAGTTCTAAAAATTGGTGTACTGCAACTTCAAGTCTTCCTTCCCTCATAGCTTATTATCCTTCAAATATGTTTTCAGAAATCTGTTTTCAGAAAGTTGTTACAAACACGTTAAAGTGAGGGACTGTTACAGATCTGACAACACTGTGTTCGTCTCTACAAGGAACCCACTTTATTTCATGTAGATGAAGAAGACGAAAACATAACAGCATAACAAGAGAAAAATGCCACAGAACACAGAGAAAATATCCAATATGAAACTGTAAGAACTGAACAAAGCCCTAGAGCTGAGTGGTTTTATTGCTGAGTCCCCATTTAACGTGCTTTGTTTCTCCTCATCTCTGATTTCATCCACATTTGGAGCTCTTCAGCATTTCAGTCTTACCTGGCTAACTAAACAAGCCTTGACTGCAGCAGCCCTGTAATCTAGCAGTCTATCTTCTAACTCACATACTTTTCCTACAGGGAACAGCTGCCAGGATGGTGAGGAGCGTGCAAACGACCCAATACCACCTTCTGTGCTGGAACATGCCCAGAGCTGGCTGAGGCTGGCACTGCCAGCACCGCCTCCACCTGAGCGAGGAGGAGGCCCGCAGGCACTGCACGCTCCTCTGCCCACAGACCCGGCCCACAGCTGCTCTCTTCTGACTTTTTTTTGTCAATGGAACTAAAGGGTGAGGCAGTAGGCAGGTGTTCCCTGAGTACAGTAGCTGCAGAAAGACTGTATAGTACTGTTACAGTGTAAGTACACGCAAGACACAATCTCCTGGTGGGAGCCTCTCCGCTACATTTCACTTAGAAACCGATCGGTGATGAGGGATTTCGAGCAAATAGATTTCTTATAGACTTTCATCAGATACTACAAATCTTATCTCAACACCACTGCAGGTGCTGGAGTAACAGATAGATGCCCTGCAGCTGAAAGTTACTGAAAAACAGTTTGCACAGAAAAAAACTGTCTTATTGGAAATGGAACTTGCATCCTATCCAAAAATGTGCAAGGATCTAATAAGCTGTTAACCCTAATACAGAAAACTTATAGCTGTTCTGCTAGACAGTGAAACTCATTTCTATTTCTTCACTTCCATAGAACTGTAGGGCACTTCCCCAAAACAATGAAGATATGAAGGCAGTTTTCTTGGCCCAGAGCTGTGGAGATGACTATTATCTACTTTCAGTCATAGAGAAAAATCACTGTCAGCCACTTGAGCACAGTACTGGGGTGATTAACCAGGGAGTGGCTGAGGAAAGGATGAAACATCAAACAAATGTGGATGGTGGAAGTCTTTAGGAGGAAATACAACTGGCACAGGAATCCGGCAATGTGGAATATCAACAACTTTTAAGGAGCCAAATTTCACAGGGAGAAGCTGAGGCAGCAAAGGAAGGAGGCAGAAATTGGCAGAATTTACAAACGGCAGGAAGAATTCTCACCAAGAATGAACGAACTGTGAGTTCACAGGAATACATTGCTCAAGCAAATTGAACTGTGAGGCACACTCACTGAAATGGAAGGAAGTACTGACTAAAAACAACAGCAGCCCTCTCCTGCTCTCGGGCAGAATATACCTAAACTCAGGTGAAAGAATTAACTCAATCCACCGAGCAGAAAGCTACTGCAGAGCAGAAGCATCATTTAGCAAAGAGACTAGGAGCTGTAATGGAAGGATGCAGCTGCACTGGGAGATCAGCAACAGAAGAACAATAAAAAGAACACAAGGAAGAAGTGAAGCTAGAAGCTAGTATCAAATATTGCCAATATATGAACTGATTTTTTTTTAAACAGTGATACAAATGAAAACAAAATCTGACATACTTGCAAAGTAAAACCACTGTTTCTTCCAAGAGGCATCTGAAATGCAATGTAGGTAACAACTGAGAAACACAACACCATCCAAAGCCAGAAAGCAATAAATTTCACAGTAAAAACATACACTGGCTGCATACAAGAGACACCTACTTCTCAGTACCAGAACTATTTTTAAAAGTATTGTGCAATGCCTTCTCTTTTGAAAATCCTGCCCCCAAAAATAAGAAAGAAAAAGTTCCCTCACTTTCACATTACAATCTTTTAGATGAAACACTTTCACTTTGCGTAACTGGTAACGACCACGATTTTGCCTTATTTTTGAGCAGAAGGATTTTCTAAATCTATACAGCAGATATCCCAAGACCTCAAGGAAATGTGCCTGTCTTCTATTTAAGGTGGTAACGCTGCTCTCAGCACAGAGAAAGCCAGCACTGACTTGGCAGTTTTGCGCACAAAGCTGCCCATTTACTCCTTGCTCTCCTTGTTTTTGCTTTGCTGATCAAAGCAGTTGCCAAGTTTTTTCTTTACCATTACAAGGCAGGAAAAATGGCTCTCCTCGGAGAGGCCCCTTGTGAAGGTCAGAAAGGTTAGCTCCACAAGCCCTGGAGTCTGCTCTGATGCTGGAGTGATTGGCTGGCTTTCCTGCAGTTACCCGGCACTTCCCCTCCTTCACAATAGTGCGCTGGTTATGGAAACTAAATATGAAAGAGCATGGTGGGGGAGGAAAGAATTTCTATGGAGACAGTAAAAACACTATCAAAGTTCTACTTTTTCAGCAGCCTGGAAATCTTACGTTCTGAAACATTTTATTGCTTCCTGGAAAACTCACAGAAAGACTTTAGCATACACTTCTTTTTTTTTTTTTTTTTTTTTTGATCCTTCCTTCTTGGCCAAAGTTCTAAAGAAAACATGTCAATGAGTTCACTTTTTCTTAGAATACAAACAAATGCATACTGCTCTGCCTTGGTCTGGAAAAAAAGGTATTTCTTAAGACGTTTACTTGCCCCATCTCTGGATTTAATCAACTGGAACCCACAGGTCACACCCTCTTAATGAAGCTTGAAATGAAGGTGGCTAATCATAACCCAGGTTTGTGGCATGTTCCAGCTCTTCAGCAGTATCACACTGGACACATTTTAATACCTTACAGAAAAATGGCAGCTTACTTACAGGCACCAGACCCCAGTCTCTTCTAGGTACTAAAGACAAGTAATGAAGACACCTTGGAACACCCAGCAAAACAACTGGTGCATTTCAGATGGTGACAAAACGCACTCCACGTACTCTATAAATTCAAATCTACCACAACTATTTAGTTTTTCCTCTTAGGCTTCTGATGCTTAAGTAGTGGTACAGACAACAAAAGATCTAGCCACTCTGATGCACCCTACTCAAAGAAACAGATTCAACATTAGTATAAGTAAATGAAAATACAACCCTTTTCTATTTTGAAAAGGGAGTTTGAGATTTCATACTTAGAGCCACAATTTTATATCATTTTAGAAATAAAATTGACTCACAGCATTGTTCTCTAACCTCCACGAAAGCCAAGCCAGGCTCTCTCCACTCTATAACTGAAGGCATCAGGTTATGACTCCAGTGCCATCACCAAATGTTTGGACAGGTGTAGCTAATTAAAACCCAGCCATGTATCTGCTTGATGCTGAAAGCATCTCTGCAGCTGGTCTGAGTTCATTATGCTACCAGGAGTCCAAAGTACTTCCAGAAGAAATCACGTTGTGCAGCCCCACTAACAAGGTACTGCAGTCTCATCATTAAACTACTCTCAGTATTTAACAACACAGAGCACCAGAGAGGCTGCACGGTCCTTTCTTCCTAGGAGGAAATCAACAGGCTTCCTGCTCTTACCTCATTACCTCTGTTCATAAAACATGTAGGAGAACAACCCCCCTCCACTGGGAGGCAACAATAAGTGACTGACGGTGACAAAATTCTAAAGCAACTAAGCCAAAACCTGTAAAAATGTGTTGTTAAATAAGGAATATCATAGCTCGTATAAAAGAGGAGAAGTGTAAGTGGGATTTTGCTCCAGTTACTTGGATTTGTTCAGCTGTAAAAACATTCTGAGACGTACAGACAACTTAAAGGATCTCTACAACTGCTCACCAACCAGCCCACATTCAAATGCAGAAGCAACAGGAAAGCAGGGAGAAATCTTCACAGTAGTCATACCATAATAAAAAGCCAAATGGTACACATAGCACAAAAATAGTACATCTCCAAGCACAAAAAAAAAAAAAAAACCACCAAATTTTACTCTTTCTCTTTTGCTTGAGATCTTTTATGACAAACACTAGCATTTTTCAAGCCTCTTTTAGGGAGGATACACCTAACACAGCATCATCCAGCTCCCATACAAATGTCTCACACACAATTTGCAGGCCAGCATGAGGCATAGTCACCAGATTACTTGAACCATTTACAGTTCCAACAGATTGCTTACCCTCCCAGCATGCCTCAACAATGAAGCCAGAGAGAGAGAACTGACTCAAGAGTGGCACATCTGGACAGCCACTAGCACGCACACCTCTGATCACTTCAGTCTGGGAGAAAAATTCTCACCTTTCTGGCTCCTGCTGCTCTGCAAAACTGCACACCCTGCAGCAGGCGAGGCACTTCTCTTGGCCTGCCTCTGTTCCTCAGATGGAGCAAGAGCTTTGGCAGAAACTTTTCTATTGCCATCACCTACCAAAGCTACACTAGGGGGCTCTGCTGATGAAACCATATTTTTCTGAGAGGCACTTCATGATTTTGTTGACCCGTGACTTCATTAACCTACTTCTAAGGAATTACATGCAGTATCTGGAAGAGGTAATGCAACATTGCTTTATGTGACTCCTGTATTCTTACAGTCACCATAGTTAAGAGTTAAGAAAGAAAAAAAATATCACCCCAAACCAAAGTACTTAAAATATCCAAGAGCATCAAAACCAACTGCAGAAACTAGAAAATGAACAACAACAGCAAAATCTTCATAGGCAGCAAGATCAGCACCCCACTCAGATCTCTAACATGGGAGGAGACAAATCCTTGGGGCTGTTTTTCTAAGTTTTTATGTTAAAGGTTCAGATTGCAGTAATTATTAAATGATGACACAACTGGGCCAAGGAACAGGCACATTGTAACAAGCCCCTTCTTTCTGCTCTGTGTAACACAGGCAGAACTTCCAGGACTACTTCTGAAAGCAATCCCCTTCAAAAGTTTGGTTTTCAGAAAATGATGCATACTTCCAGGATACAAGGTTACAGCAATACAAAATTCATCATGTGAATGTAGCACCAAGTGCTCTACAGTAATCCTGAAACAACAGAAGAAAGATGGCCAAAATGACTGCCAGTTTCTAAGCAAGTTAAAATCAAAGGAAAATTATTAAAAACAGCTTGAACATCTTTTTTTCTCAACATGTTATCTGTAAAGCATTTAAAGTATGGCAAAAAGCTTAAATATTTCGTTAGGTACCTCAGTTTCTTTTAGTTTTATGACTTACAATGTAATCAGTGGCTCAGTAAGTTCACAATGCTTACATATCTGTGTAAACAGATCACACTAAGCATGAGAAGAATAAGGACAGAAGCAAGGATACAGATCAAAACTGACTGGTTTCACAATTTCTGTTTCAGCAACATGGATGGCTCAACCTGTTATGTATCACATCTGTTCTCCATCAAGATTAGTTTTTTAAATCAAACAATGCTAGGGTTTTCAGGTGGGTTTCTGTTTGTTTTTTAAAATCACCCTATAAACACCAGCTAAACTAACATTATGTTGTTTAAATGCAGCCAATATTTCTTGGAAATGTAAATTCTTATATCATATAGAAATGCAGATGAAGTTTTTACACAATAATAATATAATGAAAGCAGTCTTTTCACAATTTAGTTGTTCTTGCCAGACAATCCCACATATGCCAATGCAGGTTAACCTGATCAACATAAAACCAAAACTGCAAAAACTCTGTTCCCAATATTTTAAGGCATTAAGCTGTATGAGAACACAGAGATTTTCCAACAGCAAAGAGAAACAGGATGCACCAACAGAAATGTGTACCATACTTGCTAGACCAGTTGTCTGAAATATTTTGATCATGTAACTCCCAAAATACATACATTTTTAACTTATAAATATATAGTATGTACATTATAAAATACAAAAATAGAACATTAAAAAGCAGAAGATGTATTAAATACTATCATTAAAAAATTTATCTATGGTACAAAAGCATTTTCTTTGTGGAGCTCCTAGGAAGCAGTTTGACCACCTGGCTCTTACATATTACATAATCATTGACTAGGCCGATGAGAGCTGCACTTTAAATCAAAGATAAAAACAGACATTTATTAAGAGAATCTTTGTATCAGACTTATCCTTAATGGGGACCATTTTTGTTATAGGCTAACAAAAGTTTTGAGACTAAGTGGTGTAGAGAAGAGACAAGGCAAAGCAGGCAGCTGAGTACCATTCTGCTACAAAGCCAAGCCCAAATCCAGAAGACAAAACAAAAAATCACAGCCAACAACAAAGCCAGGTCTGACTTAAAACATAAAAACTACAACAAAGACAAGGTTTGCCTTCCATTGTATCTCTGCTGTAGAAAAGGAATCCTTTAGTTTGCCATGGTTTTAGTACCACCAACTCTCAGCAGCTTTTAAGTCATTTGCCTGCTGGAAAATTCAGATGTTCTATTAAGGAAGCAGAGAGCTGACAATCTTTGCAGCTGTTAAGCTCTTCTAGTTGTTAATACTTCTTCCTTGATAAAATGAGTATGTATTTAAAATGTATTCAAGCTAACTAGAAGTGAGACAGGTAGATGAGTCAGCATTGCTGTTAGGGATTTTGAGTAACGGGGTCCCAAGGCCCATTTCTCCATGCGGATAAACAGAAAAATAGCAGAGTGGCACCACTGTGATCAGCTTCACCTTATCTTCATCCAGCACTCCTTGGACACGTAGCGGTCGTAGCCCACAACAGTCATCAGACAGACTCAAATTCTGCATCAGCACAGTTCACTCAAAACAAACAAACATGAAAAAAAAAAAAGAAAAAAAAAAGGAGAGAAAAAAAAGAAAAAGAAAAAACCACTCTGGTAAAGTGGCAGGAGATATTATGGCCCACTTATCAAGCCGACATGTGTTATGTGAGAATGCTATTTACAACATCACATGCTGGAACTTGTTCCCAAGCTAGCTAAACCTACATGCTTAATTGACTCAATAGACAATGCTGTATTGTCAAGACTAATCTTTTCCTACAGGCTACAGTTTCTAAACCACAAATGCTTTTATCCCTTTCTATTTTTCTTAGCACTTCCCCAACCAGAAAACTTCAAAATACACACATTCAGTATGTATTTGGGTAAGTACTATATTGACTACTACTAAAATTCACATACCATGTTAACTGAGTCATCAGAAAATCCAAGCACATTAAAGAACAAGAGAGTCAACAGGTTATGTTTACATTTCAGAAATCCAAGACAGAAGGGACTAAGCTAGCAAGAAAGCCTGAAACCAGATGAATGTCACCAATATACACACGATGCATGGAGTAGCAGTGCTTGCTGACCCATTTTTTTTAAGTATTTGTTTCAAAGTTACTCTGAAAGAGTAAGGTTTGGGAAAGAAAGAAATCTTCTGGTCTGATAAAGTCTGATAAATTGTCCATTAAGAACTAATTTAAACAAAGATTTTTCTCAGATGCTCCAGACTACCTTTTATTCATATTGATGATAAATTCTTTGAGGGAAACGCACATTAAGGGAAACAATGCCTCACCGTAAAGACAGCCTTCAAAATGACAGATTGCAGTAATTGCAAGTTGTCTTGAATCTATAAATGATACTGTTGAGGACGCTGTGCATCTAATGCACCACTGATAAAATTTGTATCTGATGGTCTGCCATCTCCCATGCTCAATTAAGTCAAGTTGAAAATAACCTTTTAAAACAATGGAGGGTTAAATTAACAACCACCATGTCTTCGTTCTACTGAATCTCTTCCATCTCATTCTCCGCACCAAGCAGTTGTCCTGTTTATATTGTAGTAAAAAGCATCTTTGCAAATAAAGTATGCTACTCCCTTTAACAATGTGCTTAAGAGTATCTGGTTCCATTTGTTCCACTTTTCACCAATCTGCACCAAAAAAAACCACTATTATTCAACCTAACTGCAATATTTAAGAGGAAAAGCTGTAGATAGAAAATTATTTAAAGCACAGAAATTAAGACTCCAAAAAGCCAAGTCTTGTTGGCAAGATATTCTTTCAGTTGCTACAGGGTCTAATGATATTTTGACAAGACTGCAATTATGCTTCTGTTACAAGAACAGATCTCATTCTCCACTTCTTGCCAGGATAACACTGCTTTTAATTAATGCTTTTGTAGTGAAGTATGCCCTCCGGCAGTAATGAGTTTTATAATAATTTCAGTATGTAGCATGTATTCCTCCACATCATTTACTGAAAAACTCTCATCATTTGGTCTCCTAGATATTGCAGAAGCCTTACTTCCCAGAATTCTTCAAAACATTGTTAAACAGCGCTGTGCCTACCAACGCACTGTTAAAACATGTCTTCACATCAACATTTTCCTCTGCTTCCCCCAAGAAAGGAACATTCTGTGCCTATCAGACTGGCAGTACCACAAGAGAACCAAATTTGCTTTTAAAAATTGGTCTCAGTTTCACTTTGGGGAATCGGCACACACTGGTGAGGCCGCAACTCGAATACAGTGTTCAGTTTTGGGCCCCTCACTACAAGAAAGACATCAAGGCTCTGGAATGTGTCCAGAGAAGGGCAACGAAACTGGTGAGGGGTCTGGAGCACAAGCCTTATGAGGAGCAGCTGAGGGAGCTGGGATTGTTTAGTCTGGAGAAGAGGAGGCTCAGGGAGACCTCATTGCGCTCTACAACTTCCTGAAGGGAGGCTGTGACGAGGAGGGGTTTGGCCTCTTCTCCCACGCAACAAACAGGACCCGAGGAAATGGCCACAAGTTGTACCAGAGGAGGTTTATGTTAGACATAAGGAAGAACTTTTTCTCTCAGAGAATGGTCAGGCACTGGAATGGCTGCCCAGGGAGGTGCTGGAGTCGCCGTCCCTGGCAGTGTTCAAGAGGCGTCTGGATGAGGAGCTATGAGATATGGTTTAGTGCTTGTGGTAGCAGTGGTGATGGGAGGACAGTTGGACTAGATGACCTTGAAGGTCCTTTCTAACCTTTTGATTCTATGATTCAAATGATTGAAAAATGCACTCAGTGTAATGTCTTTTAAACAGAGTACAACCCCTGCCAAAGTGCTGTGAGGTGCTGATTTTCAATTACACTTACTGATCACCAAATATGGATTGTATATAAATATATATACATATATATATATATATACACACATACATACATATATGTACAACTGCAGCTTTTATTCTTAAAATTCACTGCATAACCCACCTCTCCAATTTGAATGGTCTCACTAAAGGAAGTTTCAAACCAGTTTCAGCAAACAAACAGGCAATTACTGAAGCCGCAGAAATCTAGACACATATTTATCCAAAGTCTGAGACAAGTAAAGTACTGTGTAGGAAATGTTATGAAAGCCCCGTCAAAAAAGCTAGGCCTCAAATTTAATCCACTGCCCATACCATAAACAGCTGTGAAGTAACTGACTTCTTTTTAGGCATCATTACTTAATTAAACATGACTGTCTAATTAACTCCGCAAGAAGATGGAAGTTCCAAACCAATTCTTATATGCTAATTAAAATTGGCTTTACAATACGCTTGGATGGCTTGCAGTGACTTTGAGGAGTACAGTCAGTGCACAAACTGTTGCCTTTACAGGCTGTAAGGAGCCATTTTTGTCTGCCACATGTGTTCTATGACATTAAGCAAGGTAACAAATTAAAATTTTAAATCTCACTTACACTGGAGTATTCATGCTGTTTAAAATTAAAGTGGTATCTATATTTCAGTAGATTCAATTCTTCAGAGTATTCAGGCATTTAAACTCAGTATAAATTTACACCTTTCTCAAAGAGGAATTGACATTAAATACTATTTCCATTTCCTCTCCTCTACTTTTGTATTTTTCTAATAAACTGAATCCAATATCCTGCATGATCTCTCAAAAGAGAAATTAATGTCAGAATCCTGGCCACATTTCATACAGAAACAATACTCAGTTTCTTCTGCATGATTCTTGTATCGCTTCACTGAAAGCAAACATTTAAATAGGACAGGATTTGATAAGAACATTGCCAGAAAAATTCGTAAGTGACATTATTTGGCCTATATCAAGAAGTCCAAATTAGATGACAGCCATCTCTACTGCTCCCGAACTCTCTTCCTTTTGCTGGAAGGTGCACCTGTCTGAAGAGCACCACTTGAATTCTAAGGTCAGGTTGATGTTGTTCACACAGTTTAAAATCTGATGCACCAGTAAAAATAACAGTATGTTGAACTCCAAGTTGCCTTAATTTGCAATTGCAAAAGCAATCAGTGCAAGAGTTCTAAGGCTTGCAACATCACAGAAAATGAAGTTATTTTGTCTATTTAAACAGCTTAACAGTTCTAAGAGCACTCACACATACAAACAACGGAATTGGGTACATGTTGTTTTTTTTTTTCAGAATTAAACCTCTCACAGGTTTTGAAACCTTAACTGCCAATTTATTCTACACCTCTGAACCATCTGCCCAGCAAACAGCTGATGGACTTAATAAAAGAAGTCAAAGAGTAGCTAGACATGAAGACGTTAAGTATACAGGCTTTCCTTACAAGTAAAGGTTGGACTACCACTATCAACAGAAACCTGTTGGTTACCTGTGAACAGCATGCTGCAAGCATCAATTAAATAAGTTAATTAATTAAATAAGGGGTCTTTCTGACCCCTTTTCTTGGAGAAGCCTGACTAGGTTACTCACTTCCAATATATTTCTTGGTATAAAGTAAAAAGTAATGACAGAATCAAACAGATTTTTCTGACAGAAGCAGACTGACCAAGTACTGTTAAGATATGAGAATTTTGGTAAAATCTTAGTAATTTTAATACTAAATCACTCACTAAAGAAGGAAATACTCGGTTTCATTAAAAGCAATCTGTAAATTAGTTTCAGTTAACTGTAAAATCAAACAGTATCCATCTTGATATGGTGCACTGTTTGAAAAGGAAATCAGTTATTAATTTTTTTTTTCCCCTTACTGGATGAACCTTTTGATTTATGTATCTGAAGGGGAACAAAATGTTCACAGCAGAGTTGAATGCATCTTTCTGTAATGAACACATAGACTGGAACTATTTGCTCTATCATCACGTAGTAGAAAAGTTAATCAAAGCAATCAAGGTTGACTTTAGTTTTACACAGCACAGCATTTAAACCAAGCAGGTCAACTGGAAGAACAAGTCATAAATCAAAAAAGGCTGTGTTCGGAAAGGAAGAGCTTGAATTTTTATTCTGGTTTTTGATATTAACTGTAACTACAACAACTGTTCACCCAAGAAAATGCACTGAACATCATACAATTTGTAAAACATTAATGTCTGTAAAATAGTAAGATACATGCTTGATTTCTTTGTTATTAATCAATTCCTCCAAGAATAAACCACAACCAATTCCCACACTAGCAGACCTGCACCTGCATATTCCTTGTTTTCCTTTTTCCCCACATCAACTCCCCTTGGTCAGACACTCAGTAGTTTCCATCATTCTACCTGATAGGCCTATAGCAACAACAGCAACTTGTATTTTCAGGGAAAAAAAAATGCAGCATAAAAGAAGACCATCCCTTTTCTCAGGCTTCTAAATCAAGCCTAACTCGATTACAGGAATAAAGCAGTAGTGTGCAGCTATGCCGCTGAGAAGAGTAACGCACCATACTGCACAGGCATAAGATTATCATTTTGAACTGTCATTACTGCTTACAACTAAGTTAAATCATTGCCCGTTTTATTGCTTTTGCGGAACAGTTTGGTTTCATACACAAGGTAGAAATGAAAAAATTCCAGTCCTGCCTTATTTCTCAGTTCCCTGTAAGCCCTTCCCACATCACCTGCTCTATGAATTTGTACCTTGCTCTACAGCCCAATTTAGCTGGTAGCTTTGCTTCGACAACTTGCAAGCTTCTGCTGTAGGTGCAATTATTAACAGAATGTGACTGCCCTTTCCTTATTAAAGCTCCAGCTGGTTACTAATTGTTCTACTGACATATACTCCTATATCTGAAATTCTTAATATTCTCATCCCTCATTAGAAGTTGTCTAACATTTATTCTTGCCAAGATTTAAAATCCCACTAAAGGGCTGAACAGATCAAAACCCTTATAACATGTTTTTTGTTTTTTTTTTTTGTTTTGTTTTGTTTTGTTTTTTTTGAAAACACAGCATTTCAGGTCCTCCAATTTAGCCCAACTTCAGCTGTGATAAATTGCTGGAGAAAGTAAGATTCTAGGCCAAGGCAACAAAATTTAGTTTCAGAGTAGCCTCGTTAGCAAATTAGCCATGTTAGCATAACACATTACACAGGCTAATAGCTCAATTCAATTCCCAAGGTTGTTGCTTAGAATAAATATTAATAAATAAAAACACACACCTTGCTGACTTCAATTAAATTTAGTTCACACACCAAATTTGTAACCACAGCAAAGCCAAGTTTATGCATATAACTAGAACTATCTAAAAACAGCCTCAGACCTTGACATATCAGCTACAGAATGCATACTGCACACAGCTAAGTTTGTTTTTAAACTGCCAGTCTTAGAGTGTGTATTTGTAGGACTGGATTGGAAGAACTGAAGCTTAGTTCAGTTTCTGTGCAACAGGAAGGTGGTAACTGCACAGATGTGTGCAATAAAACGTCTTCAGTTCCAGTTTACAAGCCAGACTAACACCAGTGCTTTTTTCCACACAGCTGGTTAAGAACTGGTTTTATCCATTATTTTACTTACTTAAAACAAACTACTTTTCACACCAACTCATCTGTACTATTTCCACTGTGATCCATGGACATATCACATATTCCTAGCAGGTAAATGACATCTTCTGTTAGATGCTGAAATAGAATATCTCGCGCCATGTTTCAGGTTCATCCATTCAATTAAATCTGTCATTCTATATGGAGCATGGGAATGTATATCCAACAACTGGAGGATCATTATAGAATTTGGATTCAAGAAGACACAGTATAAATGTGCCTATTTCTTACTCTTGGAATGACTGTGTGCAAAAATCACAGTGAGTTTGTTTGCAATTAGCAACAGCAGAATACTGCTTAGAAACTGACTCAAGAATTAGACAGTGAGGTGTCAATAAAGTTTGCTTTTGAAATATTTATATAGCCTCTCCTCTACTTGTCATTCTATCATTCAACTCAGCCACTGTACAGTTGTTAAAAATATCATTTCTCCAAATCACAGTGCATGAGAGTTATGCCAGGTTCCTATGAATCTCACATATCTATTGCAGACAATATAAATGCTTCAAAACCTATTTGAAGCCACTCATAATGGAGCAATATAATATTACTGTAGTTCTCCATAAGAAATGATAATAATAGGATGCATTGCAGATAGCAGTATTGACAGTAATTCTATACAAGAATTTTCTATACAAGAAAAAAAAAAAAAACAGACCTCAAAAACCTAAAAAACAAACCAACCCCAAAACACCAAATCAACAAAGCAACTCCAACCCACTCACTATATCCCAAAGAGTAAAACAAAACTGTATTACTGGCTTCAAAACTGCATTTAGTCTTCTAGGAAATTATTACTATCAGTGCAAAATGGGAAGGAGGAGACAACAACAAAAATCTATTGTACTCATTTATTACAATCCTATTAAAGTCACTAATGCTATATGATTATTTTAAAAGTTCTACGAACAACAAAAAAATTGTTAATCTAATATCCACTGACATCGTAAACCATTCTAAAATGCATTAGCAATACATTACAGTGTAGGGGCTTGTTTTGACTCAAGTAAAACTGGATTTCTACGTCAGATGGAATAACTCCACATGCATCTCTCCAACAGCCACGTTGTTTTAAGGGCTTAGGTTACTCTCACTCACAGCCTACCTCGACCACGTCCTCCCTCCAAGCAGTCATGCCATGAATTGGTTTAGAGAACTTAGGAGGTGAAAAAAATCCCTTAGCAAAAACAAAGTAGATGTATGGTCCACATGACGTAACTACACAAGTAACTATGTCAGCACAACAGCTATGACACACAAGAGATGCTTTTGCAAAGTCTTTGCTGTTTTCCCATGAGTTTTATTCCTTCCCTATGCACCGTGACAAGTCCCCTCCCATTGACTTACAGAAAAAAATGAAGAGTAATTGTAGCAACAAGAAGCACAGATCAGGACCTAAAGAAGACCCCAAGTACCATGGCAAACATAACTGCCGTGTGTGTGTGTTTAATTGCAGACACCTTGCACTATACAAACCCTGCTGGAACCCCCATACTGAACTCAGCTGCGAGGTTACACTCTTAAAACTTCTTTTAACCCATTAAAAACAAAGGGCACACTTTCTCAGTGGATTTTCTCTATTCTATCTAGTCCAGAAACTCATAATTACAGTACACCAACAGTACAAATACGGAAGATGATTTCATAAACAAGTAGCAATTTCTTCCACAATTCCCTGTTATTATGACTTAGCACACAGCACTAATCATTTAAGAACCATTTCATGTACTAGGTGAAATGTGATTACCAAACTGCATATCCAGGAACCTGTCAGAGCTTCAAGTAAATTAAACTGCCTAAGTATGGTTACAATAGCAGGCATAAACCCAGAAAACTGATATACATCAATCAAGCATTCCAGGAAAGCATATGCAAGACTGTGGAGTACAGAAATCATTTGAACAACTTATTCTGTGCAAGATGCAAAGAGGGATGCCACCACAGAATGCTATATGTTTGTACATCAAACAGTGATGAAGTTTCTTAATTTACTGCACTTAAAATACAAATGACCCTAAAAATCCTATCCAGACGTACACAAAGAAGACTCAAAATTCTGGAGACACAATCATAGCAGGCATTAAGTTTCCCAAATTGGTGGCTAGGAGATCTGATTGGTAACAGCAAGTTAAAAAAAAAAAAAAAAAAAAAAAAAAACACTCACTTCACTCACTTCCACAGGAGCCTATATACTAGTATATTTGCTGAAAAGATTTAGAGAAGATAATTTGCAGAATATAAGATTAATCCTGACAAGCACAGACAAGCATCAACTGTTCACTGTACTTCCAAAATAAGAGCTGAGCACGATTGAAGCTGATAGAAGCCAAGTTTAGAACAGAAAAAGGCATTTCTTCATACACTGGATAGATGACCAATGAGATTTCTTGCCAAAGTGTAGAGCAGATGCTAAAAGTTCATATGATGTCAAGGGAAGACAGCACAAATCTTGGAGAACAGAGCTAGACAGAAGCTGTGCCTGGATCATGATACTCCTGAAATGATAGTTGTAAACTGGACAAGCACACGGTGATGGCATCACGTATACTTACCCTGTTCTTTGTCCTTCCTAGAAATTTGCTCATGACAACTTGCCAGCAACAAGAAACTGTGCTGGACATGCACTTGGTCTGAATCAGCATGGGCATGTTTACAGATATGCTTTTGTACAGGAGCAAAACTGGCAGGGCTCAGTTTTAAAAACTGAACATCCTACTGAGAACAGCAGATGAAACTTAGAATAGCTACTTGTAAATGCCTCTCTACTGCCAGCATTCCTATTTCCAAGTCAACCATACACCTTCCAATGTATTTCCTTTACGTAATCACTATATTTACACCTTAGACACATTACATAAAAATGCATATATGAAACAAAGCAATGTCGCCTTCTGATTATGAGGTCAGCACTCCTGTGTCTGTCAAAAGCCAAATATTGGCTGGGTAGACTCTGCTACAGAGTAACAGCTAGCAGGTTCTCAGTTGACCTGGAATGCTGGACAGGACTTAAGCAGCCCAATCACTTTGACAAACGTTTTCTCTGTAGTAGAAAGACCTACTGAAGTCAAAGCGGAAAGATGGTTTAGGAAGCACAACAATAGGATGGGCACCAGTTACTGAAGCACTACAGCCTGTATAACTAACTTTTTTTTTTTTTTAAATTTAACTTTTCTTTTTGGACCCATCAGTTTGATGAAGCACGTACTTCCAAGAATTCACATCCTATTTAATTTTCTGTAGCTTGCAAAACAGACAAAGATTGTAGATGGAAGTTGAGAACTGAACCACATCTTCTTTTACACAAAATGCATCTCACAGTTTGACTAAATCAAGCATACAAAGATGGTAGGTGGGACTGTACTACTTCAATCAACAGTGGGTAAGTAACTGAATGCCTGAACTGAGTATTATCCTCAGTTCTCATACCCTCCAATCACAACTGCAGGTAGGTGCAATACAGATCAAGTATAAGCACCTGTAGAGGTAGGCAGATGCTACCACCTTCAGCTACTTCTCAAGAAGTTTGTGATGGAGAGAATGAACCTCTCATGATACAGACAGAGACAGTCAGACTTGCTATCCATGTGGACTGTCACAAGTCCATGGGGCCAGGTGAGATCCACCCGAGTGTGCTGAAGCAGCTGGCAGAGGCGACTATCAAGCTTTCCACCATCTATCAGCACTTCTGTTCAACCAGAGAGGTCCCAGAGGATTGGAGGCTTGCCAACATAACTTCTACCTATAAGGGTTGTGAGGAGGACCTGGGAAACTACAGGCATGTCAGCCTGACCTCAGTGGTAGGGAAGGTTATGAAACAGATCGTATTGAGTGAGATCACACAGCCCATGTGGAACAGTTGGAGGATCAGGCCCAGCCAGCATGCATTCATGAAAGACAGGTCCTGCTTAACCAATCTGATCCCCTCCTATGACAAGGTGACCAACCTGGCAAATGATGATGTAGTCTACCTAGACATCAGCAAAGCCTTCGACACTGTCTCCCACAGTATTCTCCTGGAGAGGCTGGAAACTCGTGGCCCTGGGCAGGTATGCTCTTTGCTGAGTAAAAGAACTGGCTGGAGGGTGAGGCCCAGATAGTAATGGTGATGGAATTAAATCCAGCTGGTGACTGGTCACAGGTGGTGCTCCCAAAGGTACTGGGGCCCATCCTGTTTAATATCTTAATTGATTCTGAATGAAAGGATTGAGTACACCCTCAGTAAGTTAGATAACACAAAGCTGATCATGTTAGGAGCCACCAATTCATTTAATAAATAATTTATATATATATAAAAAAAAAGCAGAAATACGAGTTGCAGAATATTTCTGAAGAATCTAAATAAGTTTTCCTTTGACCTTGCTAATAGATATGCTAAAATGTTAATTCTTAACTAACTGTTTAAAGATCCATTTCACATTTTGTCTTCCTTATGACCTAACCAGTGACTAAATTATCAGGATATTGTAATACATACAACAGATCTTTTTTCCAGTTATTAGTTATTACAGTAAAAACCAAAATAAAAAAGCCCACAAGCATACAGACTGTAAGAGTTCTCTTAGTGCTATAGATCTGAAAGTTCCTGTCTTCTATGACCTAATAATTACTTGGTCCCAATATCTTAGTTCTCTTTTAGGACAGCTTCAAAATATGATTCCCTTAAGAACGAAAAACCTGAAAGACCAGTTATGAAAGTGAACACTTCCTTCACTCCAAATCTTTAACTCACTGGATTGAAGAGTTAAGAAATTAAGTACATGTGTACTTAGGGACAGAAGCAGGAAAATGAAGCATGGCTCTACACTGATGACATGCAATTATGTCAACAGCAGTCTAAGAAACAGCTCTTAGAAATCTATTTGGATGCAAACTAGAATGCAGGCAGTTTTAGCTTAGTCAGGCTCTTGTGTACAAAGCACTGTAACCACGGAATGCACTATTCACTGATCTCACTAAGACTGCAAGCGTTTAAAACTTCTTACTGTTAAACAAATGTAATTCATCCTGACCTAAAGACAGAAGGGACACTTAAAATGCAAGTTTCTTTTTTCTTCATAGCCATATGTATTTCTTTTTCCTTATGCATCTATGAATGGCCTACAAAGTCGGACATAGAAGATCATATCTAAGCTGCCAGACTTAGTAGGAAGATTCACATCTGATATGGAACCACTGTTGCATTTTGAAATTCCAGCTAAAGACCAAGAAGTCGAGGCACTGTCTCAAAAGGCACACGATCTGCACTTTACCACAGTCTAGTTTCCATTTTGTTTCAACAGTAAGGCTTCCTCCACAAAATATTTTTACCGGTCTTCACCCTGAGAAAAGTTTTGTTGGCCATGATTCCTCAGTTTCACATTTTCTGTCTAATAACCTTTAATACTTCAGATTACACTTTTGTAAATACACCTCATTCCACATCCTTAATTCAGGGCAAAGCTGTTTACTCTGATAAAGTTTTCCAAATAACGAAACGTTTAAAACACACCACGAATTGTGTATGTACTGGATATTTACATCTGCATCAACTATACTATAAACTCAGTAAGAGTGGAAAGAAGTTCCTTTTAATCTCTTTGTGCTCTGAAGAGATCAGACAGATGTTAGAATGAGCAGAATTACAGAATACGTGCCAACCAAACTTTTAAAAAATGAATGTCAGAATAGAAAAGATTTTTTGAGAAGCTGTGAGGAAAACATATTTAGTATGAAAACTCACCTACTGAGTTGCTCTTTTTTCCCCTCTTTACTCAAAGAATTCCATTTTGCATATACAACCTGTGCTTGTTTGCTTTCAGATAATGTGTTAGTATGTCATAAATGTTTAATTTTACAACATGTCCAGAAATATGAAAAGTTTACTTAACATTTCAGTTACAACAGGTAATTAGAAAGGAAAAGGCATCCTTGAAGCAATAACTATTTAAATAAACTCTTCTGGTACAGACAGAGTACCAACAAAGCTCTCCATAAATCAGAACTGTTTAGAGATAAACTAGCAATAGTAAATGACTTTTATTTGACTTCTCTATAAAACAGTTCAGAAGGAAAAAATAAAAAAGCCTGGCTTCACAACCTCAGTGTAATAATCAATAACTAAACTAACACTGATCTGAGCTAGCAAACAGCGTGTCAGTCTCAACAAAAGGGATCTGGTCTTTCACAATGACACAGCAAAGTCTCATTAGTAAAATTAAAGCAAAGTCCAAGACTGTTTTCAAGACAGCTTTGTCTCCTTAGCAACAGCCATGACAGACAGGCAGTATACTGGTAAAGATCTTACTTTACAAGGCAGCTTTATGTTACCTAGCTTTACTTCCCTGAAACACAGCCTGAAGTAACAGTGAGCAAACAGATTAAACCCCAGCTGAGTGAACCCCAGAGAAGAGGCTCCAAGAAGCACTTCAGGAGGCCATGAAACAGTGACACAGTCTTGTTACGCTGGAACAGGCCTTGGGACAGAGGGATCCATCAGTCCGTGCCGGCCGCAGCCATCCTGTCCTGTGTTCCTCACCACATCTTTGGGGCACTTGCCAGAGGAGTGCTGCACACAGACAGCTTCTCTAAATTTCCTGCATGCAACCAAATGAAATTTTCGCAAAGAATTGCCAGAGAACCCAAGCCATTTAAATATATGGGGGCTTACATAATCACACACAGCCTGTTTGGAAAAAAAAAAAAACAAAGCAAAACAAACACACACACAAACAAGAAGCACCAAAACCAAAGAGGGGAGAACAATATACAAATTATTTCTTTTACAAATTGCTCATACAAAACAGCCAAAGACAGTGAGTTCCACCATTAATGAGTTTTACTGCATATGTATGCTTGCACTGTACAAACAGCAAATGTAGTTACACTGGAATTCACAAAAACACTAGGAAAGAAAGTTAATAGAAGAACTGAGTAGCTATCAGTTTCAAGAGGTTAAACAAAATCTAATTACATCATCTGAATTTGCTCCCAGCTGTGAAGACAAACACATGCAGTGGTCTGGCCACATATAAAAACAGGAGAATCATCCCTACTTTGGTTGACGTCTCTCCATGGTCATTTACCTCAATTTTGTTTTTTCCCTTTGGTTGGATAAGGGAGAATGTATGCATCCATTCCAAATCAAGAGCCAAACTCAATCTGCTTGCAGTTAATATTTACTTGTATTAATAGTTAATCTTGCATTTCAACACTAAGTAACAAATCTTCATCTCCTGGGCATCATCCAATTACTGCTGGTGTCCAATATGTGGAAGTGTTTCTTCAGGAGCAAACTAGGATCAAGTATTCTGCTTTCCCACTACATGTGACCTAAATGAGGTCCTGCAGTCAGACATTCCAGCGTACCCAATGCTAACAAGTTACTTAGTCTGAAAGTCTGCTGCAAGAATGGATAAACTTCAGTGAAAATTTTGCTTGCTCTGTGTTAGCTTTTAAAAATACACAGCTGTTGTGCCTTTGGAATTTTACACCTACGGATTTTTCTCATTTGCAGAAAAGGAGAGATAAGGGAGCAAGAGACAAACGTTGTAAAAGCAGGTATGATTTTTTCCACATGCCACTCAGGAGTTCAACTGCATTTACCCATTAGAAATAGCTCGGATAAGAAGTGGGGGGACGGTGTCTGTCTGGGTTTCACGGGAGATTTCAAATTAACAACATTTTATTATCTTACTGCTTTCTACTGAATGGAAATTTTCATGATGAGACTGATAGATTACAGATTACCTTATGCTATAAAGGAGATGACTACAAAAAAACACAAATGACTGCAGTTCTTTGTCATCTTCAACGTTCACAATAAGAAAGGATATGAAAGGATAAGAGAATCCAGAAGATGCTCATCTTGATTAGTATTGGATTCTTGTTTGTATTTAGAAGAGGTCAATTGCTGAGCATTCCACAGTGGTACAATTGCTCCCATAGCTTGATGCTATTACCTCTTTTAAGAAAATATAACTTGACAAAATCTTTAAAACTGGAATAGAAGAAGCATGCTTTTTAAATATGGAATTCTAATTAAATCAGAAGTAGAAGCCTCTAAATACTGATCAGAGAGCCTCTATTATTTGTCATTAAAAGAGAATGGTTAATAAAAATATAGAGTCACAATTACAGCTGTCAATGTATTGCAGTTTTCAGACCACATTAAGATAAAAGATCTCAAATCAGATGTAGGAGATAGGTGAGCATGACTACAAAGCAGTATTATGTATTTGAAGAATACAAAAAAAAATCACATTGGTGTTCTCGGTAGCAAAATAAGAGGCAATTCTGCCCAGTTCCATAACAGAAGTTGAAAGGCTTAGTTTTTATGCTTGATATTTGAAACAACCATTTTTTTCCATCTTAATGAAAACTGTGTTAATACAATCTTGTTCTGCCAGGTCTGGTGCTGCCTTCTCTCTCTCTCCAGTGTGTGCACTCAGATCCTATCTAGATCTGTAAGAATTACATTCACCATTTCCTGCAGCTGGCCCACGCTTCCCTCCAGCATTAGCAGCTCTCAGCACAAGTGTGATCCAGTGCCTTTTAGAAGCCATGGAAAAGTTTCAATAGGCACTGAATCAGACACTTAAGCACAAAAGATCATTAACAGAGATACTCCTGAGAGGCAAAACCTGAGGGAGGAAGAAGTGTACAGAACAACAGACAATTAAAAAAATTCCTCAGAAACTTTAATTGTTATCTTACAACTAACTGCCACAGATTCTGTATTTCTCTCCATTCTGTTTTCTTCTGAGGATGATTAATATCAATACACTTATAAGAAAAATATATTAGTGAAAACCACAGAATACGTTTTCTGTTTAAATAAAATCACAACAGTTTAATAAAACTGTTTTTGGAACAGTCTTATGAAATTATCTTGTATGGAAGGGTACTAAACGCAAAGATACTATCGGTACATCTGTAATTTTTCTTAAGCAAAACAAAGCCAAGCACAAGAAAAGCACTGTGGGCCATGCCTTTCACTGATGCCCACCCACTGAGCTGCCTGCATGTTCTCTGAACTGGGAGAACTGAAGGTGCACTTTCATCGTCCTCCCAGTCGCAGTATTAACACTAATCAGGAAGGTTTGCCCTTCTTCTTCTTTCTCCCTTTTAAAGATACAGAAATCTCTAGTACGTGTTCAGAATAGTTAGTATCATGGTTCTCTCAAAGAACAGATTTAAGAACTCAAGTAAGAGGCAGAAGGAAAAATATGCACTTAGTACTGATGTTCCAAGACCAAAAATCTAAAAATTGTCAAAAAAAGCCAACAGACCACATTGTGCACTACTTTGAAAGCCTTTTAGCTCATATATCTCTTCTTTAGCTATGTTTGAAAATGACAGTGACCATTTTCCACAAATCTCTTGGATTCATTTTTTTTGTCAGTCAATGACCTGAATATTTTCGTAATCCACCAATACTGAAATGAAATTAATTTGACGTTTAGCAAACAGAAAAAGCCTTCAATTTCTTTTTAAACTAAAAAGTACAAAAAATAGTCAAACTCATCAAAAGCAGTGGTTGCAGCTTTGGTTTCCAACAGTACAGCTCTTTTACTGTCTAACTAACTTGAGCCGCAGAGCCATAAACACAAGAGCTCCCAGTAACTGATGATTCCAAAGACACACACATCGGTACTTGGTAAAATACACAAGTGTGGCAGCAGTAATTCCAGTAGAGATTTTCTGGCCTGGAAGATGAAGATTAGTCTGGTGAGCTGAGGAGGAGGAAAGGAACAGATGGTACAGTTGTAGCGGTTGGCTACAAATATAGGAACAAAATTAAAGATGTGAAAGAAATGTAACAGCACTGCTGGTTACTTTTCAAGTATGACAAAACACTCGTGTATACTTGGGGTCCCACGAGTTAAAGAAAGAAAAGAAGTTATCAACAAACCTCCATGCTATCTTAAAACCATTTTGCTCAGCTCCATCCAGCCATGCCTCTGTATGGAGCAGGTAAGAAACGTGTAACAACCACCTATTTCCAAGGCTTCTGCCAGATGGGTAAACACCTCCAACACACCCACAGATACTAATGAAAACCACCTTGGCCTCCCTCAGGAAGTCATTCAACACTTCACAGAAAAAAAATAGGAAGTTGTTGATAAACTGCTTGCAAGAACTACTTCCTGTAGGAAAAGTAATTACAAGACTTGTTTGCTGGACAATCAGTTAACTTTCCCTCACACTACGAAATATAAAGCGTTGCACGACCTTTTTAAGAATTGAAAGCAGAAAACTAAGTTAAAACTATACAACAGTAATTCTGAACCTGAACATAGCCAGATTTCTTCTTTCTGGAAGTTGCTGTCTGTGACTCCCCCAGCATGTTATCTTTTGCCTAGAGTGACCCGCTATCTTCCTCCATAGTTCACTGAAATGTCAACCAGCAGCTGGCGAGCAGGAAGTGGTTAAAAAGCAATGCAGTTGACATCGCCACAGAAACCAAGCAAGCCTCCTTTACAGCATGCTTAAGAATGGGCTGAAGTGTACTGCACTGCAACGCTGAGATGACTCAGATGTGACCGCTCACAAACCAGGCAAGTCTCAACTGATCAGCTCTGTGTAAGTAGCAGTTTCAGTTAAAAAAAAAAAAAAAAAAAAAAAAAAGGGACAGTTTTACCAAAATCTGCATTTTCACCAACGGAAAGTTATACTCAAGAGTCGCTGTCATAACAATGAGATGAGCATCAAGGAGTGGAATTCTTGCAAATCTTACATTGAGCATCAAGACATAACAAGGTTTATTTGTCTGGACGACAGTTTGACTTCCCAGATCCTACACTACGACTCTCACCCTACTTTAACATGTACTAATACGTGTGTGTTGTGTATCCTACCTATCTACACTCACACAGTTATGTGGCCAAACAGCTATTTTCTCCCCCATTCCTACCATTTCTATTTATCTGCACAAATTACTATACTTGCACCACTTTCATAGAATCATAGAATGGCCTGGGTTGAAAAGGACCACAATGATCATCGAGTTTCAACCCCCTGCTGTGTGCAGAGTCGCCAACCACCAGACCAGGCTGCCCAGAGCCACATCCAGCCTGGCCTTGAATGCCTCCAGGGATGGGGCATCCACTTTGACCCACTGATTAGTGGAAGTGACTAAAATCTTTGCAGTACAATACTCGGTTTTACATTATTCTGTTTGCAATAAAGCATATTATGATAACTATAACCATAAGGCCTACTGACATCTGGAAAAAATCTAATACCATTACCTATTCTGCAAAGATCTTTCTAGAGCTTGATTACCAGACTGTTCGCACAGTGGCTACAGAACAAATGGAAACAAAGAGCAACGCAGCTGAATACTTGGAAGAGACTGAAAAATCAGCATATGGTAGAAGGAATCACATCAAATTTATTCAGCTTCAGGAATCTCAGTCCTCGTGCTTTGAGCAGAAGCTTAAGGCACAACTAGACGAGACATGATTGTAACAGGTTTGCACATTTGAGACAGAACTTGTCACTCAACACTTGAAAAAAGACTGCTGAAACATAAACTTACTACTTAAAATTTCTTTGAACTTCTTAAAAATCAAATACTAGCAAAACATTTGCTTTGTAATTTTTATTTTATACAAATCTTAAGGGACTCCAATGAAGTTAGGGGATCTCACCTGGAGATAGCACTGAATGACCTTTTAGGAACAACAATGCTCTTCAAATGCGAACAGAATGTGAACAGTCTTCAGAACTGTCCTCATTAGACTCTCCCATACCACAGCATCACCCAAGGAAAGCCAAAAGAAAACAGCCCATTAAGCTGTTCAAAATCTCCCAAGGTCAGCATGTGACCCAGCAGGGAGAGGTTCAGAAAGTACAGCCTTTATTTTTACTCCTAACAACCTGGTTTGTTTCCACTCCTTTCCCCTTCAAGACACATCCTTCACAGCTAGCAGCTCTTTCAATCATTTACTTTGGATGTCTGATTGAGAACAAACGATCTTGCTCATGCAGATGAGTTTGCCAGACTTGTGTGTACTTTCCAGTCTCAGGCTCTTTATTGTTCTTGTTGAAACCTGACCCTTTGAAATGGATACCAGAACACCAAGACAGGACAAAATAACTTGCAAAAAAAAGGAAAAGATTTTTCGGTGATAATAATGAAACTGCAGAAAAGCTTTCCAAGATCAAAACTATCGCTAATTTCACTTCAATAGCCACAATTAAAAAAAAAAAATAAATAAATCAACTTTTTACGTAAAGACACTTTGCACCTCTCAAACTGCTCTACTTTTTAAAAAAAATGCTATCAGAAACATTTGTAACAGTAATCTTAAAAACAACAGCTTTCCGTGACTGGTAAGCTGCTCTTAAAGCATTTTCACCAGCACAGTCAAAACAACTAAACTTGCTTTTCATTGAAGAACTCAGCCTGTACTTTCCTCAAGGCCCAACGAGCTAACAATCTCAAATGGCACAAACTTGCATTGTTCCCAAAATTCTACTTGTGCCCACTGAAGAACGCATTCTGGAACACACTGATTTGTTAAAGCCTAGCAAAGGCGACATCACACCATTGACATCTTTATGCAATTCTCATTTTTGCTTTTCTAACACAAAATTATTGTTTTCAAAAATTGGCATTAATGCTCAAATAATTTGACACAACTGCTGCAACCCAGTTTTGGTTCTGATAAGTGATATTAATTTCTCCTTATGAAAACACCACTGTAGGAATAAGAAAGAGTTTTAAGAAATTCTACAGCGTCCATTGTTACTGCAGACAACAGATTAGTTTTAAAAGCAACATCTATTTGATTGAAGTATCTGAGTTTGTATTAGTGATAGTTTTAGCAAGAAAGGTAGGAATACAGATGTTTTATTTGGCAAGCAAGTTTTATATAAATAACACACTGTGCTGCCTCTCCCCTCTCCCAGCCCTGGAAACGACACACAATGGATTATTTAGAGCCTTCCAATTCAATAAAATATTCAAAATACAGTGAAAGTATCTGAAGGCCAATTACACATCCTGGTGGGCATGCTTTCAGAATGAAGGACAAGCTTCTGCTGTTCTAGGGATGGAAAGAAAACCCAACGCTCCCCAATGGACTGGCTGTCACGTGGCTGGCATATGCTACCTCCCCTCTGTTCTACGGAAGGTGGTACTGATTTCACTGCACAAAAAAGCCACAGCCAGAGGAAGAAGAAACAATGTTAGAAGTTCTGCAATTCCCATTTCACTGCAAGGAAAGCAGATGGGTTCTGAGTTACAGACCCAAATACTGTTATCAAACACATACGTTCATGTCCTCATGAGTACAGAGCAGGCAAAAATGTTTTGACTTTGCATTTACACAACTGTATTTAGTGATAAAATAAGAACTCCTGACATATTCTCGCCACAACAGAGTCTAAAGTTACTCTATAATAGTTTTACATCTGTAACATAAAAATAAGGTATAATGTATTTTGACCCAAATGAGAATGCTGGCAAGATCCAGCAAGTGGAAGAATCACGTCGTTCAAAAATCTCTACATGCATTTCACTCGTTTTTAGTGTACAATGTAACAGACAACACTCTTCAACCAAGATTAAGATGGGATAAATACTGATTGAGCATCACACAATTTCCAGAAAGAGTAGAATTGATATGGGAGAAATTCCTAAGTGGTACGATCTTTTCTCCTACTAAAAATCAGGAGATTGTTTTTAAAATATGTATTTAAAAGTACAATTCAAATACTTAAATAATAACGATCAAAACAAGTATACTTACTTAAGGAAGTATCTCTGTCCAGATGGTGTCTTGGCCATCTCCCAGCCCGGTGGCAGAGGTACATCATCAGGGATCTCAAACGAAGACTGGCGGAGATGCTGAGAAGATGGAGCTCCAGGTCCAGTCACTACTCCAGAGGGTGTGAGTGTGCCAGGGGACACGGCCCCCAGCTGCAGCGACGCTGGAGAGGAATGAGCACGGACGTGCTGAGGGGTCAGGGCTCCTGCTGTCCCTGCATCAGTGCTGGCCTGTCGGGAGTGAAAGGATTCCCATTCAGATTTTTGCTCTTCAGCAGAAATGCATCTGTCAGAAGGCACTGCTCTTTCAAGGAATCTTTCAGATGAATTTCCCAAATTGGTCTTTCTAAAGTTATGTGTATTTTGCAGTTGTTGGTTAATTTGCATCAGACAAGTCCCCGTATAAGCCAAGAAATATCAACTATAAGTATTCAGTAACTGCTTTAAGTTCTGTATTGAAAACTGAAGTTCTTGCCCCTTGGTGCGGGCTTCAGGCAGCCTACAGTCAGCACACGAAGCATGGCATGCTGCGTGGCTCATTGCTGGACTGCACCCACCCATCACCATCACTTTCTGCTGACGGAGGTAATTTCCGACCCTCTTATTGAAATGGGGGTGTGGGGTACAAGGACACCCATACATACACCTTCTGTGTGGGTTTAAGGAACGGGACAAAGAGAAAAGCAAGAGAGATGTGCCCGTTGATGGCAATGAGCTCCAAGAGACGGAGAACTCCCGCACTCAACCACCAGAGCTATGAAAGGCTGAGCACAGAATTTCCTAACCTGCACACCAACTGCTCTTTAAAGGCACTCACAAAGAGCCTGCCAGTGCTTTATCTAAAGAAAGCTTCCGCAAACTGTTTGACCAGTCAATCAGAAGTGACTCAGAGACCATTCACAGAACTGCCAGTCTGAAGCACTAGAGCTTCTTTGGCTGTAGGAAATACACGTCCAAAGCCAAAAAGACAAAGCAGATCTGAAAGTTGGGTTTAAATCCTTTTTTTGTGTATTTATCAGTTAATTAAATCTCATAGATACCCCAGAATAACACGGCCACCTGCATTGAGATGCACATATCAATCCAGCCACGCCTTTCCATGCTGGTATTGCACCATACAAGGCCCCACTTATACACTCCAAGGGGGACATTTTGCTACATCTGTATGTGAACACGTCATTTTTTACATTGGAACCAAATAAGCTTACTTTTACATTTAAGCACAGTGTAAGAGGTGCAACTGTGTGGAATTTGAGGAGCTTTAATTCTTGAGAAAAAGAGAAGTAAGAAGTCCTTTCCTGATTAACAATATTTTATGTCACACATGAACAAACAGGGAAAACTGGAACTACCAAAAGATAGCCAACAATGGAGTCATGGTTTGCTGCCTTCAGCTGGACCTCAAGGTTGCACTGTAGGAACCCCTGAGTGGGATGAGAACCCAAGGAAGGAGCACACAGAGAATGTGGAGCCAAGAATAAAAGTGCAACACCCGTGTGAAAATTAAATGCGTTCTCAACAGGATACTTGTTTAACTGCAGATAGATACTGTGTTTACCAAGACACAGCAACAAGTAGCAGCTGAGCATGTGCAGCCCACACTTCTGCGTAGCCAAACTGCGATACAACTCACACCAACGAGAGCAATCTGAAGGAACCCCGTTCACTGTTGGATTCAGAGTGCAATTAAGAAGTCTGCAGCTCAGAAGCGAGGAAAAAAAAACCACAGGAGCAGCTCAGCCCCACCCCTGTTATTCCCTCTCCGGTCTCACGGTGCGAAGGCCGGGCTGCTTTTCGAGTAGGTGGGAAATGAATTAACCCGTGCGGCGGCACGAAGCGCCGGGAGCGGAGCCGCCACCGCAGCAATGCCGAGGGCCTTCGCGAAGCGATCGCCGCGACACGGAGCGACTTTCGCTCCGGCTGCACAGACAGAGCGAAGGGGGCCGACAACAAAACCGACTTTGCAGCTCAGAACGAAGGTCGTCACTTCGCAGTTACGGCTGAGCGGCACCGGGGAACG
Source organism: Meleagris gallopavo (assembly GCF_905368555.1). Lineage (NCBI taxonomy): Eukaryota > Metazoa > Chordata > Aves > Galliformes > Phasianidae > Meleagris > Meleagris gallopavo. The sequence continues at coordinate 180,450,002 of NC_139404.1, forward strand.
GCGGCGGAGCGCCGCTGCCCTCATTGCGGGGCGCGCGGTTAACCCCGCGGACGGAGCCGACACAGCGCGACGATGAAATGGTGGAAGAGACACATCCATATTGCATGGGGAAAAAAAAAGTTTGGCACGGCCTCACGACACCCCCCACCGGCGGGCCGTCCCGCAGCGCGGATCGGAGCCCTCCATCGCGGCGCTCCCCGCACCGCTCCGAGGCCTCCCCCTTGCCTTTCCTCCCGGCCGGGCCGCCGGGGCGGATGCGGAGTCCGAGGGCCGCCCGGAGCCCGGGCCGGGACGGCGGCCCCTCGGAGGGGCGGGGGGAGCGAGGAGAGGAGGAGGAGGAGGCGGAGGAAGGCAGCGCGCAGCCGGCCCCGCGCCCCCCACCCGCGCTGAGGGCGGATTCCCGCCCCGGCCCCTTCCACTGCCTCCCTGCCCCCCAAACACTCACACACACATACACACTCACTCACACTCATTCACACTCACTCACTCACACACACCTCCCCCGGGAGGAGCCCGGCGGCGGCGCGGAGGGCAGGAGGGAGGGAAGAGGGAGGAGGGAGATCGGAGATCGCGGCGCCGTGCCGGGCCGCCCCCCCTCACCTGGCGGGAGTGAGCCTTGGGCTCGGGCGGCTTGAAGAAGGAGTCGGGCAGCTTGCGGAGCCGCATGGGCAGCGTGTGCGGCACGTTGGCGCCCTTGGGGTTCATCACGGCGTTGAAGAGCGCCTCCAGGTCGGTCTCGGAGTCGCCCCGCACATGGACGATCTGGTGCCCCGCCGGAGGGGGGCCCGCGCCCGGCGGCTGCGCGGCGCCTCCCGGAGCTCCCGACACCGCGCCCGGGGGCTGCGGGGCCGACTGCTGCGGGGCCGGGGGCTGCGCCGCCTGCGGCGGCTGTTGCGGCTGAGGCTGCCCGGGATCCATGGCTGCGGCGGGACCCCCCGGCGCTTCCTCGCGGGGCTCGGCGGCTCAGAGCGCGCGGGGCCGGCCCCGCATGCCCCGTGCCGCGGCTCGTCCCGCCGTCCCCGGCGCTTCCTACCCCTCGGCGAGGACGGGCGAAACGGCTCCGACCGCGCGGCGCTGCCCCGAGCCCGGCCGGCGCCTCCGTCCCGGCGGCGGAAACTAACTCGCGCAACACTCCAAACAAAAGTTCGCAGTTACGCCCGCCCGAATCGCTCTCGGCGGCCGACTCCGCCCCTCCTGAGCCCGCCCGCACCGTATCCGACCGAGACGGCCCTGCGCCGCGCGGCCCTCCTGCTCGCGCCCGCCCGCACCGCCTCCCGCCCACCGGGCTCCGCGGAGCACGGGGAGCCGTCCGGCCCCCCTTCCCACTCTCGGACCCACAGCGCGCGGCCCACGGTCTCTTCACGGCGGGGCTCGTCCCGCCGGCTCAGCGCCGCTCTCCGTGCGCCCGCCCGCCCCGTCTCCTTTCTGCCGCCCGTCCGCCCTTCCCGGCCGCGGGGCCGCTCCGCCAACCACAACTTTTATTTCTCCCCAACTTTTCTCCCAACTTCCAGGCTCCCGCCGAGGGGGTGGGGAAGAACTGCGGCGCTCCCCTCCCCCGCCGCCCCGGAAGGGGACAGCCCCCCTCTGTGAGAGATGGGAAGGGGGGGAGGCCGGGGGAGCGCGACCCCGCCCGCGGGACCGAGGCGGCGAGGCGCCGGGCCTCGGCCTCACCTGGTGGTGGGGCGGGGGAGCGGCCCTGCAGCTGGAAGGGACGCGCAGCCACATCTGGAGAAGTTACTTTTATTAGATTGGTCAAAACTCGGGAGAAAAAAAATAAAAAGAATCAGAAGGGTCAAACCCAAGGAAAGCAGCAGCGAGGGCAGTGCCTGACACGCGCCTCGCACGACGCTTTCTGTCACCGCCCGCCCCGCAGAGCTCAGGGCGCGCCGCCCCCGAAGCGGTGGTACAGCGCGTGCACGTGGCGCCGGGCCGGGTCCAGCAGCAGATAGCAGAAGGTCTGAGCGTGGGCTGTGCGCCACGGGTAGCACAGGCCGCTGTCGTCCTGAGGGGAGGGAAAAAGCGGCGGCGTTACGTACAGCGTGGGTCCCACCGAGGGAGTCCCTGAAACCGGAGTGTGTTGCAGCTTTATGTTCAACTCCGACGACTTACGGCGCAATGGAAGGAACGCTGTGGTTTATGGAAGTAGCTTTTTGTCTCCGTTACAGTACTGACAATACAAAATGCAGATCATCCATCTCGATAACTTTCTAACCTTGTGATGAATGCGATGCTAATACAAAATGTAGAATTAAGCACATAAGCGTAGGATTGGACCTAAAATCCAGCTGATAAAACACACAAAGATCCCATCACATACTATTAAAATACAAATTAAAATACAAAATATAGGTTTGCGTATTAAAATATAAAGCCCTTCTACCAATGATTGTTTTTCACTTGGCACCTAAGGAAAACCCCTCTGTAATGCTTTGAACATCTCTGAGCTATTACTGAAAGCAGTTTGTGTGCCATTGCTCACAAAGTATGCAAGGAGAATCTGGACACCCCGCCCCAAACCCAATTCTGGAAGAACGCCTTCAGCTGACGGCAGGCTGCAGTGGGTCCTCAAGTCAGCACCCACTTCTGCTGCCCGGCTTCCCCAGCAGCACAGCCCGACACACAGCACAGCCCGACACACAGCACAGCCCAGGAACCTGAGGGGATTGTTTGGAGATTCCTTTTTTCAGTTGGTTGGGTTTTCATGCATTCAGTCTGGCAATTGAGTATCCAAAAGATCAAGAGATATGTAGCTCACACATCATGTCTTTGAAAACACAATATGGTTTCCTCCTGCTCCACAACACCTTTTTGGACCAAAGAATAAGGAAAGCTGCAACCTCTCCCTGTGGTTATCACTGTCAGCTCAGAAGGAAAAGATTTGGGTTCTGATTTCTGCTCCCAGGATCTTCTGTGAAGTTATCCAGTAGCTGTTGCAGGCACCCCAATTTTGCTCTTGTTATTTCAGAGGATGAAACCCCTGCTATACGCTGCGATGTCTTCTTTTGAGTGATTATTCAAGACCATAAATCTTAAGATAAGCACCACCATAAAAGCATTATTGAAGACAGGTAGAGATTTGAGATGTGTATTCACAGCATTTTCTGATGGTAGGCAAATGCCACCAGCTAAAAATAGCATTCTATTTTTAAAGAACCCAGCACACAAGCTCCATAGCTCTCAGGTTTAGACACCTAACTCTTTATAGATGTTTCATGGGGATCCATGTGTATCAAATACTGGATTTTCTAAAGAGAACAAGCTTTAAGATGTTGTATCATTCAGCATCACGATGCCTTGGAGTTTAACCCAAAAGTGACTCAGCTCATGCACAAAACAGACACAACTCAGAACACCAACATCAAGATACAACTGCTAGTTACACTTACTTGCATTGCTACTGACGATCCCAATTAACAGTCCTTGCTGAATCAATCAATCTCAGCTCCATTTTTGGCTGTTTAAAGGCAGCAATTGCACACTGGAAGTTTACACATCAACTTAAGAACAAAAATAAATTAAGTTCTGATGATATTTCACAGATTCACCAAGGTTGGAAAAGACCTACAAGATCATCCAGTCCAACCATCCACCTACCACCAGTAGTTCTCACTAACCCATGTCCCTCAACACAACATCCAAACTTCCTTGAACACCTCCAGGGTCGGTGACTCCACCACCGCTCTGGGCAGCCCATTCCAGTGCCTGACCACTCTTTCAGAAAAGTAGCATTTCCTAATGTCCAGCCTGAATCTCCCCTGGCACAGTTTGAAGCCATTCCCTCTAGTCCTATCACCAGTTACACAAGAGAAGAGGCCGACCCCCAGCTCACTACAACCTCCCTTCAGGTAGTTTTAGAGAGCAATAAGGTCTCCCCTGAGCCTCCTCTTCTTCAGACTGAACAATCCCAGCTCCTTCAGCCACTTCTCATAAGGCCTGTGCTCCAAACCCCTCACCAGCTTTCAAGAAATTCCAGAGTATAGCATAGCTGGGATCAGGAAAATAATCTAATCAAGTTATTAAATTTGTCCTAGTTAGTAAGGGGGCTATTTAAAACAAAGAAACAACAAGAAAAAGCACCTAAAAGACTTGAGTGTAACAGCACTAGAACGTACTAGCGTTACTCTGATCATTATAGCCATGGGGTAGGTGTACGTGGGCTAAGAGTCATCCCAATCCCATCCGCAGTTTGGTTCAGACATGCAGTGGATGTAATAGCTGATTTACTGATACAGACTAGGATCGTTTTGTTTTTAATTCGTATGCATACAGGTAATGAAATAAAAATGCATACAGATGGCTGAAAGACAAAACGTGCAGCATAATGCTGAAATAAGGATATTGATGAGCATCTCAGAACAGCACCACTTAACCATCAGTTTAAAAACAATTTTGAAGGAGCCATTTATCACAGCAATTCCCTGCACCGCTACAGTTGGGGTTCAGGTAAAGAAAGTTCTAAAATAGCAATTTGCATCCGAATACTTCAGCTATAAGGCAGTTTCATTTTATGCTAGCACTAGAGCTTACTCTTGTTAGTGCTTGCTCACAAGATTCAAAGTATTTCTCCCATGATGATCAGTTCTACAAAGCTTTGATGCTAAACAGACATTCGTAACTACACCCCACTAGTCTGAAATATTGAGATCCGACTACTCTGTTCTAAACTGCTTTTAACCATGCCATACTCCTTTCATCATCAGTTTCCATCACTGTTTTTGATACTATCACACTACCGTGTTCTGTATCTATGGACACAGACTTGTTGAAAAGGAGGCATGACTCACAATGTTCATACAATATTGTTGACAGCTGGTTCAACCTCTGTATTACCCAACTTTAGTGGTGTTCTTTTTTTAGACAGTTTCCTAAAGAAGGGCTTACTGGCCACAATGTAAAAACCAAACAAAAGGAAAGCGATGCTGTCAAGATGACATCATATAAAATACTTAATTTCTGATTCCACTTGCATTTCTGCAAACAAATGAAGCGTATTTATTTGTCCATTTATTAATTCAGTTTGCAAAGATCAGTTTGGACTCTTCTAACTTACTGGCTGCTGTTCAGCCCACTTTTAGCAGAACAGTTTTCTTTTACGTCAGGCTAAGAGATTACATCCATTTCTTTCAGATGCAAACCAAAAGAATATGGTTTGTAAACTGTTACCTCAGCATTAAAATGATCACACTGCAAATTCTGAGTTCATTTGACAAAATAGCTGTAAATTATCTACTGCAGAAATAGGTCATCTTGAGTCAATGTTTTCATCAGAACCACATGAAATTGTGTTCTGGTAGGTACCCTGCCTGGAATTTCCAAGTAAAATTCTAGGAGTTTGGGATCACAGAACCACCAAACAGCCTAGAGCTGCTTGCCTGGGACTTCTTCTGTTCTGAGAGAAGATTCTTCAGGATTTCTTTAGCGGAAAGCAGAATTTCCAAGTGCTCTTCCACCTCACAAGTTTACAGAATATGCAGTAAAAGCCAAATTTCCCCCTATGGGATGGTGTCATGCTTTATATTTATCCTGGATTTTCTTTTGCCCGTCCACTTTGTTTTCAAAATGTTGCTGAAGGTTGCATCTTTTTTTTTTTTAATGCTGATAATATTTGATGTATGGCAAATACAGCTAAAGAAGCTCTTAAATATCTAAATATCTACCGAAATACAGGAGTATGTAAAGCTCACATCAATGCATTTGCCAAGTAAATGGGAGAAAATCAGTAATAAAATATCAGAGTTTTGTTTTTTTATGGTATTTTTTTACTGAAGCCTGCAGCCCAGTAGCAAGATCAATTGTGATCCATAAGTAAAGTGCTTATTTTTAGAAAACATTTCAGAAACCTTTTTGAATTACACATAGTACTTAAAGGATGATGAGCCACAAATGAATAACCGGGCTATTGGTAAGCCGAAGGGAAGTTTGTGCAGTCTGAAATGACATCAGCTATTTCTTTTGGATGTGGGAACATTATCTGGTTACGTATTCTGGTTACTCAAGGAGGCTTTGGAGTAGTAACAATTAAATTACGGATATGCTGAATCTAGTAACATGCAACCAGTTCTCAAATATGTTGTGATGGCAAATGTGATGATTTTGCAAGAGAAACAGAAAGGAGTGAGACTTGCCTACAGAGAGGAAGAGAGGTTAGCAGACATCTCACTGCCCTCAACCTTTTTGTATACTACATTTCCTTGCAGTCTTTACAGAAACAGTTGCAGTACAAGCTATTCATACAGCTCTAGAAACACTTCTAAAAACAGAACCATACAAAGTCACGAGTGGATTCTTAATCCTTATTTCTATCTCAAGTAGATCTAAAAATAGACTTACTCAGTCCTAAATAAATATTTTTTTTTCATAAACCAGTTTCTGGATGACTATTGTGACTTAAATTGTAATCCAGTAAACCTATTTTTAGGGAGCTGGTGATTATTGATGAAGAGTTATTCAAGAGTGCAAGCAGGATGAGATCAGGCACAGAGTTCATGAATTAAAAAAAAAAAAAAAAAAAAAAAAAAACAGCTATGGAAAAACAACTCCTTAAAATGCAATATGTGTAAATATAAATTCAGTATTTTTAAGTTATCTTCTTCCAGCAAAATCCTGTACCAAAAATTAATACTTACATATGCAGACACTCTGAAGACAGTAGAAGTAATGCTTATTTCTTTTGTTTCAGGATTCTTTTGAACACTGAAATACAAAGGAATGATATGTACTTAATATTTACAGTAATCACAGATCATTACAATCCTTCATTTAATAGTTTTAACACACGCACTGTGTAATATATTTTTAACATACACACTGTGTCTTGCTCAGATTTGATCAAGTTCAAATTAATGGTTAAAATCCAACTCATGTTACACTGACCATGAGAAGCCACATTACTGCTCTTAGATACCATGGATATTATGACAGCTGAAAACTACAGAATGAAAATGAATCTGGTCATCTGAGGTTGTGTCAGTGTTTCAGCTACTAAATCTCAGCAACATTACCAGGCCTAAATGAGTCCAATACAAAATTTGCATTCTGATAGCTAAGAAAAGTCATTCAGCTAAACATGTTTTAAAGATCTTTTCACATATTCTTCATGAAAAAGCTGTAATGTAAACTGCATCTTAACAGGGACTATGAGAAGCAGCATCAGAATTTGTAAAGAAATGCAAACTTAAGGTTATCTTTAATTAATATATAATAGTTTAAAATTCATTTTTAATCCTTTAGTGTTGCATATACAGACAGCTATGCAAATTAGGATGGTATTTTTTTCTGAATTTTTATATTCCAGATGCGCTGTGAAGTCTGACATTTCTTCCATCACCATTACCAATACTAAGATATTATTACTAACTAATTACTATATTACCAACACTAAGATGTTATTGCAGAGTGGCCAATTATCTCAGCAACGTATTTTAAACTGAGATATCTTAAGATATATTACTTTTCCTAAGGTCTTCTTTAAAGCGATGCCTACATTTCTTTTTTAGTTAGCTCACGTAACTTCTATCAGTTTATCTGATTGCACAGATTGCTGTTTAAATTGATTCACCATGGATCAGTTGAGCCCTTACACATTCCATATTCATACAGTTCCCAGAATCTGCTGAGAATCTGCCTTGTGACAAACAGGTTCAGTTCCTGGGTAAGGTCATAAAACAGCCAAATTGCAAGAGGCTGTTTTAAAAGCAGCCCAGTTGTCCACCTAACCAGCTCCAAGCTATGACAGCAGTCCCCTATTACTACTGCTTTCACAAAGCTGCTTTTTATAAGAACAAACAAAACCCAACCCACGTTATTTTTTTAACCAATTGAAAAATGACTTCAACTGATTTCATCTGCAAAGTAATGACAGCTGTGGAGGAACTAAGTCTGTACTGTGAAGCAGATCTTTCCTGTGGTGAGTCAGTAACGAGGCTTTCTCAGAATTTTTTGCTGTAACTCACATGTTGATATACTCAACAGTGGATTAAGACAACAGTGCTGAAATTGGTACTGGCCCCAGTTCTCTACCTTACCACCCCTCAAGAGATTACTGTCTTCCCAGCAGGGACAGCTCAACTGGTTCGTGACTCAGCTTTTGAACCACTGCAGTTTACAGAGCAGCATATTAAGATAAACTAAAATAGAGGTCAGTTTATGCTAACATGCTGGGCTGTAAACTGCGGCACTGTGTCTGCTGAAAGGGTGACAAGTTTCTGACCAAGGTACAGCAGGTCTGGGGGTCAGCAACTTCTGCCATATACATCCATCCTCAAAAACTACCATTGTTCTTAGGTTACTCCGGCTTCCTTTTCTTCTATCTGAAAACTTTCAGGTTCCTTAAATTTTATGTTATACATAGGATACCAAAGCAAAGGGTGACAGTAAATCTTATTTATTCCATTGCCTGGAGAAATTCTCCCCATGTGCATAGCTTCCTGTATGCCATGTTTATTTCTAATGCTTTGGTTAACTTTTAGGGCAAAATAATATATCTGCCAAAATCAGACGAGATTCTGCTCTTGATAGCTAGGAAGAAACCAGGATGTTCCCTCTGACAAGCTCCGCTGTGGGGGGGGTTATTGTTTTGTTTTGTTTTTCCCTAAAAGATTTTAGAAAAAGCATACCTTCTCTTCTTGAAAAGAAGAATATTTCCATTAAAACATTGTCTCAATATCCACTTTGTTCTTCCAGGTTGTTAACTCCTAAACCATTAATCAACTATGGAAATTCCTTTGTCATTTTAGTGTGCATCTATCCTCTGGTTACGATGAGCAAACTTCCTCATTGTGGATCAATTCACTTTGAGTTCTAATTACATTCTCACCTTACTCACTGGCAATGTTTTATTAGGCTTTCCAACCATTAAATAAACAACCCAGTGCTTTACATAAATTCACTTATCACAGGGGAAAGGATGTGGAGATGACACAGAAGAATAAAGAGAACAATACTGATAAGATACGACAGCAGTTGTCACCAGAAAGCGGCAATGTCAGAAAAAACAGGACTTAGTACAGAAGACATTTATCAATTCAGAAGATCACGGAGTTTAATAGATGATATTTTAATTGCCCCACTTCTGTCACGTAAATGAATTAGATAAAGCAAAAATGCTACAAATATTTTTAATTTTTTCAGGTGACATAGAACATGACAGGCTGAAAATCTGAATGGATTTCAGTTGGTCACAGGACAATGACTGCTGTGTTTGTATCAACTGTGAATAAATTCATTGTGAAAAAATTACTCTTTTTCCAAAGTAGAAAACCTCTCATTTAATGCTTTTATTTGAAACTTCTTAGTTGTGCTTGTCAAATATCTAGAGCAGTTAATTTCAAAAGATTATCAAATTCTATCATAAGAAGACCATATACCTGTGAATGCTTTAGGAAAACAAAATGTCAAAATGCTTTAGGAAAACAAAATGCTGACTTTATTTAGAGCTTTCGTGCCTTGGAGTTAGAACTCAGGATCAAGCGGAAGAAACTGTAAGAAAAAGAAGTGGTAAAGACTTGTAACAGGTCTGCCACTCTGCAGATCCTGCAGGAGTTACACTTCTGTGGTGCTCTTCATATCAAGGCTCTTTTGCTTAAGAAAAACTGTTGTGGGACCAAGCAACAATGTGTGTATTTCTACAGTTATATCACAATTTGATTAAGGCCATCTGTGCCAGCCAATGTTTCAACACACATTCGCTAACAGCCAGCAATTATTGTTCTGTCCATTTGTTTTCTACCGAGCCCAGGAGCTGCCAAGACAAAAATAATTTGAAAAGAGTACAGTCTGCAGAATTTCTTAACACCATGATAAGTTTTGAGTATCATATTACAAAGAGCAGAATGTATCTAATAAGATTGCAATCCAGGATGCAACAAAAGCAGGCAGAGGGTAGCTGTCTAGAATAGAAGGATTTAAAAATAGTTGGGCTTCGACAGAAGTTTGAAGGTGAACGGTTTGGTTAAAGAATTTAAGGGACCAATGCTGTTGTGAACTGTTGTCTTTTGAAACTACAGAGATCATAAGGAAGTAATTTTAATTGCTTTACTGTGTGGTGTTATTTGTGCAAAAAAATGAAGTAAAAACAGTGTACAGTGCAGACTGGAAATCAGAAATCAATTCAGTCAAAATTGGTGTGCAAGGGTACCTCTTCAAAGCTGCATTACTTACTCTTTAATGGCTTTTTCTCTCTTAATAAGGTAGTAACAAAGCAGCAACAACCACCTCACATTCTGGGTAAACTACGGGCAGGATGAAATGAAGGAAGGAAGAGATAAATGTGACTGTGATCTGGGAGAGAAGGTTGGAAATGTCAAGACTGAAAGCTTCTCTGGTTAGACATGAACTTAATATCAAAGGAGCAAGTTATCTTGTGACTCGCTTTTTCGACTGGTAAGCAGTGCGAATACCAGTCCACTGGCAGTGAGAAATCAACAGACAGACACTGCAGGCAGGGAAATGGGGAGACACACAGTAGATAAATACCAAAACAGTTACATCATTAGGAGTGGATAGGTGTATTTTAAAACTGATGGATAGAAAGCAAGCAGAAAACAGTAAAACAAAAACAAACAACCAACATTAAATAACAAAAAACAAACAGAACCAACGAACCAAACAAAAAAAAAACAATCAGACCTGGAAATAGTTTATGCTGTTATAATGTAAAGGGAAGATGTAGCACACAAGAGAAAAGTTACAGAAATACCTAAGGGGAAAATAGGGAACAGGTTGAGGATATAGGAAAAGCAAGAAAGGTAAGGGGTTTTCCCTTTTTTGGGGAGGTTTGGGGGCTGGATAATAAGAACTACTTAACATCCTTATCAGTTTACAGGAGGAAAAATAAGGGAAAAAGGCTTAAGGAGACATGAAGGGAAAGATGAGGAGTGGCTCAGAACAAAACTAATGTGTTCAGGAAAAACAACAGCAGCCAAAGGAAGCAAGAAAGTGAATGGCTTGGTTCAAGTCAAGAGATATTCAGATGTCTAAGAGTCACTGGCTCTAATGCTTGCATCTTTGTTCAGATAGAAAGCTTTTACTCTTGTTTAATGAAAGGCATTTTAAGAACAGATCTAACAAGGAATATAACTTACACTTTTTTTTTCTAATGTTCATGTGTATAATCTTAAACAGGAGATGAAATAGCAGTTGATACTCAGACCATTCCAAATACAGCTGAATAGAAAAGAAATCCTACCCTAAGTAGTTTGAAGTCTTTGTATGGTTCATTCCAGTACATTACAAAGTATAAGAACTCTGATAACATAAACACTATCTCACATTTCAGAGATCTGCAATTGTTTTCCATTGCTCAGGTCCACATTGTTCTTCATGTCCCACCAAAATTTATTAAGACTAGTAAAATAGAGAATAAGAATATAGTACAAAATTTTAGTAGTATTATCAATGACCTTCACATTCCCATCGGCTTGGATAGGAAGAGTCTCAGCACAACTGACCATTGCATTCCACTTCCCACTGAGAAGGAAGTAAGAAATGTTGCTAGTTAAAGAAGTCATCGTATGGGAGAAAAATGGTCGTCTTCTTTTTTTGACTTAGCATCTCTAGTCAGTCACCTCTAATCTCAAACACAACATACATTTATGCCAACAATTCTATAAAGCAGTCCTGGCAAAAAAAAGTGAATGTTAGCTCACTGTTAATCCTAATAGTCAGATTCTACCATCTTTATTTTTACAAAAAGTATGTTATTGGAATAAAGCATGCTAAAATCCATTTTTAATTTAAAAAGCAACAATTAGATGGATTTACTAAACATTTCAACTAACATGTTTCAATTTTTAAATCCTAAAACAAAAGCAGCTTGACAGTAGTGCAAGGCTATCCATCCAAGACCAATTGCTGACATTTTAACAATGACAGTGGGAACACAACCTATTTCCAATGGCATGCAATTTTTTCATTAGAGAACTATAAAAACAAAAATCTTTAAAATGAGAGTGAAATACAAAACATCGATGGTCGTTTGTGTGATACAACAAAAAGATTTTACAAAGGACAGCTGCCATTATAACTGCATATATTTTGCCACTGAACTACTACCATTGTTTTGGAGTACTTTAATAGTTGAACACAATAAGCTTGCAGATTTATTAAATAACAGCCCTATTTTTGAAGCAGTAATGCAAAATTTAGAATCATAGAATCACAAGGTTGGAAAGGACCTACAAGATCATCTAGTCCAACCATCCTCCCACCACCACTGCTACCACAAGCACTAAACCATATCTCTCAGCTCCTCATCCAGACGCCTCTTGAACACTGCCAGGGACGGCGACTCCAGCACCTCCCTGGGCAGCCATTCCAGAGCCTGACCATTCTCTGAGAGAAAAAGTTCTTCCTTATGTCTAACATAAACCTCCTCTGGTACAACTTGTGGCCATTTCCTCGGGTCCTGTTTGTTGCGTGGGAGAAGAGGCCAAACCCCTCCTCGTCACAGCCTCCCTTCAGGAAGTTGTAGAGCGCAATGAGGTCTCCCTGAGCCTCCTCTTCTCCAGACTAAACAATCCCACTAACTGACACAAAGTACCTATGCACAGCACGCACACACACATGGTATAAAATTAAAAACACTTACCTCACCAAGTCTTTATATAAAGCCTTTGTAGTTTCTAAGTATGGGTCAAGTACATCTTCAAACTGGCAAAGAGTTCCTCCAATACAAAGATGTTTAAAAAGACAGAACAGAAATTCCTTGCGGTCTGATTCACTAAATATGTCATAATGGTCTGAATCTTCCAGAAGCAAGACCTTATGGAACAAGGAAATAATAAAAGTAGTAAAATAGACAAAACAGAAAGACCTTATTTGAGAGGAAGTATATAAACAGTACAGCTACTTTGCTTTATGTCATACAGAGTTTGTGTTCATATAAAATATATGAGGTAGGGATGGAAGTAAGTGCTTTTTTCTAAATGCTTCTTTCAATTATATTTAAAATTTATAGATACAGTAAGAAGCAGAATCAGAGACTGTCAAATTTGTGCTCATGAGTTCTAATGGAACATCCTTCGAATCCTGTAATACACTGGTTAAACGCTCACCACGCAAATGAAACAATCAATAATCTGAAAATAATCTGGCTATGTTTCGTCAGTTGATCAGTGTTGATTAGTTTGCCTTTGGTAATTTTGACCACATTTGCTTTTCACCTCTAAACTAACACGTTAGCTCACATTCCTAGAGAAATCCCAGAGGAGATCGCTGAAATTCACAGCACTCTTTACTGCCAACTCCAGTGAGCATTAATCTGCAATGCAGATAAGCAAGACAGGCCATCCAGTTGTTTCCATGTGTCCCACCTTCTGCTCCAATATTATGTGAACACAGAGGGTTTGCAAGATTAGTCCCAACACTGCCAGCTGCACGGGTGGACAGGAACCGTAACAGCACGACTAATAATTGAGTCACATCAGCCAAACTGCAAATAGCAGCAGAGATACAGGCAAGCAGGTCTAAGACAGATTTGAGCTCAGTGCTGTGTGGCCCTCTGTATAACATCATTGCATGTCTGAGTAAAAAAGGGCCAGGAAAGCAATTGCAATTGCCTTCTTGGCTGAAATAAGAGAAGCCACAGCAGGTACATGAAGTTTTGCAGCTGATGGCCACCTTCTGCCAACAGGACACCAGACAACTTGCTGCCCCCTACAGTCTACCATCCTAGAGTGCTGACTAATTTAGCCTGAGGCTTTGAAGTTGATCATGGAAGATTTTGACTCTTAATTCTTTCTGCCACCTTAAGTCTTATGAGTAGGAATCATCATTTCTAACAAACATGAATCTTTCAACCTAAAAAAGCAGCCACATGGATTTCTTCCAAGGGAAGGAAAGTGAAAAGAGACCAAAACTCCAATTACTTATTTTAAATGTTGCCTCTAACTTTATTACATCAAATATACTTAATTTTCAGAAAACATTTCACACACACCCAACTTGTAAGTAAACAGAAAGTATTTTGAGCTGCTAGGCTACAAACCATAACTGAAATTCAAACCTGAGCTTGAGATCTCTCCTTTTCCCAGAACTTTACAAGACAGACCAGTATTTCAGGTCACATCCTGTAACCAGTGTCACTGGTTCAAATATATCGTCTTCAAAGGATTTGCCAAGTGCAAACGAGTGCAACTCTATAATTATTAAGTACTTAAGTTGATTATATATACAAGGAAGAGCAAAATCCAGTTCTCCCACACTGTGTTTTGCTAATGCTAAACAAACATAAGTAATAAAAAATTGTTTTAGCTTATGAACTCAAAAGAAACACAGTGAGGACATATGTTGATTAAGATAGTGACGTTCTGAGATTCTTTTTCAGAATCATCTGCTCTCTGACAACTCCACTGGAACATGACAAAAAGAATTTCTACCTTGCAGGCTTGTTCAGGAGTTATACTTAATTCCAGTATTGCACTACAAAATCATTTTCCTTTTCTTAGTTTTCTCTCCTGTGTTTCAGCTCAAAATATCACGATACTTTTCACATACGATATGGTCAGCATTCCTAGCCAGGAATGCTTCAGGATGTAGCTATCAAATGCATTCAATTTCATTAGCTGGAGGGACGGTTGGATGAACCTGCAGGTTGGGCATCATGGGATTTTTCCCTTGGCACCACTTGTCTTCCCCATCTAGGCTAAAGAGTATCTGGATTTCTCCACACACACCCAAGCAGTGACTCATTGTTAAAGGGGCAGGTAGAAGTTCTTTTTACCCTTTTCTCCCACTTAAAAAGGGAAGAGGGCCCAAATGGAAAACAGCTTCATGTCTTGACACGCTCGGTTACTGCAGTGCCTCAGTCATTTCTATCACATGGTAATGATTCCCATTTTTATCTTCAAAGGTATCGCCAGAAAAAAAAAAAAACAAAAAAACGGACAAACCTGGAAACATGTCCTTCAGTACCTAACAGAATCACAGCATTGTAGGTGTTACTCATTGCAGTACTGACCTTCCTTAATTCATCAGAGATAAGGATATCATCATAATATTCATCATAACACTTTACAATGACTCCATTTTCTCTGACAACTCCTTCAGTGTAGAGCCGATCAAAAAATGACATGGAAGTCTGTGTACAGGGCACTAATGTAGCTTCAATTTTTGTCACTTTGGAATCTGGAATAGAAAGGAAAGATTCACTTGAAGCCTTTTGTGATAAATTCAAAAAAAAGAGGGGGGTCTATGAACTGTAATGCTTGTAAGACTATATATCACTTCATTCTGATCCTAATCTTTGCACACATCACATAACCTAACATTTCTCTTCCCTCTACGTTTCCAACAATCCCTGAGACTTCTCCCAGATATTATCCATAGAAATTATTCATAGGTTAATTCAGATCAGCATTTTGATTCATAAATCCAGATAATTCCTATCACCTATCCAATCCACTCTAAGAAAAAAACAAAGAGGAGCTGATGGCTTGAAAATATGTTTATTTGAGCTGAAAAACAAAACAAAACAAACAACTTGCATGCAAATATGATGTAGAGAAAGTGAGTTATAGTGAAATGCTTGATGTTTAATTGCTTAGCTTCACATCCAAAGACATGGTACGAAAGAAGGGTACCTTTGGTTATTAGAAAACAACAACAAATGTTTTGGACATTTTTTTAGCTGCCCATGCAGAAACTATCAAGTCAAATTACTCATCTGAAACCACCAGATGGAAAAAGCATGACTTAAGGCCTTATAACCTAAGGGGGAAAAGGGTTTTTTTTCTTCACTCAATTTATTCATTTTCACTAACTTCCAGCCCTTTACCCACAGGCTCCTCTAACTTCTAGTGCTTTGGATTCCTTTCACAGGGGATAGAAATTTAATTTTATGAGATTGAAAACAAGCTAAATCAGCCTCTAACATAGAAACTGTTTTGTAAAGATCTATGAATCAAAAACCAATTCAAGATTAATAAAAATCAGATGTCAAATGACTTGAAATAAAGGAAATATCTTACATTTTCCCAGCTACTCAGCTCAAACTATAAGAAACTGAGCTTTTATAGGCTTTTGTATTAGGGGAAAGGGAGAGGGTTTGTGTCCTATTCAGTAGTTCAAAAAAGTAAACTGCAAATGGAAAAGTTTGAACTGGAAGCCCCTATTCTCCATCTGAGACTTGAGATTTGAACCTCGAGATTCAGAATTTCCTGGAAGAGAGTAACCAGTTTTACAGTGTTATAAAAGTGAGCCATAACATAGGAAGAAGAAATGTCTTGAGAAGTACTGAAGCAAAACATCTACAAAGTGCTGCCAATAACTTTTAAATGAACATGTCACATACATGGTAGAGGGGAGATAAACCCCAGATTAGACATATTTAGAATTCCTCCAATATTTAAAAAAGATCATACCTCAGGGAAACCTCGTGCAACTTACTATTTACAGAGCAGCTGATATAGAACATATATAATGTATATAAAGTTCAGTACTCAGTAATAAAAAGATGGTACTTCAAAAGGTGCAGCTTGACAATTTACAGGTTCTCTAGGTTCAAATGACATCTAGAATTTTTGTAAATGAAAACCTGTAGCAGCAGTCTAAAAAATACTGACTTAAGATTGCCTCTCAGATTATTAAATCCAATTCCAAAGACAGAAATCATTAGAGCTTCAAGTTCATATCACAACTCAGAGTCTTACTTAGGGAAATACTAAATTTTTACTTACAAGAAAAAAGAAAGTATCCCTATCCCTTTGAAGATAACTTTTCAAGTGTTAATTGAGCTTAAGCAGATACAGTCCTGCCCCTCTCAGACTGCTGACAGGTGCAAGGCCAGTAGTGTGTCAAAAGAAAAGCCACTATTTAGTTTTCATTGAAGCTATTTAAAAATACAAGAGACAATACATTAGTTGGAATGCATCAAATGTGTTCCTTGTGCTGCTTCTATTTTAGAAATATGAGAGTAAGAGATGAAGGGAGCTTAAAGCATGTGAAGAACAATCATGCACTCTGCTATAGAGTCGGGAAGAAAGGAAAAAAAACATCCTTACCACACAGGCAAAAGAGCATGGTGTGAGAAGAAGTGATAAAATATCTGCCTAATCAGAAGAAATAAAAGAGAATAAAGTCGTTTCTTTACCTAAAGTGCCATTGAGAAAAATATTACTGTGGGATTCTACTGGGAATCCCAACACGTAAGGCAGCTGATGAGAGAGGGATGCTTTGCTCTCCCTAGGGAGCCCATATTTTACACCATCATTTGATCTAACAGATGGAGATTGAGGATATTATGGTCTGATAAAATAAAGGTGAGGATAAAAAGCAGCAGAAAGGGAAAGAAACTGAGATTGGGCAACAAAATAAAAGCAATAAGGAACTTTTAGAGACATATTTCAGAGAAAGGAGATGGACAAGTAACAGAGAAGAGGTGGAGATAAATATGAAAGTGAAACCAGAAGCACTGAACTCATAAAGCAAATACATTCTCATTGAGAAGGTAACAGGGGACAGCAGCCTGAAAAATGCAAAAGGATTATGAAAAAAACTCTCCCTTGTAAAGTAACATTATGCTGATGTTTTATAGAAAGCTGACATATTCTTTCCGTGAGTCTATAAATAGTTTCAGCCCAAGCTCATGCTGGGGAGAAGGGAGAGGTTGCTAAGAACCAACATAAAGCCCACTTAACATGTTGCATCACCCCCTGCAATGAAATCTCACTGTTTTGTTTGCAAGAGACTAAACACAGTATTAGAATCAACCTATATTATATCATTTTCTTCAGATTTTCCACAAAGCAATTAAATCCAATTTCTCACATTTCATTCAAGAGTAGGAACTTTTTTAAAAAAGATACTCCATACTGGCAAGTAAATTGTATATCTGGATTAACATATTGGAGTGTCTGAAGAAGAAAACACCAGACGATTTTGTACCTCCTCCTACCCAAAGCAAATTCTTACTATATTTTCAAAAAATGCACAAGAAGACTAAGTATAGAAAAATGTGCCAACATTCCTCACCAAAAATAGGCAAAGAAAGGGAAGATGAATCTTTAGGAGCAAATGGGGTATACCAGCTGTTCAGGATTTAAAAAGGGAACTCTTCCAGTCCTCAGAACAAAATGCATTACTTCTGTACAGAGGAAGACTGAAGAGAATCAGGAGTTATGCTGGGATACTTGGCAAGTGACCCTCTGCTCTTAACATGAGGTATGTAACCTACTGACCCTCACTACAGGCAGGTCGTAGGCTTGATAGATAGTCTAAAAAGATTCTTGTCCAAAGCAGGAAAAGATTTACCCATGTTCTGAAACGTATCTGTCCTCTTTTTGCCTGACAGAGTGAAAAGGAGGTACCTGAATAGGAATGTGAGATTTTTTTTTTCCCCACTTCTTATGTAATTTGTTTTAATAGCCAGATAGTTTGTAGTGGGGAAAACCTATATACCAAATTCAAAGAGACAAAATGGAAAAGCTAGAAAATTCCCAGTGCCCTGTGAAATATTCACATACAGTAAATTATTTGCAGACAAGCCAAAAGAATGAAGGACTTCACATAATACCCTTCCAAAATATTCCTACTAAAGAGAATCACTTTGGAGATAGCAGAGCTCACATTACATAAAAAATCCCATCATGTTATCATAAGCAGTTTCCATGACATTTTCTCATTTACATAATCAAAAATGCAATTTCAAATGTTGCTATAAAATTACACGCTATTTGCTTTTGGACCTTCTCCTTTAGTCTCACCTGCATCTACAGACATAATCAAGCATGATGGGTGTATAATGACATGGTAACAAATAATAAGTCAATTTTATGCCACAATTGCAACTACAGTAACCTATCATAGGGATCATCTTCTCTGCCTAGATAACTTTTATCGTATGGACAGAGAATCCTGAGCTTGTCTAAATACACTATCTAATCTTCTGTTCCCTTAACTTTAATTTGCAACAGAACAATAACCTGAAGTCCTGAATTAAGCGGTTGCTTCTATTGAGAAATTTCTTTACTGAAATGTTATCTCCAAATAAGGTAGAATAATAATTCAGTTTGTTCAAATGAACAGAAAGTTGATAATGTCTGGATACACAGTCAGGTGAACTAAGCAAAAATAGCTTTAGTAGCTTGTTTTATGAATCAATGCAGGCGTCAAGGAAAAAATGTGTAAAATTTGACAATTTAGTAACAAACTAAATAAAAATCTTTTTATTATTTAGGATAAGAAGTAATTTTAAAAATACTTCAATCAGATGAAGATACAGATATATGCATTGTCATTACAAAGTGGTAAATGAGAAGAAAATAGTTGCAACACAGATTTTTTTAAAAGATTAATTTATTCTAAATTTACCCAATGTAGTCCACTGTCCTGAAGCTGAGAGCAATTTTAAATTGGAGATCACATTCTGATCATTAAAAAATGCCTGTAATATTCAAATAAGAGAATAAGAGTTAATTTAATTAAACATAAAATCATCATATGTAGTACCATAGATACTTTCAAAACAAACTGCAAGGATCCAGTTAGTAAGTACATGCTGTATGATCTTTCAGTTTGGATACTGAATACCACCAAATACATGTTTCTGTAACTTTGTGTAGCTCAGGTCCTTTATATATGCAAGATATCCTCACCAGCATCTATATGTGTAATGTGAAGATTTTACATAAAGGATTTACAGTCTCAAAACAGACAAAAAGGATTAAAGAAATCCTTGGAAGTTCAGAAAAAGGAAGAAGGGATGAAAGATTTCTACATCTGCATGGAATGCTTTTGAAATTAAAAAAAAAAAAAAAGAAATGCTAAAATTTACATTTTGTAAATAAAATTGAAGCGTGGTCAAGCGTAGACAGATAGAAATGATTCAACAGATGCAAAATAAGCAATTATGTTATTGAAGGGATGGAAAAAACATCTAACAGTGAGATCTAAATATTACATCTTAATAATTCATATCAATAAAAAAGAAAAATGCATAGTGCTGTTGATAGCCGACAAGTTTAAATGATAGATAAGTTAGTTAAGAAAACCTAAAGTTATGCATATGCTCACAATCAGAGTGAAAAATCACTAACAAACTGCTACAGAAAATGATGGATTTTTCAGTCTCCACATCATGAAATCTCTTTATGACCTTTCAGGGACAGAGAGAGATCAGACTATGTAAAATTATGGTCTCTTCACTTTCAGTTAATTGACAGCTACTGAGAATTCATCATTTCTTAGTGAAATTCTTAAATTTTTAATTCAAAAGAGACAAGCGTTGTTGAACACCTAAATGCATACTTGGAAAACTTCAATCATTTGCAATGTTTTTCAGATGAAATATTGATATATTTCCATCTGAATTCCTTTAAAATTCCAAGAGGCCCAATTATTCAACCAAGACAGCAATATAAAGTAGACATAAAATTTTCTAAGTCAGCAAGGTTTAAAAAAAAAAACAAACGCTGTTTTTAAAGTCACTGATGATGATTCGGGTAGATGTCAGGCAGACGGCAGTGAGACCCTGGCACAGCTGCGCAGAGAGCTGCGCTGCCCCATCCCTGGAGGTGTTCAAGGCCAGGTTGAATAGAGCCTTGGGCAGCCTCAGCTGGTGGGGAGCAACCAGCCCATGGCAGGGGCGTAGAACACGATGATCTTTAAGGTCCCTTCCAACACAAGCCATTCTGTGATTTTTTTCTACTTGCAACCAGATGAACAGATTTGCAGACAAGTCGAGAACATACAGTCAACAAGATAACTGAGTCTCAGAAAGCTGAAAGCTCACGAATCTACCATAAACAAAGGTATCCACTTAATTTAAAAACATCGCAATTTTCAGACATGTGGTACATACACATGCCTGGCTGCACTGTGTATTTACCAGTGCATAGCAGTCACAGCTGTGAGCTAAGGGACAAACTGCACGTAAGCTGTGTAAAGTCAGACCTCAGGCAGATTTCCCAACTTGAAGTGCCGTGGCTAAAACCAGCATCCAATTCAGATTGCCATTCCGAGGCTGGAATGACTAAACTGTTCCCTCTTAGAATAAGAGTAACATGAGGACAGACTGAAATACTTTCAGAGAACAGCACAGTTAGCCCACAAAACACGACTTCGGGCACCATGCTTCCATCACTTGCTCTCAAAGGGAAAGCGAGCAGGCAGGGAGCAGTAACTCCACTCCAGCACTTTCCGTCACATCGGAAATAGGTGTAATTCCAATAAGGTGTAATTTCAAAGTGGAAGAATGAAAAGTGTTCAAGATATAAAGAGCTTAAAACTACCATAACGAACTCATCCTTTTGATAGGGCTTAAACTGCTGGTCGAAGCTGAACGCTTGTGCTGCGATACTGCCTTGCATTGACCTGAAATGGAAAAAATGAGCAGCAATATCGCGCACACACGCTGGCTGTTTATCCGCGCTGCAGGCCTGTCTGGGTGCGTCACTCACTCGGTGCTCAGCGCACCGACCGGACTCGCGGTTTTCCTCTGCCCTTTCCGCCCTCACTGACACCCCTCACCGCTCCTCGGAGAGGAAGGCGGGCGCGGCGGCCGCCCGGCAGCACCGGGGGCTGCGTCAGGCTGAGGGCCGGGCACAAGCAGCGCCTTTCGCCTCGGCGCCAGAGCGCGGCCCCGCAGAGCCCGAGCCGGCCGCGGCCCTCCGCGCCACTCGCGCCTTCCCCGCCTCTCCCCACCGCCCTGCCCGTCCCGGGGCCCGGCGGGCCTCCCCCCTCCCACCATTTGAGCAGCCGCTCCCGGACGTCCCTGTCCTGCAGGCAGGGAAAGGCTTTCTGGGGCAGGGGGCGGAACGCGAAGCCCGCCGCACCCCTTCGCTCGCCGGCCGCCATCCTTCGGCGGCTCCGCGGCGGTTGCCATGGGGACGGCGCCGCGCGGGGTGCGCAGCCGCCCGCTCCCGCCGCGGGGCTCGGCCCTGTAACGAGCGTTCCGCCGGGCGCCTGTCCGGCCTCCCCCTGACGGGATTTCTTTCGGTTTTCGCTATAAATCCTCCCAGTTAAACGTCAGTCCTCTCTCTCGTTCCCTCTACTCCTATCTGTGAGCCAGGAGAACTCGCGCCCCGAGTGGGACCCCCGCGGCTGTCTGAACCCACATCATCCCGGCATGTCACCGCAAAGCAAATGACGGAACGCCCTCAGTTGGGAATGATGAAGCGGTGGTGAATCAGAGCTTCTTCCCACTTCCCAGGGTGTTGAGCCATCTCGGAGACGTGAGGACATGCTTCCAGGCTTTTCCCAGTGGGAAATTGAAGGGCAGGACGTTGTTACTGAAGGAAGTTATTTTTAAAGTAGAGACACCCGGAAAATGTGGGGGATTTCCTGCCCTTGGCAGGGACACGAGCGAGAGCTGAAGGCTGTTGCACATCTTATGCTACATCCTCCGTCAGTCCACCCCGCTCCAAACCCAGCTGTCACTTTGCTGGAAATCTCCACAGAACCGCCATTTCCCCGTGGATGTGCTGCTTCGGAGAACTGCAGACCGGCTGCTAAGAACCTCAGCAGCAGTTACAGCTCTCACGAAGGCACAGCGTGCACCGGAGACCAGAGTGGAGAACAGAGATAAAGCCATGGGCATTGACCACTGAAAGACATCCCGTGGATTTAACTCTAGGGTTAAAACAAAAAAATATATATATCATGGGATAGAACAAAAAGTGTGCCTTTCTACTTAGCACTTAAGTGCAAACAGAAAAGGTGACACCTGCAACAAGTAATTATAACCTTAATCTCATCATGTCTCCACCTACTCCAGCGCTACCCCTTCTGGTAAATTCCTCTTGCCACTAATATTACTAGCTGCAGATTAAACAGCTTAAGTGAAAGAACTGGTTTGGGCAGGGAGTGACGTGTAGCAACAATGGCCGAACACATGCATTCTCAGCTTCAAGATGTGTAGATTCAAATATGGGGTACAAAAAAAGAAAAAACTAAAAGGAGGAAGAAAAAGGAAAAGAAATAAGAAGGAAAAGGAAAAGGAAAAAGAAGAAGCAAAAGGAAAAGGGGAAAGGAGAAGAAACGAAAGGAGACGAGAGAAAAAGGGGAAAGGAAAGGGGAGGGAAGACAAGAGGAATGGGAAGGAGGGAAGGAAAAAAAGGAAAAAATATCTACTGGTTTTGGTCAGGATTTTTTCTGATTTCTCTGTCAAATTAACAAACGTATGCTTAAATTGTTCTAAAACACAAATGTATGCTTAAATCTCACTGAAATCAAGAGCGTTCAACTGCTTTCATGACTCAGGAGCAAGGAAATGAGTAAGAACTTGAGGACTGGCACAAGAGGATCAAGACAGGATGATCTATACTATGAAATTAATGCCTTTAATATTGTGCAATCTACCTGTTGCAGATCTATAATTGAATATTTCTAATTTTAAGCAGTTCACAGTAATAAAAGTTAGACTGAGACTTTGAGTTTGAACACTACTCTCATTTTCCTGTGCTGTCATTCACATATATTCACATTCATAAAATAGAAAATCAGGCATAGTACTCTTTAGTACTTATAGTACTCTTTTAAACATAAAAGTTTAACTTTTTTTTTTTTTTTTAAGTTCATGCTGTTAAGGATTTTATGGTCTCAGGGAAGATATTTTGAAGGAGGAAAATATGTTTTTCTGCAAAGTCCTGTAAGTGTATTCTATTAAGCAATACTAGTGCCTCATTCTTTGCCAAATCTATTTTCAGTATCGTTTTTCATGTTTTTACTTACACATGATTTTGAAGAGTTTTATGGTCCTGAAAAAAAAAGAAAGCAAACAAACGAGCTTTTCTATGGCAAACAAAAATCTAGTTGCAGAGAATTGGCCCTGCCACACCTCTGAAAAGTGCATCAGTCTTGGAGGCAAGGATCAGCTGGAGGCAGATCAGCATGTGTTGCCAGGCAAGGTGGCAAAGAACCTGAGCAGCAGCTCCTGCTCTGCTGGCAGAAGTCTTCAGCATCATGAAGGGATAGTTAAGCTGCATTAATTAGCCAAACAGAGGAGGAAACTGATAATTATCATCATACAGTAGTGAAATAAATTAGTTTTTCTAGTATTGAAATCACAGAATCACAGCTCAGTGTAGGAAAAAACACAGAATAGGAAGCATTATGTGCAGTGATGACTTCCAGCATCAGCAAGGATATCAGTATTCAGTTCTAGGCACTTGGACTGATAAAAACTCCAGAATCACATGTTCACAAAAGAGACAGAATACCAACAAAAACGGCTAAAAATATCTGTAAGATAGCAAATAGCAAAGATTATGGCATGCCTGGATTCCCCCTATTCTCTACCCTCATCCCAACTGCTGCCCTTAGTAAGGCAAGGCTGCAAGGCAGGAGTCCTTGTTACTTCGAGACAGCTCTGGATCCTCAGACAAAGGGAGGCACCAACACCTCTGCTTGTATGTTACTGCCACAGGTTTTCTTCTAAAACACAACCAAAGAGCTCAGGGTGGCCATTTTCAAATGATGTGACTACAGTTACTACCCAGGAAGAGGGAGATCTGCTTTTTAGCACTTCTCAGCATGAGAAGGTCCAATCTCACAGCTCTTAACTCTGAAGTACCCTAGCTACTAGAATTGGTGTTATTTCTGGATCACAGTGTCACAGCCCTGAGGAGAATTTGCCCCATCAGTGTGCCTGCTGGGCACACTTCAGTGACCTTGGATCAGATAGCTTCCAGAAGAGCTGAGTGAATCAAAGCTGCGAGGTGTCTCAGTGGGAGCCTAATCCTCTTGGTTTAGGAACTCCATGTCAGCCCCTGCTCCTGCCCTTTCTCCTTGCTAGATCTGCATGGACCATATGCTTGTGAACATCACCCATCCTGAGACTGACCTCAGACTCAACCTATCTCATCACTATGGACTTGTCCACTATGGACTTGTCTGGTGATCTGAACTCATGGCTGAAAATGGTCACTGCCACTGAACTAGTTTTGCTGTGCTAGTTGGGGTGCTGTGTGACTGGGCAGGCCTCCACCCTCAGCTCATCCCCCTTTACACAGCTGCCTGCTCCTGCTGCTGCCTGACATGCAGGACAGGGTGAAGAGATAGTTGTGTTCATACTAGATTTGTCCATGTTACCTGTTTAGTTTAATCAACACTGTATTAAAGTGACTGCTCCATGAATATTTCTTCTTTGAGAGGACTCGTGATGTATTGCTTTATACATGCAATGCAGCCTGTTATGAGTCTTAATTCAAAAAGCAGTCTCAAAATAGAAAATTTACAATTTGCATCATAAAAAGTGTTTAGAGATAAGTAGTAAAAGAAGACATATGAGGCTAAATACCACAGCTGAGTTTAGGCATCAAAGCAACAGGCATTGCAATACCTAAAATTTTTTTGATCCTTGAAAAAGAAATGTGAGATGCCAGAAGATGCGTCATAGGAATTAGAGTGTGGACCAGAAAACTCAAGATGGTGTGTGTGACACCATCCAGGCCTATCTAAGGAACAGAAGATTCCCAAAACTAAAGAGGAAACAGAGAGTGTTGATGCACTAAAGTCTCATCCCTCTTTTACAATTGATTTATTGCCTTGGCAGTCTACTTCTTTACTGCTCACCCTTGAAGGCTGGTGTCTACACACCTTCTTTTTTTTCTAAATTAGATATGGTTTACAGTTTCATTTAAACCTAGCAGAAGAGAAAAGGGTTACTGAGCGGCTGTTCCCCTTTTCAAGCGGGACGTAAATTGTTCGTATACACAGGCAGGAACTGGGATGCCCAGTTTCAAATTCATCCAGTGCTTTGAGAATTCATTGTTATATCCCCATTCTTCTAGATATACAAGACACAAACAGTGCTTACATACATAGTTTTCAGATCAAGTTTACATATAAAAGATTACAATGGATCTGGATAATTGTATTTCAGAAACTATTTCCCTATATAGAAAAATGTTTTACTGTATTTGTTAGAAAACACAAATGTGAATTTGTCTGTAACTTCTTGGTTAGGGCTCTTAGCAGGGAGGGGACAACTCGGGGGTCTGTCCAAGTGCCAAACACTGGTGCTTTTATCCAGTGACTGCTTGGCTAATAAGAATTATTGAAGTAATCTTGGATTTAGACATGCAAATTCTTTAGCAATACTGCTTTGAACTTTTCTTATTGATCTTGACTAGATTTTTGTTATTAGTAGGAATAACTGAAGTTTTGGATGCTGGAGGCTTTACTCAGTTGCTCGATTCCTTAAGGAACTGAAACATCTTAATTGGGCTGTCAAGTATGATACAAGACTGATAGGAGACTTGAGCTCTTCCAATCTCATGGCTGGGGGGAGGGAGGGCATTTCAAATCACACTAGACCTAGAGATGAGAGCTGAGATGTCATCATTAGAGATGTAACTTGAAGTCTGTAAATATTTTGAGGTTGGCAAAGCTTCCATTATCATCTAGGGAGGTAAAAATCTCAATTTAATTACACAAAGAGATATTTCAGATGCTCAGGGAATCTTTCAGACTGCCCCAGATATTTCTTTTCTAGTTTCCTGGAAGGGCAGCTGAGGGCTGAGTCTTATAAATCTATCTGCCAGTTCCATAAAAGGAAACTACTTTGCCTCAGAAGGACCTAGATGTCCATGTGTAGGCGACTGAATTGAGTTTCAAATCAGTACTGTCTTTATGGTTTACAAGCTTATTTAGTTGACAAAATATTTATCAAATGGTGAGCTAAAAAGCATCCTGAACTCAATACTTGAGATCTGTTGAACAGATGATACCATGGATGCCTAATGTACATGTTTCATACATGCATTCACCAAACACCCTAAAATTAAGGTTCAGGGATTTCAGCTGGCTGAGTGGCTGAAATAAAACAGTACCTCCTACTGCAAATGTATTTAATTTTCCTCTCAGCTCTGTAGCCATATTCTCCACTTGTACCGTGGGTGAAGGTTGGGAGACTATTCCATTCCCTAACCAGTGTTCTGTACATCTCACTTAGCTTAGCCCCACCCTGCCATACCTACAAGCAGTAGTGGCTATCTGCATGCTCCCTGATCCTGTCACCTGCACTCACTCCCTCCCACAGCTGGGAAGGAGTACCTAGCCTTGGGTTGCTTGGTCCCTTCTCCCCTCACTCACCCTCAGGAATCTTTGCATCCTGTGCCACTTTCTGCACTGTATCCTGTGTGTTTTACAGTTCTTCAATACACATACCAAATTCAGACAGTTGTTGGTTTCATTAATAACAGCAAGCAGAAATACAGCCACTATCTTTTTCACCACTTTTTTTCTTCTCTGGAAGGGACTGTGTTTGATAGTACTATTTTTATCAGATATAAGAGGATTATTTTTGCACTTGTTATATTTGACTACTGAATTAAAAATGAGCTATAAGAACATTAGTATTGTGTACTCATCTGCTAGCTATTTTGTTACGTTATTTACAGTGAAACTCATTGGCTTTCTGTTGGATGGGATTTTTTAGGGGTTCAGTTTTTGCATTATCAAATACAAAATTCAGTTAGCACTGAAGGGGTAATATGGAGTGGCACCGCATTTGAGGATCTTAAGAAACATTTACTGGGGAAAAAGGAAAGCTTCATTTCAAAAGGAAAATGAGTGTGGTTTTCCAGTGGGATATGTTTAGAAAAAATATATTTTGTGTGACAGGATAAATCAATATGTGTTGAAATCAGTAAGCAACAAGCAAGGGCTTGCCTACAAAACTGCTTTTACACTGGGGGCACAGAGGTACACAGTGACAAATCTTAGTGTAGTTTGGCTTGGATGGTTTGAAATCAGCATGCTTAAGTACCCAAAGGGACCTGGATTTCTGTCCAGTTCAGTGTGAGCTCAGTGTTCACAAATGTGTCTCCTGTATGCAAGCTACTTTGCTTTGAAAAATTTACCTAGTGAGGAATCAGAGGGGTCTCAGCTACAATAAAAGTCAAAGCTACAAAGGGTTAAGCATTTTATTTTTTTCTCAAGAAGGTGGAGTTATGGCAATGGGGAAAGCTATAAACACATAAGATTTGGAATGTAGCACTGTAGCCTAACAAGACCTCTGTCTTTGACATTAAATTCAGTCTTTTTCAGGGCTGGCAGGCAAAGCAAGTTCTATTGCTCTTTTAAAAGCTGGGTAAGAGGTCATGTGACTGTTTTGCTTTCATAAAAATAGTTTTTATTGCAAAATCCAGTTTCCTTTGTCTACTGTTTATACTGTTCAAACAAAGTTTAGAAAGCATTGTAAAATAAGGTACTCAAATGTCATCTTCCACTCAGTCTGACGAGCATCCTTCATTGCATAATCATGAATCTTAACCTAGAAGCTGGCACTCTAGAGCCTCAAACAGACTGGGAGGGTGGAGAAACTGCTCTGTTTTCAGTTCTGTTTACTAAAATGGTTAGGTCTTTGCTGAACTGCAGTATTTGTTCTTTGACCTTTATAAAATGCCTTATGCTTGGGGTTTTATTTTAAGTTATTTAGTCTAAATTCCTATGCAGATTTTTTTTTTCTTGCTATTGTTTCTGATGGTGTGAGGAAATCTATTCTATTCTGTTCTTCATAGGATGGAGAGAGAAAGACAGGCTTCGCTATGAACTGCATCTTAGGAGCTTTGGAGAACTGAAGTCAGTTTCCAGTGTGACTGTCTAGCATTAGGTCCACAAAGGACATAGAAGGTAGCGTTGTTGGGCTGAGATGCCTATCAAGATCCAGATTCTTGGTTACATGTCTGACCTATCACTGCAAAATAAAAACAGTTACAGAGAATCTCCTGCCCCCCAAAAATGTCTAAACTACTTAAAACAGCAACTGACAAAAGGAGAAGTTTCGTGTGAGTTATGAGAGCTCAGATGTGCCCTTGCATTGAAGTCTCCCTGATTTCAGTTGAATATTCTGGCCACTAATTTTAGATTCGTTCCTACGCTCTTCAGCCCAACAAGTATTACACTTTTATTCAAAGAGCAGCACTGATGGAGATGAGTGCTATACTGCTCTCTGATCTGGAATTTATAAAAGGGGTGGAATTATGTATTTCACCTATGGGTAAAGTCCAGCTTTACCTGCACAGATGAAAGGGTAAGGGCAATGCAGACACTGGCTGTCTCGGTTTGTTTGAGATTCTGTCTGCAAAGAGAACTTACTGAATGACACAGAAAGCTCAGTGCAGTGGATCTTGATCATATTTAAGTGTACAACAGGTATTTAAATATTCCACAAAGATTCAGGTTGATGTAGGCTTGTCCATTGGAACAAAGAAAATACAACCCCCCACCTTTGGAGGGAGGACAAATCTTTATTTTGTTGTGAAATTTTCCAAGTATTTTGCTATTTTTTCTCCACATTTATGACTTCCAGAGTAGCCAATAGAATATCAACTAAGACTTTTTTTTCAAAGGTAATGCCAAGTACCTTATGTCATGAAAAAGGGTTAATAAACACTTGGG
Organism: Meleagris gallopavo; assembly: GCF_905368555.1. NCBI lineage: Eukaryota > Metazoa > Chordata > Aves > Galliformes > Phasianidae > Meleagris > Meleagris gallopavo. Next base: position 180,479,339 of record NC_139404.1, read on the forward strand.
AACAGACTGGCACCCATGTAAATGTCTGAAGCAAAAGCTTGTTGTTATTCTGCACAACTTAGGAGACAAGCTGTAGCAATCAGGACTAATTGAAGAGCGAGGGCAGTCTTTCAAGGATATCTATTTTGGATGCATTAGGGTAGCACAGCCTGAAGCCAACAAGTATAGGGTCAATTTAGGAAACACTGCTGTTGTCAAAACAGAACCGTCACCTAGTTAGAACAAAATCTTGACATTTTACATTTCCCACAGAAGAAACATTCTGCGGACTGCATTTTGCAGGAAAAAATAGCCATTTGGGGGCAGGCTGTTTTCAGCGGTATGCAGAGACAGGGCCAGGGGCAATGGGCACAAATCGGAACACAGGAATTCCATCTGAACACAAGGAAAAACTTACTTAATTTGAGGGTAGAACAAGCTGCCCAGAGAGGTTGTGATGTCCCCCATTCAAAACTCACTTGTATGCTTTCTTGTGTAACCTACTGTAGGGAACCTGCTTTAGCAGTGGGTTGGACTGGATGATCTCCTGAGGTCCTTTCCAATCCTTACAATTCTGTGATTCTACTTGGACTTCTGGGAATTACGTGCTTACATCTGCTCTATTGGATGAATTTGGGTCTTCGCTGCCAGGGTTGCACAAATTTTCTAGTAATCAGGAAAATTCCATGGAATCTTCCAGTGAAGAACTGAAAGTCTAAAGCCTGGGTTCCACAGCTTATGCTGGGGATCACCAAGAGTCCAGACTTGATCCTTAGTGTCAGGGTAACCTCATTAGAGTTAGAAAGTTTAGGCTGTGGGAACCACAATATAGAGTCTAGAAATCCAGATCTATCTTCACAATAGATCTGTTTTGAATTCACAAGCCAGAAAAGCCCAAATTCCCGATTGTCCTGCCAAGCAGTGTTTTCTTGGTTGCAGGAAACCAGGAGGGTTTTTATTCAGAACTCTGCATGAGTTTTGTTGAAGTTGATCTTGGTTTGTACAAATTGGAATTATCTAATAAAAGCTGGCTTACCGAAAACCTCTTGTTATACAACAGAATAAAATAACATATCAGAGAATGTGATTGCTACATTACCTTTACAGGCTTATCCTCCTGGAACAGTTGGTGTTTTTTTTCCCAATTTTCTATTCCAAGCTGCAGCTTGATTTGCTATGCAGTGTTAAATAGTGGTCTCATGGTAGTAGCACGCCTCAGAAACCATGCTGAATGAAACTATTCTTCTGCCCAGAGGCAGGTCCAAGTCTGTAAGGAGTGTGGTTCTCTGACTTACAGATGTGAAATGCATGGCCTAAATCTTTTGCATTTCCTATGGAAAGAAAACAAATGAGAGAGCTCACCACTTTGTCTGCAGGTGCCAATTAGATAAGAGGATACGTACACTGGTTTTGCTTCATTAATTTATCTGGTGAGAATAAATTTATACCTGCAAAACAAATTAACAAAAGGGCTGCAGATCCACAGTGATTATAGCAGGATAGTATGTTAGGCAGATGTATACATTTCTTCTGGAATCTGTCCTTATATTTTCTTTCCCACCTGGTGCTTCCCTCTCCTGTCATTCCTTGGATCTTTCAAATCATTCTGTGCAGCTAGTATGTCAGCATGAATACCACCTTCCCTTTGACTCCATTTTGAAAGAATCGATATAAAAGAAATGAGCTTCCTCATAGCCTTTCAAATAAGTACCTATGGCTCGGTTACTAAGGCACTGCTGTCTTGATAAGGAAATGACAAACTCATTCTAAGATACAGGCTAGGTGAGTCTCCCTTGTTTGTTATTCTGTATGGTATCATTTGTATAAAATTATATGCAAATGCTTTCTTAAAGTGTTTCCAGTATATATGAAACGGGGGGTTGGTCTCGATGATCTCTAGAGGTCCCTTCCAACCCCTACAATTCTGTGATTCTGTGATTCTGTGACTTTTACTTGGAATAATAACAAGTACAATTGAGCCAGGCACTGTGGAAACTGGTAGAAACCAATCAGTTCCTTCCCCTGCAAAGAAGACAGGATTGTCCTTCCTGTTCAGCTGACATGGTGAAGAATGGATAATCTGCTTTTATTAATATGGTCTGTATTTCAATTTCTGTATTGAAATTCTCATTGCTTAGTCTAAGAAGTGGAGATTGGTGGACCTGCATGCGGCAGGAGGGTTGGAGCTTCATGACCCTTGAGGTCCCTTCCAATCCAGGCCATTCTATGATTCTACGATTCTATGAAGTGATTGATAAAGGTTTCAGCTTACAAACTTATCAAAATCAAAAGTCCCAACAGAAGGATGTGAGCTCTCTTCCTTATGAAGTGCCCAGCTTGGCTCCCAGAGAGGGCAACGGGATCACTGTCATTTTCTCTGAAGTTTCAGTTGTCCTCCTAATCATGTTGTAGTTCGGTTGAAGAATATTTAGACTAGAGTGGTAAATGTTTGGGTATTAAGAACATTTAAAAAACAAAAACCAAAAAACATTAAGGAGAAATTATTTATACAACAGACCAAGAGACCCTTGCCAAAAAACAGAGAGGTGCCAGACATGTGCATACAATAAAAGCATTGGTAATCTGAAGGAGCTGTGTTAAAGGTCTTCAACCCTGTAGCCAGGACACAGCAACTGGGAAACAATAACTAATAAACCTTCACCTTCCTTCAGTGTACCAGTCTTTTAAATGTAATCATAATGGTACAAAATCTTATGCTTTATACTTCTATCAGGAGATATCCGTACATTTTAGACAATGTTATTTAATTTTCTAGAAAGCTTATAATGCAAACATGCATTCTTATATTCCGTGAGTGCAAGGAGATATAAAGATTTTTCTGAAAGATTTTTCTAACACAACTTATTATGCCTGACAAATCTGGAACTGAACATAAGCTCTTTTTTTTTTTTTTTTTCGAGAAAGGTAGATTTAAGTTAATTCACAAGCAAGCAATGTTAACATGTTTTTTGTTGCTGTTGTTTATTTGTTTCTTTTGGTGTAGTCTTTTTTTCCCTTTTCTTTTTTCTTTCTTCTTTCCTTACTAACCATTTAACTTCTCCATTTTAGGTCCCTGGAAATGTTTCAGATGCTATTGCCACTACAGTTAGTGGAGTTCTGCCTTTCGTTTATTCATTTGTGAATATCTTCATATGCAGATACATCTTATTGGTGGGTAATTAAATTTTCAATCTCAATATATAATTTTTAGGAATGTACTTTTTAAAGTTAGATTTATAACATACATTCACTATTAGTGAATGAATACCAAAGCATTCAAGGAATAAATAATCTTAGGAAGCAGTTTTTACAGTTATATTTTATATTCTTGTATTTTATATCTATGTTCTCATATAAACTAGATCAGTAGTCCTGTGACCTGCAAAGCTGGCATATCATCTGGCCGTAAGGTAAATTTTATGGAGTTGAAGTACTAAAGATCACGTTAGTTATGTAAGATGGCCCTTTTACAGAAGTGTTCAAAAAATATATCTTCAAATGCACTGACATCTAGTCCCTGCAGGAAACTGCAAACATAGTCAAAGTTAACTTGTTCCTATTCATTATGCAGTAAGCATGGTTGGCAAGCTCTACTTCTTTCCCCCTGATCAGAAATAAATATAAAATCAAAGTGAATGCTCTTTCTGGGATCTGAATGTCTTTCTCATTCCAGACTTTTATTTTGCCGATATTAACATGTAGAATACCTGCTAGAGATGCATTGCTTGTAAACCTAAACTCTGCCTGTAACATTATCAGGACAGTGTTCTCAGGCTCTTGTCCTGTCTTTGAACAAAAGCCCTTAGCTAGACAATACAACAGTCATTTGTGGGGAAGGCAGCATTAGGAGTCCTAAATCGGTGTTAAATGGAATCAGAATTGTTTGCTCTTTTTCATCTCATTGAACACACAGACCGCTTGGCTGTGTTTATTCTGCTGAGTTGATTCAAGCTTTGGGGCTGAATAGCACTGACTGGCTTGTGGCCATACTCTGCAGGGCCAACTCCCTCTAGAACTGACATCTCCTAATGAAAACTGGAGTGTCCCAAAACAGAGTGAAGGAGGGCACTAACTATTAAGTAATGTGACAATAAGTGGGAATGTCTGAGTTCATTACTTGGTCCTCATTCATTCAGTAGTATAGGTATGTACTAAAGAAAAAAAATATCTGGTTGCTGTGAAAACTTAAGCACAAGCAAGCAGACCAGTAGTGATGATGAACTCTTTAGATGTGTGATTCCATACGAGTAAGTGTAGAAAGGTTTCTCACTTCACATCTATGAAGCAAAACTGAGAACTGCTTCTCCAGATCATGGTCACAGCAATTATGGATCGGGATGAACTCCACTGCTGCACTTATTCCCAGGATCACAGCGTACCTTGGTGATTGGAAAAGGATGGAAAGATGGACAGATGAAGGCTGTAAGTGCTTATGTGGCCCAAGAGGATTTATCCAAGGGCTGCTTACCCCTTCTGCATGTATGTATGCACACAGACATACCCACCTCCCATCTCTACGTAGCCAAATCTGACATGAGTCACACTTGGCCTGTATCTTCATGCCATGTGGGATGGGACACCGGCATACACCATCTTACAACTACTGCTTCCCAGCCCCAAATAACTGAACTTGTTCCAGAGTGGAGCATGAGGGTGAAGCAATGTGGGCATTTGGGAGAGAAGATTTGGGCAGAACACTAGGACTCACCACCATGACAGCACAGGTGTATCTTTTGTTTGCTACCTTTGAAATAGCTCTTTTCCTGTGCTAAACCTTCCATCTAGAGTAACTCAGAACTTCATAGCAGAGTTGGTCAGATTGAGCTGTGAAACTTAAATAACATTGAACATTCTGCCTTGAAAGACTGAGCCTAGAAAATACAAAGGCGTAATACTGAAATTCCACTCCAGTTTTAGCAAGTTTGAGCTTGCTAAAGTAATATATTCTCTTCCCCAGATATGTTCAGAGTGTGGGACAATACTGAAAATACAGCTAATTGTCCAATATCCATGGCCAGATAATCTTTGTAGCAGTTAAAATCATATCCTAGGTACAGGGGCATATGGCCTGGCTGCCTGATGGAAGACATAACTCGCATTCACTTGCTGTCCCTACATAACTGGAAGCACAGTCTCTGGCCCAGGTTAGATCTCCCATACAATGTGCAAGCCCAGCTAAGGGCCTGACAACACTGGGACTTCTCCCACAGCACTTTGAACAAAGCTCCCTGCCCAAGGTGGGAAAGGGTATTTGGCTGTGTTGCTGCAAGCAGTAACATGCACTTACATTTGGAGCTAGAGAATTCATAGAATCATAGAATCATATGGCCTGAATGAATGGCCTGAGTTGAAAAGGACCACATCACATGATTATCTAGTTTCAACCGCCCTGTTATATTCAGGGTCACCATCACAGAGTCACAAATCACCAGACCAGGCTGCCCAGAGCCACATCCAGCCTGGTCTTGAATGCCTCTGGGGATGGGGCATCTACAACCTCTCTGGGAAATCTGTTCTAGTGTGTCACCACCCTCTGAGTGAAAAACTTCCTCCTAATATCTAACCTAAACCTCCCATCTTAGTTTAAAACCATTCTCCCTTGTCCTATCACAGGTCCTATCAACCCCTGTAAACAGTTGTTCCCCCTAAATTGACTCTAGAATTGACTCTGTCCTGTTTTATTTACCAATAGAGCTTTAAACAGATTCAGAGACAGCTCAGTGTATGTACACCAAGAGTACCAGTAGCACCAAACATTTTAGGAATTAAGATGCAGAGATTTCAGCCTCAGTTTAGGTTTGGAAGCACACTTTTTTAATTTACTTGTAGAAACACTGGTTTCCACTCACTTGAACAAAGGAGCATTCACTGCAAATGAAGAAAATCATATCTATAGGGACATGAGCGATTTGGTCAGGATATGCAGCAGGTGATAATCAAGACATCCCCTTGTAGCTAACTTCAGCAGCTAACTTCAGCAATCTAGGCTTGAAATCTAATGGAAAAACAAACAAACAAACAAACAAAACCCCACAGTATGCCAAATGAAAAAGAGAAGTCAGTAGACCTATTCTGGGTCTGGCCTGCAATGGCATTCATGCTATCTACCTTCAAACATCTATGCAGTGCTTATACCTGAGCCAGTCTCTTTCAAGTCATTAGAAATGAACAGACAGCTTTAGGTACCGATTCCTTGGACCTGTTTTAGATACAGACCTCAGGGGCAGATGAATTGTGCCTTAAAAGTGCCCATTTCTCTCCATTAGTTGCAAAGGAAGCAGGGCAATCCTCACCCACACCATTTCTACACATCTGTAAGAGCCATATGAAACTTCTAACTCCTCAGTCTATTTTTTAACATTTTCTTCCAACTTTCTAAATAAATCACTACACAGCACACCGCAGGGTAGCTCTCAGCTTGCGTCCTGCCCCACCGTGTTGGCCTGGCAGTGGAGGGCGGGGGTACAGATCTCACAGGGATGAAGGTGACACACGGTGGCCCTGGGGGCAGCTTGGGGTCTCCTTGCTCAGCACATGGCAAACAAGTGGCCATGGACCTGGTGGGACTGTGCCTCTGCCACGGCTGCAGATCTACAGCATGCTAAACTTCCAGCTACTCAGCTGCCAAAGGAAACATGAGTGGCTGCAGTACTTACATTCTTTATAGGAAATGAACAAGCACAAAAGGGCCATCTGATACCCGGCTTGCTAATGTGCAAGTGCTGTCTTATTTAATGACAAAAGAGACCTGAGGAACAGGAAGAGATGTGAAATATAGTGCTCCTGCTTTTTAAAGTACGTTAATAACTCCATCATCCTTAACTCTTCAGTTTTTCTCTCCCACATAAAAACACTTTTCCGCTCATTAAGTTTAATATATCTTGTGTTTAATGTGTTTAATAGTTCCTGAAGGATTTTAAAATGCTGTATTAATTATGGGCCAGATGTTACAAGTCGTGCCAAGCTAAATTGACGGGAATGGTCAGGATGCTGTGCCCCAAAGTTGTGTAGTCATAGATAGCTCTCAGGGGAAGGCTGGCAGCTGCAAAACTTGGAAAGAGAATTTTGACCTGTGAAGACAGGGAAAATCTTCAGAGATTTAAGAATTATTTTGTTTATAAAATCCCTTCTATGAGAGTTCTGCAAAGGATTTTCACTTCAGTACTGAGGAACTGAACTGTTTGTATTTCCTTTGGATTCACCTTGATCTGCTGCAACCTGTTCTATATGTTTATTGCTCCTTTAAAGGAAAAGCACCGTTCAGATGCTGTTTGTACTTGGTTTATAATCATACCTGAGATTTCACATCTTTCAGAAAAATGTGGGCACCCTATTTCCATTAAAATAAATGGGAACTTTTTACTCTGTCCCTTCAGATGCCACTAAATACTTCTGAAACTACCTTTTAAAGCCTTGAACTATTATAATACTGTGAAAAAAATATTCCTTTCAGTATATTGAATACTTTATTCTACCTCGTCTACTTTCAAATGCAAAAACAAACAACAAGCACTTAATTTAATGATTTCTTGGCAATGTATTTGTCTTGAATTTGGATTTCTATCAGTATCACAAAAGACAAATGAAATTGCTCCATAGAAGCTGGTGGCACTTTTCTGCAACATCTTCTGGCTTCTACATTCCAAAGAAAAGTAATCTCACCACAAAACTCTAGGGTGCTTTGTTTTGCTCCTCATTTTGTAGAGAACATCAGTACAAAAATAAGTCTGTAACAGTATTATTAGCTACATGTAACCATAGAATTGCTGGAATTGGAAGGGACCACAAAAGGTCATCTGGCTGAACGCACAAATGATTTAATAGTATATATGTGACAACACTTATTATGTATCACAAATCATAGAATATCTGAGTTGGAGGGGACCTACAAGGACCATCAAGTCCAACTCCTGGCTCCACACGACTACCTAAAAATTAAACCGTATCAAAGCAAAAACTCTATGTGTATATGACAGGTACCAAAGTTAAGGCCAGATTCTTTACAAGTGTAAGGGAGTGATTTTGGATTGTGCCAGTTAAAGATACATATTTATAAAATAAAAGTGTAGCAAAATAGCTTCTATAATGCTCTCCCTCCCTGTGGAGTCTTAGATTCTCAGCATTTTGAAAGTCTGTGATGAATGCATTCTGAGTTATCAGCATTGAGTTGCTTGTGACATCTGATTCCCCAAATGGCATCTGATCTATTACACTTGATTTGTTCTAGAATGTAATCATACTTAACAAATGTCTACTTGGATTTAGTGACTCCCTGTAATCCCCTTCCTCCCTTCCAAAGTAACAGACTTTATCCTGCGTATAGTTTCTTTTAGAAATTCTTGATATGAAGAACAGAGAATGGGCAAAGCCCTTTGCTGAGAGGCCTGTTTGCATAAATGTCACGATCTGAAAAGGCCATTTGCAAACAGAGGCAAAAGCATCTGACCATTTGCTGTTCTTGTTGGAATAACTGAGCACAGATGGAAACTCAGAAAATATACCTTGAGACCCTCTGCAGAGAGGTGGTACTGGTGTTCCTTCCTGCTGTTCTGCTGTTGGGTTTTAAGTGAACTATGGGAGCTTTCCTCTGTGTGGGATTTCTGTTGTTTCACGACTGGCAGAAGCAAAACAACTTCAAATTGGTCTCGATGTCTTTTTGTATTAAGTGGAGAATGGAAATGAGCCACTCTTTAAATACTTTTGGCATAACTTTCCATATGTTATCCAGGCAAAATTTGTCCCAGTGGTGTTCTCACCATTTGTGCTGCTGTAATGCAAAACAATGCAATTACATTTCTACTGAATATCTCAAGCAGTATGTACTCTGTAGCCATTCACAGGAATCAGGTGAGAGAAGACAGGAGACTGGGTCTGCTCTAAATGACGGTGAAAAAAGCATAAAGCTAGGTGCAGTACAACCCCTCCAGCTGGTGTGCATGAAGGACAGTTGCATTGGACCCTACGTGGTGAACAAAGTAATACGGTTAGCCCACAGCTGTGCTGGATGCAGTTCAGTAGATCTGGTTGTTTAAATTACAATTTGTGCCCAAAGTGCCAATTAAAAATGGCTTTCAGCAAACTCTGGACCTTGCTGCAAGTTCTCCTGGGAGCGATGCTGCCCGACACTAATGCACGCAGCATGGGCAACAAGCAAGAAGAGTTGGAAGCCATTGTGCAGCAGGCAAACTATGACCTAGTTGCCATAACAGAAACGTAGTGGGATTGCTCCCATGACTGGAGCGCTGCAATGGATGGCTACAAACTCAGGAAGGATAGGCAAGGAAGGCGGGGTGGCAGTGTGGCTCTCTACGTTAGGGAATGCTTTTATGCTACTGAGATTGTGACTGGGGACGATAATGTTGAATCGCTTTGGGTAAAGATCAGAGGAAGGGCTGACAAGACAGGCACCCTGGTGGGCATCTGTTATAGACCTCCAAACCGGGATGAAGAGACAGACGAGGTATTCTATAAGCAGCTGGCACGAGCTGCACAGTCGCCAGCCCTTGTCCTCATGGGGGATTTTAACTTCCCTGACATATGCTGGGAGTACAGCACAGCACAGAAGAAGCAGTCTAGGAGGTTTCTGGAATGCATGGAGGATAACTTCCTGATGCAGCTGGTCAGAGAGCCTACAGAGAAGAACTGCCCCACTAGACACAAACAGGGAAGGTCTGGTGGGAGATGTGGAGGTTGGAGTCTGTCTTGGATAGAGTGACCATGAAATGATAGATTTCTCGATTCATGGTGGAGCCTGGAGGGGGAATAGTAAAACTGCTACCTTGGACTTCAGGAGGGCGGACTTTGACTTGTTCAAGAGACTAATAGGGGGAGTCCCCTGGCATTCAGTCTTAGCGAGTAAAGGGGTCCAAGAGAGCTGGTTGCTCTTCAAGAAGGAAGTCTTAAGGGCACAGGAGCAGGCAGTCCCCTGAGCTGCAAAATGAGCCGGCGGGGAAGAAGACCGGCGTGGATGAATAGGGAGCTATTCTTGAGGCTCTGGGAGAAAAAAAGAATCTACCGCCTGTGGAAAGAGGGACAGGCAACTCAGAATGAATACAAGGAAGTCGTTAGGATGTGTAGAGGTGAAATCAGAAAGGGAAAAGCCCAGCTTGAATTTAACCTGGCTGCTGAGGTGAAAAGGAATAAGAAACTCTTTTATAAATACATTAACAGTAAAAGGAGGACAAAGGAGAATATCCACTCTTTGCTGGATGAGGCTGGGAATGTGACCACTGAGGATAAGGAAAAGGCGGAGGTTCTGAATGCCTTCTTTACGTCTGTCTTTAAAAGTCAGACCAGTTATCCTCAGGATACTCCTTTCTCTGACCTGGTAATCTCGGCTGGGGAACACACTAACCCCTCTGTGATTCTGGAAGAAACAGTCAGAGACCTACTACTCCAACTGGACTGCCACAAGCCAGATGAGATCCACCTGAGAGTGCTGAGGGAGCTGGCGGAGGTGATAGCCGAGCCGCTTTCCATCATCTATCAGCGCTCCTTGTTGACTGGTGAGGTCCCAGAAGACTGGAGGCTTGCCAATGTGACTCCCATTTACAAGAAAGGTCATAAGGAGGATCCGGGGAACGACAGGCCTGTTAGCCTGACCTTGGTGCCAGGGAAGGTTATGGAGCAGATTGTCTTGAAGGAGATCATGCGGCATGTGTGGGATGACCGGTGGATCAGGCCTAGCCAGCATGGGTTCATGAAGGGCAGGTCCTGTTTGACCAACCTGATCTCCTTCTATGATCTAGTAACCCATCTGGTGGATGAGGGAAAGGCTGTTGATGTGGTCTACCTCGACTTCAGCAAAGCCTTTGACACTGTCTCCCACAGTATTCTGCAGAAGCTGGCAGCCCGAGGCTTGGATGGGTACACTCTTGGCTGGGTAAGGAGCTGGCTGGAGGGCTGGGCTCAGAGAGTGGTGGTGATGGAGTTAAATCCAGCTGGCGACCAGTAGTGAGTGGTGTTCCCCAGGGGTCGGTGCTGGGGCCTGTCCTCTTCAATATCTTTATTGATGACCTGGATGAGGGCATCAAGTGCACCCTCAGTAAATTCGCAGATGACACCAAATTGGCTGGAAGTGTGGATCTGCCTGGGGGTAGCGAGGCCATACAGAGGGATCTGGACAGGCTGGAGAGCTGGGCTGAAGCCAATGGGATGAGGTTCAACAAGACCAAATGCCGGGTCCTGCACTTTGGCTACAACAATCCCAGGCAACGCTACAGGCTTGGGGCGGAGTGGCTGGAGGACTGCGTAGAGGAAATGGACCTGGAGGTATTGATTGATGCTCGGCTGAACATGAGCCGACAGTGTGCCCAGGTGGCCAAGAAGGCCAATGGCATCCTGGCTTGCATCAGAAACAGTGTTGCCAGCAGGAGCAGAGAGGTGATTGTTCCTCTGTACTCAGCTCTGGTGAGCGTGTCCAATTTTGGGCCTCTCACTGCAAGAAAGACATTGAGGCCCTGGAACGTGTTCAAAGGAGGGCAACAAAGCTGGTGAGGGGTCTGGAGCACAGGCCTTATGAGGAGAGGCTGAAGGAGCTGGGAATGTTCAGCCTGGAGAAGAGGAGGCTCAGGGGAGACCTCATTGTTCTCTATAACTTCCTGAAGGGAGGTTGTAGTGAGCTGGGGGTTGGCCTCTTCTCTCGTGTCATTAGTGATAGGACCAGAGGGAATGGTTTCAAGCTATGGCAGGGGAGATTCAAGCTGGACATTAGGAAGTATTACGTTTCAGAAAGGGTGGTCAGGCACTGGAATGGACTGCCCAGGGAGGTGGTGGAGTCGCCGACCCGGGGGGTGTTCAAGGAAAGACTGGATGTTGTGTTGAGGGACATGGTTTAGTGGGAGCTATTGGTAATAGGTGAACGTTGGACTGGATGATCTTTTAGGTCTTTTCCAACCTTGGTGATTCTATGATTCTATGATTCTATGACCTGAGCTCAGTTTGCAACTCCTCCTCCTCCTCTTCCACCCCTGCCTGCCTGAGCTTAGAGCCAGAAGTCTCTGCCCCGTAGCCATTCACTTTAGGCACTGATGGGGAAAAGGATTTAAAGACAATAACAGAGAGAGGAAAAAAACTAACAACAAAAGGCATAAGCCTAAACTAAAAACAAAAGCTTATTTTAACTGCAATCAGAAATCCTCAAGATATTAATCTGTGTAGCCACACTCTTGATATACAGTGTTGGGTGCAAGCTCAGAGTTGGTTGGGAGGGGTCTTTGTGCATTGCTCTTTGCAGTGCCAAGTCTCTCCTTTCCTGTTGCTGGAGGCCAGAAGGACAAAGCAGCCGCTGGGTCCCTGTAAAGAAGGCAAGGTGGGTGGGAATTGTGAGCATCCCTTTTACAAGTGTGCATTTTTTTGTTGGTTTTTTTTTTTTTTGGTCCTGTTATCTCTCTTCTGAATATCCCATCTGATATCACTTGAGGATAGCTAGGCAGACAGCACTGCTAAAATACATTTTATTTCCAGTGTTTCCCATGGCAAGGCTTGTGATTCGGAGCCCCAAGGCACCTCCATTCCAAGCCCCAGCCACTGAGTTAGGTGTTCTGGGCTGCTATGTGTGGCGGAGCGAGGACAGGCTGTGCGTCCTCCCATGGGGACACAGGTCTCCAGATATGGGAAGGATGGACAGAAGAGGGCTGTAAGTCCTTGTGTGGCCCAAGAGGATTTACCAGAGCTTGTGAGTAAGGGACCAAACGGGGCTTTGGAAGGACTAATCTGTGCAGTTGGACCATGGCAAAGGAAGTCTCTGGAGACAGCTGTACAGAGTAGCATGTAACCTCAGCAAGGCTTCTATTCTGCTTCTGTGTCCTAGTTCACTGAAATAACATCTGTGGGGAGACAGCACAACTGCTATGACTGTTCATGTATATGGAGTGAATAGACATGAGCAATAATACTTACTAGTTCTCTGAAGGATATTAACTTACAGGAAAATTCACGTGTCTAAGTGGATAAATAAGCTCAGTGCAATAGCCCAGTGCCTAATTCGTGCCCAAAGTGTGATTCCTGCTCATGCACAGAAATGCCTTGAGTCAGTCTTAGGTGCACGGTCTTTGTGAGCATGCACCTACGTGTCTCTGAATAAGTGCTCTGAAAAATACACTACCCTTAACGCACATCTAAGAGATGCAGGTAATGTGGAGAACAAGTCAGAACAAGGTCAGGGCTGGGAAGGGGGTGCCTCTGGTGTCAGGGTTCAGTGGTTGGAGCTACTTCTCCGGCGGTGAGTTTGCCACAAAGCTTTCTGATTGTGATTTGCTGTTACTAATAGGATTCTTTCTGTCATGTTCATGTTTTTCAAAATCAAAGTGTATGGATTCAATCACGCAGCTCTTTGCTCATTTTGATGGAGTATGTGAATACAAAGTAAGATTTCAGAATCTCCCATGTGGAGTTCAATTTCAAATTGGAGGGACTCTGCTCCTGGTCTCAGAAACAGAAATATGATTTTGGAGGAAGGGCTGGGTGATGCTGCTGGAGGTACTACAGTGGGAAGGTATGAAAGGCACTGAGAAAGGTTTCCAAGAAGGGAAACACAGAGGGCAGCTGAAAATGGTTTTGCTTGCAAAGGTTTAACAAAGGATTAATTGCTTCAAGCATTGCCTTGTGGGATTGTGGCACTGTGACAGAGCTTTCGTAGCTGGAGTAGAACAAACACTCTGGGTTGTCTCTTCCAGATTTCTGTACTAACAGAGGCATAAAATGCTGGAAAAAAAACTGCACTTGGATAGGAAAGTTGTAAAACAGAACTTCCTTGATGGGAAGTAAGATTTATGGGAAGTGTGGCTGTTGTGGGAGATAAAGAAAAGAGGGGAAAAGAGAAAGAACACTGGGCATTTTCCTGTCACTTAACACCAAAGGAAGAAAGGTAGGGATTAAGCTGAAGACTGCCACGGTTAGTTAAATCTTATCATTCACATATTGCCTAGAAAATGTCATCCACTGCTGTCCTGATTATTCCATATTTGGGCTGTCTGGCATTCAGCAACAAGTCATTAGCAAGATAGAAATGCTGCTATTGCAGTACAGTCTGAACCCTTTTGGAAAAAGCTTGCAAAACAATGAATAGCACAGAAAAAGTGAGCAAGATGTTCCTATTTCCCTGGGCTCAGCAGAGAGCGAAGGAATATGATATGAAGCTGAGATAACTCGAACCCACTTCAAAACCTATTTAAAAAATAAAATCGCAAGTACTCTTCTGTACAAGAATCCTGAGGTCAGGATTTTAGATTTTATTGTGAGGATGCTGTGCTATTTTTTCTGATCTGTTGTTGGAGGTCAAGCAGAGGGGACCAAAAGGGAGATCCAGCCATAGTCCTTACAGTAGGACGTGAGAGTATTCTCTGTTGTTGATTTGGCATGTGCAGGCTCAGCTGTCGGACCCTTTTACAGTACCAATTGCCTGTACCACACGTGTAGCTGCCGGCATTCCCAACATCAGCTCCCTCCACCCCAGCGCAGCACAGCGTTCCTCTGCACACAGTGGGCTGCCCCGTTCCTTGTGCAGGAGGTGCCAGCGAGCAGCACTTTGCTGTGATGTGGAGCCGGCTGCCATCTGAAGGTTCACTCGCTGTTTTTTCTGTGCTTATCGGCTCTCAGCTGTCCAACGTGTGTAAATCGGCCACAGAATTTGGGGGCTGCATGTCTGCCACGAGTGTCAGCTGTCGGGGAGGACATGGCTCAGAGGAGCGCCCTTCAGCTCTGAGTGTCAGCGCAGTGAAGGACAGGCCGACAGCAGCACCCAGCTATTTATACCCGCGGCAGCACGGCGAGCTGTGCAGGTGGAGCTGGGAAGCCGCGTGCCTTGCTAACGATAGTCTGCCTGCATTTCACAGCAGGACGAAAGAGCCGTGCTGTCAGCGGGGTGGCACCTACTCACTGTGACTGAGCTCTGAGCTCCAGCCAGACTGTGCTTTCATCCCCAGGAGCAGTGTGGGCCCTCATTGTGCTTTACAGCCCTGCCGAGGAGCCGAGCAGCCGCAGGCCCTGAGCTGCTGCCTGCCCCATGGCCAGACCGGGTTGAAGCACAAGCAGCAGGATCTCTGCTTTCTTTCCGCTGGTGCTTAGGCCAAATTGCCTGGCAGCAATATTGGTGCGCTAATTATCGTGCCGGGCATCTTCTTCTGCATGCAGAATGTCAGCTTGGTGCAGGCCCCAGGCTGGTGTCCTGTAGCACAGAGGCTCTGAGAACTGCGGGCAGGATGGCAGCTCTCAGGTGTTGCTGTTAGTTTATCTGTAATGGGTCTTCTGCACAGGGAGAAAATTCTTTTGGTGGCTATGTATTCTTTGCAAATAATAAGCCATGTTAGAGTGACTCAACCGTGGAGCAATATAAATATGTGAAAAGGTATTTTAAGCTGTGTCTCTGCAAATCTTTAAATTGAATGAGCTTGAGTGTTCCATTTGATCCAGTAATCACACCAAGTCTTATTAAGTCCAGAACGTAAGCACAGTAAGTGCAGGTTAGGACCACTTTATATTTGACTAGATATTTTCCTGAGAACTGTCTGATCCAACTGTGTGACAGAAGCTTTCTTTTTTTTTTTAAATAACTTTATGAATGCTTGCTGGCATGGCAAACCACAAGAACAAGATACAATAGCCTCTTGGTATAAATCTCTGTTAATGAGATCAGGACTAGAAACTTCATTGTTCAACCCGCATTCTGTCTGAACGCAATCTGCTTCTCAAATTATAAATCAGGGGCAAGACACTGTACCATTGTGTAACCCTACACCCTGGCTCTGGAATGTTTCCTAGTCACAAGGGGATTGTCATCGTTTCATTTATGAGAGAGCTATCAAACAGGCTTGGGCCATATTTGGTCTACAAAATCCCCTCACATGAAGACAGATCCCCCCCTCCCGTCCAGCAGGGTATTTGTGCAGAACAGCACAGAAGCAAGCATTAATCACATGCCACATCCTGGAATCTAAAGAGAAGAGGAAAAAAAGTTATCATCTCTCTCACTGTCACAAGCAGTGCTAGCTACTGAGGATTAAGAATTTATTTATGCATGTCATATACACATCCATCTCTCTAGGAAATAACACCACATACTTATAATAAGATCACTGAACTGGAAGGTTTAGTTGTGCCTGCAAAAGCATATTGTGTGTGAAGACAGTGCCATCCCACAGGCCCTGCTTCAGATAGGAGATCCCTTCTGGAAAGCTCAGTCCAGCAGCGAGAGACCTAACCGCAGGCTCCAGATGGTGCAGCAATTTTGAGAGGTGTGAAGGACATAACTGTGTGCACGTTTTCATCCAGCTTTCTAACAACTCGAGGGAAAGAAGAAAGACTTAATAATGGTTACTGGGTTAGAAGTTGCCTAGGAAATCCCAGTGTCACTCTTCATGTTCACTGAATGCAGGCTGTTAAATGCTTAACCTAAACATACAATCTTTCTGGTCAGCCAAACCACCTTTTGTTTCTGATTGGACTAAAGCTACAAGAACATTCTCCAGGAAGGGAAAGGTTCAGCCAGAGCAACCTGGGATCTGCCTGCCTGGTTCTGTCTGCAATATGGAGAAAGGTCTGTGTGCGTACCATCCTTCCCTCCAGACACCTGCTGCCTGAAACCACACCGTTCTGCCTCAGCTGCTGAGCACTGCTGGTACTGCCACAGCAGTACAATGCATCTAATTACAGCCCTAGTCTCCAAAGGGGACTGTGGGCATGGGCTGGCCAGAAATACTGTGGTCAGTGGTGCAATGTGAATAACTATGGGAAAATAACTCCAGCAAACCGACCCTATGATCTCTGAAGGCTGTGTTCTCCAGTGCCCAACCCTCTGCCTACAGCAAGAACAGAAACTCAGGTCTCTTGAGAAGGCAGCAAAAATTGTTGCTTTTAAACTGAGAAGTCAGCAGGGGAAATAATTTCCATTGACAAAGCACGACCAAAAGATTTAAATGGACCTGAAACTATACATTTCCACATAGCCTCCAGCTGATCTGCTTAAGTTAAATTTAGTTTCAAAACCTTATCTTGAAGTGTGGAAATAGACTTGTACATAAGAAGAGAATTTTAAATTTTCTCATTTATTTTTTGTTTGACCAAAACTCTTTGCTGAATGTGACGTAATATTTTCCTACATTTCACTTTGCTTAATGGCACAGATCTTCAATGGCCATCAACTAACAGACAATGGTCCATGCTGTTGGCATATTTATCTAACTGTGCAAGGCATTAAGGAGATTCTGCATCTTCTAGCATCTCATTCCAACACCAGTAGGAAAGACTAAATATGAACAGACACTGAAAAATGGAGGAAAGGCAATCTTGCCCCCCTTCTTCTTCCTTCCCTCACCCTTCCCCCTCTTCCTCTCGTTCTCTCCACTCCTCTCCTCTTTTCTATTCTTCATCTTGCCACCCTGAAAGAGCATGACTATTGAATGCAGATTAAATATTAAAGCAGAACAATTCCTTCCTTTTCAAAACAAACACAAAATTAATATATACAATTATGGAGAGATCATATGTAGATTTCTGTCACCCACAGTTACTTCTGTCACCTGGATCACTGCCACCATTGTTGCTGGCTTGGGATTTTTATTTTAATATTGAAGGAATCCTGCAGCTACAATTTGAAATACAGTTCCAAAAGCATTGTGGAGTCATCTCTAGTTACATGGAGTCATGTTCATGCTGGGTGAATTCTCGTATAAAAGTAATGATGTTAGAGCAGGAATCATTATGAGCCAATCTATTATGAATATTATGATGAGTACAATTACAGAATATGGAACCTCTTGCCTACTTGCTTGAGCAGATTGATGTGTTTCAGTGTGTTAGATGACAGAGGTCTAATTATTCCCACATACCGACGGCCACGTTTTCAATGCTGCTCCCTGCACCCAGCCTGCCCAGAAGTTTGCTGATATCTCTTCATGCACATTGTCGTTCCTTTTTTTTTTTTCTGCAGACTTCAACAGCACCAGTCACGTAAATGCAGCTTCCAATGGTGACTTTTAGTCTCAAACTAAAGTTTTGAGGTACCCTTCGTCCCAGCAGAGTGTAGTTACAGCAGCCAGAGGCCTTTCCCACCTGTTAAAGTGCTCTTCCCACTCCAGAACCCGGCTGCATGTCTGCAGGTAGTGGCGAGTTGCCTCATGGCACTGGAGATACACAGGGAGCTCATCCTCTTCCGGGCTTTGGAGGGTGCTGTGTAGGAGGTGGAGCAGAAGGAGACTTCGGCCAGGAGCTTTTGTGCCCTACAAATCCCTGGTGGGTATCAGGGTTTGTCACAGCCAGGCGTGCCTGGGCAGTAGCATTTGTAGTACAGGGTGTAGGTCGATCTGAAAGCAATGCCTCCTATTTATTTCCATAGAAACTAGAACAGATACAAAGAGCACAAAAACGCTATTTGATAGAGCAAATTCTCAGCTACCAAACACTTCTTTTTAACACAGTCACTGCCATTAGAGGGAAACTGACTGTAAAGTGGCAAATTTATTTCCAAAAAGAGAAGCTTCCTGTGAAATGTTAAGGTTCATTCTTAGCAACGGACAATTAATTTTGAGCTTCATCTCCCCTGTAGTCACTTCATGTGACCTGTTGGACTTCAGCCTTTTGCTTAAAGTATACTTCACCTCAGAGCAAAAGATAGTACTTGAGGATTTTTAGGTTATTTTTTGAGAGGGACCATTTAAGCTTGTTTTAAAGACATATTTTTGGTCTGTTCTTTTTAATATGTTTTTATGCCAAAATTTGTTTGTAGAAAGAATATGGACTAATTTCTTTATAAAGCAGTGAAAATAGCAGTCAGAGTGAAGAGTTTTAGGAAGAAATCTAAGGTACCCAAATTTTAATGTTCACATGCAAGCCAGCCTCATTGATTTTAGCGTAATTACTTTTTCTTCATACTTGATCAATAAAATAGTCTGCTTTTTAAAGTAATTCTGTGCGATGTAAAGAAAGCCTTAAGTGTTGGTCTGAAGGGTAATAATCAATTGATCGAACAAAAAGGACTTGTGGGCTCTTCCCAAGTGCTCAGAATCCAGCAGCTGCCTCTGAGCTCACTGACTTAATGCTGAGAGTCATGCTGCTCAGACACCTAAACAAAAACTGTAATATTGCCAAAGGAATCAAAGCAGTCTAAGAAACAAAGCTATCGTCTTGGAGGTGAAGTCTGTAACCCTGAATCAACTATCCTACTTGAAAGGATTTTCCTAGGAAAATAGAGGCACCTGGTTTTGACAAGTCTTTCCCTGTAATTAAGAGAGGAAGCTGACGCATGGCCTCTGCTTTTGCCACCTAAACCGATTAACAGCAGAAGGATCCTGGCTGAGCTGGCATTCTGGCCTGCTGACTAGCAGGGTTGTTTTTGATCCATGGTCTCTGGTATTCGGATTATTTGCTTTCCCTTTCTTAATCTCTGTGGGGAAACTTTCCCTCACTATTTAAATATTAAATCCTCACCATACTGGAATGTTGCGGTATAGTGCATACAAACAGAGATGTAAGGGCTTAGCTTTTAGAGTGCAAACCAATTCTACAGTCAAACTCAGAAGGCCTTTGTTTGTTTGCTTAGAGGATACACAGATGTCTTCTGTGGGGAATTTGACATGTCCTTGAGCACTAAAGGCCCAATAAGCAGTAACACACATCACAACCCTTTAGGCATATGGGCTCCAGCTTCCCCTTCTGGCCACAGGGACAGGACAAATGACAATGGCAACCATAAGGGGACACCAACTTTCAGTAGTTTTGATGTTTAAATACAATTTATCTTAAGAAGGTCCATATTGAATTCATCCCCTTTCATGCCTGTCAAATTTTCCCCCCTGAGTCACTGCAATGCTCAGGTAGAGGAGAAAGGTAGCAGGATTCCATTCTTCAAAGTGTTGCTTACGTAAAACCAATTTTTCCATAAACATTTGTTGTAAAATTTCTGTTGCTATTTGCTACATATGCAGCTAGACTTAATTTTGGCTGACATCACTCAATAGGAGGTAGTTTGAAAAATTGTCTGTTGTAAGGAAGGGCATAGTTGTTCTTGTCTCCATTTTATGGACTAGTTCCCTCCTAAGCAATGGCAACACTAATTAAAGATACTGATGTGATGATTTTGTCATCATGGGGAATTATAAAGTTTGAAAAAAATATTTTCACCGAATATTATTTGATTATCTTCTTTTGGGAAGATGAAATATATCCAGAGAAATGCCTGTGTTCTTCTGAGTGCAGGTTTTCATGGTTGCACTGGTACCACAGAATCACAGAATGGCTTCAGTTGGAAGGGATCTTAAAGATCATCTGGTTCCTACCCCCTTCCATCAGCAGGGTTGCAGTACTGTGCCCACCAATGAAATACAGCTCTTATTAATGAAGGTTAGGAATAACACTGAGTAGCATTTGGGGATCTTCTGATAGAAACAAGTCCAGATCCCACAGTTCCTTCTGGATAGATACAAAAGGAAAATCAGACATCTGATAGGGAATTATAAATCCAGAGCACCCGTAAATTACTTTTGTTGCTTCTTGCAGTTGCTTAGCAGCTTAGATCTGTTGGCTGATTCTGTTCACTGCATATACTTTTTATAGCTTTTGCAATGTTTACTTTGCACTGAAACAGCAGAGGTAGAGCAAAAGAGAGGAGGTTAAAAAGTTACTGCTCCTTAAAAATTAACAAACATCACAGATTCAGGTAACATGCTAGTTACTCAACAAAACGCCTCTATTCTAGAACTGATGGAACAGTTTGAGCAGAGATGCAGACAAGTTTATCACCAAACATGCCAAATCCGTTGACATGTTAATAGTCACACTACAAGTAAACTTAAAATCAAGGGACTAATGTACAGTCTACCAGTCTAAGACTGCCAAAACAGAACTGCCCTCCAAAATAACCACTTACGAAGATAACTGCAAGAGGACCAAGCTCTGCAGAAAGTCACCTAGACGTGTTCTTAGAGTCTGTAAGTCCTCATGCAGGATATATTCATACTTGGCTCCATCTATGTATCTTAAGAACAGGAATGAGCCCTCAGCTCTTAGCCCGTTGTCCCCACTTTTGTTGCTTGTTACTCTCCTAGCACAGAGATTGTGTAACGTGTAACAAAGCACGTGAAGAAAACAGAAAAAAAAACCCCTTTTGCTGAAATACGATGCTGAGGGTAGAGTCAGCTTGAGAGCCATCACATATAACTACTGAACATGGGCACAGATAGCACTCAGCAATTTGCAGTGCTGCCGCCAATATAAAGAACAAAGGTGAAACTTTAGGCATTGTTTACTGACAAATAATTTGACAATTTATCACTTACAGCTGTAATAAAATATATTAGTAAATCTTAAAAAAGGAACACCAGGAAATTAGGAGAATAGTTTACACATAATCTTAGTAGCAATTTTTTTCTCCTTTTACTTTAATTACAAGTACAGTAAATTTATACTACCAATACAAATGCTGAAAATATGAGGTATTTTCATTCTTTTAATATACGCTACTTTAAATTACAGTTCAAAGTAAAATAGACTTAATTATCCTAAAATGCTTACCAATCAATTAACATTTATAATTTAAATTACTGCATTCATCTTTATTCTGTGCCTAATTTTACAGTGCCAAATAATATACAGATAAAATACTAAAGCTGCAATATCCCAGAGCAGCTTTTTGAAAACAGTATTTCCTGCACAGCTGCTAGCTGATGTATTCTGGTACTGCTATGAGGTTACTGCAGTATTCACCAAGGATGAGGAAATACACTGCCAAATACTCTATAAAAAATGGAGAATGATGAGAAATACAAATGTAAAAACAGAAAACAAGAAACCTCCTTTGATGATATTACGTGGTCTGTTTTCAATTATATGTGAACAACTGTCCAACCTCTGGATTTAAATGCTGGCTTTACAAGGCATAATGCTATTCATATGAATTACTGAGTGAGCATCCATTCTTTATCTGGATGCTCTGAAATTAAGAGCTGAAGAAGATGGTCCTCCCAGTGAAGAAAAAACTGAAAAATTCCATTGCTTCTCATAGCATAAGAGTAGATAAAATCTCAGTTACCTGTTTTCTGCAGCTGGGAGCTTGCACAGCAGTAGCTCACTCATCATCAAGAATAGTTCTAAACCAGTACTTGAGTACTGCATCTGTATCTACAGGCAGGCATACCTGTTTGAATGCTGAAGTACTTCTGTACTCATACACACTTGTTGGGAAAGAAGGCTCTTAAAGATCCATCGGAGAGACTGGGCAGCCTGAGCAGTTCTTAGTGTTTGTATTTTATTCATGCAGTCATGTAGCTGAAGAATTTGTGGGAGAAAGCCTTGTCACAAATCAGCCATCCAAGTCTGACTACTGCAAGACAGGAAAATACATTTGTGTGGAAAGCAGCTATTTTTTTAAAAATAGGACAGACTTTGAAAAAATCCCCAGAGAAACCTATGGACTCAAAAATGCTTCAGTGCAGATCCAATAAAGGTAACTAAGCTACATTAATTGCTGAAAAACACACATTTTTTTGCTTGTTTAGCCATAAATTTGTAAGATAGGAGGCAGAGGAGGTGAAACTGGGGTTCCAATTCACACCTACTACTAAGACCCAGAAGCACAGAAATAACAATGAGTTCTGTGTGCTTTTTACAGCCCCACTTTAAAAACAGGCAGTTGTTTTGAATTGATGGCCCTCAAAACTTTTCTTTTTTTTTTTTTAGTTTCAAACTCTGAGAGCATTTTTTCTAATATTTTTTGTAACAATTTTTCCAGTATAGTATTCGAAGGATGTAAAAGTAAATTATGTAAAGTACATGAAATTGATGAAAGACTCAACATGAGCCAGCAATGTGTGCTTGCAGCCCAGAAGGCCAACTGTATCCTGGGTTGCACCAAGAGAAGCGTGACCAGCAGGGCAAGGGAGGTGATTCTGCCCCTCTGCTCTGCTCTCGTGTCACCCCACCCGGTGTCCCGTTCTGAAGCCCCCAACACAAGAAGGACATGGAGCTGTTGGAGTAGGTCCAGAGGAGGGCCACAAAGATGATCAAATGGACAAAATAAGCCATCAGGTCTGTTTGCAGGACAGTTGAACTTAAATAAGTTAAACACTTACAAAAGGGGTGATTTTCTCTAAAACTCCTGAGACGGATGGATTTCTGGTAATGGCTTCTTGAACATCTAAAAATAGCATCAAAGTATATGATAAATTCTATTTAAAGCAAACATTAACATGGAAAAATGATTCCACCAAATATTCAGCACAAACATTCCCAAGATTATAGAAATGTAGTTTAATAGAACTGTTCTTTCTTCCTCTGGTAGTATCTGTTCAATATATGCCTACTGGTATTTTAAAAGATGTGCAGCTAGATATTGTTATCTGAAACAAACTAACAAATAAATAAATTAGCATATCTGCAAAGAAATCCAGAGCTATGGGAAAGAGTGTTAGCTGCTCTAACCTAGCAGCAAAAATTCCAGGCTTAAACTGGACAGTGATTAGTTGTCGTTCATCAAAAACCAGTTACTACAATGGAGCACAATTCTAGGCATTTAATTTGGTAACAAATGAAAACAATGCCAAAAAAGGTAGTAAAAAATGTCAGGTACTTCACTTCCAGTTTACTTACTTAGAGGAACACACATGTGCTTACATATCTAATAAGCCTCCTGTAAAATTCTGTAACTTCCTATGAAGAAAGTTATGAAGAAAAAATGAACTTCCAAATTTTTCTAATAAAGCAAGCTAAATTTAAAATACATACAAATGCATATCTCTGTAATTTGCAGTTATTTCATTAATAATCTGTTAACTTCTTTCATTGTTTCTTCAATATTCCTTATGTACTATTCTTACAACTTTCAGTTTTGCTTTTCACACTTCCTAAACTCCAGTTATTGCTTCCAGTTCCTTTGCGGAATTTACTTTTCCCTTTATTTTCTTATCACTTCCCTATTATTCATACAGCAATTTCTTCTACTTTTTTTTTTTCTTGCAATAAAGCTCATAGCTACTTTCCTAACTTGAATATATCATACCAAAACTTTTGTCTTACAAATGAAAGATTTCCTTACTTCTATTTTGCTTCAAAAGAAAAGCAGTGAGGTGCGGTGTAATGAAATTCTGACCCACAGCCAGATGGGAGGAGGAATTGTAAGCTGCAGTTGCACAAAGTTTGTCAGCAGTCACAAAGTTGTCTTCTCCCATGCTTGCATTTTACAGGAAACTGAAGCCTTTTTCCTCAAGGTCCAGAAACCCACTGTTTGATGTAGTGATGAAAGTATGCAGGAGCTTAATGGCATAAAATAAGCCCAGGTTTGGTATGATTCTACTCAGTAGGAACTACTGGGGTAAACTGGTTAACTAACCATGAAGTTATACAGTCTATAAGAAAAATAAGTAGAATAGTAAAATAAAATCAGTGGACTTCAAGGAAGCAGAGTCTTGTAAACTTCCATAATTGGCAAGTGAAATTGTGTATAAAACAAATCCAAATAAAAAGTAAAGTCAGGGAGATTTGGCAGTTCCATAAAGGGCAAAAATGACAAGCAGGAGTTATTCCAATGATCCGAAAGCCATGCAGACCAGTGAGGAGACTCCATGGACAGTTAAAAGCTTCCCAGTGACCTCCAGTACAGGACCATAGAATCACAGAATCACAGAATCACAGCTGGAAAGAATCCACATGAATCACTGAGTCCAACTCAGGGCTGCACACAGGACCACATGGCTGAGAGCATTGTCTGAATGGTGCTTGGAAAGGATAGAGTGCACAAAATAGAGAAAATGTCCATCTGCTGAGAATTTTTATCAAAGATCTGCATGACCAGAGAATCATTGAAGTTGGAAGGGACCCTCAAGGTCAATTCCAACCATCAACCTAACGCTACCAAGTACACCACTAAGCCGAGTCTCCAAGCAGTATATCCACACCTCTTAAATTTAACTCCAAGGATGAGAAGAAAAAAGATTTTATCACAAAATTCTTGTATTTAATCCACAATAACACATGACAACAAAATATAAAGTTACTTAATCACTTGATGTAGGATTCTTTTTATTATTAAACTTACTTTGTAGCCTTTGATTGAGACGATCAAGAGACTGGAAAATCTTCTCTTCTTCTATTGAAAGTGCACTCATGCCAAGACGTGGAGCTGTGTTAAGCACTAGGGGCTGTCTGGCTGGTTGCACGCTTCCCAGGGCTGCCAGGATTTCATCTTCTGCAACTGCTGTACTTGTTAGTTTTTCTGCCGTAAGAAACTGAGCAGTGCTTTCTGAAACTGATGAGATTACATGGTGAATGAGAAGAATGATGAGATTACAGAATAAATGAGAAGAGCTCATGACACTTAAATATACTGCTTGCTTTCATGAGTTTCTGTGAAACATAAAATTCACATTATAAAAATCAAATAGGTGGCAGTCAATGAGCAAGATATGTTAGAAAATGATATAGTTAAGGTCACTAATGTGTCTTACAATGGAGATCACTGGGGTCAGAGCAAGCTCTGCTAGCCTTGCTTATATATGTGTAATGACAGCAACCAGTATCTGTCCATATTATACTGCCATGTATCATACACACAGCTATCTTACAGTTAAATACAAACTATAGGTTGTAATGCATTTATAAAACTATTAATGTCATGACACATGATGCCATACCTTATGTTTCTCTGAAAAAATTAGACCTAGACAACAAACTACTCTTTCTTACTTTGAAGCACTGATGTCAAGAGATGCCACAAGAGATGTTACACTATATTAGGACAGTAATTCATGTTTAAAAGTGATTGAAGAGAGACGTTACTATACCTTCCTCAGACTTATAGGTGTCATTCATATTTTGTGCTGGATCAAATGCAGACTGAACAGGACGCAGCTGGGTGGTACATAACAAATTCTATCAAAAATATTTTAAGAGTTTTAAAAATGTAATTTAAGGTAACAGTAATATTTTCTGACCATTTTAATTTATTACTTCATATTGCTAGATGTTTTCAAGTGCAAAAATATTAGTATATACTAATACAGTAAATGTATTGTAATTGGTTTTATTGTTTTTATTAATTGTGATGGCAAGTTGACTTAGCACATTGATTCAAAATTCCGTGACATAGAACAAATATTTTATATTCCTGAAATTCTTTCAATTTTGAGGGCAAACAAGCCTTTTTTTTTTCTTCTTTTTTTTTAATAATATTCAATATTTACCTGTGTGTGATGAGTAGGCTTCCATCTTTTAGAATTTACAATTTGCCTTCTCTGTCTTGTAAAAGCTCCGTGTTTGTTTTCAAAGCTGTTAAAAATCTGCCTTTGTTTTGTAACAGGAACAACACCTTAAATAAGATGCATTCAGAAATAAAATAAAAAACATGTAAAAACATGATAAAGATACTAGAAGCAAAACTAGTGATGTGGGTAAATTTCTGTCTCAGAGTTTCAGAGTTCACCTTATGTATGCTTACAGCATATCTTGCTGAAAGTATTTTCTTAATGTGAAGAGAGAAACAGACAATTCTAAAGCATGTTTAATTTCATCTTAGGACAACGCTATAAAATCCAGATATAAATAGCATGTACTCTGTAGTAGTTTTCCTCAAATAGGAAAAGACCTAACTTAGATATTGAACCTCAAATTTATCTCCGTTTTGTCAGTGCATTTTCAAAATTTAGCAATCAAGTTTCAAACTTAAAATTAAGTTTTAAAATAAATTTCCATTCATACAAACTGGGAATGTAAATCATTATTTCCACATGCAAGTCAGGATGCGCATATTCAAGGATACATTACATTCTCGTTAGTAAATACAGTTACTTGATTTTTACTTGGAAATATAAATTAACTATTTGTTCCTCTAATATCATGTGCAAATGAATGTACAAATCTCATGAGGAGCAGCTGAGAGAGCTGGGATTATTCACTCTGGAGAAGAGGAGGCTCAGGGAGACCTTGTCACTCTCTGCAGCTGTCTGAAAGGTTGACCTCTTCTCCCAGGAAATAGGAACAGGATGAAAGGGGATGGCCTCAAATTGTGCCAGGGGAGATTCAGGTTGGATACTGAGAAAAGTTTCTTTTCTGAAAGAGAGAGGCATTGGAAGAGTCTGCTCAGAGATGTGGTGGAGACACCATCTCTGGAGGTGTTGAAGGAAAGAGAATGTACTACTTAGGGACATGGGTTAGTGGACAATATTGGTGATAAGTGGATGGTTGGACTACATGATCTTAGTTGTCTTTTCCAAGCTTAACGATTCTATGACGCTGTGACTCTACAAGCAGAAGTTTATGATTAGGCCAAGAGGTCTTTCAGTGACTTTAACAGAATTTTATTTCTTTACTTATTATTATAGTGATATTTAACAATGCAGAATTACTGTTTGCCTGGAAAAAGCCCAATTTGTTCATCCTAGAAGAAACTTTGAAACAAGTCTTCTGACTGCTGTCCCCAGTGGGAATACGGGATACAGGAGCTTTACGAGGCTGGCATTTAGTTGGATGTGAATTGTTGTAATGTGACATATGATATTGAGTGATACCTGAAAAGAAAGAGAATTGTAATTGTGTTATATTGTATGGAGACAGAAATTTAAGAATTAAAGAAGAAACCTCTTGTCATATTAGTAATCACGTAATTTTTTCCTGAAAAATAAATTCCAAAATTACTCTATTGATGCACATCAATCTCTAGTTGAATCAGTTCACAAGGCATAGTAGGTCTGTGACCAGGAAATACTCATTTAGGAAATTTAATTAAAAATATAAAAAGTAATAATATCTGTAAGAGCATGAGATGCTGAGATATACCTGTTTATCTATAAGCATGTGAACTAGGGCCAGTTTTATCATACAATTATAGACTCATTTAGGCTGAAAACACCTTCAAGATCATTAAGCCTATCATTAACCCGCCCTAACGAGTCTCATCACTAAATCATGCCCCTTATCATGCCCACAAGGCATTATTTGTCTCAGGCTAAATGCTAAACACATGTTCAAAGCACCTTTCTGACTGAATATTAAAGAACTTAATTCTTGCATTTAGCAACAGAGAATAACTCGTGTCAGCCAGGAAATACAGATTTTAAGCCTGGAACCACAATTCGAGGAAGATCCCCATGTACAACAATTTTATTTACTCATCTTGCTCTCACTTTCTATAGCCTGCATGTGGGCACACATCGCAACAGATGACATTTTTTTATGTCCTCAGAGACCTAACAGAGCTCAGCAACAATGTCACAGCAGACAATTTACTCAAGAGAAATGCAGTATTCATTCTCATAGCAAGCACTTGAGGACAAAACCCACGGTGATCCATGTGCATTTGCAGGCAAAAAAACAAATAATAGCCAGCCATTAAGAGTAATTTAGCGTATTTAAATAAATAAAGTTTTCAAACCACAAAATGTAAGCAGATACTGAGAAAGGGCCACCCACCTACATCTTAAAGAGAGGTTTCTCAGCCGGTCCTGTAACAGAGCTGGAGCTCTGTGATACCGGACCGCTCACTGATCTGATGTGCAAATAAGGGCATCACCTCTGCTCCAGGCCAGGTATGGTAATGGAAGGCTTCATTCATTTCCAATGTAAAATCAAATAGGTTAACTTAAATCACACATAGTTAAGCTCATCTCTTTGCCTTTGAACTGAATGGACAAGGAGATAAAATTTCTCATTTCTCACACTTCCTTCAGGCCAAGAATATTCATCGAGCTCTGTTCCCATCGTTAAAACGATTACTGTAGATAAAATGAGAAACTTAGTTTCTTAATTCCTGGGAATTCCTTATTTTGCTAGAAAATGTCTCTGAGTTGCACGCCGATCACAGCACAGTACCATTTGGTGCTGTGTGGCCTTTCAGGAGCCGTGCTCCAGCTGGTGCCACCAAGAGGAAGCGCAGCAGTGTGCAACACACATTGCAGGCAGAAGCTGCCATAGTTGGGCTGCAGGGGAGACAGAAGGGAAACTGCAAGTCTGAAACAGTTCTGAAATGTAAAAACCAAGCGATGAATCTCCCACGGCTTTTTTTTTTATTTTATTTTCCCTATCACTCTCTGCAGCATATTGTTCCCAAGGTAATTCTTTTTTTTTTTTTTAATAAAATGTGAGACTGGACCTAAAATTTCTTAATTTTTGTAAATCCATA
The DNA here is from genome assembly GCF_905368555.1 of Meleagris gallopavo. Lineage (NCBI taxonomy): Eukaryota > Metazoa > Chordata > Aves > Galliformes > Phasianidae > Meleagris > Meleagris gallopavo. The sequence goes on from NC_139404.1 coordinate 180,508,416, forward strand.
TTTTAAAATTCTTTACAAATCAGACGTATTGAAAAACAGCATCAGTTGTCTGGTAGAAGCTTTTAATTTTTTAAGTTTATATGTAATCTTTTTGAGCATTAATCGTACTAATGAGAGCAAGTTGTAATGATTTTAGGCATATACAGTGTCAGCGTTATAAAAACAAATAGATGTGCACTTCTTTCATTCTCAGCCGACAGTGGCTGTCAGGCAGCAAGCTGTGGCTCCCAGTTATCGAAGAATCATAAAACTTCCTGAGCTGAGCTGGAAGGGACCCATGAGGATCGCTGAGTCCAACTCATGGCTCCACACAGGACAACTAAAAATCAAACCGTATGACTGTTATCCAGATGCTCCATGAATTCTGGCACTGGGGCCGTGCCCACTGCCCTCTGGTGCAGACCCTTTCCCTCACCCCCAGCTGCCCTCCCCTGACGCAGCTCCATGCCGTTCCCTCAGGCCCAGTCGCTGTCACACAGAGCAGAGCTCAGCGCTGCCCTCCGCTCTCTGTGAGGAGCTGCAGCCGCCATCAGGCCTCCCCTCAGCCTGCTCTACTCTGGGCTGAGCACACCAGGAGATCTCAACCGCTCCTCATACGTCTTTCCCTCCAGGCCATTTCCCATCTTTGTAGCCTTCCTTTGAACCGTCTCTAATAGTTTTACATCCTTTTTGTACTGTGGCACCCCAAACTGCATTCAGTACTGGTGGTGAGGCCACATGAGTGCAGTGTGGGACAGCCCCTCCCCACCCGGTGGCACTTCTGCCCTGGCACACCCCACGGTGTGGTTGCCCATCCTGGCTGCCAGGTCACGCTGTTGACTCCTATTCAACTTGCTGTTGACCAAACTCCCCAGATCCCTTTCAGCAGGGCTGCTCTCCAGCCTCTCATCCTCCAGTCTGTATATACAGCCCAGGTCTCTCCTTCCCAGGTGGAGAATCCGGCAGTTACCTTGTAAAACTTGCTTATAAAAACCCACTTCCTCTTATTTCATTATTTAGACCACCTGTCACATCTGCTCATTACTCAGGATCTCAGGAAAATAACTTCATTTAATATTGTAAAGAACTTATAAAAACAAGGATCCACATTTGAGAGGCCTCTGGGCACCACTAGAACAGAAATGATGACAAATGGCAGAAATTTGTTAAAGCTGGCTGCATGGTGTGAATGGATGACAGGCTGAGTGTTTTAACTGAGAACCAATCTGTGCAATTTAAAAATCTGTTCTTATGAATGTCCCCAACCCACAACCATCACTTTTACTCAACTCTAAAAATCAGAACTTTGTTTTTTGCCCAATTCTCTCCCCGAATAAGTGAGACTTTGTCTTCCCATGTCATGTTGTCAATATGAAAATTTGAGACTTCCTGTTTTGACCTTTTTCCACCTAAAAAAAGTGAGATCTTGGGTTTTGATGTCATGTTTCAAATGCTAAAAAACAGGACTTTGCGTTATGCCCAACACCAAAGATCAGAACTTTGGGTTTTGCTTAATTCCCACCCAAATAAGTGGGATTTGGGGTTTTGATGTCCCATTCTCAATGCAAAAATGTGGGACTTACCAGCAGCAGGCTCCTTGGAAGTGAAGGCAATACGCTCTCCTTTCCATGCAGTTGTTTCCTCAGCTGTTGGGATATGATCAAGATGCAGTCTGTTTTCTGTGTTAGCACATTGCTCAGTGCAGGTTACAGAACAGTGCTGGCAGCCAGTTGTTGGCCCGCGGCTTACAGAACCAGTATGTTTTGCCAGAGGTTCACAGGACGTGCTGTGGAAAGGTGTGGACAGCACAGTGGCCACCTCAGAACTACAAGTTATGCTCTCACAGCTTCCTGGTGTACTTTTATTTAAAATTTGATCTGCCAACAAAGCTTGCCTTTGATTTAAAGAGTTCCCATTTGTAGAGGTAGCTTGAGGACAGGAAGAAGGCAGGGGCTGTCTCGCAGCTGGGCTGGCTCTGGTTTTGCCATGTTTGTTCTCCGGTGCAGGTGCAGATGGTGGCTGAGGTGCCAGCATCCTCCTCTCAACTACACGGCCTTCAGTGGCTGACTGCAGTCGAACTGCAGTGCCAGGGCCTCTGCTGCTCCTGGGCACAGAACATAACTGGTCTCTTATAGATCTTGGTCTTCTGATTATTTTTGCCTTATTTTTGTGTTGATTCTCTCTGTGAGTATCATCACTGTTACAAGATTCTGGCGATTTGCCTTCTTCATGTTTTGATACCATCCAAACTTTTTTAGGAAAAGAGGATCCAGTAGACATAAACATATTCAGAGAGGTGCATTCTTTATTTGATTTTGCAGAATTAACATTTGGTTTTGATATATGCAAATTTGCATGATGATTTTCTGTGCCCATAGTGTTTGAAGGGTGAGCACCCATACATGAATTAGCATAAGGAGCATTACTTACAGTTTGAACACAGTAAAGCTGTGCAGAAGATATTTCACTGGTGCTGTCCTCATAGCAACTTTCATTATTTTTTGCTGTTATCTGGCTAATTTGATCACACCATTTTAGCTTTCTACTGTTTTTTGTATTTTCAGCACTTTTCTTTTTACTTTTTACAAGTTCTAAACTGTCTCTGATAGAAAACACAGGCCGAGTTCCAAAAATGATCCCGTGGTTCATAACCACAGCTTTTGCTTCTTTCTTTAAGATACTTCTGACTAGTTTTGCTCTTTTTCTGTCATAAATGTTGTTTTTCTGGGAGTTGTGCTGTGCAGGAGTGCCAAAACCCAGCTCTGTGTCAGACACCAATGACATAGTTTCAACCACATTAGCCTTTTCTTCCTCTTTGTTATTCTGTTTCTTAACAGTGCACAGAGCTGAGGCATTTGGTACATCCTGAAGTAAAAATGAACCTTGGTCAATCTCATCAATAGATTTAATGTTTTCTTCTTTTGTTTCAATCACTTTTCCAAAAGTTTTTTTAAAAAAATCCATGCTGACATTTCTGTCCTTTGGCACCACATCAGCTGGGCTGGAAATGCCAGAGAAGCACCTCTGATTAGGAAGTAAGATTCTGGATGTTGCAATAGGTTCAGTGGAGGTTTGCACAGATTTACTTCTTTTTTGTGGGGTCATTTTAAAGCTCTGATTTTGCATCATATCCTGAAATCTTTCTCCTGGAATAGAATCGGGGCTGGCCCAGGCTTTGCTAAAACTGAAAACAGGATTGGTTGCTAAAGTGCTACAAACTCCAGAAGATGAATCGTTCCTTTCTTCTTTTATATTTTGCAGAAAAGGAAATGCTTTATTTACAGAGCTTTCTTGATTGCCAGAAATAGAGAACTCTGCAACTTTTTTTCCAGATCTGTGAGAAACAGGTGATTCCCCTTCTGTATCGTTTGTATGTTCAGCAAGAGTTAAAATGTTACGTTTAGCTAAAAGGTCCTCAGTAGGTAACTCACTGTGGTTGTTTTGGGAATCTAAATTTCTCTGACAATTATTTAGATGCATGTTTTTAGAAGTATTTTGAGCTGCATAAAACGTATCATTACTCCTAGTCTGTGACTTTGCTGGAATATATGGGGCACAGTCACAACTCGTAGTCAAAGATGATTCACTTGGTGGAGTGTAATTTTCATTTTGTTCTCCAGCCTCAAGACTGTCAAGACTTGATAAGCTTTCTGAATCGTCTGTCCTTTTGACTTCCTTATGAAAATTCTGAAACACAGACATAAAACAGAACTGCTAAATTTTTCAGAAATGTCTGTTGTTTTTTTTCCCCACTTATACTAGCTTTTCATTAATGAGAGCATAGACCAAAGCACAATCAATAATGTACCAGGTGTTTTTATGACTTAAGGGCATAGCACCAAAGTCCTGTCCAATGGAAGCCCGACTTCCATCATGTCGAAATTTAACTGTGTTCAATCACAAAAGAAAATGATGTGCTTTGTGGATCAAACTGAGACAAATGAGCTACATGGTTCAACAAGTTTAATTGCATGTATTATATCAATTCTACAATATAAAAAATGGAATACTATTTGGAGAATCTGAACAAAACTACTGTTTCTGGATTATACTGTGATACACAGTTGTTCATATGGTCAGGATAGTATTCATTCCAACATGCAAAAGTGCTTACAAAATGAAAGAGAATCTAAGAAAATATAGATTTGTTATTGAATTTTTCCCAAACTGGATATTTTCTATACTACATGGCTATGTTTATAAAGACTGCCGCAAGTGAGGATGATTTAAACCTCATCATAACAAACATGGCAAGCATCTCACAGCTATTCTAATCACGCTGCTTAATCCCCTTCTACTCATCTTTCAGAAAAAGGAAAGTACTATCTTCTCAGTGACAACAGATCAGGTCTAAGGGTATGGGAGATTCCACCCACTCCCCCAGCCATTTCATCAGGCAATAACAGTGACGGGCACTTCTGAACTGCCAATGAGAGCACTTTATGTATATACTATACAGGTATTTTCTTCACTAATACTTCTCCATCCAGACACTGAGGTGCATGATATGGATGAAAATTCTAAGGTTTGAAAATGCACATAAACATCAAGGAAAATGTGCATTTTATCTATTTTCAGATTCCAGTATTCTCTCTGTCTCTGTTCCACACAGCTGAGCAGCTGAAGTATTTTGTATCACACACTAGAGACAAGCCTAAGAGAAGCTACCTTAGATATAAAACAATGATAATTTTTTAATTAGTGACTTTAAAACAGAATGGTTTCAAGTAGCAAAGTCTGCTCACCTCAGTAAGAGATTATATACTCCCTGGAAATAACAGTAGAATTAATGTTTCAAAAACTTTAATAAAGAATGCATAAAATTAATTAGTGTAAGAACATATTTTTGCAGTAAAACTCTGCTAGTTCTACCAGAAATGTTATGCCATAATATTACATAGTTTATAGCTGCACAAATATTTTAAATTGCAGAATAAAAAGCTCAGTGAATCCTGAAAGACTTTTTATGATTGAATTGAATTGTATCTTGCATTAGGTGTTCAGAAATTGCTGCAGTCCTCTACTACAGTTGTGATCTGAGATAAAGAACGTAAATACAAGAACAAAGAACCAAGTATAGAGAAAGATCCCTGTAGGGAATGTTTTCAAATTAAAGCTATACAAACCGGTGTCTTTCTAAAATAGAAAAATAAATAATGCTTTGTTGGTTATTTATTAACTTTCATGTTTGGCTAAATTATATTTTTAACCTCTGCTTGAACTTAACCAAACAAGGAAAAACCACATACCCAGAGATTTCTGTACCAGGCCAAATTTAAGAACTAACTCTGGAATTCTCAAATGGGAAAAGCAAAGCCAACCAAACCAAACAGACATAAAAAAGAAGTTATCCATCTCGGGTTATTTCTTGTTTAAACTAGAGATTGCACCAGTAAGATGACTAGGTTAGATACAGGAGAAAAACTGTAATTGCTGAATAAAACCCAATCCTATATCTGTGGCAGGTAAGCTTACACTAGTACATCTAGAGGGTGTAAGAAGAGCTGCAACTCTCGAAAGACAAAACCAAAGCAATTCAAGCAATTTTGCTTCAGATGTTGAAAACAGATTTTATTCTGCATTGTATATGATTTTATTTTCCTTGTAAAACTGACCTCATGAGGACAAAAGTTCCTGTTGAGACAGCCTCAGAACAAAAGGATAAAGATGTTCTCCTTGAAATGCACAATCACTTTTACCTCGTTCATGTAAATTTAGTTCACATACATTTATTTTGTTGTATTGTGCAGTTTCATCATTTCACACAGAAAACTCCTTATCATTCTCATTACATCATTATGTACTTTATTTTGCTTTTGTAGCTTACTATGCAATGATAGCGGATGCCAAATTTTCTGCTAAAAATGCATAAGAAGTACTATGTATATAGACCTCAAAAAGCATTCAAGAATTACTCATTTTTTAGTGGTCAATAACTGCTCAGAAATAAACCTGAAAATCCCAAACATTTCATTAAGTTTTATCTCTAAGAATATTATCAGATGATAAGGAAGCAAAAATGTTTTAATCTCTTTGTTTTCTAGATTTGTGTATCTGTTCTCATAGAGTCATAGAATCACAAGGTTGGAAAGGACCTACAAGATCATCTAGTCCAACCATCCTCCCATTACCACTGCTACCACAAGCACTAAACCATATCTCTCAGCTCCTCATCCAGATGCCTCTTGAACACTGCCAGGGATGGTGACTCCAGCACCTCCCTGGGCAGCCATTCCAGAGCCTGACCACTCTCTGAGAGAAAAAGTTCTTCCTTATGTCTAACCTAAACCTCCTCTGGTACAACTTGTGGCCATTTCCTCGGCCTGTTTGTTGCTTGGGAGAAGAAGCCAAACCCCTCCTCGTCACAGCCTCCCTTCAGGAAGTTGTAGAGTGCAATGAGGTCCCCCCTGAACCTCCTCTTCTCCAGACTAAACAATCCCAGCTCCCTCAGCCGCTGCTCATAAGACTTGTGCTCCAGACTCCTCACCAATTTTGTTGCCCTTCTCTGGAGATGTTCCAGGGCCTCAATATCTTTCTTGTAGTGAGGGGAATACATAAAAATTATTTCATCATCTGCTGCCTCTATTAACTTATGTCCCTTATAGATGAAATCTAACCCGCACACTTGATACTTTAGGAAAGGGAATACTTATCAGGAGTTACAGAGGTCACTTGTATGTCTTAAGCCTTAGAACAGCTGTGTCAAACAATTTCATGTTGGTAACACACTAAAACAAAGACAAAACATGACCCCGAGTCAACTTTCATGATGACGGTGAAAGAACAACCTTGCAGTAAGTAAAATTTTAAGAGAAGCTGACAAGGGAATTCTCTGCCACTGCAATCTGTCAGGACTCCATTACACCAAAGGGCTGCTCTGTGTGCATTTGACATTTTCTGCAGAAGTGCTGACAGCTCACAGCTCCAAGAGGTGAATAGGGATGCTCGTCTGAAGATGAATGCTATAAAAGCATTACCTGTTCTGAGAATTCAGGCTCCTCACTTCTCTTTTTACTTGCAATTTTTGGTGTTTTTGATTGTGGTTTATTTACAGGAGTTCTTTGTGGGTTATGTGAAAATAATGCTCTCTCTCACGTTCATCATGAAGCAGAAGACATCCATATTCACGATGATACAAAGTGCAAAGCCAGTGGGGTACATAAACACCTTCACTGATTTTGAGCTCATCAAGTATTTCTTTTTCCAGTAGTTAGTTCATTTTATTCAAAGGAGATTGCAGTGCAAATACCTTAATAGCAATAATAAGCACTTCATATACACTTTTATAACCACATTAGAAAAGTGAAGATTAATTAGAAGCTTTGTATTTCCACTATAATCATGAAATTGTTTAAGCTAGTCATACATTTACTACTCAACATTTGGCATAGGTACTAAGGAAGAGGTTATCAGAGAAACTGCCTCTTAGAAAGGACAAGCTTGTGTTTAAAAGGGATTAGTGAGCTTTTCAACCTCAAAGTTCAGTTGTTGGTGAGGAGCAAGGAGTTCTTGCCACAATACAGGAAGGGAAGTTTCATTTAAATAAACTGTTTTAAATAAACTTTTGTAGTGGAATGTAGAAATTAAACTGGAATGGTAAAGTCCATTAGAAAATTAATAATGCTGTCAGTGCATGTTTGAAAGACATGTAAAATTGATGGCACTACACTATGTCGATTTCACTGAAGATTTGGGCTGAGTCAATAAAGCAAATTCCATTGAGGCAGGATTTTGGTGATTATGTTACACAAAAGATTCAGAATACTCCACCAAACCCACCAAAGAAGCTATGGAGCACAGGATGACCAGAAAAAAACTTCCTACCAACACCCTTGTCTTTCCTGCTTCTCTCTCCCCCACCTCATCTAGGATACAGAAACTAGCTATGAACGGGAGTATTTAACAGGACTTGATCTGTTTGTCTG